>NC_056627.2:278957800-279657800 GCF_002870075.4 Lactuca sativa
GAAAATATGATGGGATCCCATCATAATTTCGTTCACCCCTTGATCCATTAGGTTTCCCAGCCCAAAATTCCACTATCACACATTTGACAGTTTAAGTCCCCTTTATTCAATTAATCTCTTTTAGTCACCAAATTGATTCCTAATTAATTTATGACTAATATTAATTAAATAATATGATTTTTCTTTTAATATATTATTCTTATAATATATTAATAAATCATAATATCTTATCTCTCTCTCCATAAATCACCCTGTCAAGTTGCTATGGTGAAGGCAACCTAAAAGGACCATGCACCATCGGGTCAAGTACTTACCAAATATAGTTACATGCTTAGACACTAATCCAACAGTCTCCCAATTGGATAAGTCTAGTAACTACAAATTTCAACACAATCCGATTAGCAATCGTAGCTCTCAAAGATGCTGTCAAACTCTGATCTTATCATTATCCTATCCTTTAGATAAGGGATCGTATAGTCCTCTATTCTAGATATCGTGCGGACAATTGCATGGAACATAGTCATACTTATTGTCCAAAAGTTTGTTTCTCGGTCTCTGATTCGTTTGACATAGAACTTAATTGAACACATCAATTCAGTCATGACCAGGCCCGACACATAAGTCAAACCAACTCACCGAGGGGCCCTGATATCGCTTTTACCCTCTTAGGATAAAAGGAACAAATAAACTTCGACTTATATGCATTTATTATTCACTAACCAAATCATACACAACAATGCGTTTTATAACATCAAGTTACTGATGTGTTTTCGCATTATCAATTACCAAACAATAAACCATATATCTAGGTTTTAAGACCATATGATATTATCATCTTGCAATCACTCGAGATAAATTCTATGAAGTGATCCCAGCAAGCGTGGGTTTATTTCAATGCTCAAATCAAACTCATAAGCACTCATGAAAGGTGTAGCAAGCTTTTGCTATGTCTAATACATTTTAGACAATCTACACACCAATTCATGACAGTCTTCATTCATACCTACTTCCAACATATGAACGAATGTGAACAGTTTGAATAACTCTTATTATTAAGGAAGTCAAAACATACAAATTGAAATAATAGGTAAACAATTAACATAAGATAGTAACATTACTAATAAATAATACTATTTATTTAATCATCAAATGTTAATTACCGTTTATCTATTACATGTTTCCAAACTATCTAATCTAAACTAATATCGTCCTTCAGTCTGATGCTTCTAGCGTGTTGCAAGTGCTTAACCCTGCCCGGTCCCTTCGTAAGCGGATCTGTTGGGTTATCCTCTAACGATACCCTCTTTACTACGAGGAGTCCTTCTTCCACCTGATGTCGAATAAAATGATATTTTTTGTCGATATGTCGAGATCTGTCGTGATCCCTCGGTTCCTTGGTCAAGGAAACTGCTCCTTCATTATCACAGAAAATTTCCATGGGCTCCTTTATGGCTGGCACAACTCCAAGGACTCCAATGAAGTTCTTCAACCATATTGCCTCCTTTGACGCTTCGCTCGCTGCAATGTACTCTGATTCGCACGTTGAATCAGCTACGGTCTCTTGTTTGGAACTTTTCCAAGTCACTGCTCCTCCATTAAGGGTAAAGACTCAGCCCGACTGCGAACGGTAGTTGTCCCTGTCGGTCTAAAAACTGGCGTCACTGTACCCTCGCACCTTTAAGTCATCACTCCCACCGAGAACTAGAAACCATTCCTTGGTCCTTCGAAGGTACTTAAGAACGTTCTTGACTGCGGTCGAATGCGCTTTTCCAGGGTTCCCTTGATATCTGTTGACCATGCCCAAAGCGAAGGCCACATAAGGGCGAGTACAAGTCATAACATACATAATCGAGCCAACTGCGGAAGCGTATGGTACTCGTCTCATTTCTGCTATCTCGACTTCGGTACTCGGACCTTGAGTCTTACTCAACTTGGCATTACTTTGGATCGGTAACTCACCCTTCTTTGAATTCTCCATACTAAAACGTTTTAGTACCTTGTCCAAGTAAGTATTCCGACTAAGTCCTATTAGTTTCATACTTATGTCTCTCACTATCCTTATTCCCAAAATATAGGAAGCCTCTCCGAGGTCCTTCATAGCGAAGCACTTCCCGAGCCAAGACTTAACCTCTTGCAGTGTCGGGATGTCATTTCCTATGAGTAGTATGTCTTTGAAATACAATACAAGGAATCTAACTATACTCCCACTGGCTTTGACATATACACATGATTCATCCTCGCTTCATAGAAACCCAAACTCTTTGACTTTCTCGTCGAAACAACGATTCCATCTGCGAGACGCTTGCTTAAGTCCATAAATGGACTTCTCAAGTTTGCAGACTCTATTGGGATGCTTCGCATTGACAAACCCTCTGTATGATCCATGTAAACATCCTCAGCCAACTTCCCATTAAGGAAAGCGGTTTTGACATCCATTTGCCATATTTCATAATCATGAAATGAAGCAATGGCCAGCATCACCCTAATAGATTTTATCTTGGCAACCGATGAGAAGGTTTCATCATAGTCAACTCTGGGAGTTTGAGTGAAACCCTTCACGACCAATCGTGCCTTATATGTGTGCACATTCCCATCCATGTCAGTATTCTTCTTGAAGATCCACTTGCACCCAACCGTCTTATGTCCGGGCACATAGTCAACCAAATTCCAAACTTGGTTGTCATACATGGACTAAATTTCATTGTCCATCGCCTCTTTCCACTTCGCAGGCTCCGTGCCTACCATGGCTTCCTTGTAGCTGTTAGGTTCGTCCAAATTTATTAGTGTACTATCATTAATATACGTATCACCCTCGATAGTTATATGAAAACCATATAACACAGGTGGAACACTAACTCTACTGGAACATCTAAGAGGTAATGATTCGTCAATCGGTTCAACCGGAGTTTACTCCTCGGGGTGAACGCCAACATTAGAGGTTCCTTCATCGCTCGATTCTTGAATCTCTTCAAGATCGATTTGCCTCCCGCTGTCCCTTTGGCTTATGAGTTCTTGCTCTCGGAAAACCCCTCTTCTTGCAACGAAGATAACATTGTCACTCGGCCAATAGAAGAGATATCCAAAGGAGTTTTGCGGGTAGCCGATGAATATACACCACTCACTATGTGGTTCGAGCTTGTCGTGAGTCTCTCGTCTTACGAAAGCCTCACAACCCCAAACCTTGATATGTGCCAACGAGGGAGCTATCCCTGTCCACATCTCGTGAGGTGTTTTGGCAACCTTCTTCGTAAGGACTAAGTTGAGGATATGAGCGACAGTCTGTAAGGCATACCCCCCCCCCCAGAATGAGATAGGTAGTGAAGCACGACTCATCATGGAACGAACCATGTCCAACAAGGTTCGAATTTTGAACTTGTAAAATTATAAAGTATAAGGTCGAATTTTGAACTTGTAAAATTCTAGGGTTTGAAATTTAAATAGTTCAAATTAAACATTTTAATCACAAAATTTAAATTTCAAAACTCGAAGACAATTTTTGAACTTTTCAAAACACAAAGGATTAAATAGCAAATAATTTTAAATTAAAACAATTAATTTAATGATTATCTAAATTTGACCTAATCAAGATTATTTACAAAATAATTTACCAAATTAATTTAAATAATCAAAATTTATCATATAAGGAAATTATTATTTAAATAATTAGAAATTATCTTTTATTTTGGTAAGGATAATCACATAGAAACAATAAATTTGGATTTTATTATAATAAAACGATTTTAATAATTATCCTTCATCAAAACATCAATAAATCCCGAAATATCCTATGTCTGACACTCCGACTCGCCGAGTCCCCTTATGGACTTGTCGAGTCCACAATGAGACTCGCCGAGTCAGTCAAGCAGATTGCACAAAAAAGATTTTTCAAGCAAGATCAAAACATATAGCATCAAATACAATTGAAACTAGACATAGCTCTGATACCACTGATGGGTTCTACACAAAAGAACATTCCTATGTGTAGATGCAAACCCTAATGACTTGGATCTAGGTTTCTCTATTGTACATGCAATTCATCCAAGATTTGAAACCCTAGATCTAGCATACATATTACAAAAAACTAATGTAACTAATGAGATCTAGATGATTACCTCTTGTGGAACTCTTTATATTTCTTCTTTCTTGAGCTTAGAGTCACAAGTGTAACTCCTCTAATGGTTTACAAATACCAACTAGCAAGAGGGTAGTATATGAGAGAGGGAGGAGGCACAAAAAATCGGCTCTAGGGTTCTTCAAAAGCAAGTGGCCAATTTATGTACCCTAGGCATCTTATTTATACTGTGAGCAGCTAGGGTTTCCGTCAAAACCATAATGGACAACTTAAACCCTAAGCAGCCCATGGAACCTTCTGGAATAAGACCATGAACGAAAATATGGTGGGTTCCCATCATAATTTCATTCACCCCTTGATCCATTAGGTTTCCCAGCCCAAAATTCCACTATCACACATTTGACAGTTTAAGTCCCCTTTATTCAATTAATCTCTTTTAGTCACTAAATTGATTCCTAATTAATTTATGACTAATATTAATTAAATAATATGATTTATCTTTTAATATATTATTCTTATAATATATTAATAAATCATAATATCTTATCTTTCTCTCCATAAATCACCCTGCCAAGTTGCTATGGTGAAGGCAACCCAAAAGGACCATGCACAACCGGGTCAAGTACTTACCAAATATATTTACGGGCTTAGACACTAATCCAACAATAGTCAACTATCACACATTTGACAGTTTAAGTCCCTAATATTAAATTAATGTATTTTAGCCACATAATTAATTTCTTAATTAATTATTGTCTAATATTAATTTAATTATATGATTTCTTCATTAATATATTATTCACATAACATATTAATAAATCATAATAACCTCTTTCTTAATAAATCATCCTATCATGTTGCTTCGGTAAAGGCAACCCAAAAGAACCATGCACAACCAGGTTAAGTACTTACTAAATATAGTTACGGGCTTAGACACTAATCCAAAACTTACTGGATTAAGTCCTTAATGGGTTTAGTGAGGAACACTAACCCTAATTATCATTTCATGTAAAAACCCTAGAATCGAGGAGCTCTTTTTTGGGCAATAATCGGGCACGTATTGGGTTGCTGACTGGATTATTATTTCACCTGAGAATGACTGAGTCAAAACTTAATCAGTCATACCCTTAAGTGATTAAGTACTTAATGGGTTAAGTGTTCTTACTTAACCCTAATCGTCATTTTATGTGAAACCCTAATCTTAATTTTATGTGAAACCCTAATCATCATTTCATGTGAGGTGGTCACTATCGCAAGTGACTATAACCTATGATCGGTTTTTAACTTAAATACCTTCCTATAGGTGATTGGAAGTGAGTTGAAGCCGATAGAGTTATATTGAGGTGTGTTTCGCCTCACTGTACCTGTGGGTCGAAGGCACCAATCCCGGCCCACTAGTTTTGGTTATCTGCTAGTAGAGGGATGCCTTGGGGACTGTATATAGTCATGTAGGATAGACTGAGGACTCTTGATCTAGGCTCTCTTACATGTTCCTTGTTTAGTTGTGGTTCTAGAGGAGGATCACCTGGTCGGGTGACTATCTCACCTCTGAGTATATACGGTCATGCATTCCTTGGATTGTTGATATTGAGTATGATGATATGCCGTAGTGATTTGTTAGATTTGTGTTATGGTATTGAGTATGTTGTTATGCTATAGTGATATGTTAGATCTGTGTTCTAGTATTGAGTATGCTGCTACACTGTAGTGATCCGTTAGATCTGTGTTCTGGTATCGAGTATGCTGCTATGTTGTAGTTATCAGTTAGATCTGTGTCCTAGTATTGAGTATGTTGTTTTGTGGTAATAACCTACAGAACTTTGTGTTATCTGTGCTTGCTAGTTATCATTTATGGAGTGCCCTTAGGAACTGTCGGTAGTCATGTAGGATAGCCTAAGAACTCTTAGTCTAGGCTCTCTTGCCTGTTCCTTGTTTGGTTGTGGCTCTAGAGTAGGACCATCTGTTTGGGTGGCTATCTCACCTTTGGTTACTCATGGTTACACATTCTATGGGGGTTAGCTGGTAGCATGACTATATGTTGTGAGAGGATTAGTAGGCTGTAGCGAGCTGTATGATTGTTGTTTGCATGTATTATGTGCCTACTTGATCTTGATTGTTTATATGTCGACATATTGTGTTTGGTTGGGTTGAGGCGGTCCTGCTTTGTGCGGTAGGCCAAGATACCCGGTACAGGCCGACTATAATCTGTAGGCACGGAGGCTCGGGAGGAGCGGTAGGGTTGAGGCAGTAGGCCAACAAACCCTGGGTATTCCAACCAGATGGTTGATTGGACCCAACATATTGGTATTCCTGCCCGAGGCTGATTGGGCCAATATGCTTATGATATGAGGGTATTCCATCCCGAGGATGACCAGACCTATCGTGGACATGCCTGGTATTCCAGACCGAGGCTGATTGGGTCAGGCATGAGTATTTGTGTTTATGTTTGTTTGCGTGGTGGTATTTTGGAGGAAACTCACTAAGCTTTGTGCTTATAGTTTTGTTTATGGTTCCAGGTTCTTCAGATGATCAAAATGGCAAGGTGAAGGCATGACCGTACACATCCTTGGTTTTACAATAGATTGGATCTTGGGAAACTCTGATTTTCAAATAATGTTTGAGAACACGATTTTTGTGAACATTTTATTAGTGAAAGGATCGTTTTCAAAATTTAAATTTGTTGAAATATTTGGGACGTTTCATTTTGCATCATAATTTGTACATTTGCATGTCTTTAGTTTAAATAATGTTTAACTCAAGTCTTTTATCAAAATTCCCTGTCTACTAACGTTTTTGTGTCGTTTTCAGATAATTCGAGTGGAGTGGTACTTTGGGAGCATCTAGATGCATATTTGGAGCCTAATTAGAGTTAGAACTGTAAAAGGATGCTAAGGAAGGACTTGGAATGCTTAAACTGAAGAAACGCGTTCGAAACGAGACAAAAAGTCAAATTTGCTATCGCAGATTTGGACATTTACGTTCGTATAAATATGTAGAGGTTTTGCAAGGTCGAAAAAGTCATCTGAAAGATAACAAGTCAAATCTGCGATTGCATAAGCTATTTCTGCGATCACACTTGTGTGACACAGCTTCAAAAACCTGATTAGGAATCAATGAGACCTACTTTAAGCCATCCTTATACTAATAAAGTGGATGGACCCAATCACGGTAAGACTAACAACGCACATTAAGATGAAACATGCGAGAACGCAATGTTTATTTTGGTGTTATACATATAAATATTATTTTACATTATATATAACATAATTAAGGTTTATGTGTCTTTTAATTTTTTTGACAATAAATCAACAATTAAATTATAAAAGTTCTAATTTTTTGTCCTTTAATCAATATTATAATTAAATCAAATGTAACTTTATCTTTTAGTGTAAATGTTAGTTTGTACGTGATTAAAACTGAAAAAGACGAGCAACCAACAAATAAAAACGAATTTAGAGAAGTTTGGAACTTCAGGTTTCACGGCGTGGATAATGAATTGCCACGTCGTGATACTCATAAAGTACATGATTCACATAAATTATTATTTAGGTTCTCAGCTGCAAGTCATGAGGTAAACATGAGATGATCACATTGTGACGACGAAGTGAGTTGCAATTCAGATAGATATTGAAACGTGGTGGAGGACCAGCTACGTTGTGGCGAATAGGCAGATCGACTAAAACGTCGGTTTTTTTAATGTATTACCCAACTCATTTTCAATTAAGCAAATTTCTCAACTTTTAAACAATTCAAATCAGAGACCCTACATATACAAACCCTAACACACTCAAAAGACAAAGTCTAAGTGCAATAGACTTGAGTTAACGTGGCTCTGATACCACTGATGGGTTTCGAGCCTCATTAGATCAATCAAAAGGCAGTGGAAACGATAAATAAATTGATCTAAAATCGAAATCTATAGGATCTAAACTCTCTAGTTTATGCAACTCAGTAGAACTCCAAAGAAAATATACCATTGATTTCTTAGTTGGTTTCTTCTTTTGTTGAGCCAATGGATTTAACCAGACAACCCAAAAGAGAGATCCTCTTTTGTGATCGCACCCAAGACACAAAAAAAACTAGGTCCAAGTAACCCTCGAACTACGAGCTCAAACATAATCGAACTACGATTCTGTTCTACGGCCACGACGTGACAACTAGATGGTCACGACGTGAAGATGACGATTCAAGATTTCTTTAGGGCTTGAGTAATCTGAACTTTTTTTGCTTAGAGGTTTAAATCTCATCTCTGAAAATCGAAATTCAAGCCCTCTATTTCTATGAAGGTGATTTGAAACTCTAGAGATATATACCAAATATAACTATATTTATCTATGGTATTCAAATCATTATGGAATATCCATTTATTTACTATTGATTAATTAACAAAACAAGTCCTTCAGATAAATATCTTTTTAGACCTACTTCTTTTTGTTTTTATGTGTAATCTAAAAGGACATTGTTACTTATAGTAATATTATCGGGTTTTGTTATGGTTATGAACACTAATCTCCATCACATGGCGCATTCGATTGTATCGTGCCCAGTGGACTCGTGAAACTCACAATATTTTTCATGATATTTGATTCCTAATGTTTCTCCCACTCTTTCGCCATTATTATTTTTACTTTTACTAGTTGATGCTATGTCATTTCTACCATAACCTCTTGCTACTTGATGGTTTCGATTGTGGTGTGGGAAGCGATTTAACCGGGATGGTCACACGATGTTGTATTTATTATTATCTTGGACTTGGCTTTTCACGTAAGGTGTTCGGTTATCCCTTTGGGTGTAAGTTTTTTCCCCTATTCAGTTTTTATTTTCTCAGATGCCGCTTCTTCTTGTTTCATGTAATGATGAACTCTTTCCATCATGTATTTTCTTGATATTGGCAGATTTCCTACTAACTTTTTGAACAAAAACACTTGTCACATGTGACATCCCCGTTTTTACGGCCAGAAAAGACCGATTTTGTTTATGCTTTGTTTGAAAATCAGAGTAACATTTTAAATAAAAGTGTTGCGGAATTTGTCCCAAAACAAAATATGATAAAGATTTATCAAAAGCATTTCCAAGGAAATGTATTTCATTAAAAGACTTGGGATGTCATGTTTGATACAGATCAAAGGCATAAACAATACAATATAAGTCTTACTACATTATTTCGTATCTATAGGCTTATATCCGTAATCCCTCATCCGGACATCACATCTATGCTCATGCGCCACTACCTGTAATATAAGAAACTGAGTGGGTCAGGATGGGGAGCCTGGTGAGCACATAGGGTTTTCAACCCACAATAAATAAGTTTATTAATTTCATCAATCAACAATAACCCGATTACCCGTTCCCGTTATCCTCACTTTACGTCCCTAAACACCTATCATAAGGGACCTAGCCTAAGGATCATCATCGGGATGGACACTACTGCTAAGGGGATTCCTCAGCAATAAATGTCCTAAAGGCAACCATGTGGGGTATGGAGTACACCGGTGAACACATCGTTCACAACACCTACATGTTGCGAGTCTGCTAGTGTTCCACTGGACTGTCTAGAAGAGTATGTGGTCGTCATCCATACTCCGCTAGATGACATAATCAACAACATCAACATCGAGGCCTCTCATCGTTTTATCACACATCACCTATTACATCTACCCATGTTTTACCCTAACATTTTTCATAGATATAAAATACATATACAATTTAAATCATTGAAAACATGTATAAAAACGTTCATCCAGCATAGATAGCAAGTATTCAGATAATATGCACACATAGCATGTAATTTATATAAAATACTTCATATCTTTGTGTAAGCTGAAAGTAACTATGCACTCACTTGATTAGGTGGTGACTCGGTACTCGGACAACACTTCGTTATCTCAAAACAATTTTTCCCTCGACAAAACCTAGTATCAATATCACTAGGGTTTAGTATAGCGTTAACCGTGACTAATTAATAGTCTAGCTATTATTATTATTATATAAGTGTTAAACAACACTCTATATAACTCATAATAATAGCCCAAATAATTATTTTAAGGTCCTAATAATGTTACTATATTAAAACATAAGCTATACTAAAAATAGGTTATTTACAACTCACTTACAACGGGTTTCCTTGGAAATTGGGCTCTGCCGGAGCAGCGTTCCCGAGCCGAAAGGCTCTTTTCTCGGGACTCCGGGAGCCTTGGGGCTTCCTTCGGGTGCTAGGGGGTTTACCTAGGCTTTTAGGGGGGTTAGGGAGCTTAGAGAGAGAGTGTAGAGAGAGAAAGAAGGTTTGAGAGGTGTGAAGAAGAGGCTAGATCCGACACCTCTATTTATAGTGAAAATATATGATGGACTTGCCGAGTAGGGGGACCTACTCGCCGAGTTGGTGCATGTGGTGGCCTTCTGGTGGTGCCACGTGTCCAATTCTGGTGGTGCCACGTCACCCCCTATCGCGTATCAGCCTTCAAACTTAGAAAAATCATAACTCTCGCATACAAGCTCCGTTTTCAACGTTCTTTTTTTGAATGCGTAGGTAAAATCAAGATCTACAACTTTCATTTAGACTCCGTCGGCTAATTATCGACCGATCTCAAATTTAACAGTAAGAGGCGTTTAAACTGTTAAATGACCGCGAAGAATTCGTAACTCCTTCATACGGACTCCGTTTTCATCTATCTTTTTACCGTTGAGTTCCTATTAATAAGATCTTCAACTCTCATTTAGGTCACGTAAGCCAAAAACCGCTCGAACTAAAATTCGAGTTTCGGGCCGTGCACTACTAAGCCGAATCTTAGAAAAATCATAACTTCTTCATACGAAGTCAGATTTGGGCGTTCTTTTTATGGATTTTCTCGGTTTAACATATTCTATGAATTTCGTTTAGATCACTAAGGCTAAAAAGTCCTCCATCGTAAATTCACTATTTACGTCTCCCGGTGTCGTGCCGGTTTTGCCGTAAAACTTCGGCGAGCCATAACTTCTTCGTTATAACTCGGATTTCGGCGCTCTTTATATTCCCGGAATCCTTGTTTCGACCACTACAACTTTATGTAAAGATATCGGAATTATCTTACACTTTAATTTTGACGCTTATTTTTATTCTTTATTAAATATATATTTATAATAAAGTAATAAGCACACAAATACACATAATTCACATAGAATTAAAATATTTCATCTTTATTACATCAAAAAGAGTTTCAATAGTTGACCTAGACTATTACATTGTCTAAAAATGCTTAGCCCCGAAACCCGGGCGTTATAATTGGGTGAAAGTGGGTTAGATCTGATCCCACATCGGCTGGGAAGGAGAACTAAGCATTCCTTATAAGGGGTGTGGATACCTTCCCTATCACAACGCGTTTTAAAGCCGTGAGGGCAGCAGATCCCATAAGAACTCTGCAGTTAAGCGTGCTCGGGCAGGAGTAGCACCAGGATGGGTGATCTCCTGGGAAGTCCTCGTGCCGAGTGGCCCAAAGCGGACAATATTGTGATACGTGCCAGAGGGGGATGTTACAAATGGTATCAGAGCCAGGGCACATGTCGATATGCTCGACGGGGACGTCGAAACCTATAATGGGGGGGGGGGTGAAAGTGGGTTAGATCTGATCCCACATCGGCTGGGAATGAGAACTAAGCATTCCTTATAAAGGGTGTGGATACCTTCCCTATCACAACGCGTTTTAAAGTCGTGAGGGCAACAGATCCCATAAGAACTCTGCAGTTAAGCGTGCTCGGGCGGGAGTAGTACCAGGATGGGTGACCCCATGGGAAGTCCTCGTGCCGAGTGGCCCAAAGCGGACAATATTGTGATACGTGCCATAGGGGGATGTTACATCACAAGCCATAGGTGAACGCAACTATTACCATGTTATCTGCTCTTTATGGGGCGTTAAGTGTGGCTTTGTTAAAACGATAGACGAAAGTGCTAAATGTCGTCCTTATGTTGTCTGCATCCTAGGATTGCTTGGGCATCCGATGTGTATCTCATTTGTTGTACTAAATGACCGCGTTGGTCCTAACAGGGCGGTGGGGAAGAAGATGCACCATTAATTCTCGTCTAGGTAATAAGCGTCCATTGTCCACTTGTAGTTTTCAATATGGTCGTTAGGATCGCCTGATTCGCCGTATTTTGAGATTTCTGGTATATTTTCTCTAGCTAGTAACTGATACTTGCGTATACTCCTACTAAAGGGTGAGTTGTTCGATCTCAAGACATGACATTGCTTGATCTCCGAGGATGTATTGTTTGGAGTAAGCTTGTTGGCCCTGTGGGGGCCAATATGCATGATAATGCGTATACGGGAATGATGGTGGCAATGGAATGGATGGTGGTGCATTTTGTTGTGCCAAAGCCATGGTAGTTGTCAAATGTTGTTGCAATGATGGGGGTAGGACTTGTACGGTCAACTCGTTGTTCCTTAGGGTATTCTTAAGTTGTCCGATTAGTGTAGTTGGTATGCCAGTGTTGGAACTACTATCTGATGTGACCGTCATCGAGCCTGCTCGTCTTGTTTTATTTCCTTTTGCTGATGATTTCCGTTGTGGCTCTCCTTCTTCTTAAACATGTGCTCGGACTGACGTCTGTTCCGTTTACTGGGACAAAAACAATCATTGTTGGTGTTGTGTTTTACGTCATTATGGTAAGTGGGGCAAATGATGTGATTAAGTTAATGAGAGTGAGGCGTGAGTTGACACATGTGGCTTGTGCTTTATCTTGCATTGTGTTTATAGACGGATGGCGCCAATGTTCATACATAGTTTTCGAATAAGTTGATAGTTGGCCCTTTGAGGCTTCTTGTAGTGAACACTCAGGAAGTCATGCTGCATAAGATAGACAAGATCTAGGTTAGAAAGCCATTCCGAGGGTTGGACCCCAATACTGCTCTTTGATGCTTAAGTCAGATGTCGATTGAGATTGCAAGAAAGATTGCTTTCTCCGAGATATTGCCATACAACAGATCTCCTTTATATTTTATCGATGCCCGACATGATTAAACTGGGTTAAGTTACGTGCCGACCTATTTATGTATTTGGGCTTTGCTGACACTATCTAGTTTGTTTCTTGTCTTGCAAACTTGCTTTTATGTATGGGCTGATACCCATACACCATTAGACTTGGTCCCCATTGTTTTCCCTCCTGACCCTTCCTTGGACTCGGTCCTCAATCCACATGTTTGTTATTTCTTTTTTGCTTCTAACCCGGTCCAAACCTCTAACCCAATCAACTTTAACCCAATTAACAACTATCAAACGACCTTAAGTATTCATTTGACCCACATGACCCTTTCTCCAAGGACAAAACAACCTCTTTCACGTGGCCAAAGAAAAGTTTTGGAAATAGAATTGGGGTGGAGTGGAATAACTCAAAGTTGAAGGGCATATAGCATAAATTTACACGTCGCTTTACTCAATTGATAGGCAGCTGAAATTGACAACTTTACAAAAATTTAGCCTCAATTTACAAATCGGGGAATAAATACCACCGAACTCTTCTTTCGAAGCCTGGCTCGCGGCTAGAGAAGGAAGTCTCGAATCAATAATCAGCCCTTCTCTTTCTATCTCCAGAAACCCCCCTTTCTATCTCTCTCTCTCTAAAAAAGCAAAAGCCCCCTTAGCGTAAATCTTCCCCTTCCATGGCGAACAGCAATCTACCTCGAAGAATTATCAAGGTATTAAAACAAACAATTCGTGATCTTCCTCATCTGATCCCTTTGTCAATTCCTCGATTTCATTTCTTTTGTCGTTAGAATAGGTATATGTTTGTATGCATGTTCTAATCCTGTTTCAGAGTATTTTATCGATTAGCGTGGTTTATGTATATCTGAAAACCCTAACTTAGATTTTGACTTTGTTGTTATGATCCAGGAAACTCAGCGCTTACTTAGCGAACCAGGTAAACTTGAACTTTATTTCATCAAGTTATTTTTTTTTGTTAATTATTATACGGAAGTTCATTTCAATTTGTGAATATGTTCGGGAATTTGAGTTATTGCATGAGGATTTGGATCAAGAAAAGTTTGGCTTATTGTCATTTGGAAAGCGCAATGAAATATTCAATTGGTGTTTCGTTTACCGTTTCTGATTTTGTTGGTGTAGCTCCGGGGATAAGCGCATCGCCATCGGAAGATAACATGAGGTATTTCAATGTCATGATCCTTGGTCCAACACAGTCTCCTTATGAAGGTAATTTAACTTATTAATGCCTATTTTACTCCTACTACTCTTCTCTACACCAATCTAAGCCCATTAACTGTTTCTATTGTTCTTATTCATTAGAAAAGGGGCTTAGCAAAAGAATGAGATCTTTCATCCAGAATTATGTTTAGGATGTTTAACATTGAAGAAACTGTCTCTCTTGAACTAATTTCTCATCAAGTTGTACTTGTTAGTCATTGATCTTAAAAGCAAGAGCTACATTACAAGTATCTGATGTCAATCCTAGTATTTACTAAATACAAATTTGATCTTGGTTTTGCAACTATTTTAACCTCACTGGATCTCACCTCCTCAATAATTCTCTCAAATCACAAACATAGTTGACTTTTAAAATAAACATTTTTACTTATCAAAGTCAAACTTTATCTTATTTGTTTATCTTTTATGATCAGAGGGAAACAAATTATTATTTATTTATGCTTCTCACTCTGATTGAACTACAGGAGGAGTTTTCAAGTTGGAGTTATTTTTGCCAGAAGAATATCCAATGGCTGCTCCCAAGGTATACATGTTTTCTAGCCAAGATATGCAAAAGATTTAAAGATTTAATTGTAATACTTCTGAACTTTACAATACAAATGCACACTTTAAATATGAAAATTTGTTTTGTTTATCTTTATCATCAAATTTTGGATACAAATAATATATTTCATAATCTAACAGGTTCGATTTCTTACAAAAATTTACCACCCCAACATTGACAAGGTTTGTCTTTCCTTACAATTTCATCTTTTTAGTTTTATGATCTTCCTTTTTTTTTTTTTTTTTGGTTTTTTAGCATGAGTGTTCTTTTTGTATGCAGCTTGGTAGGATTTGTCTTGATATCCTTAAAGACAAATGGAGTCCTGCTCTTCAGATTCGCACTGTACTCCTTAGGTAATAAAGTAAACTAATAATTAATTCTCCATAATTTCATTATTAAGGATCTGTTTGATGGAATGAAATTATAAAGAAGTGGAATGAATGATTACATTCCATGATTATGTTTGATTCACTGCCGAATGGAATGAGTTCTAATATGAACCATTCCACTCCCTCCCTAATTCCATCATACCAAACATATTTGATTTACATATAACTTTGATTAGTATACAAACAGAAATTCAGAAAATCATTCAATATTTTTGTTTAAGAATCATAATCTATTTATTCCTGCAATCACTTGACATTTTTTTTTTGTTTTTTTTCAAATGTAAGCATTCAAGCACTTCTAAGTGCTCCAAATCCAGATGATCCACTCTCTGAGAACATAGCAAAACACTGGAAATCCAATGAAGCTGAAGCTGTTGAAACAGGTATATAATACCATAATAAATAAATAAATAAATTACAATGTAGTTTGTTGAAACAAGTATACATAAAGTGTTGAAATGGTTCCTATTTTTGCAGCAAAGGAGTGGACCCGATTGTATGCTAGTGGTGCCTAATGGAGATGTGGGTCCCGCAAAGAAATAACAATGTACTTTGATTAGGTCTTGAAATTTGAAAATTGAGAACTTGAATATGATTCTGCTCTGTTAGTCCCTAAACTATCAATGTTGTTCACTTCCTACCATCATATCTTTGTGTTCTATCGAGTATATGAGATAATTTACTCTTTTTTTTTTCTTTCTAATTTTCTTTTCTGATATACATTTTGTCTGCTTAACTATGTGAAATAGCATTTGAACTGGATTTCAAACTTGCTAAATTGTGAACAGAATACTGGAGAATGTGAGGGTGAGGAGTTTTAAATGATTTTGGATGGCTATTTGGTATGGAACTAGAATGATTGTTGAAGTCATATGCTATGGTTTATGTCAATGGGGTTTTCTTGTTTTAGAAAGTACAATGATTAGTTTGTATACAAAACTATGAGTAATAGTTGAGAAACCTGGTTTTTCAGTTATTTTCCATTTGCTTGGGTTTTTGTTTTTTAAGACTACCGGTGTGGTATCACACACTACCACATTTTGTGTCTAGCATGTCAGTGGTATAATATTTTCATCTCACCCCACAAAGCTGTTATGAAAGGTACCACATCTTAACATATATTTTTTTAATTAAATAAATGTAATTATATAAAAGTAATGAAAGAAAGGCAAAAAAAAGTTACCATCGGTTGTAATGACATCATAATCTTTGTCTGAATCATTTACAAACATGTATGATTTGTCTTTTGTATCGTTGAACAACTTGTTCTCAAAATTGTTTGATAATTAAATTCACTTGAGCATTGAAGACATTCCACCAAATCAAAGTGAAAGTTGTGTCCAACCAGGTTGTATACTTTCTTTTTGTTCCCCCATAAACTTCGACGTACAATGACCTATTCCTTTGAATATTGGTAAATTCTTATTTTCATTTTACTAACAAACCGCATTCTCCTTGTTTTCTATAATTATATTATGCAATGTGATGCATGCGTACATCAAATTACTTTTTTTGCTCGATTGATCATGCCAAATTCTCTCTAGAACACCAAAGGCTTACTTGATATTCTTTACAAGACCGACCTAAATTTTATTCACTTTTCATTGTTTGAACATGAGAATGATTTCACAAATGCAACTAACTCGGGATATATTCTATCAGTAAGATAATACATACGTTTGTATGATGTCCTATTTGCTTGAAATGACACATCATACAACTTCCCACGGTAGATGTCGTTGAATATCGGTGATTGGTCTAGAACATTGATAT
Organism: Lactuca sativa; assembly: GCF_002870075.4. NCBI lineage: Eukaryota > Viridiplantae > Streptophyta > Magnoliopsida > Asterales > Asteraceae > Lactuca > Lactuca sativa. The sequence goes on from NC_056627.2 coordinate 278,974,770, forward strand.
CGTTGTTGGAACCCATTGCACTAGAAAACGCATGTCATATCCAAATATCATAGGGCGCCAATGCTTCTAAAATTATTGTCGACTATTTATGATCACCTCGTATAAATTGACAACACCACACATTAGGACACATTAACCACATGCATACAATCGATACTACCAAACATTCTAGGGAACTCTGTTTGTTTTCATGTGTCGTATACAGTTACTGGATATTGCTAATTGTAGGCTTGCGTAAATAACGATCACGATAGAGGATAATCACAAGTTTTGCAATCTTGTATAGAAATTCCCGTGTTGTTCACTTTGACATCCTCAAATACTCATCCCATGAGTTCGTTCCCATGTTGAATGCTACTGATGAATTGTAGTTGTACATTTTTGAATTGTAGAGAAACCTTTCTGACCTCTTGCATTAATCATGTGCTGAAAATATGGCAATCGATTTTTTATGTCATCAACAATACGTAAAAATAATTCTTTCCTCATCTGGAATTGACGTTTGAATTTTTAAGTGTAGCCTGCATCATCATAAAGTAGCCATTCCCAAGTACGTTGTGTTCGGCTTCATGATTTCTCTGTAAATGAGGATTTATAATTTTTGAACGCGAACTTTCAACTTTATTATGTTTGCATAACGTCCCCGATAACTGCTAACTCCTATGATGCCAACGTATCCGGCAAAGTGGATGACAATGAAGAAATTTTCGAATTGTAAATATAAAGTAGACATAAATGCAAAAAAGGTCCTTGTGGTTTGTCAAAAATTGTCACCCACCCAACCATATCCTATCATACGTTATACATCAATTCCTTCTATATCTCCTAAAAACTAAAAAAACCCTCCTGTGAAGCACTTCTCCCTTTTGCTTCAATAATGAACACCTTCGATGACAAACACTTTTGATGATAAAGAACATTCGCCCTTCTACTCCGTTCAACCAAAATCTAGAAATTAGAGCTATATCGACCAGATCAGATTAGATCTGTAGCAATTCCATTTACTTCATACCATGTCTAAAGTCATTCACACTCTTTTCATTGTCGATATACCACATCAAAAATCATTCCCTCATCTTGGTTTGATTTTTGGTTACATGTTTGATTGTATGTGTTTAGTGGCAGGTCTATTTTTTTTTTTATTTTATTTTGATTGCAAGCCTGTATTTTGGTTTTGATTGTGGACATGCCTAATTTTTTTGTAATTGTTCAAATTGGTTTTTGGTTTTTGATAAGTACATGTATAATTTTGATTGAATGTAGGTCTTATTTTTGTTTTGATTGAGTACGGTTTCGATTTTGATTGAGTATATGTCTGATTTTTGGTTTTGATTGTGTACATGTCTGATTTCAGATATTAAAGATGAATTTACACATCATTTATGGGATGATAGAGGCGGAAATAAGAAATTTCGTCGACAGGTGGTGGTTGTTGAAGAAAAGAAAGGAAGCAAGGATAACAGAAGACGAAGAGATATGGGAGACGCAGGGTCCAATCACGGTGGTAGTAGGGGTGCCTGATGGGTTGGTGGTAGTGATATTTTTTTTATTTTTTTTTATTTTTTTTTTAGAAGAAGATTATGAAGTTTGGGGGTGGGTTCATTTTTATTTTTAATAATGAAATGGTAAAAGAATTAAATATTATGAAAAGGAAATTAAAAGGATAAAATAGACATTTCAAGTTTTGCAGGAACTAAATCCACAATGAAACCTGCTGATTAGGTCGTTCTATGTAATTTTTAAAGTTAAGGGACCCAATCTACATAAAATTGTCAGCCATAGAGACCAAATTTGTAGTTTACTCTTTTTTTATTATAATAATTAAAAGAAACAAAAATAAATAGTGTTTATCCCCTACTCCCTCCCCTTCTCTCTACATCACTAGTATTTTAAACCAGCAAACCAGATGTTCATCATCACCGGACATTTGACTTCGATGAAGTTCATCGACGACTAGCGAGGAAAGGAGAGAGAGAGATAAAATGATGACCACCACTCGATGAAGAATGAGAGAGACAGCGATGCTAGGTTTATTATAGGGGTTTTTGAGACATCATTCATTGCATCTACTACAGACATCCCTTGCAAACTGTTGGAGGCCACCACCGATCTATACCACCACCACCACCACCACCTCTTGGAAAACCTCCGATCTGAAAACCCTTAATTTTCAAGAGAAGACAAAAACAAAACCTCTATTTTTCACCACCACCACCACCTCTGTTAAATCGAATTCAACAGAACCCTAGCATTTTCCAGTGACGAAGCTTTTAGAGATCCCACTGATGACGTTGTTGGAGATCTCACCGACGCTTCGGATCTGCGACAACGACATCGACGTTCTAGAGTTCGATTTACATGCTCAAACCCTCAAGTTCTACAAATGTAGCGCTTGTTATGAGTATGCTTCCTTTTTTTCCTTCATATTTTATTAATTGCATTTTGGCCCTTGTAATTAGTACGTGGGGCGTACAATAGGGTACACTTAGCGTACAAGCTGAGAAGCTAGTATGTGGGGCATACCATATGTGTACGTTTAGCGTACTAGTGGAAGTTGGTCGTGGGTTCGAAGCCTCGTACACTGGGCGTACGAAGGTTACTGTAACGCCCATAGACCCGGGCTAGTCAATTTAGAGATATAGGGGTCGAAAATGACTTTTTGGCAAAAGATTATTTAGAATAAATAATCTTAACCAAGTTTTAGTAAATGTTACAAGGTTTCCGTACATATAAGGAGCGCCGAAATCCGAGTTATAACGAATAAGTTATGACCCGTCGAAGTTTCGAGACGGAACCGGCACGGCACCGGGAAGTGTAAATAGTGAATTTACGATAGAGTGACTGTTAGCCTTAGCGATCTAAACAAAAGTCGTATAAAATGTTAAACCGAGAGTGTCCATAAAAAGAACGCCCAAATCTGACTTCGTATGAGGAAGTTATGATTTTTCTAAGATTTGGCATAGCGGTGCATGGCCCGAAACTCGAATTTTAGTTCGAGCGGTTTTTGGATTACGCGACCTAAATGAGAGTTTAATATATCATTAATAGGAACTCAACGACAAAAAGACAGACGAAAACGGAGTCCGTATGTAAAAGTTATGAATTTTACGCGAACATTTAACAGTGTAATCACCTCCTAATGTTAAATTTAAGATCGGTCAAGAATTAGCCAATGGAGTAAAAAGGAAAGTTGTAGATTTTATTTTTACCTACACGTGGATATAAATAACGTCAAAAATGAAGCTCGTATGCGAAAGTTATGGACGAAGCTTAGTCTCTACTTTTCGAGCGTGGCAAATTCGATACAGTTTTGTAAATCCGAGATAGATTGAGAATTAGCCAACGAGGTCTAAATGAAAGTTGTAGTACCCGTAAATACGAACGCGTGGATATAAATATCGACAAAAACGGAGATCGTATGCGAAAGTTATGGACGAAGCTTAGTCTCTACTTTTCGAGCGCGGCGAATTCGATACAGTTTTTGTAAATATGAGATAGAAGGAGAATTAGCCGACGGGGTCTAAATGAAAGTTGTAGTACTCGTAAATACTAATGCGTGTATATAAAGAACGTAGAAAACGGAGCTCGTACGCGAAAGATACGGACGATGCTTGGAGACTACTTTACTATAAAATTCTTATAAATAAGAGATGAATTCTTCATAATTTCTTCACACCATAAGCCTCTCTTTCTCTCTCTAACTTCTCTCTAGCCTCCCTGAACCCCTCCGAAGTCTAGGGAACCTCCCTAGCACGAGAAGAAAGCCCCGGAGCGTCCGACGGCTCCGAGAAGAAAAACTTTCGGCTCGAAAACGCTGCTCCAGCGAAACCCGGTTTTTAATAAAAACCCGTTGTAAGTGAGCTACGCTTATACTATATTTAATATACCTTTTATTTAATTATAGTAACATTATTAGGATCTTAAAATAATTATTTGAGCTATTATTATGAGTTATATTGAGTGTTATTTAATGCTTATATAATAATAATAACAGCTAGACTGTTAATTAGTCGCGGTTAATGTTAAAACTAAACCCTAGTGGTATTGATACTAGGTTTTGTCGAGAAAAATTATTTTGAGATAACAAAGCGTTGTCTGAGTTCGGAATCACCACCGTATCAAGTGAGTGCATAGTCCCTTTCATGAACATAATTTTAATACAAGTATTGATTGAAGTATTAATTATATGTTTATGCGTGAGTTAATTGATGTTGCCTGAAATACGTGTTAAAGAACATACCTGATTATATATGATGATTTAGGATAATGAGTAGACCTAAATTAATTATGAGGAATATTGGGTAGTATTTTCTTACAAGTACAAGTGATTTATACCCAGAAAATAGAACTTTAGTATATGTCATTTATCCGGGAGCGTGGATTAGACACAATCATTGTCCCTAGTCCGAACTGTCATTAATTCGGGGGTATGGATTAAGACATAGCCAGTTGTCCTTAGTCCGGGAGTATGGATTAAGACATAGTCATTCGTCCCTAGTCCGAGAGTATGGATTAGGCATAATCATTCGTCATTAATCTGAGAGTATGGATTAGTCATTCGTCCCTAGTCCGAGAGTATGGATTAGGCATTACCATTCGTCATTAATATGAGAGTATGGATTAGGTAAAACGGTTAATCTTGGGTTTGAGAGTATGGATAGTCTCATTGTGAGGATCGACGGGGTGGGATAAGAGTTGCTTATACATATATGGTGAAATTGTATATTTTGTGAGTTCTAAATTATATATATGATATAACATTGTGGGATTGAAATCCCTATGTACTCACCAGGTTTCCCAACCTGACCCACTCAGTTTATTTATATCACAGGTCTTGATATGAAGTCAAATTACACTGAGAGATTAAGGAGATATAAATCACTAGTGATAATGAATGTAAGTTCTGTTTATGCTTATGTTTCTGTATTGACGATAACATCCCAAATGTTTTTAAATGAATAAAAATACTTTTATTCGGAAATGCTTTGATAACGTATTTATCATGTTTTACTGGGAACAAATTCCGCAAACATTTTTATTACAAGAGGTACTCTGATTTTTATAAAGCATAAACAAAATCGGTCTTTTCTGGCCGAGAAAATTGGGATGTCACAGTTACGCATGGCACACGAGGAGGATAAGAAAACCCTAATTTGGGGCGTTGCACCCTATATAAGGTCCTTAAGTCCCTAGGGCTGACCTCTTTATCAGCCTCCATTACCCTAAAATCCTAATCTCGAACCCTAATAGCTTCTTTGAGTGTTCTTGATCCTTGGTATTGATTTTGGTGGTTTATGCTCCTTGAAGTAAAAGAAGAAGAAGTTGGTGGACTCATTCTTTGGAAAGAAGCTTAGAGATCCAGATTTACCTCCATCTCTTGGTGACTTTTGAGATATAAAGTCCTAACCTTGATCCTTGTATGATTAGATCTCTTCATGTCATGGTTTTTATGCTTTTGGTCCCTTTTGGGTTAGTTTGATGAGTTAAGTTGTTTGTGGGGCTTATCCTTTTAGATATGGGCATATTATGAGTTTCTTAAGATTAAAGGTAAATACTTTATGGTGTTGATGGTCTCATGCATGCATTAAGTCATCTATTAAGTCCTTTTGATCTTTAAGAGCTTCGTTATGCCATGCATGCACGTAAAGTGAGGAACTTTATAAACCAGCCCAAGGAAGTCAGATCTAAATTTTGCAGCGATGTCTTAATCAATTAAGAGCTGGAAATGAAAGTTGGCTGAATGAGGGAGTGCGTTGGGAATACAAGCAGGTATGCTTAACGTACAAGCCCTAAGGAAAGTACGCCGCACGTACGAGTGAGTACACACCGCGTACTCAACCAGTTGGGCATCAAATATTTTAGGCTTCGGTTTGGGGCATATTTGGACTTAGATGCTTAGGGCCTTGTTAGGCCATCAAGTTCTTGGGCTGATGCCCATTTATGGTTTTCTTGGAAAAGGCCCATGAAAGGGATTTGGACCCAATTTGGAAAATTGGTCTATGATTGGGCCTTGGATGATTATTTTGGTAATTGGGCCTTTTAGGGTTGTAGGTTTGGGCCTTAGTCTTGGACCAAAATAGATAAAGGGTAAAATGATATTTTTACCCTAATTTTGGACTGATGGTTATGGATTGGAATCCAATTATTAATTGGATGTTATTTGGTATTGATAGCTAGGGGATTTGTCGGACTAGCAACCATAGATTTATCAGTGTGATCCAGCAGTTCGAGGTAAGTTTCCTCACTGTGTTTAGCAGGCCAAAGGCACCAATGCCGACCCATGATTATGTTATGTTAGGATGCTAGATGTCTGCGTGACTCTTGCATGTGTTATGCACTTGTATGCTTACTGGGCGGGGCCCGGTGACCATCTTGTATGCTATGCATCTTTGTGATTATTGCATGTGTATGTGTTTATATGATATATGTTTATATGTATGCCGAGCGAGGCGCGATGTGTATACCGAGCGAGGCGCGATGTGTATACCGAGCGGGGCTTGATGCTGGGCGAGGCCATATGATTGGCGGGTCCCATGGTATTTTGGAGAATTCATTAAACTTTGAGCTGACAGTTTTCAGTTTATGTTTTAGGTACTTCCAATTCCAAAGGGAAGAGCACGAGATGATTGCAGAGCACACACCACCTCGTTCCACATTTTCTTGATTTACTTTGATGCGATATGATGATTGATACATTTGTTTTATCTGGATTTGTATGATGATGTTTTTGGGATACTTGTTTTATTAATTTAAAAATGGATTTGTTGGGACGTTACAACAAACCCTGAATCGAAGGTATGTGTCACTTTAAGAGAGAAAGAAGGTTGTGGTAGTATTTTTTTCGTCCTTGGAAAATCAAGGGTTTTATCATTGCTGGAAAATCGAATAAGACAAAGTCCACATACTACGAGCACTCTAACTGGAGAAGACAAAATTGAGATAGCGGGGCTTCGACGAGATAGGTAAGAGCGAGGTGAGGTGAATGACAAGATAGTGGTGCTCTAGCTGGCTCACATGATGCGGAGGGAGAGATGGTGCTCCAGACACTTGGAGGGAGGGATAGGTGGTGTGGGGTTAGGTGGTTTTTTATTTTAGTTTTTTTAATTAGTGTAATAAAAAGAAAATTATAAAGGTTAATATATCACTTTGATTGTTTTCAAAATGTTTTGGACTAAAACTACAATAAAAACTTTATTTTGAACCAGTGATGTTAATTTAAATTTTTTTGAAAAAACATCATAAATGGTCCGTGTGTTTTCCCAGATTCTGAAGTTTAGTCCTCGTGGTTTAAAAATCTCATAAATGGTCCGTGTGCTTTCAAAACTTTTGACAGATGATCCTTATTGCTAACTCCGTTAACTTTTGTCCGTTAATTGAGGGACATTTTCGTCATTTCACACCACATGGACCATTTATGATCTTTTCAGTTATTGTTTTTTAAAAAGAGAAAACTAAATATAATTATTTAATATATAAAATCTCTCTCTCTCTCTCTCTCTGAACACATATATAGACAATCAAAATCCTCTTCACCTCCTTGTGTCACATCGATGTTTACTTCTGGGAAGCCAAGGTAACCTATTATTCCCTGTTTCGATCTTGTAAAAACCCAAAATTAAAATCATAAATCTTTGTTTTCGAACTTTTCAGGGTCAGAATGCTTTGTTTCCTCGAATTTTTGGACATGAAGTTGGAGGGTATGTTTGATTCTTGTTAAAATCGGAAAAGGGTTTCTTCTAATCTTTGATCTGAAAATAATCTAATAAGTTTTTAAACATGAACAGGGTCGTGGAGAGTGTTGGGGAAGGAGTGACTGAGCTTCAGCCCGGAGATCATGTCCTCCCTGTTTTCACCGGAGAATGCAAAGAGTGCGCCCACTGTAAATCCGAAGAGAGCAACATGTGCGACCTTTTGAGAATCAACACCGATAGAGGAGTCATGATTAACGATCAAAAATATCGATTTTCCATCAACGGAAAACCCCTTTTCCATTTCGTAGGAACTTCAACATTCAGTGAATACACCGTCGTTCATGTTGGCTATCTCGCCGAAATCAACCCTCTTGCTCCTCTTGACAACGTCTGCATCCTCAGTTGTGGGATCTCCACAAGTATAAAAAGAAATCATAGTATCCTCCGATTGCAGTTCAATTGGTGTTTTCTTGACCTAATTAATCTTCGTGTTTTCTTCAGGTCCTGTGCAGCTAATTAATCTTCGCCCCTCTCAGATCTATGTCGCCAACCCCCTTTCTCAGGGTGTTCTTTAAAAATGCAGAGCGTAGGATTTTATGATTGGGTTGATTTTGGCGTGAAAGAGAAAAAGAAAAGAAATTAATGACTTCTGATTCGAGTTTGTTGATAAATTTCATTGGAACACTGTCATTAACAACCTTGTAGAGAAGTTGTTGTTTGGTTTGTAGGTCTTGAAAAAAAGGCGACTTGTGGTAGTTCTTCAATTGAACAATGGGAGTTTTGTTGATGTGTTTGAATAAAAAAAAAGAGGCATACGAACACAAAAGTTGGTTGTTGCTTTAGAGAGAGAGAGAGAGAGAGAGAGAGAGAGAGAGAGAGAGAGAGAGAGAGAGAGAGAGAGAGAGAGAGAGAGAGAGAGAGAGAGAGAGAGAGAGAGAGATTTTATATATTAAATAATTATATTTAGTTTTTTCTTTTTTAAAAAAAATAACTGAAAAGATCATAAATGGTCCCTGTGGTGTGAAATGACGAAAATGCCCCTCAATTAATGGACAAAAGTTAACGGAGTTAGCAATAAGGACCATCTGTCAAAAGTTTTGAAAGCACAGGGACCATTTATGAGATTTTTAAACCACATGGACTAAACTTCAGAATCTGGGAAAACACATGGACCATTTATGATGTTTTTTCAAATTTTTTGGACAATTTTTGACTAAACATATGGACAACTTTTGTAATTTTATCTATAAAATATATAAAAGTATTTGATGTTTGTTTGGTGGTTTAAAATGTGAAGTATAAATGTTTATTTATAATAAGAGGAAAAAAACAAAAATATTGAGAAATGTCCATTAGAAAACGGTCAAGCAACATTAAGAAAAAAAAAAGTGCGATATATCTTTCTTGTGCGGTGGCATTACCGCACCTCTCGTAACCAGACGTTATCATCACGGCGACACATTATATACCGCGGTATGGGTTGATACCCACTCCGGTCGTCCTAAGGTGCAAAATAAATATAAATCCCAATTAATAATATATTCGACCTGTAACTGTAAAACCTCAATTGTGAAGGTTGAAAAAAAACAAAGGATAAGTGATGTAATCGGAATAAACAGTGTCAGAGAGATATGTCATGGTGATTTGTCATCCTTATCCGGTTCATGATTCGTGGGTATAAATAAATAAAGACTATACTCTAGTTTTTGGCTCTTACGAAACTGAACAATATGTATACTTTCAGAACCGCTACATTATGTTTTATGCCTAGAACACAGTGTCATGGATTATCTCTAACTTAATTCCTTGTTAACCCAGGCTTAATGAGACAAGGTGTATGTATCATTAAACATCTAATAAAACTAGTGACGAATAAATAACAATCTTGGATAATCTGTTTAAAAAAGAAAGGATAATGTTGAGGTGTATATGTACAAGTGGGCCTGATCATGGTGGGCTCAGCTTGTGGCCGAGTTACTTTACTGTTGAAAAAGAGACTAGAGATTCAAATGATATTGGTAAAAACAAATTTAGATGTGTTTTTTAACTTCTTTTTTCTTCAAGTCGAGTGTGTGTGATAGGAGAGCCCTACGTATAAATTGTAGTTCAAAGTTCATAACTAAAAAAAGTAAAAAACTCATGATCATTATCTAGAGGAATTTCATAGGATGAATCATATCATTATCAAAATACAATGTAAATAAACGTATAAAATTTCATGGCGGGCATCTTTCTAATTATCGTTGGGGTTCGGTTGGATAAAAAAGCATGGTCAACGGCGGTGCAGTCGCACCAGGCCTCCGATTTTAGGGGGCCTCCAATTTTTAGGATAATTTATAGTTATAGTATTGGTATTTTTGTAAAATCTATTTTTATGTTTTATCAATAAATAAAATTAGCCTGATAACTTTTGGTTCCAATTTTAGATGCGTTTTAACATTTGGCCTCCGATGCATTTGAATTACCGAAACAAAGTCTCACTTTAAAATCATTGTCAACTACAAGGTGGGAAAGTAGGATTGAAAGTGTGAAAGCAATGGTTACTCAAGCTGCATAAACTTGTTGAAGAAGAGATATACATAAAAATCATAAGTGAAGCTACTTGTCTAGCAGAGTATGAACTTAGCAGATTTGACTTTATAACAGGTATGGTTATATGATATCATATATTGGTTAAAGTAAATAACCTGAGCTAACAACTTCAGTCTGAGGGTATGCGTATTGATGAGGCAATGAGTAGTGTGGGAGCACTTGTTGAGTTTTTTAAAGACTATCGAGAGAATGGGTTTGGGAAGGCTTTGGATTATGCGAGAGCTATAGCTTATGATTTGGAAATTTATCCGGTGTTCATTGAGAAAAATAATAAAAGAAAAATTGTTAAAAAAAGACATTTTGATGAGAATGACATTGGGTCATCAGAGCGGTACATGAACTTTCACCTCAAGAGTCATTTAGGATTCAATATTTTGTGTACATAGTTGATCAAGCTATTGGTTCATTCGAGCGAAGGTTTGAATGATACAAACAATATGAAGACATTTTTGGTTTCTTATTCACAATAGAAAAGTTGAAGTCAATGAATACTAGCGAGTTAAAGTCATGTTGCAAAAATCTGGAAAATAGGCTGCAAAATGGTCATATCTCAGACATTAATGCTGATGATTTATTCAACAAACTGAAGTTGTTACAAAAATATTTACCGGTTGAACACAACACAGCTAACGAAATACTAAATTTCCTAAAAATGATGAACACTTAACCAGTTTCTTGTCTAGCATACAGAATATTGTTGATTGTTCCTATTACAGTTGCATCAACGGAAAAAAGTTTTTCAGAATTAAAGCTTTTAAAATCTTATTTGCGCTCGACCATGTCTCAAGAGAGATTAAACGCTTTGACATTGATTTCGATTGAGAACGAGTTTCTTGAGAATATTGATTATGAAACTCTCATAGATGAATTTTCTTATAAAAATGCTAGAAGGTCAATGTTTAGAAAATAGTAATGCGTTGTTTTTTTTTTGTTGAAAAGTTGTTTATAACAGTTTTATTTGATTACTAATTAGTGATGAAGACATTATTTTGTGGTAGTGAATTTATGAGATGTTTTTTAGCAACTTTATGTTTTGAATTAGTGGTAACAAATGTAGTTAATAATATTTACAAGAAATTTTTGTGGGGCCTAATTTTAGTTTTTGCACAAGGCCTCCGAAATGTCAAGGCCGGGCCTGGTCAATATATATTCGAAACAAAATAAATTTTAAATTTTAAAACACGATGCATGGGTATATATATTAGATTAAACACATAGACATGAAACAACCCACAAAGAGTAAAATATTCATATCCGATACAATCCGACTTTGTTAGTCCAGTGAAATGTTTAATCAATAATTGTATATTAATTACGCACGATCAACGTCAACGATGTCTTTTTAATAATTAGGGATGTTTAAAACAAACTTATGTGTTTTTTACAAGTATTCACTAGTTTATCGCGGTTTCAAACGAAGTTAAAAGTGTCTTTAAACTTATTCGATACCAAAAACGTAATAAAATGATAAATTACTTTTTAATATTTGACAAAATTTTGTTTATACATGTAATGAAATGGTATATATATATATATATATATATATATATATATATATATATATATATATATATATATATATATATATATATATATATATATATATATATATATATATATATATATATATATATATATATATATATAGGGGAGAGTTCAATTAAGAAAAAAAAAAGGTTGAGAATGGGGGAATCATTCTCAGCCAATCATTTATTTTTTGCCGCAAAAGCCTCCAACGTACCGACGGAAATGGGAAACGAATGCACATGTGTTTTCCAACATAACATATTTCCTTAAACTGTGCTAATCATTACCTTAATATATACAAAAACATAATTGTTTTTTTTTTTTTTTTTTGTTTTTGTTTTTGTTTTTTGTTAATTTTTATAAGCTATTTTTATCAAAAATGATTTTAAATATACTAAAATTCATGATTTTTTATTTTCTACAAATAGACAACCATATTGATATAGTTTTAAGATAAAATAAAAAATTTATTTTTTTTATATATTCAGCTATCGTTATTCATAAATGAGTAACAATGCATCAGGTTTTATTACAGTACATTCGTTATTCACTTATGAATAAAAAGTATGATTTTTTTTTTTTTTTTTTTTTTTTTTTTTTTTTTTTTTTTTTTTACAATTTAAGTATCATTCATATATGAACATAAGATATAATAAACATAGTATATTCATATTTTAATATTGGACGATAAATTCACTTGTGAATATTAACATCGTATATTCACTTGTGAATATTAGATGATATATTCACTTATGAGTATTAAATGATATTTCATATGTTAATATTACATAGTATTACATGATATATCACATGTGAATATTAGATGATATATTCACTTATGAATATTACACAGTATATTCACATATGAATATTACAAGGTATATTCACTTATGAATATTGAAGGTATTTTGACAAATATATATAATTTTTATATGTTATTCACATATGAATAACATACAGACTTGCATATTTGTTTTGTGTTTTTAATAATCATATACTGATTCAGGTGAGAAAACATATTCATATGTGAATATAATGTGGTAATTTAGTTTATGCATTTCATCAAACAGTTGGAGTGCAAACAAGTTAACTATTTTAAAAATGTTAAAAACATCAAGTTATCAATTCCAAATCATCATATACTTCCGATTTCGACTTCAGATGCGACATCCTATCTCTGATCGATTTCTCAATTTGATTTTGATTTTCGAAAATCCGATTAGGAACCTGTGAGTACCGATTCCAAGTCCCTCAATGTCGACTGTGACTGCAAGTCCAGAACTCCGATTCCAATTTCATGAACAGCGAAGAAATTCCGGTTTAGTTGAAGAAATTTGGATGATTATTGAAGGTTGGAGGAAAATTTTTGATGATGAACAAAAAGTTATCGAATTCTCTATAGGTACGTATTTGAGATTGAATGTTATTACGATATTTACAAGTTTGCCACCGTGTCTTTTATGCTTAGATTAAATGAGTGGCTGAGAATGATTCCCCCATTTTCAACCTTTTTTATTTTATCAATTGAACCCACCTATATATATATATATATATATATATATATATATATATATATATATATATATATATATATATATATATATATATATATATATAAGGTTATTTGGAAAACAAAAAAAAACCCTAAAAATCATAAAAATGCATAAAAAAATACTTAGAGGTCACAAATTTTTTTTTTTTTAATTTTTTTTATGAAAAAATCGTTACTTTTTTAACAAAATCGCTGAAAAAAAATCATTTTTTTTATAAAAAAAAATTGGTTTTTTTCAAACTTTTTTCAGCGAATCTATAGTAAAAGTAGCGATTTTTTCATTAAAAAATTCAAAAAAAAGTTTTGTGACCTCTAAGTATTTTTTAATGCATTTTTATGATTTTTAGGGGTTTTTTTTAGGATTTTTTGTTTTCCATAGAACCTAAACATATATATATATACATATATATATATATATATATATATATATATATATATATATATATACACTACCATATAAAAGAAATCTTACTATTTCTATAAATATAATCAATATAATAATAATATTTTTTTAAGACGTTCAAGTCTTTAAGCTTAAAATACAACCAATTATCAATATAATAATATTATAATATATATCTTACAAATGATAATTTTAGGGATACAAGTATTAAAAACACATTTAAATTAGTATTTCCTTATTTTTAGGGATTGAATTAGTTTTTTCATCAATTTTGACCCAACTTGTACTTCTAAAATATCTCTTCTCTGGTATCTGGTGCATTCGAAATCTGAAACACTTCTTTTCGACAAATCGTTTGAAATTTAAAAGCTCATTCAAATTGGAGTTCCCTAATTTTTTTGCATAAAATATAGTTGACTGGAGACTAATTCAAATCTTCATCTCCTTTTCCTCCATGGAATCCACCACCACAATATTTTTTGGCCTTTAAAACTCACTGCTATCTCCCACCTCTCTTCTTTGTGAGTGTTCACCCGGTTCCTCTTTTATCTATGAAAGGTCACCATCCAAAAAATGAGAAGAATCGTTCAAAAGGATCAACGTTTTTTTTTCCGAGATTTCGTCTATGCGAGGCCACCACTAGATCTCGATTAGATCTCGATTTACAGATCTTCAAACCGACTCATGTTTTTAACCTTGCTCTTGCACCACTTCTATAGATGCCACCTCTCTCTCTCATGATCGACTTTAAAATAGATTAGCTTTTCCACTTCAGGTACGCTCTCTTCCTCTCTCTTTCGATTCCACCTTTTTCCTCACCCTCCTTCCCCTCCTGTCTCTATCAACCTAGACGTTACTCCATCACCATTTTTATACCGATTTTGGATTTGAATGGGTTGCGATGTGTGGCAAATCGATGTTTAAATCTTTTTTTTTTTTATCAAAATAACAAATTGTTGACTCAATGTTTTTTTTTATCAAGAAGAACAACTAACAGTGCCCAGGAAGCACCAGGTGTTGGCAAGGTTAGTTTAGTCTTTGCTAAACTCTTATTTGACATTTCTCTAACACACATACACATTGTGCATAATAACTGAAAGATGTAAAATTTTATTTATGGTAATGTTGCTTCTTGTGGGTTATCTTTCAGGTCTTTCTAATATGACAACTTCGATTTTTAGTGGGAACACCATCATCACTTCCAAAGGAATGACTCATATGCCAATTTTGGGTTCATCTTTCATGTCTTTTAGTGTGAAAACTTTGGTCAATTGGTTAAAGTTGGACCTCAAAAGAAGTCCAGAGATCCGTGCTTGCTGAGTTCTTCAGTTAGGTATTGTTTTCAGAAATGATATAGTTATCATATTTAAATCATATATGGATCATGTGTATTCTAATGTTTTCAAGGTCAATCATGTCACGTTATAAGATTCAATGCTGGTGTCTGTTTTTTACTGGAATCAGCTATGTAACATGATCATGTTCATGTTTTTATTTTCAGATTAAAGAACTGGACAAACTAAGTTGGTCTTGAGGATCCTCATGATAATATTGTTGGTATTCTTTCCTGTATTAAACCAATTTAATATTTTCTTGGGTAATGTACCCGTCATCATGCTGTTAGACCTGTTAATACTAATTCACTTGCATTTAATTGTAAAATTCTTTATTTTAATATGATAGGTTGTGGTATTAAATATAACGACAAATGAAATCTATTTTTTATGACAAACATGATATTTGTAGATGACCATCATTTATGGATCCCCCTCACTGTTCTCCTTTGAGGTAACTATAACTACTCTATTGCCTCTTCTCATTCCCCTTTTTGGTTCTGACTATCATTTATTCTGGTATCTAT
This sequence comes from Lactuca sativa, assembly GCF_002870075.4. NCBI lineage: Eukaryota > Viridiplantae > Streptophyta > Magnoliopsida > Asterales > Asteraceae > Lactuca > Lactuca sativa. The sequence continues at coordinate 278,990,396 of NC_056627.2, forward strand.
TTGATAGGATGCCTAAAGTGCAATAAGTGATTCGATTGGTGAGGATTTTGAGTGTGTTTACTTATTGTATATATTTGTTAATAGAAATTCATCCATAAAAACCATTTTTGTATTTTTTATGGTTGGGAACCATAGCCGTCAGCAATACCACCACCATTGACTGTCATCACTGAAGTTGACACCACCATCAGTTGCCTCCATGGCCATCATTCACAGTATCTCTCTCTCTCTCTCTCTCTCTCTCTCTCTCTCTCTCTCTCTTTCTCTCTTTCTTTCTCTACACATACACACATACACTCACATGGCCAATTCTCTTGGGACCTGATGTTATAATAAACTAACAGATGAAAGTACATTATTATTTCATTTCTGTTTAACCCAATAAAACACAATACAAGTTTATTTGGGAAAATGTTGTGGAAAAGACCATTGGTGCAATTCATTACATGTTTAAAATATTAGGTTAAAGCAAGAAATGTCAATGTACTTTCATTGGGTTGTTGATAATAGCATCCAACTATCATGTTTTCCCTTTTAACATTACAGGTGCAACACCTAAAATAAAAAATACAAAGTAAAAGCCAAACCTACAAATTTTGAGGTATTTTCATATAATACAACTAATTATTTCATTTTGTATTTGATGCTCATTTCTAAGGGGTCTCTCCTTCCGAATCTAAATACCCTATATCATAGTAGATTGTAATGTTGCTCAAATATCCTAAAGATTTGCTTATACTTCACATGTCAAATTTCCTAAGTTTCTGTTATTATCTACCGAAATAAGTGATTGCAGGTCCAATAAATATAAAATAAATCGTTTATAAGAAACACTTTTTTACTAAATGTATGTGTAAACAATCAGCTTGCAGATAACCATAAGAGGTCAACAAGTGACCCAAAGCAAATATGGTGAAAAAAAGAAAAAAAGAGAGAAGAAAAATACAATGAAAGTAATATAAAGGCCTAAATGCAAGAACGACGATACGTAAATATGGTGAAAAACGAAAGAAAATAGAAGAAAAATCACAACAAAAGTAATATAAAGGCCTAAATGCAAGAATGCCAATGTAATTTCGTTAGTGTCGTATAACATCATACTTTTATTTCTTTCTTTCAAAACATTGTAATTTATAATATTTCAAATGCAAGAATGCCAATGTAAGTTCACATATTTATAGCATTATATTTTTAATTTCGTTTTTATGAAAAAATAGTTACCTAAACCTATGGAATTATAACAATGAAAAAATGCAATGTGTTGATATTAACTTCTTAAATAGTTAAAATTCAAACGCCTATAGAAATTATTATTTGAGATTACATCTTCAAACAATGCCAATATATATAAATATCGTTTCATTTTGAAACCTTTTCAGTCTTACTGTAGAAAAATTATTTCTCTTATTTGAACATTAAGACATTGATTTTTTTAGAAAATCATTACATATAACATTTATTCTATAAATTACAATGCAGTTTGAAATTTATGCGTTTAATCACTTAATTTTTTTTATTGCTTGACAATATATTGTTGATTAAATGAACATCTCAAACCACAAATATACACTCACTTATCATATTTGCAATTCAAATACCATGAAACAATTACAATGTATTTTTAAAATCAATGTACAAATATTTAACAAAAAATGGCGACCAACTTCTTAATTTAACTCAAAAAAAAAATTTTATTCTTATTTTTTAAACAAAACATCATATTTATATCTCTAACCAAAAAAAGTTAAACAAAACAACAAGTTTAATCGCCAAAAGCAAACCCTTGCATAACCAGTTTTAACATTGCATTCTCAAATTTCTTGAACAATTAACCAATAATAGCATTGCATTTTCCTTTTTCTTTTCTGTAAAAAACTAACAATTTTTAAGTTTTCATAAAAACTAACCAGTTATTGTACTAATGTTCAATCTTTTTGAAAAATTAACCAGTTATAGCAATACGTTTTCATTTTTTTTAAACAACATTGCATTTTCATTTCATTTTTTTTTTCTGAAGAGCTAATTGGTTTTGACATTGCACTTTTTATTTTTGTGAAACCGATCAATAACGGTGCAAGTGTTCTTAGAAATATAACATGTCTCCGAATGGAACTAATTGCTTGAAAGAAACTATTCGTTGCCGCCGCTTTGCGCGGGCAAACGGCTAGTGTGTGTGTGTGTATATATATATATATATATATATATATATATATATATATATATATATATATATATATATATATATATATATATATATATATATATATATATATATTGTGAGACGGGGAGACCAAGTCTTGATCACTCATCTTGAATAATCAAAGGCTGATATTAATTTAGATTAAATCATAAAACAGGCGGTGGCATTTTTGTAAATAAATGGAACTTTGGGATTAGATCAAGACACCGAGGGGCAGGAATTAGATTTTACATTCATTTTCATTCAACACACAAAAATACTCGGTATTCTTCCTAAAAACCCTAGATACGAACACTAAAACCCATTTGATACAAATCTCGATCATCGACATCTTCTGCTTCCTTCACAAATTTGTTTCAGATTAATCATAAAATCGGATCAAGTTCTCGAGCATCAACATTCCTGAATCAAACGAAATCGAAGCTTGGTTTTACAACAAATGGGTCATTCAGAATTGAATTCAGATTTTGCATCTAGAGTTAATCTAGGTGATGTATAATACTATAATCTCTTCTTGATTTTATATCTGTGAGTGATTTTGAGTTAAAATATTCTAATTTCTTATCGTTAAAACCCAAAAAATCGATTATGATTCACTATCATTTTGATTTTCAATGTTCTGATTCATATTTTGATGTTGAATCGTGATTACATTTTGCTTTCATCGATTCAAAGTTCGTTCATGATTAAACTTTGTTTCCAATCTCTCAATAAAAACACAAAGAAATTGATTCTGATTCTTATCCTAAAATCTACGATTTCATTCAACCAAATCAAAGCTCGGGTACACCAATTTGAAGATTTGTTTTCTAATCGAGCATTAATCGTGGCTCATTTTGCTAAAATTGATTCTAATTCTAGCTCTGGTTTGTGTGATGATCCGCCAGAAGTAGTTGATTCTCAATCAAAGGCTTCAAATCTAAGTTTTCATACAAAAAACTTCCCCTGATGACTTAAAAGATCCAGAACATGTGGAAATTACATCTATTGCAGGTATTTTAGATTTCAATAATTGATAAATTAGGTTTTATCTCCTTGTAATGTCTTAATAATATTGGATTTGCTTATTTGATGAATTATAGATTTGATTTTAGAAGTAGATTTGTTGATTAATGACATGACCTGGTACTAAATCTGTATAATATGGATTAATATGTTAGTATTCCAAATGTTCTTATATGATTCTGATTTGTATATGATTTTGATTTATACAAATCAAAATCACTCGGTATTCTTCTAAATCTTTGTGATTAAATGGAACTTTGGGATTAGAATAAGGCATGGAGGGGCGGTAATGGAATTTTACATTCTATTTCATTCAGATCGCAAAAACACTTGGTATTCTTCTAAATCTTCTTCATTTTGATTCATAAAACCCTAAAAACACTCGAGACAAACACTAAAACTCGTTTGATTCAATCTCAATCATCAATATCTTTTGTTTCTTTCAGATTCGGATTTGAAAGCTCTGGTTTTATCAACCTTTCATTCTGATTTTGATTGTGAAATTGCTCGAGCATCAATAGATTAGATCTGATCACTTCAGCATTCACATCGTTCTTCTCCCCAATTTCTTTGAGTTCATTCATATCCTTCTCCCCCTTCAAATTCTTCTCGATCAAAATCATTCGCCAATCTTCATCCAATAGTTTTTCCACCAAATCCCCTAATAATCGCACTCATCATCAACAAAACGAATGGACCAGTATTCAAAAAACCCCTAGCATCGACAAAACCATAGGATTGAAAAAACCTAGCCTTTTATTCAAGTTTTAGCAGTGAAGAACATCAGAATTCACACATTCATCATAGATTATCGATGGTTCAACTGAATCATATTTTGGGGAGAAGATTGAACCAAATCGCACATTTTAGATTGCAGGTATTTTAAATATAATTTGATTTTAGAAGTTATTTTGTTTGATTAATTAGATGATCTGGTGAAAGATAAGTAAATTTGTGCTAGCTAACTTGATATTATACATGTTTTGATTTGATAAGTCAGGTCTTGCTTCGTATTTTGATTTTAGATGTTATTTTGTTAGAAACTACTTTCTTTAAACCTTTTACTATGAATTAATGTGTCATATTATGGCTATAGACATTATGATTTTGTTGGAAACAACTTGATTTGAACCTTTTTGTTAAATGATATGTAATATCTGATTTTAGACATTCTTCTTTTGTTGGAAACAACTTTTCTTTGAACCTTTTAATGAAGTATTGTGATAGTTCTTGATTAATAATGAAGCGATGTCATATATTCTAAAATTCTGTGTCATATTCTGATTTAAAATATGTAATATTCTAAGTATTATTATTAGTAAAATTTGAGTTCTAATGTTATTTTGTTGATTAATTAGATAATGCAGTACATACATGGAAATAAAATTTAATACATTAATATTATAGGCAAAATGATGTAACATAATTTCTAATTCCTTATCATTCGAATTTTCAACATTGAGATTCTGATTCTGAAACCATATCAAGATTCAGATCATCAACCATTCCTAAATAAAAGAAACTAAAGTTTGTTATTCTAACAAACGGCTTATTCAACACAATCAGATTCAAATTTTGCATCTAAAGTTATTCTAGGTGACATATAATACTCTAATCTCTTCATGGTTTTATCTTAGCGTGTGATTTTGAGTTACTATGATATAATCGGCGAATTTGTCTCTCTGTATGATTTTGAGTTAATGTATTCATCTATAAAATATTCTATAAAGCTTTGTCTTCTGATTATAGAATAGTTTTTAGTCAAAATAAAGAAGTAATGACATATATTCTAAAACTATATATCATATTCTAATTTAAAATATATAATATTCTTAGTATTATGATTAATAAAATTTAAGTTCTTATGTCATTTTGTTGATTTATTAGATAATGCAGTACACATACATTGAAATAAGGATTAATACATAACTATTCTAGGCATTTTGATTTAACACAATTTATGATTCCTTCTCATTTGGATTTTAAACCTTTTGATTCTGATTCTGAAACCATGCATATCAAGTTTTGGATCATCAACCATTCCTAAATAAAAGAAATTAAAGCTTGTTATTCCAGCAAATGACTTATTCTAGATAATTGGATTTAGATTTTGCATCTAGAGTTATTCTAGGTAATGTATAATACTATAATCTCTTCACAGTTTTATCTTAGTGCGTGATTTTGAGTTAATGTGTTACAATCTTTGAATTTATCTTTATATGAATTTAATTTCATAAGACATAACTTACTTCTTAAATTGATTTTAGATGTTATTTTGTTTGAGTAATTGGATTATCTAGTAAAAAATTAGTGAAATATTGTTGGATAACTTTATATTCAAAGTATTCTGATTTGATAATTCATATGACACTTCTTAATTTGATTCAAACGTTACTTTGTTTGATTAGTTAGATGATCTAGTAAAAATATTAGTAAAATAGTCTTTGATAACTTAATATTCTTGGTATTTTTATTTGTTAAGCTAGGTGTTACTTCATTAATTTGATTTCAGATGTTATTTTATTGATTAACCAAATGTTACTGCTTACTTTGATAAGTAAAATTAATTCATACACCAATGACTTTATTGTGTAAAGTTAATGTATATATGTAGAACATTCTAATATTTTACATTTTCTTTTATCATAACTTTATGTATTATTCGAAGAAGAACTCTTTATATGTTATTAGGAGAATGTTTGATGTTGATAAATTAAAAGATCCAAAACATGAAGAAGTTAAAACTATTGTAGGTATTTTAGGTTTCAGTAATTGATAAATTAGATTTATCTTTTTTTTTTAAAAAAAAATTCTTAATAGTCTTCAGTTTGTTTATTGATGATATGTAATTTTAATTTGAGATGCTAATATGTTAATTAATGACATGATCTAGTGCTAAGTTAGTAAAATAGGGTTTGATATAATATTATAGACATTGTTATATGATTCTGAATCCAATAAATTCATTGATTATTGGTTTTATTTTTTTGATTTGGTAGCTAATGGAATCTCTTGTATGTTGTAAAGTTGTAAATTTTACTAATGTTTGATGTTTGTGATTAATTTAAGTTTGTTTGTTTTCAGATATGATTGATTTAACAACATAATATATTACTTGTTATATATTCAATTTTTATGCTTATAAATATTTATAGAATATTTATGTAGAATATATGAAATCATAAAGAGATTTACATCTAGAATATATAAAATCCTAAGAGATTTACATCTAGGTTTTAACTCTACGGGTAACTCAAAAGTGTTCTAATTAAAGATTTTGAGTTCTTATGAAAACTCAAAATCAACAAAATTGTTATGATAATCTAACTAATTATTCATCGTTTCATTAAATTTTAAAGTTATTATTTTGATTCCTTGAAATTAGAGTTAGTATTCCAGAAAAGTTTAAACCAAACATTTATATATAATTGTTGAAGAATAACATCAAATTATGTATCAAATATTCTAGAACAAAATCTATAACAAGACTAATTGGATATCATTGATGTTATATAATGTTAAGTTTCAATATATGTCTAGGTTTATAACAACACTAGTATTATGATATTCTATTTTGGTCTGTAATCCTAATTGCTCTTAGAGTATTAATAACATTTGATATAAGTAATCAATTTATGTTAGTATTCAGATATTTTACTTTAGTTTTAATTGATTTAGCAACATAGTATATTAGTTTGTTTTAGTTTTCATTGACGTGTAGTTGTAACTTTTAATATGAATCCATATTCTTAAAATTATGGAATTATTTACATTAACAATAATTTATTGATGTTGATAAAAGTAAAATAATGAAGAAATTAAAAGCAAAAAAACCCAACAAATAAGAATGATTTAACTTCTAAATCTAACATGTCATTAGAACACAAACTTCAAGGAAAAAGTATAAACTTTAACACAATAGTATCATGTTGACAAGTATTATTAGAAAAATCTAGGCATTATGTATTCTGATTTTGTAAGATTATGATATTATTTATGAAATTTTCGAGACATTTTGTTGTTTAATTAAATGATGTGGTAAAAATATAGTGATATAGGTATTGTTGTATAAATATTCTAGACATTTTGATCTTGTTGGAAACCAATAATGATTTAGGTATAGCAAAAGGCTTAACGAAAATATAATTGTAAGGCTGGACGAATAAATTCAGTATTAATAAACAAACCAAGTATGGATAAAGTATTCTAGACATTAATATTTTGTTAGAAACTACTTTCTTTGAACCTTTTGGTGAAGTAATGTATAATATTATGATAATATTTGATATAGTATCAACTTATGTGAAATATTCTAAAATTTTGTGTCGTATTCGAATTTTCAACATTCTGATTTTGTTGGAAACAACATGCTTTCAACATTTTTGTTAAGTATTGTGTAATATACAATTTTAGACATTTCTGATTCTGTTGGAAACAACTTGCTTTGAACCTTTTTGTTAAGTAATGTGTAATATATGATGTTAGACTTTATATTTTTTTGGAAATAAGATGTTTTGAACCTTTTGTGAAGTATTTTAAAATATTGTGACCGTACCTAGAAATAACAACATGCAATTCCTTAATTGTAAATTGTTTGTTAAATGATTTTTCATTATTTTAAATTCTTAGAATTTTATGAATATTGTATCATTACATTTTATTTTATAATAGGTTCGGAACATAATTGTCTTGTTTGAGAATAAATTTCTTCTTTATATCATAGTTTTGTTGTTTTAACAAAAGCATGTTTTATTTTTTGATGCAGGGAAATGAAGAAATTACCAAATTTAAGGCAAAATGAGTTTTTGTCCTAAAGGAAAGAATGTACAACAATGTTTATCATCAAAAGTAGATAAGGAAAAAACGTATTAGTTCACGGTATCTCGTCTGATAGATCGTCAACTGATCGAAGACGGATCAACAGAATACGAAACAAATATATATGACAATATAGTTGTAATTTTAGTATATAAGATCTATAAATGTTGATATTCAATTTGTGTTATGTATTCGAATATTTTGTTAAATAGTATGTAATATATGATTTTATACATTTTGCTTTCCTTTGGAAACAATTTGTTTTGAACCTCTTTGTAAAGTATTGTGATAGCACTTTATTAATACTGAGGTAATGTGTCGTATTCTAAAATTATGTGTTATATTCTAATTTTAAAATATGTAATATTATAGAATTAATAGTTAACGTTACAAGAATGTTGTTAGTTTATTTATTAATGTGTTGTTTATAAAGAGATATTTTTCATAATATTGTTGAATCTTGAGTATCTATATTAATTTTGTTTATGTACATGAATTGAATAAATGGCAAAATCAAAAGCCAAAAGTCGATGAAACTAAAACAAAGAATCTCAATGATTAGAAAACCATTGATAATTTTGAAAACAACATTTCAAGATAGTATCATAAATCTCCATCATATGGTTACCTTGTTAGACAAAAGGATGAATATGAATCTCAAAAAGTCTTATCAAGTTATAGTTAGATAACAATGTACCAAAAAACATAAAAAATCTATTACATGTTTGTGACATATAAAATCTATTACATATCCATTAATCTCTATACTTATAGTTGAAAAAGTCTAGCTTCAAAAATTCAACTTCCTTTCAACTTCAGGAATCCAAAAGAAATAACCATATGGTCAAATGATTTGTTTGCAAGAGCCATATTATGCTGCAACCTTGTCACTTAGAACTACAAAAAATAGTATACCACCATATTAACATATAATAAAAATAATGTGCATTCATATGACTTTAATCATAAATGTATGTTCAATATTCTATAAGTAAATATGCAGTAACATGAACTAATCAGCAACACGGTGTTGATAATTGGAATTTATAAATCTATGATCAATATTCTATAAGAATAATTGATATTGGTAACAAAATTACATTGGGTTTTCGATTGATTTTCCTCATTATGGAGAATATCTGAATCACCAATACTTAACATAAAAACACTAAACATAGTATTGTTCTAATTATGAAAATATGTAGTGCTATATATATTTAAACAAATTTATGCTAAAAAACAAACTTTAATCTTTTTTTGTTTGAAATAAAAAAAACCATTTCATTGTATTAAAGAGTTGGTTTCTATAGAAAACCAGATAAAAGACAAATGTATAACATTAAACACGGTAACGATGTCAATTATTATTGAAACAAAGTTATAAATTCTACTTCGTGGTGTAATATTCTAGTTTGTAGCATAATATTCTAGTTATGGTTAATACTATAAGATATATTTAACATATGGTATCAACATTATAGGTTCAGTCATGTTTTAATGAATAGAGTAAAAAATTACATGATAAGGAGGATTATGACTAACCTGAACCTGTTCCACTTCATGCAAAACTAGTCAATGCATCTTTTACTTAACATGCAACTGACAAAGAGGACTATGACTAACCTGAACCTTTCACTAAGATATTACATAATCTTTAATCTCAACATATGTCGTAAGACGTAAGAACTTCTAATTTGAAACATTCAAGTTCCTTTCGAGCTGGGCTTCATTAACTAAATTTCTCTGCAACAAAAATGAACGAATTTTTAGAATATATATGGATTAAAATAAATACTATGTTTTTACAAGTGATTCAAACTTTAGATGGATTAAGATTTACAAAATTATATTCATAACATTTCAATGATAGAATTAAGTTAGTCTATCAGAATAATATACACTAGTAGAGAATCACACCACTTTACACTGTGAAAGGGGTGTTATCGTTTTATTCAATTACCTCAAATACATCACTTGAAACCAAACAAAAAAATATAAGCAAATTTACAACATCCCACTACATTGAATGAGACACTCCAGGAAATTATTATTGAGCTACATTCTCTACAGTTCCATTCAAGACTTACCTAAAAAGTTGTAATGATAGAAAAAATGAACGTTCTATCTAATTTCATAACTGTATGTACCACTTTACACTGTGAAAGGGGTTTGATGGGTATTAGGATACATATCTGCTGCAATAACAATGTTTAAAGTTGCACAAATGTAGAGAAAATTTTCATCAAGAAAGAAATAAAGAGAGTGCAGAGAGTAAATTAAACCAACATCCTCATTATAGATTTTGATTCTAAAGATGAACCAAGTCCTCATCATCCATCAACTTTATAGCCACTTTAACTCTTTATGGACCAAGCACCATTGAAACCAACATGGCAATATGCTTCTTGAAGTTCTCATCATTAATTAATGGTGGCAAGATATGGATGATATGATTCTTCCAACTATTGGGTTTTGGTATAATACAACATCCTATGGTGCACATACAACCCTAAATACCTTGGATCTATGTTTTCACTAATTATACATGCAAATGGTTTCCAAGGTATTGAACCTATAGCTAGCATGAAATTGTCATACAAACTACATAATATATTAGATAACATACCTTTTTGTGTGGCTGGAGGTCTTGATGTATTTGGCCTTAAGAAATTAGCCCCAATAGTGTGGAAGCCTCAAATGAAGTCACAACACATCAAGGACAAAGGTAGGACTTGAGAGAGAATCTCCATGCACTCTAAAACCACCATGAACTCCAAGAATTATCAAGTGGCGATTTTGAGCAATGAAGTATGTATTTATATGTGGGATTTCTAGGGTCATGGATATAACCCAAATCCATACCCATGGGTCTTATGATCCATGGTTCATGTGGCCCAACTCTTTATGTATCCATACATAAAGTTAGTCCAACATGGATCATAAGCCCAACACACATAAATATAACTAATTAATATAATTAGTCCCCATAGATTTAATTAGCCTCTATTGATCACTAAACTAATTCCAAATTAATTCTTGATCAATACTAATTAACTCATATGATTTCATATTAATATATTATAACTTATAATATATTAATAAATCATATATAACACCTTCTCTCTAAAGTCCATCGTAACAAAATTTCCTGATGATATGCAACCCAAATGGACTATGCTACTCTCGAGTCAAGTACATACCAATAATAGTTATGGGCTTAGAAATCTAATCCAACACCAACATATGCATTGAACATTTGCATTGATGATAGTTGTATGTCCTTTAATCACCGAAAAAAGAAGAAGTACACCAGTCATCACTAAGTTAAGAAAAATCAGCTTGGAATTTGGGGTCAATATCATTAAAGAGTAACAAAGTTTAAGGGTGGGAAGGAAGGAGTGATATATCAGCCTCTACCTCAAACTCTTTATTCATTCAAGACTTTCATCAAACAGGTAGAGTGTGCGTATAATGTAAGATAATTGGATCAAGAACAATAATAATTATGTACATACCTCATTGATTTTATAGAATGAGCCCAAAATAACACGAAGATACGTTATTTTTGCTTGCTTATCTTCATTTAATATGTGCTCGAATGCACAGAAAAAACCAAAAGCTTGAAATTGATAATAGATGGCTGAAATCAAATACTTGAAATGATAATAGATTTAAGATGAAGTTAAATTGATAAAACACCTAATTTGATAGTAAACTCGAAGCATCAATCTGATGGAAATCGATATCAGTTGATGATTGATTACCCATGTTGATGAATGGCTAAAAATCGTTGATTTGAAACCGATGAAAGCTCAGGGGAATAAAACTCAAACCTTGATCAATTGATGAAATCATGATGTAGAGTAAAAAGCACAGCTTGAAAGATCATTAGCATCTTTTGAAGATGAAGATTAGCAGAAATCGACCGAACACTTGAACTTCTACCTTGGATGAAATCGATGATCACAGAGCTAAAATAGATAAAAATATCGTAATGAACTGTTGATGTCGATAGATGAACATAAACCTCAATCACTCAAATAAAAGCAAATAGAAGATTGATTAGCGTGAATCGAAGATGAAGGAATGTTGATCGATTAGTGTGAATTGGTAGAAAGAATCGAAGTAGTTGGGTTTCGTGATAATGTGAAGATAACAAATCTGATGATCTAAAATTTAACCTAGTGAATAATCTACCCCTAATTAACTAATCTTTTAGATTAATTAGTGTTAATCACGTTTTCGTATGAGCCACAAGATCAGTTTTGATCAAAGGCTCAGATTTGGTCCCCATGTCTCACAAAATATAGGTGGTCTCAAATGAATCTCTACCTCTCTCTCTCTCTCTATATATATATATATATATATATATAAAGTCAATAGTTAATATATATATATATATATATATATATATATATATATATATATATATATATATATATATATATATATATATATAAAGTCAATAGTTAATGACGGAATGCCTAAAATAACTTATTCTTATATCCAAACACCTAAAATAACTTATTATCCATGTCAAACACTATTAACTTAACAAACACTTCAATTAAGAAATCCACACACACCCCTAATATCATTTTATGTAGCACCTGCTTCTGGTACGTAAAATTTTTCTTTGCATTTTTCATTTTTAGCCTTGGACACGGCGAGTTGTAGGTCCGACTCGCCGAGTAGAGACGGGATCCGGAGCGTGTTTAAGTTGGCGACTCGGCGAGTCCATATTCCGGACTCGGCGAGTCACCGCTGTCTGATGAAACCCTAATTCCAAGGGTTTGCCCCTTATTTAAGCTAGCTTGTGCGGCCCAAGCTCGCCCCCTTTCACCCTCAGAGCGCCCTACATCAAACCCTAACTTGTTTCTTGTGAGATTGAAGTTATTAGAGTGATTCCTTGAAGTTTTTGGGAGAAGAAGGAGAGTGGAGCAATAAGAGGAGAAGGAGACCAGATATCTTGGTGATATTTCAGAGTTCTCTGAGGTATATCTCTACTCCATTCTGTTTGTATGCTTATAACCCCATTAGAGCACCTTTGAGCTCTTCTTGAACCTTTTTCCAAGCTTGTGCATGAAGTAGAATTCGTAATAGGTTGATTATCCACTAGATCAAGTCACGGTTGAGCTCCAGAAGCTCAGATCTATAACCTTTATGGGAGTAAATTGCTTGAATGTCCTAGATCTAGCTTCTTAGCCCTTATTTCGCCCTTAATCCCTATTCTATGCATTTCTACACGTAAAGTTGGAAACTTTACGTGAAAATCCTGCCCTAAGAACCCAGATCTATGAATGGCATGAGCTGAATCCAAGCAGAATCACGTGTATAGTTTTTGCATGTGGCTGACTCGGCGAGCCGTTCATCTGACTCGCTGAGTCGAGTCGCGAGTCCCTGAGTTTCCCCCCTTTTCGCAATTGCGGGTTGGGAGTAATGAGTCATTAGGTGTGACTCAGTGGGTCGGAAGCTAGACTCACTCATGAAGTCACTCGGCGAGTCAATGCCATGACTCGGTGAGTTCAAGGCAACCTTCTTAGATCAAGAACAGACTCGACGAGTTGTTCATACAGCTCGACGAGTCATAGCATAAAGTGTTCATCGGATGAAGATGAACTCGGCGAGTTGTTCATAGAACTCGGCGAGTAGGATGAAGGACTATTGGCCTTGGGTATAGAAGGAAAACTCGTCGAATCTACGTCTAACTCGACGAGTAGAGACGGATTTATGGTCAGACTATGGGAAAGGGACTCGGCGAGTTGGCAAGCCAACTCGGCGAGTCTGGTCAACTGGCAGTTGACTGTGACTTGACTCTTGATTTGTAAGGGAAAATGGTCAATTTACCCTGAAGTCGGTTAGCAGTATTTGACTAAGGGTTTTGTGGGAATTATAGTCGGAGGATTTCCGGAGCGGCAATAGCAGCAGACAGTCAGTTCCCCACACAGATTGGCAGGGACTTTGAGGTGAGTTTCCTTCCAGTAGTAACGGGTCTAAGGCGCCAAGGCCGGCCCATATAGACGAGATGTTAGTATTAGAGTGTGGGCCGAGCCCGTATCTCTTGGTTGAGTTGATTATGATATATGCCAGTATGATAGAGATGTCTATACTCGTTGTCTATGTGATACTTGTATATTATGGGATAGCGGCTGAGTGTGGGCGACGCCCGTATCTCCAAGATAGTGGAGTGTGGGCGAGGCCCGTATCTCCCGACTAGCGGAGTGTGGGCAAGGCCCGCATCTTCCTGAGTGTGGTCGAGGCCCGTATCTCCTAGTTGTACGTTGTATGCTTGCATGGTATGAGGTATTATGGGGGAACTCACTAAGCTTCGTGCTTACAGTTTTCTGTTTTGGTTTCAGGTACCTCTTCGTCGAAGGGGAAGGAGCTGGCACGGTAGCGGTACATCACACACACACACACACCTGCTTGTATTCCGCATTATGACCTCTACCTGGGAGATTGCACTCTGATATTTTTATGGTTATTACCATGTTTTCTGACATGCAACATCTTTTTGTGAAATGAATTGGTTATTGAATGATTTATTTCTAAATGTTTTGTTAAGTACATGTTTTAAAAACGAAATTTTTGGCTCGTATTTTTGGGATGTTACAAGTTGGTATCAGAGCCCTGGTTTGAGGGATTCGAACACACCTTCGGGAGTGTTTGAGCTCAAATCGAGGGATTAAAAGATTTTGGAAAAAAGGAAAATGTTTTCTAAAAAGCTAGTACAGGGTTCTAAGAAAAGAACGAAGTGTGTGATGTGCGCGACCGGCCAAGCTCAAGTAAGTATTCCCCAAAGTACCCATACAAGCTTATGTTATGCTTATCAGTTTCAGTAGAACAACATGCTAGAATAGGACTAAGGATTAAAGAGTGATGCCTTATGTGCCTGCTTTATGTGCTTCAGTGTGTGAAAAGTTGCATGCTAGAATTGAGTAGACATCAGTAGGATGGCCTGTTTAGGTTATGCCTGATAGTGCGAGTTTAGCATTGTAGGCTAGTTCCGTTTTTCCCTACGAGGATAGAGTTGCTTGAGATTGTTTTCTTTAGGTCCAAATGTTGTTTGCTTTGTGCTATGTGGGCTTTGAAGTGATGGGAGTTAGCTGTTAGGTGAATACGTTAAAGTCACATGTGATCAAGGTTGAATAATCTCAGAGTGTTGGATTTGACCCTATTGCGTAGCTCTTTTTTGAGTCCTAACCGTGGTAGGTATGAGTCCCTTACTCGAAGGATTATCCGAGCCTCGTCACATGTGATTGTATTCAGGTAATAGCTAATTGGCATCACCAAGAGGCCTTCAGCAGCTGAGGACTGGGTTGATTGGAGTAAGAGGTTTCCTAGGGTAAGCCTAGGATAGGAGTAGCAGAGATCAGCGGTAGTGAAGGGACCTGGTGGAGTCAAGGCAGTCCTTGGAGAAGGTACAAATAGATGTGGAAGATAGTATGGGCCTGTACTACTGAAAGCAGAGGATCCGTACCCGAATCGAGGAATGCCAAGATAAGACCAGGGAACTTGTAGTGAGTGTGATTCCTCCAGGGGTATCAATATCGCTAATGGTTATTTCTTTTGTATTTTAGAATGGTGGTACTACGATCGAGGCCAACAATAGGCAGTACAGGAGAGGGATCGGGTTCGGGATCAGGTTCCGAGCCAGTAGATGAGGGGCTACGCGAGTTCATCGCGTCTGAGATCACCAGAGGCATCCTTGAGTCGACCCCCATCATCTTCGGGTCGATCAAGGAGGGGATATTGGAGTTGATGGAGGATCGCCTCCGAGCATTCAGGAGCGACATGGCATCTGGCCAGTCGGGATCTCGAGATCCCGACTAGAATAGGACTAAGGATCTAAGAGTGATGCCTTATGTGCCTGCTTTATGTGCTTCAGTGTGTGAAAAGTTGCATGCTAGAATTGAGTAGACAT
Organism: Lactuca sativa; assembly: GCF_002870075.4. Taxonomy (NCBI): domain Eukaryota; kingdom Viridiplantae; phylum Streptophyta; class Magnoliopsida; order Asterales; family Asteraceae; genus Lactuca; species Lactuca sativa. The sequence continues at coordinate 279,006,343 of NC_056627.2, forward strand.
CAGTAGGATGGCCTGTTTAGGTTATGCCTGATAGTGCGAGTTTAGCATTGTATGTTAGTTCCATTTTTCCCTACGAGGATAGAGTTGCTTGAGATTGTTTTCTTTAGGTCCAAATGTTGTTTGCTTTGTGCTATGTGGGCTTTGAAGTGATGGGAGTTAGCTGTTAGGTGAATACGTTAAAGTCACATGTGATCAAGGTTGAATAATCTCAGAGTGTTGGATTTAACCCTATTGCGTAGCTCTTGTTTTTGTCCTAACCGTGGTAGGGACGAGTCCCTTACTCGAAGGATTATCCGAGCCTCGTCACATGTGATTGTATTCTGGTAATAGCTAATTGGCATCACCAAGAGGCCTTCAGCAGCTGAGGACTGGGTTGGGTGGAGTCAGAGGTTTCCTAGGGTAAGCCTAGGAAAGGAGTAACAGAGATCAGCAGTAGTGAAGGGACCTGGTCGAGTCAAGGCAGTCCTTGGAGAAGGTACGGATAGATGTGGAAGGTAGTATGGGCCTGTACTACTGAAAGCAGAGGATCCATACCCGAATCGAGGAATGCCAAGATAAGACCAGGGAACTTGTAGTGAGTGTGATTCCTCCAGGGGTATCAATATCGCTAACGGTTATTTCTTTTGTATTTTAGAATGCTGGTACTACGATCGAGGCCAACAATAGGCAGTACAGGAGAGGGATCGGGTTCGGGATCAGGTTCTGAGCCAGTAGATGAGGGGCTATGCGAGTTCATCGCGTCTGAGATCACCAGAGGCATCCTTGAGTCGACCCCCATCATCTTCGGGTCGATCAAGGAGGGGATATTGGAGTTGATGGAGGATCGCCTCCGGGCATTCAGGAGCGACATGGCATCTGGCCAGTCGGGATCTTGCACGCTGTCCTTCAAGGACTTTCGGGGCGGTGGTGCGCCAGATTTTCATGGGTCGAAGGACCCCATAGCGGCCAGACGGTGGATTGCAGACATTGAGTTTGCACAGATGATTAGCTTCTGCCCTGAGGGGTCGAAGGTGAGGTTCGCAGCAGGGTGTCTACGAGATCGAGCTAGGGATTGGTGGGAGTCCGTGGGGGACTCATTGGGAGCCTCGGTTGTTGAGGCTATGACTTGGTCGGACTTTGCGACCAGGTTCATGGAAGAGTTCGCGCCGGCTGTCGAGCTTCAGCAGCTGGCCAGGGAGTTCTTGGATATGAGGCAGACGACAGAGACTGTGGCAGAGATCACCGCCAAGTTCCGGGAGAGGGAATAGTTGGTGCCCCAGTATGCGGGTGATGAGGATATGAGGAGGACCCGTTATCATGACATGCTACGGGCTGACATCCGGGAGCATCTTAGCTTTACAGCTTGCCCTACCCTGGAGTCCATGATTGCCAGGGCGAGGGAAAGGGAGATTGATTTAGAGCACATTCGAAAGAGGAAGGCATAGGCGGGGCAAGTGGTTGGGGCTTCGGGGAAGAAGCCCAAAGGATCAGATGGGAGGCCGAAAGGCCAAGGAGGACCGGGCCGCTGCGGGAAATGCGACAGGACGCTTGAGGGAGCATGTAGGATGGGATCAGTAGGCTGCTACAAGTGCGGCAAGGCAGGGCACTTTAGCAAAGATTGTGCTACTCCTGTCTCGGCTATTCAGACATCTGAGTTGCTGTGTTTCCACTACAACCAGAGGGGCCACAAGAAGGCCAATTGCCCACAGTTGACAGCATCAGCGCCGGTTATGGCGCCAACTCCAGCTACCCTGCGGATTACAGATGGCCGACAGGGTAAGGCAGAGGCTCCAGTGGTGAGGAGTCGGGCGTTTCAGCTGACGGCAGAGGAGGCACGCGCCGCACCCGATGTAGTGACGGGTATGATTCTTTCCCTCTACTTTATTTTTATGATGTTATGATATTGATATGTGCTCTGTGTATATGCATTAGGATCGTTCCATGTGAAAGGTATTCCTGTCCAGGTGTTGTTCGAATCGGGTGCCACCCGATCATTTGTTTCCCTTGCGCTTAGCAAGAGGTTTACTGAGTCTTCGGGCATGTTGGATTGCCCTTTAGAGGTGGAGATTGCCAATGATCGATCGGTGCGAGCGTCATCAATATTCAGGGATTGTGTCCTGAGGCTTTTCGAGGAGCGCTATTTGGTGGATTTAGTTCCCATCCCGTTGCAGGGGAACAAGGTAATTATAGGCATGGATTGGTTGAGCCCCAATGGGGCGGTGATAGATTACGCGCAGCAGCTAGTGCGGATCAGGACCCCGAGTGGGGGAGAGTTGGTGATCCACGGCGAAAGGCCACAGCGTGGGCCTGTAGTATGTTCAGCAGCGAGTGCTAGGCGCTACCTTCATCAGGGATGCGTGGGGTACGTCGCGTATGTTATGGACACCCGGGAGACGGGTAAGGCGACGGTGAGCGAGGTTCCAGTGGTGCGAGACTACGCTGATGTGTTGCCGGAGGAGCTTCCTGGGATACCTCCGGAGCGCCAGGTGGAGTTCAGGATGGATTTAGTTCCTAGTGCAGCTCCAATAGCCAAGGCACCCTATCGGTTGGCTCCTCCCGAGATGCAAGAGTTGTCTAAGCAGCTGCAGGAGATGCTAGACACGGGGTTTATTCGACCGAGCAGTTTAACCTAGGGAGCCCCGATCATGTTTGTAAAGAAGAAGGACGGGTCGCATTGGATGTGTATAGATTATCAGGAGCTGAATAAGGTAACAGTGAAGAACCGATACCCACTCCCGAGGGTTGATGACCTCTTTGATCAGTTACAGGGAGCATCTTGGTTCTCCAAGATCGATTTGCGTTCCGGTTATCACTAGATGAGGGTCAGGGAGGAGGATGTACAGAAGACCGCGTTTCAGACGCGTTATGGCCATTATGAGTTCGTGGTGATGCCGTTTGGGCTCACCAATGCTCCTGCCGCATTCATGGACCTCATGAACCGCGTGTGCAGGCCGATGCTGGATCGGTCTGTGATAGTTTTCATCGATGACATCTTGGTTTATTCCAAGACGCAGGAGGAGCACGAGGAGCATCCGAGAGAGGTTTTGGAGACCTTGAGAAGGGAGTGCTTGTACGCCAAGTTCTACAAGTATGAGTTTTGGTTGTGCGAGGTGCAGTTTCTTGGGCACCTCGTCAACCAGGACGAGATTTCGGTAGACCCGACCAAGGTGGAGGCCATGATGAGATGGGAGGTTCCGAAGTCTCCATCCGAGATTTGGAGTTTCCTAGGATTGGAAGGCTACTATCGGAGATTTATTCGGGATTTCTCCAAGATAGTCGTACCCCTGACACGGTTGACTAGGAAGGCCGTGGTCTTTCGTTGGGGGCCTGAGCAGCAGGCAGTGTTCGAGATTCTGAGACAGAGATTATGCGAGGCACCGATCTTAGCCCTGCCCGAGGGCGTAGAGGTTTTTATGGTATATTGTGATGCGTCGATCTCAGGCCTAGGTGCATTATTGATGCAGAAGGGACATGTCATTGCTTATGCCTCGAGGCAGCTGAAGCCTCACTAGGTGAACTACCCGACACATGATTTGGAGTTGGGGGCGGTGGTTTTCGCCCTCAAGATTTGGCGGCATTACCTCTATGGGGTTCGATGTACCATTTACACGGACCACAAGAGCTTGAGGTACCTCATGGATCAGCCGAATCTGAACATGAGGCAGCGTCGGTGGTTGGATGTGGTGAAGGATTATGATTGCGAGATCCTTTACCACCCAGGGAAGGCCAATGTGGTGGCCGATGCACTTAGCCGCAAGGCGGCGCCGATCAGGGATATTTGCATGAGGATGACTGTGATGGCTCCCCTGTTGGAGCATATTCCGGAGGCTCAACAGGAGGCTATGAAGGAGGAACATCGAACGAGTGAGCGAATAGTGGGTCAAGTCACCTCCTTCGATTATGATAGCCGGGGGTTATTGACACTACACCGCAGGGTGTGGGTGCCATATCTTGGAGACGTGCGCCAGATCTTGATGGAGAAGGCACACAAATCCCGATTCTCTATTCATCGAGGAGCGACGAAGATGTATAGGGATCTTCGTCTAGACTATTGGTGGCCCTGCATGAAGCGGGACGTGGCGTGGTACGTCGAGCGGTGTTTGACCTGCAGGAAGGTCAAGGCCGAGCATCAGAGACCGCACGACAAGATGCAGCCGTTGGATATCCCGTTATGGAAGTGGGAGGATATTACGATGAATTTTATCACAAAGCTTCTCCGGACGGCGCGAGGAGTCAATTCGATTTGGGTCATCATGGATCGATTGACCAAGAGCGCCCATTTTATTCCGATTCAGGAGAGTATCTCGGCCGAAAGGTTGGCCGATATCTACATCAGGGAGATAGTGGTACGGCACGAGGTGCCAGTGTCAGTGATATCGGATCGAGATGTGCGGTTCACTTCCAAGTTTTGGAAGAAGTTTCATGATGAGTTGGGCACTCGTCTGCACTTTAGCACCGCCTTTCACCCGCAGACGGATGGTCAGAGTGAGCGGACCATCCAGACTTTGGAAGATATGTTGCGGGCTTGCGTGCTAGACTTCGGTGGCAGCTGGGATACCTATCTTCCCTTGGTTGAGTTGTCGTACAACAACAGCTACCACGCGAGTATTGACCGTCCTCCATTCGAGATGTTGTACGGTCGGAGGTGCAGGACCCCGATATGCTGGGGTGAAGTTGGCCAGAGGGTCATGGGGAGCACCGAAGTGGTGCTCAAGACGACCAAGAGAATCCAGCAGGTTCGGAGCAGGCTTCAGACTGCACAGAGTCGACAGAAAAGTTATGCCGACAAGCGTCGATCAGAACTGGAGTTCCAGGTTGGGGATATGGTTCTCCTGAAAGTGTCGCCTTGGAAAGGCGTCATTCGATTCAGGAAGCGGGGCAAGTTGGGCCCGATATACATTGGTCCGTTCAGGGTTGTAGCCCGAGTGGGCAAGGTGGCATATAGGTTGGATCTGCCAACCAAGCTCAGCCAGATCCACAACACCTTCCATGTCTCCCAGCTGCGAAAGTGTCTCGTGGATGATTCAGCGGTGGTGCCATTGGAGGATGTACAGTTTGATAACAACCTGAATTACATTGAGCGCCCAGTCGCAATCCTCGACCGGAAGTCGAAGGATCTAAAGAACAAGAGGGTGGAGTTAGTGAAGGTGTAATGGCAGCACCGAAAGGGGTCCGAGTGGACTTGGGTGTCGGTGGAAGAAATGATGGAGCATTACCCCGAGTTGTTTCAGGATCGAGCAACAGACTTCGAGGACGAAGTCTAAAATAAGTGGGGGAGATTTGTAGCACCTGGTTTTTGGTACATAAAATTTATCTTTGCATTTTTCATTTTTAGCCTTGGACACGGCGAGTTGTAGGTCCGACTCGCCGAGTAGAGACGGGATCCGGAGCGTGTTTAAGTTGGCGACTCGGCGAGTCCATATTCCGGACTCGGCGAGTCACCTCTGTCTGATGAAACCCTAATTCCAAGGGTTTGCCCCTTATTTAAGCTAGCTTGTGCGGCCCAAGCTCGCCCCCTTTCACCCTCAGAGCGCCCTACATCAAACCCTAACTCGTTTCTTGTGAGATTGAAGTTATTAGAGTGATTCCTTGAAGTTTTTGGGAGAAGAAGGAGAGTGGAGCAATAAGAGGAGAAGGAGACCAGATATCTTGGTGATATTTCAGAGTTCTCTGAGGTATATCTCTACTCCATTCTGTTTGTATGCTTATAACCCCATTAGAGCACCTTTGAGCTCTTCTTGAACCTTTTTCCAAGCTTGTGCATGAAGTAGAATTCGTAATAGGTTGATTATCCACTAGATCAAGTCACGGTTGAGCTCCAGAAGCTCAGATCTATAACCTTTATGGGAGTAAATTGCTTGAATGTCCTAGATCTAGCTTCTTAGCCCTTATTTCGCCCTTAATCCCTATTCTATGCATTTCTACACGTAAAGTTGGAAACTTTACGTGAAAATCCTGCCCTAAGAACCCAGATCTATGAATGGAATGAGCTGAATCCAAGCAGAATCGCGTGTATAGTTTTTGCATGTGGCCGAATCGACGAGTCGTTCATCTGACTCGGCGAGTCGAGTCGCGAGTCCTCGAGTTTCCTCCCTTTTCACAATTGTGGGTTGGGAGTAATGAGTCATTAGGTGTGACTCAGTGGGTCGGAAGCTAGACTCACTCATGAAGTCACTCGGCGAGTCAATGCCATGACTCGATGAGTTCAAGGCAACCTTCTTAGATCAAGAACAGACTCGACGAGTTGTTCATACAACTCGGCGAGTCATAGCATAAAGTGTTCATCGGATGAAGATGAACTCGGCGAGTTGTTCATAGAACTCGGCGAGTAGGATGAAGGACTATTGGCCTTGGGTATAGAAGGAAAACTCGTCGAGTCTACGTCTAACTCGACGAGTAGAGACAAATTTATGGTCAGACTATGGGAAAGGGACTCGGCGAGTTGACATGCCAACTCGGCGAGTCTGGTCAACTGGCAGTTGACTGTGACTTGACTCTTGATTTGTAAGGGAAAATGGTCAATTTACCCTGAAGTCGGTTAGCAGTATTTGACTAAGGGTTTTGTGGGAATTATAGTCGGAGGATTTCTGGAGTGGCAGTAGCAGCAGACAGTTAGTTCCCCACACAGATCGGCAGGGACTTTGAGGTGAATTTCCTTCTAGTAGTAACGGGTCTAAGGCGCCAAGTCCGGCCCGTCTAGACGAGATGTTAGTATTAGAGTGTGGGCCGAGCCCGTATCTCTTGGTTGAGTTGATTATGATATATGCCAGTATGATAGAGATGTCTATACTCATTGTCTGTGTGATACTTGTATATTATGGGATAGCGGCTGAGTGTGGGCGAGGCTCGTATCTCTCCAAGAGTGGAATGTGGGCGAGGCCCGTATCTCCCAGATAGTGGAGTGTGGGCGAGGCCCATATCTCCCGACTAGTAGAGTGTGGGCAAGGCCCGTATCTTCCTGAGTGTGGGCGAGGCCTGTATCTCCTAGCTGTACGTTGTATGCTTGCATGGTATGAGGTATTATGGGGGAACTCACTAAGATTCATACTTACAGTTTTCAGTTTTTGTTTCAGGTACCTCTTCGTCGAAGGGGAAGGAGCTGGCGCGGTAGCAGTACATCACACACACACACACACCTGCTTGTATTCCGCATTATGACCTCTACCTGGGAGATTGCACTATGATATTTTTATGGTTATTACCATGTTTTCTGACATGCAACATCTTTTTATGAAATGAATTGGTTATTGAATGATTTATTTCTAAATGTTTTGTTAAGTACATGTTTTAAAAACGAAATTTTTGGCTCGTATTTTTGGGATGTTACAAGTTGGTATCAGAGCCCTAATTTGAGGGATTCGAACACACCTTCGGGAGTGTTTGAGCTCAAATCGAGGGATTAAAAGATTTTGGAAAAAAAGGAAAATGTTTTCTAAAATGATAGTACAGGGTTCTAAGAAAAGAACGAAGTGTGTGATGTGCGCGACCGGCCAAGCTCAAGTAAGTATTCCCCAAAGTACCCATAGAAGCTTATGTTATGCTTATCAGTTTCAGTAGAACAACATTCTAGAATAGGACTAAGGATCTAAGAGTGATGCCTTATGTGCCTGCTTTATGTGCTTCAGTGTGTGAAAAGTTGCATGCTAGAATTGAGTAGACATCAATAGGATGGCCTGTTTAGGTTATGCCTGATAGTGCGAGTTTAGCATTGTATGCTAGTTCCGTTTTTCCCTATGAGGATAGAGTTGCTTGAGATTGTTTTCTTTAGGTCCAAATGTTGTTTGCTTTGTGCTATGTGGGCTTTGAAGTGATGGGAGTTAGCTGTTAGGTGAATACGTTAAAGTCATATGTGATCAAGGTTGAATAATCTCAGAGTGTTGGATTTGACCCTATTGCGTAGCTCTTGTTTGAGTCCTAACCGTGGTAGGGATGAGTCCCTTACTCGAAGGATTATCCGAGCCTCGTCACATGTGATTGTATTCAGGTAATAGCTAATTGGCATCACCAAGAGGCCTTCAGCAGCTGAGGACTGGGTTGGGTGGAGTCAGAGGTTTCCTAGGGTAAGCCTAGGATAGGAGTAGCAGAGATCAGCGGTAGTGAAGGGACCTGGTGGAGTCAAGGCAGTCTTTGGAGAAGGTACGGATAGATGTGGAAGGTAGTATGGGCCTGTACTACTGAAAGCAGAGGATCCGTACCCGAATCGAGGAATGCCAAGATAAGACCAGGGAACTTGTAGTGAGTGTGATTCCTCCAGAGGTATCAATATCGCTAACGGTTATTTCTTTTGTATTTTAGAATTGTGGTACTACGATCGAGGCCAACAATAGGCAGTACAGGAGAGGGATCGGGTTTGGGATCAGGTTCCGATCCAGTAGATGAGGGGCTACGCTAGTTCATCGCGTCTGAGATCACCAGAGGCATCCTTTAGTCGACCCCCATCATCTTCGGGTCGATCAAGGAGGGGATATTGGAGTTGATGGAGGATCGTCTCCGGGCATTCAGGAGCGACATGGCATCTGGCCAGTCGGGATCTCGCACGCTGTCCTTCAAGGACTTTCGGGGCAGTGGTGCGCCAGATTTTCATGGGGCGAAGGACCCCATAGCGGCCAGACGATGGATTGCAGACATTGAGTCTGCACAGATGATTAGCTTCTGCCCTGAGGGGTCGAAGGTGAGGTTCACAGCAGGGTGTCTACGAGATCAAGCTAGGGATTGGTGGGAGTCCGTAGGGGACTCATTGGGAGCCTCGGCTGTCGAGGCTATGACTTGGTCGGAATTTGCGACCAGGTTCATGGCAGAGTTCGCGCCGGCTGTCGAGCTTCAGCAGCTGGCCAGGGAGTTCTTGGATATGAGGCAGACGACAGAGACTGTGGCAGAGATCACCGCCAAGTTCCGGGAGAGGGAATAGTTGGTGCCCCAGTATGCGGGTGATGAGGATATGAGGAGGACCCGTTATCATGACATGCTACGGGCTGACATCCGGGAGCATCTTAGCTTTACAGCTTGCCCTACCCTGGAGTCCATGATTGCCAGGGCGAGGGAAAGGGAGATTGATTTAGAGCACATTCGAAAGAGGAAGGGATAGGCGGGGCAAGTGGTTGGGGCTTCGGGGAAGAAGCGCAAAGGATCAGATGGGAGGCCGAAAGGCCAAGGAGGACCGGGCTGCTGCGGGAAATGCGACAGGACGCATGAGGGAGCATGTAGGATGGGATCAGTAGGCTGCTACAAGTGCGGCAAGGCAGGGCACTTTAGCAAAGATTGTGCTACTCCTGTCTCGGCTATTCAGACATCTGAGTTGTTGTGTTTCCACTGCAACCAGAGGGGCCACAAGAAGGCCAATTGCCCACAGTTGACAGCATCAGCTCCGGTTATGGCGCCAGCTCCAGCTACCCTGCGGATTACAGATGGCCGGCAGGGTAAGGCACAGGCTCCAATGGTGAGGAGCCGGGCGTTTCAGCTGACGGCAGAGGAGGCACGCGCCGCACCCGATGTGGTGACGGGTATGATTCTTTCCCTCTACTTTATTTTTATGATGTTATGATATTGATATGTGCTCTGTGTATATGCATTAGGATCGTTCCATGTGAAAGGTATTCCTGTCCAGGTGTTGTTCGACTCAGGTGCCACCCGATCATTTGTTTCCCTTGCGCTTAGCAAGAGGTTTACTGAGTCTTCGGGCATGTTGGATTGCCCTTTAGAGGTGGAGATTGTCGATGATCGATCGGTGCGAGCGTCATCAGTATTCTGGGATTGTGTCCTGAGGCTTTTCGAGGAGCGCTATTTGGTGGATTTAGTTCCCATCCTGTTGCGGGGGAACAAGGTAATTATAGACATGGATTGGTTGAGCCCTAATGGGGCGGTGATAGATTGCGCACAGCAGCTAGTGCGGATCCGGACCCCGAGTGGGGGAGAGTTGGTGATCCACGGTGAGAGGCCACAGCGTGGGCCTGTAGTATGTTCAGCAGCGAGAGCTAGGCGCTACCTTCAGCAGGGATGCGCGGGGTACGTCGCGTATGTTATGGATACCCGGGAGACGGTACATCACACACACACACCTGCTTGTATTCCGCATTTTGACCTCTATCTGGGAGATTGCACTTTGATATTTTTATGGTTATTACCATGTTTTCTGACATGCAACATCTTTTTGTGAAATGAATTGGTTATTGAATGATTTATTTCTAAATGTTTTGTTAAGTACATGTTTTGAAAACGAAATTTTTGGATCGTATTTTTGGGATGTTACATTTTATTGTTAAAGTTATTTTGTTGAGATTTATCTTTTTTAATAGTTACTCGTAATTAAAAAAATTATTTTGGATTTATATTATCTCTTGATTTTCTTTTTGGAACTGTGGAACATTATAATAACTAGCTAGGAGCTAGCAAAAGAAACAAAAATAATTAATTCATGAGTGGATTTTGATTGTCCCATTTCAATCTCTACTAGTGTTATGATTCATAAAACAAAACCAATTAAATGAAAAAAAGCACAAAATCAAATAATTGATCCGAACTCCAAACAAAAGTGTGTTTTGGGAAGTCCACAACACCCAAATCAATGTCACACACGTAGGAGGCCAAATGTAACTTGATCGTCCAGGACGAAGGGGAGGAAGATGGTTATCCTCTATTAGTGTACCTCCCGAGTTTGTTTGAATCCGAACTAATCATCTGTGACGAGAAGGATGAAGATGAGACTATTTCATTTTGAGACATCGACTCTAATTATGTCATGAGACTCGTCTACGACATCAGTGATGAATGTGACTCTTGAAAAAGAAGTGGGTGTTAAAAATCAAGTTTTATCTTTAAATTTCGATCATTACAGGAACCATGTCCTATAATGTCTACATTAAGTTTTCAAATGCTTTATATATTCTTTTAAATTGATCTTCTCCCTAAGGCTACTCGAGAAATTAAAATCGAATCAAATGATGAGTACATTGGTAGCATATTTGATCGCGAGGGCTTTCATGTTTAGTATACTTCAATTAGTTTTAAAGTTTGGAAGTTTTTGCCATTTGGAAACGTATATAAGAGGCATTACAGACAAACATTCGATGATGTGTGTTTTAGTAGGAAAGATGATGCAAGGTATTTCAAGGAAACTTTTTTTTTAATAATTATGATTATTTTATTGTTAAAAACTTAAAATTATGTTGTCTAGAGTTATCTTTCTTAAATAGTTATGTCTTAATTAGGATGGTAAATATCCACCAATCATTCTCATGCATTCAACCCTTTACAGTTTACACCAAATCGTCATGAAAACATCTTTTCTCTATCTTCCTATTACATCCGCCGTGTCATTAAACTCATGGAAATGACAATTTTTTTCATTCTTTTAATCCATATTATTTTGGTACAAAAAAAGAAACACAAAGTAAAAGATGAAAAAGAAGAAAATAGAGAAGGAAGCCTGAAAGCACAATCCGAAGAGGGCTCAAAAGCTTCATACTGGGATACCCAAGGTGGTGTTCCCTTAGGTACTTCACACCAATCGATTCTTCCTGAGCCAATACCGTCCATGTTTAGATAAAATATTTATAGTTGCTATTATTTCATAAATTAGATGATCTCTCTATATATTAAAAAAGAAACCTTACGACTCACCTTCAACAATCAAGACCATTGATTGTGTTTAACTTCTAACTTTTCCACCCTTAAATCAAATTAGATCAAAATGATGACATCATGAAAATTCAAACGTTGTTTCTTTTGAACAATACATATGCGCCTCTATAACATGTCCATAGTTTCCATACTCGGATTACATATGATCCCAATATTTCAATGATTAAATGGATTCCATTATGCCTCTTCTACCGATGCCTCCACCCCATGTTCTATCGATATGTCTATAATCGAATGCTTCCTCATATCAAAATCAATTGTGATCATCACCATCCCTCGAAATCAACAGTAACGATATATGGATTTCCATTCAAAATGTAAGAAATTGTGAACAAGAGCATCTTTCCTAATCAACAACTAATCAACAGCTACCAATGGTAGTTTTCAATGGATTTATATGGTAGCAATTATCTCTATCGATTCTTTTAATGTATATAAACATGAGCGATGCCCTAAACTAAAACTTTTAAAACCATGGTTGATTTTTTATTTGGGTTTCCATTTTTAGCCCTAAATCAATTTGTGTTTCTTGGACCAGATTGTATTTGTTGTGCTTGATGCATTGGCTATAACATTTTTAACCTTAGTTTCTTTGATTTCTTTGTTGAGATAGGCTATGAAAGGGGTTTTCCATTATATCGAATGATGAAACTAAAATCTTTAAATTACTAAACTTTATTCATGGACAGGTTATAGATGCCAAAATTCTCCGTTTTCAACTCAAAAAGCATCAAGATTCTTCCACATTTCTTGAAGCCTTCTTACAAATAGCATTGGCTATAACATTTTTAACCTTGGTTTCTTTGATTTCTTTGGTGAGATAGGCTAAGAAAGGGGGTTTCCATTATATCGAATGATGAAACTAAAATCTTTAAATTACTAAACTTTATTCATGGAGGTTATAGATGCCAAAAATCTCTGTTTTCAGCTCAAAAGCATCAAGCTTCTTCCACATTTCTTGAAGCCTTCTTACAAATAGCATTTGTAGTAAGTGATATTATTATTATTATTTTAATAATTTCATATGCTCATTTTTCTATTATCATTTCTTGTAGGATGTTGTAATTCTTAACAAGGTTGATCTGGTTTCTCCACATGCTCTACAAGAATTGGAAAAAGATATTTATAGCATTAATTCACTTGCTAATATAATTCATTCTGTGAGCTGCCAAGTAGATATGTCTATAGTATTAGATTGCAAAGCGTATGATGCTTTGGTTAGTAATTTATCATTCCTTTTCATTAAATAAACATTTTTATTCTCAATAGTATCATACCAATTTGATATTTTTACCCCCAAAATCTATTAGATCACAACATGTTGCACATCTGGAACAATTACTAGAAGAAAATAAATCACTAACTACAAAAGATCTTCATGATAGTGGCGTGAGGTCTATGTGTATTTGTGATTCACAGCAACTTAATCTTGGTATTTGTATCACTATATAACCTCAAAATATGTAACTGTTTATAGTTTATAGTTTATTATTATTATTATTATTATTATTATTATTATTATTATTATTTTTATAGATTTTGTATTGTATAGGTGCATTTATGGTTTGAGGAGATTCTTTGGAAAAAGAAATATGACATGGGTGTTTATTGATTCAAAGGTGTTTTGAATGTTGTAAACTCTGATGAACTTCACATAGTATCATGTTAATTATGGTCAGACTCCATTTTGGATTTTTAATTTTTGGTTTGAGTTGGAAGATTTTGATAGGATCGTCCATACCTCTTGGTCTCTTTTGAATACCGGTTTAAAGGAGAGTAATCCTTGGATTATTTTTAAGAAAAAACTTCAACATCTTAAATCTAACCCGAAGGTCTGGAGTTCTAATACACGTGATCATTTGTATTTGAAAAAGAAAATTTTATAGGATATGATCGAGTCTCGGGATGTGCGCCTCATGGAGGATGATGGATCGTCTACTCTCAGAGAACAACAAGTCACCCTTTTGAAAGATTTAGAGGATCTAGATCACAAATATCACCTAATGATGCTGCAAAAAGCCAGGATTCATTGGAGCATAGAAGGTGATGAAAACTCAGGTTTTTTTCATGGTGTTCTTAACCGTAGACTGCGTCAACTTGCTATTCATGGGGTGATGGTTGATGGAGTTTGGGTGGATGAGCCTAATTATGTTAAAGAGGAGTTTCAGAGATATTATGAGTCTTTATTTTCGTAGGATAAGGGGCGTCGTCCCAAGGCTGATGGTAAATATTTTAGTACACTTTCCAGGCAGCAGGTTCAACAAATTGAGGCTCTTTTTTTGTGATGAGATTAAAAGGGATGTTTGGGATTGTAGTTCAAATAAGGCTTCGGGTCCTGATGGTTTCTCTTTTGGATTCCTTAATCAGTTTTGGGATCTAATTGAAGATGATGTGGTGGCTTTTATTATACACTTTTACCAACACCCCTCCATTCCAAAGGGGTGCAATGCGTCTTTTTTTACTATGATTACAAAAGTTAGAGACCCAAAAATAATAAAGGATTTTAGATCTATTAGCCTTATTGGTTGCCAATACAAGATTATTGATAAACTTTTGGCTAATAGGTTAGTGGGTGTTATTAACAGTGTTGTGATTCCGAAGAAATTTACCTTTATCAAAGGTAGACAAATTTTAGATGGTCTGTTTCTTCTGAATGAGGTGATTTCTTGGAGCAAGGCCTCTGGGAACCCTCTTATGTTGTTCAAAGTGGATTTTGAGAAAGCCTTTGACTCTCTATTGTGGGATTATCTTTATGAGATTATGAAGATTATGGGATTTGGTTCTCTTTGGTGTGGGTAGATTATGGAGCTTTTGAGATCTGCTAAAGCCTCGGTTTTGGTTAATGGTTCCCCTACTCGTGAGTTTCAGATACAGATAGGTCTCCGACAGGGTGATCCATTGTCTCCCTTTTTATTCATTTTGTCTATGGAAGGTCTCCATGTTGCTCTTCTTAGGGCTAAGGAAGCTAGTGTGTTCAAGGGGATTTCTGTTTCTGGCATTGAGATATCTAATCGTTTTTGTGCAGACGATGCTATTATGATTTCTCCTTGGGATCCTAAAAATGCCAACCGTATTATCTGCATTCTTAGATGTTTTTGATGGCTTCGGGGCTTAGAATCAATTTGTACAAAAACAAATTGATTGGAGTTGGAGTTTCTTTTAACCAGGTGGAGTGTGTCGCTAGAATGATGGGGTGTGCCCCAACTTATCTTCCTTTCACTCATCTTGGTATCCCGGTTGGTCAGAATATGTCTAAGATTTCCGCTTGGTCTCCTATTTTGAATCGCTTTCGGTCTAGGCTTTCGGGTTGGAAGGCTAAGGGCCTTTATTTTGGAGGTCGTCTAACCTTGATCAAGTCTATCCTCGGCTCTTTAGGGAGTTATTTGATGTCGATGTTCTTGACCCCAATTTCTATTATCAATTCCTTAGAGGCTTTGTGAGCAAATTTCTTCTGGGTGCTAATATGGTTGACAGACGTATGCATTGGGTGCGTTGGGATATATTTCTTGCTTCTCTATAAGAGGGTGGTTTGGGAGTTGGTTCTCTATTCTCCTTAAACAGAGGTATGCTTTTTCGATGGCGATGGAGGTTCTTTCATTGTCCTAACTTATTGTGGGTCCGGGTGATAAAATCTATTTATGGTACAAATGGTGGGTATGGTTCTAATATCCTTAGAAGATCTTGGTCGGGTCCTTGGAATGGTATTATTTGTATGTTGAGCCAGTTGAGAGAAAAAGGTTACGATCTTCAGTCCATGTATCTTATCAGGGTGGGAGATGGGAGATTCACTTCTTTTTGGCATGATGTTTGGATGGGAGATTTTCCTTTGTCAGTTACTTTTCACAGGATCCTAGCTTTGGATAACCACAAAAATCATACAGTCAGAGATCAGATTGATGTGGGTTGGCATGTTGACTCTCTTAGATGACCTCTTCATGCTGGCATTGAGCAAACTCAGTGTCATACTTTACTCTCTTTGTTGCAGGAATTTCATCATACTTTGGTTCCAGATAGATTGGGATGGCTCCTAGATGTGTCAGATACTTTCTCTATCTCTTCTGTTAGAGCTTATTTAGATGGTGGTATGTTGTTTTCTAGTGGTAGTGAAACACGTTGGAATGATTGGGTTCCCTTAAAAATCAACATTCTTGTTTGAAGGATTTGGTTACAGAGTATTCCCACCAGAGAGAGACTTTCTCATAGAGGTATTTTGGTGGATTCGATTATGTGCCCTGTTTGTTTTCTCACGATTGAACTGGTTGATCATATTTTTGCTTCTTGTCGAGAGCTTGTAGATATTTGGTCTCGTATTTTTATTTGGTGGAATATCCAGACTCCAAATCATTTCTCGGCGCAGTCTATTATCTCTTGGTCAGAATCGACTTCTTTGAGGGGCGGCCAACGAAAAGCTTTTGAAGCAGTAATTTTTACAGCTTTATGGAGTTTTCGTAATTCTGTGGTTTTTGGAATGGCTCTTCCTAGGAAGTCTAACATTTTTGATGATATTGTTCATAGGGCTTTTTTTTTAATTTCCAATAGGTGCATCAAAGAAAAAATAAGTCGTACTTCTTGGTTACATAGTCCTTCTTCTGCTACTATTTTATTGTAATGGTTTCTTTTCTAGCACCTTGCTAGTTTCTAATAAAATTTTCGCCGTTCAAAAAAAAAACTTTTGTACAAGCTTTTGGGTTAAATGCAAGAAATTGCAATATACTTTCATAGAAGCTGCCCTTGATTTTTTGTTTGATTTTTGTAGGGAGGTCACTAAATGAAGATATTTTTATAGAATCTCTTAGATGTTGTGCTTTGATTGTGTGTTAATAGTTGTAATATTATAAAATTTTATAGCTGTTATTTTATTTAATTTGTATTTTTTAAGATGGTGCGACTTTAAGACTATAAAAGGCTTTAATTTTATATAAGAAAATCATAGCTTTCTTTCAAAAGGCTTTTTTTTGGGGGAAAATCTTTGTTTCAGAATACATACTTAAATGTTTTTTTAAAATTTAGAACAGATAGTTCATAATCTAAAGCGATTCCAACATACTTTGTTTTTTTAATTTGTAGTTATATCATAAGAATTAGCTAAGAAGGTATTACCAATATTTTTATATTGGGAAAGTTTTGCTAGTAAAATGAGTTGTTATCAAGAAGAATAAGGAAGAGGCACATGGTGTTGTCAAAAACTCAACTTATAACCATTTTGATGGATCAAGAATCTCTAAAAAAATTAGCAAGACAGGTTTATCGTGATATATTGTATTTTAATTTTTTAGTATTTTGTAATTTGCAAGAAAAGTTACAAATTTGACAAAAAAACCTTTATGTTTTTTTTTATTGTACTTCTGTTACATGTTTTATTACATTTATATCATTATGTTAAATTATAACTAAGAAATGTTTATGCTTGTTATGATTATTTAAAGTTCAATATGAATGTCTCATGTATAACTTTTTTTTGTATTTTATGACTCTTATCACAATCATATTTGATTTCTTTCTATAATGTTCACTCAAAATCATTTCGACAATCATCTTTTAGAATAATACAACCCTCATGTCATGTCAATGATTTTATATTATTATTAATGGATATTAAAATGGTTTTTGGGAGTCAAAAGAAGTTTATCGACTCTGTTTATTTCAGGTGCTGTTTGTAAAATCATGAACCATTTCTGGAATTATATTTTTCAAAGGAACCATGTTAGCATCCTACTTTCATATACACACATGTTAGCATCCTACTTTTTTGTATTTATCTTTTATTCAATATTAAATGGATGCATTTTATAAACGAATTTAATCTAGAGAAGTTTAAAACTGTATTTTTTGTCACATTTACTTTTATTATACTTGGAAAATCATCCTTTTTTCGTTTTTCTGTTAATATATAATAAAATAAAATTAATATTCATTAAATTTGAAAGTTTGTCTAACTGATTTAATGTTAACATCATTTATAAAAGGAATATATCCAACTCATTTAAACCTCATAATAATTTTTTAAAGTAAATTTCGTTCATTTCTTATTAAAATCATATTCTTAGCACTCACCTTTCTTATATTCTTTTAATAATTCATATCTATCATATGAAACATATTTACAAGATTAAGGGATATCGTCGCTGAAATTTAAAGAATCAAAGAATTGTGACTACCTGTTTAATGGTTTCCCATACTCAAAGAAACGTGTCGACAAGATTATGATGAAAAAGATGAATAGTACGACGCCGTAATGTCCCATCCTCAAAAGCCTTGTGACTACTTGTTTAACGGTTTCCTAAGAATACAAGTAGTTTTGAAAAGTGTCATCAATTAAGTTGGTGATTTCATAAGAGTTTTGTATGTGAAATATTTGTAACTCTTTCCTTGTAAAATGATAGTGTTTGTTCGTAGAAAATCCAATATTTTCTTAAAAACGAGTTGTAGTCTTAAAAACCCTAAGACCAAAAATGTCTAAGTTTTTCTATACTTAAAATATTATTATGTAGTTTTATTCTTATATAAAACCTTTTGAACGCATGTTATCCCGTAAACTAAATGTATTGTTGATTTCCCATGTGAGTTATTACAACCATGCTAAAACCGAAGTTGGCGTGTCGTGACATTCTTCAGGCGTCGGAATGTTTGACATTTGTCACCCCAGACCTGCCGATCTAGCTATAGCTAATAACTTAGGTGAGAGATTGTCAGTTTTGTATAGATCTATATACAAGTATCACACTCTCTTACCGAGATTCTAGTTATAATTCAAGACTTTAGTGTGTACTCTGGTAGGTACGGTGAAGACTTTGTCTCACATAATTGTTTCAACAAGTTTACGTTTTGTGTAATGAAAACCCTTGTAAGTGTAAATATCACTTTTCCATAGTATTAATATAGTGTATAAAAATTATATATATTTATATAATTATTCGTCTTGTCCCAAAATGTCATAATTGTGTTAATGACCCATAAACTATATCTATTATAGTTTATTATAAATGTTTTGTTGTACCTATATATATATATATATATATATATATATATATATATATATATATATATATATATATATATAAGTTAACATGTTCAGATGTTCATAAATAACATATATTATACATCTAACACAAGTATATGAACTTTTAGTACGATAAAGTCAATTTTCTAGTTTTTGATCTTTTTTACGTCACCAAACAGTAAATATTGAATTATACACCTTGTAAAATTTATTTTTACCTTTTTGTGAGGTTTAAGTCAAGCTAACCTTATATGTTTAAAACAACATATTTTAGGTCAAATCTCACAAAAATGGTACCATAACCTGGTTATGACCATTTTTGCTAGAAAACCATAACTTTACATAAAAATGGTGGATTTTTAGGTTTTCTTTTTGTAAAACCAATCCTTGGTATTTATAACTAGTTTCATAACATATGCTGTAACATCCGGATTTTCAGGTATCATAATTGAAATATTTATTTTGATATATTGAGGGAGACTCGACGAGTTGGCGCCTAAACTCGTCGAGTCTGACCGCAATTGGTGACTCAGATTTGAAATAACAATTCTTTATAAAAGGTTTAATCACCATGTGGTGTATTTGTATAAAAAAAGTGGGTAATTTTTATAAGAATTTGTGATTTTTATAAAAAATGTGGTAAAAATGATGTATAATTGCTTAATTTGAATCATCTAAATTCAAATTATTAAAAAAAATCATTATCATAAAAAATAATAACACATTACACGAAAGTTAGGATGATTCCGAATTCTTTTCGTTAAAGTTTGAGTGTTTAAGCCGGGTATAGAATCTGTCGCATTTGGTGACGAATTCACCAAAAATCTGAATATGTAACATTTGTTATGAATTTGTCATGTAGTATACCGTTTATGTACTCAACTACATTGTGTTACGAATATTATTTATACCTAAATAATATATAATTGAATTATCGAATTTTTTTTATGTTACTAACCCTAATTTGGGTTTATATTCAATAACTGGTAAAAAGAGAGGTACTTTGAATTATAACTTGCCAATAGTGCATTAGTAGCATTAGGGAATAGCACATTTCTCCTAAAATTCTAATACGAGTTGAGTTGACCTAGTTGACTTTTGTTGACTTTGTTTGACAAAAATTGACGATTGTCACAAAGGAGATTACATGTTGGTTGGTCACAGGCATACGGTAAATTTCTATAAAACAACGACAGTTCGTGTATCAACTCCTTTTATTGATATGATCGATCCTTTCAATTTGGTGACTTTCCAAGATTTGACTGCCATAAATTTTGACCCTCGTGTTGCGTTTTGGTAAGTTTTTTCTCTTAACATCTTTACATGTATATATATATATTATATATTACTTTTAGAACAATTTTGTAATATAATAATAATATATTTCCTTACATATTACCTTTTGTAGATTTTATTGGTTAATTTGTTTCTACTGATCCCATGATCCCATGAGAGTGATCATGGACAAAGGAAGTTAAAAAAGGTTAACGAATATAGTTTCTCAAGATCTAAAGTACTTTTCACATCTCCTTTAATATTTATTTATCATGTTTAATATTTATCTCCATATAACCCAATCATTCATTTATATAGTAGTATGAAAATTCAAGTTGCTTTGTGGGATGGTTTTGTATTGAAGTTAAACAACTATATATTGGAACATCAAAATGATAATGCCCTCGTTATCATCCTACTATGTATGGGAAAGCTCAAGACTTGGGGTGGTAAGAATATTTTTTATTTTATATGTCCATTTCATTACATTAATATTTTTTTAATAAGATAAATTAATTTATTAGTTTAATTTTTATTTCCAGGCCAACCTCAAGTTGGTAACTGTTTGTTTGGGTCGAGATTGCATATTAATGATGATATGCCTCACATTTTAGAATTCAAAAAAGCGTATGTCTTCTATCAATAAATAATAGCTTAATGGTTTGTTTTTCATTATTCTTAATCATTAATTATTTATGTTGTTTACTTTTTTTTTTTCTTCTTATATGTAGTATTGCTGATATAAATTTGAATGTTGAGTCATCCATTAATACTTCATAGCTTAATACCGATACTGTTGTGGCCAAGACAGAAGATTACTACATTTGTTTTCCAATCAACAATATTGATGATATTCCAGATTATAATTCAATTATACTTAACATTATTAATATTTTTTTCATTAATTGTTAAAATTTATAAACGCATAACTCAACAAATATATATATATATATATATATATATATATATATATATATATATATATATATAAAAGATATTTTTTTATATATTCTTTTTACAATTTTTGAACCAGGAAATAAGTTTGTCCATACTGTCATCGGTTTTGTTTTAGACGAAAACTGGTATTTATTGTATTGTCGTGACTGTTCGAAAAAAGTAAATAAGAATGATGATGATAGTAATGTTGAACCATTTAATTGTGATGGTTGCAATGGAATTTCTAATGTTTACGACAAGTAAGTTCATAATTTTACATGTGTAAACTTATTGTGACATTAAAATTTATTAGATTGTTTCCATGTTTATTTTAGTGTTCATTAAATTGTTATTTTATAATTTTTAGGGTGAGGGTCATACTTCGTGTTCAAGATGAAACTGGTTATGCATCTTTTGTATTGTTTGACCGTCACGTTAAAGATGTTATTCACCGCGCTATTCATTGGTTGATGGAAAAGATATCAAATGCATCATTAATTTTTTTTTTTCTGCATTTTTGATATTGGAAACATTAACTATCTATTTTTTTTATGTATTTAGTGATTATTTCTTTTAGTTTGTATATACGACAAGTTAATTGTATATTGTTATTACATTTTATTTTCATTAGGTTGTATTAATTGTTCAAATGTTTTATTATATTTTTATTTAGGACCAAGGACATCAAAATATCCATGATGAGTTCAATAGCTTTCTAAATAGAAAGTTTGTTTTTAAAGCTTAGATTTCAAAGTTTAATCTCCAGAACAATTATCTTGCCTACACTATTCATAAGATGAGTGATGATGAAGGTGTAGTTGGTGTAGTTTTCAAAAGTTCACCAGCATATGAACAAAACAATATTCATTCCGATGGTACTCCTATTAACAAACGTGTTACGGTAAAACTTCACTACATATAAGTTTAAATTTAAACATTGGTAATAAAAGTATTTTGTTATATTATTTTTTTTACAGGATAAGAGTGTTTCGGTTGATGGTGACAATATTGATGTTGTTGATCTTGATGCGGTCACACCAACAACTACTTCCGTCAAGCGGCCTACTGAGATTGTTACCACCACCAAATATTTTAAATGATCTTCTTCTAAAGATGGTGTTGCTACTCCTATCTTGAAGATCTCAAAAATGGAAAAGTTGGAGTAAGTTTAACCCATTCATCATTATTGGACATTTTACTTTAAAGACTTCTTTTGAGATTTTGAATTTGTTTGCTTATGGATTTGTGTGACAAGTCATATGTTTTGTTTTTGAATTTTATGTTTGTTTTCATTTGGTTTAAACACGACGGTATTCGTGTTGTTTTAGACAATTTCATACTTATAATGACTTAATTATACGACTATTAAGTGTTACATCTTTTGCTTCTTATAAAGTGGATTGTAGTTTCTATTTTGTTTTTAACAGATTAAGTTAATAGCAATATACTTTGACTTTAATTTTTAATGTTTTGAATTTGTGCATTTATATTTTATGATTTATAAGGATTATTTATGTAATTATTATGATTACAATGCTATTAACAGAACTAAGGACCATTGTTTTAAATTTGAATTTACATGACCATTTGTTTAAATAATAATGTTATTATGTGTTTGTTTGTGTTTTTTGTTAATCATTTGATTTGATAAATTATTATTTTTAAACAATTCAGTTTACATGAACCATTTTTTTAATTTTTATATAATAGTTTAAAGGGACCATTTTAAACCATGATGACATGTGAGAAAATAACATCCTACTTTCAATTGTTCTTCAAAGTGATCCGACTATTATGCCCTTATAGCAATGTACTTTTGAATCATAAATACACTTATATTATGTATTTGCAGAAGGTGGAATGAGACATAACAGTGGCAATGAAATCGTCTTTGATAGTCTTGTTGACATTGATGCGTCGAAGGAAACATGAAATATTCGTGTCCAGGTAGTCATGCTTTGGAAGCATACTTACAAAAACAACTCATACATGGTGTGCAGCTTGGATATGATTTTAATGGACCAATAGGTAAGAATTTTACTAAATTAAAATAAACTAATATTTTAATTTATTATTTTACTTTTGATTTATTAACATATCACATTAGACAAACGTGACAATTACAGATGCACTCATTAAAAGTAATAACATGTAAGTTTTGTTTAGACTGTTATATTGATTATTTAAAAGTAATATATACTTTTATTTTAATATGTGATATAATTTATGCCTCATAGAACATAATATAATCTTAAGATCCATTTATAGGTTCAAATATGTGTAATACATATGTTCATAACATAAATGAGCAAAAATAACAACATACTCTTAAAGTATGTTTCTATAAATAACATAAATGGTTACTATTACTATTTTTTGTTAATAAGTTTTTTTTATAGTTTCTAGAACTTAATGAAATTATATATTTCAGGACATAACCCTAAAATAAAAATCGATAGTACATAGCTTTTGTTCATAACCCTAAAATAACAAAGTATATTTCAAAATTAAATAAATAAATAAATAATATTTAAATAATCCATGATATTTCAATGAAAGATCCAATCGAAATCATATATAATATGTCATCCAATAGCACATGTATTATTAAATCACAATACTATTAATATAACACATTAACATATTTTAAATAGGAAAAATAAAATACATGTATACATAGTTTCTATTGGCGATTAATATACGTTTACTTTCTATAGATTAAGAATATAATGAGTGGTTTAGAACTTTAAAAGATCGTCCATGATCCTGTTTCCAAGTTATTAAATATTCAATTTTGAAAAAATAAATAAAAATAAATAAACATCTAAATGGAAAGTGAAAGGATTAATGAAAGCAATCAATCTATACCATTTAAAACCATATCAATCGCCGACTGCAATCTAAATTCAGATGTTACTAGCTTAAATGCAATAATAAATTGCCACGACTACCAAGTCCAGTCATCACCCTATAAAACATCTTCTACTCATTCGATAAACACACACACCCAACCATTTACTTTTGAAACACTCTCACTACCACCATGAAAAGCCAAGAATTTGAATCCATGTTCTACAACCAGATCATCCACTTCCACATAGTCATTGAAATCATTCAAGCACTTTAAAGCAAAATTGACGAGGGCACACCAATGATGTTCAAGCTTGAATCCGCCATGGAATGCCGTCAATACTACCACAACTTCCTCATTACAGAGAAAACCCTCGTAGAGGGGATTTATCACGACCTCTCTTTCGGGAACAACCTATCATCCATTATCGAAGGCTACCGGAAAAGGATCAAGCATTACAAGGACCTGTTGAAGAGCCTCCCTGAAGACTAGCCATAAGTCCTATTCATCAGTATCCTTAGTCAATCTACTTTTCCTTGTTTTTCGTATGTAAATATTCTTTTGCTTTAAAGTCCATGCTATGGGCTTTCTTTTGGATGTATACAGTTTATCACTAGAATTGTCTTTTGGATGTTTAAATGAAGCTGAATGAATGGTAAAATTATATTAAGTATATGTTTTTCTGTTTAAATATTTTCATTTTAGATATTTGTTTTGATCAGGTTGTTATTTTTACCATTATATCCCTACTACGTTTTTTCAACTTATTTTAGCTTCTAAACTATATTAGCGTACTTTTTGACAAATGTTAATCTAACCAACAACAAATAATTACAATCAAAATCCAGATTAAACTTTTGGATGTATGTATTCTACACTGCAACTGTGTTTTGGATGTACAAATGAAGTATAATGAAACATATTATTGAGTTAATTTAATATGTTATGTTTTCAAAGAATGGATTTTTAGTCATTAAATTTGATCATTTTGATAAATTTACCATTATATCCCTCAAATCACAAATATCTAACAAAGAACTTGCAAAATTGTGTATCTAACAAAATTTCATAAATTTAAAATATTATGGTATAATATAAATGTTAGTTTGCAAGATATAACAACCAGATTCTTTTTTTCCAAAACAAAGCGACTTATTTTATTGCTAATATTTCTTAAAATTGACAAATTATATTTTCACTCTTTAACTTGGATTTTTGTTCTTTAAGAGACAAAATAATATAACATTAGTATATATATATATATGCAACTTACCATAAACTGGACAAATATGTTTCTGACTAAAAAGGATAATGATAAAAGTAAGTTAAATATAACCAAATTACTTGGATTTGGTGCATCGAATTAATTATAAACAACATTTTCCATCTAATAATCCGTAATCAACTTAAATGCATAACCTACCAACTAATAATTCGTATCTTTTGAACCTTTTAGATTATTTGCATATGATTTACTATAGAAATGTTACATATATACCATCTACATAGATTATTTTCATAACCTACCCATCCTTCTCACTTCAATGATTCATCTTCTTCATGTTCTTCTTACTGTTTCTATTCCATATTTTAATCATAGGATTAGATTTTTGTTTGAGTTATTGTTTTCATTATTGGAGTTTTATTAGTATTTACAACATAATCTCTAGTAAAATTTTGATTTTTTATTTAGTAAAAGACAAGTAACTTACTGTAAAATTACATTTTTCTATAATAGCATCCTATTTTTTTGTTATAATGTAATAGTATTCAATTGATTACCATTGTAAAATTGATGATTTTTTTGTTTGGAACTAAGAAGGAATCAGAGAACCTCAAAGTATTCTTTCAGGTTTTCTTTACCATTTTACCCTCCATTTAGCTAAAACCAAACAGTTCCCTCATAATGCAAGTTCATGGTTTTGGTTATGCTCCAAAATAGTAATGAAGTAACAAGGCAAAATGGTAAAATTCATACAAGTGTTGTATAAGTATCAATCTTTTGCTTTATAACCATAAAGCACAAATGTAATTCAAATTGACTAATAAAGAAGTAATTTTTATACATTATCAACTGAGAAAATATTAAAACAATTAAACAGATGGTGTAAATAATGTTTTAAACGTAGTTCATCTTACGTCTTATAGAGTCCAATGTATATGACTTCGAACGATGGAATAACCAAATCAAAAGCATCCCCTTGCACGACACTGTCGGACATCACAAACGGTAAACTTCTAATTTAACTAGTCTCATTATATAATTCTATCTTATTAATTTTATTTATATTTTCCTCCAACTTTATCATAATTAATTTTTTTTAATAAAATAACTTCTACATACCATCTAATCATCTAGTTACTCAAAAATGTATAGAATTACCTTCAAAGCCATCATCTCATAACATCGTACACCCGAATGTGCAACCTATAACAATTTCTTCAAGGTCGCAACTTTCACAAATAGCAAATAAGATTAAATTTTTAATAATTACTTTTATATTATTTTTACAATGCCATTGAAAATCATATAACGACTATTATAATTTCCAAAATTTTTAATTGTTATGGTAACTAAGTAACAGTTGTAAACGGTTCTTGTACATCACCCTCTTCAAATGACTGAACAAATCAAACTGACACAAGTTTCAAGGTTGTTAGGATGCATCACAACTCTAGTAATAGGTTTACTATTCTTATATTACTATTTATTATATCTTTTTCTTTTATTGATGATAAATTTACTCTCAATATATATACTTTATTATTACATATTGATATTTTTCCTGTCTTTTACAATACAATTTTTTTTCCAAAAAATAATTTCTTTATACCACCCAATTGTCGAGTTACTCAGAAAGTTATCAAATCACTTTCAACGTTATCCCCTCATAACTTATACACCCGAGTATGCAACATTCATTTATTTCATCAAGGTCGCCACTCTCATAAATAATTGGTCACGGTAAGTATTTCATAATTACTTTTATATTATGTTTAACTCCACAATGTAAATCATATAAAAACATTTATAATTTCAGTATTTATTAACTTTTAAAATAACCAATGAACATTTGTAAATGCTTCAAGTACTTTGCCAACTTCAAATGACCAAAAAATTCAAAATTCAACGACTTTAAATGCATGCAAGCCCATCTGAACTATGGTCATAGATTTCATATTCTTTCATTATTAATTAATACATATTATTTTTTATTTGATCATACATGTATGTTCGCTATATTTTACTTTAAAGCTTTTCTCGGCTTTCAAAATTACTCCACAAACATTTCCAATACATTCATTGACCTTATCTAATGATTTAGTTGTTTCCAACAAATGTGATACATTTCAGGAAAATAACACAACTGAGGGAAACGGAAACAGTTCAATACAAAAGATATTCATTTTTTTATTTGAATGAAGATTATGTGGATCATTCAGGATTACTATTAATCCTTCTACAAAAGAAAAGAGACAAACATATGTGCCTTATACTTAAATTACTTAAAATGATGTAACGGTTGACAATCAGACTAAATATTTTGGAATAAGCAAAGATATTATTTCTTTATAATTAAAATTGATGATTTTGGTTATCCGATTAGGAAAATACTTTAAAAATTTCTCTACCCTTTTTTTTATTTTAGGCATATAGTATATCTAATCTGATGAGTTTTTTTTTTCTTTATAGATTATTTGGATTTTGGTGATGCGGTATATGTTTGGTCGGTATGTAAAGCTAAGGTTTAGAAGGGAGAAACAATTAGAAGAGATAAAGATTTAAAGAAAACTTTTTATTCCATTTGTTGTTACAATGGAAAAGTAGAATTACCCACTCTTATTCACCCACCTCAGCTGTTGATTGATTTATATAGCGACGTTACTGAAAAAAGTCAAAACTTTATACAAAATATTCGTTGATACAATATGATGTTTGCATTTACATCTATGGTTGGTAAGATTGATCATGCTATTAACTCTGGAGGTGGTCCTTATGTTTATCGAATGCATGGACAAAATCATTATATTGCAGACAACTTACAACCAGAGGAGGGCGAATTATCAAAATTTTGTCAGTTGTACATATACGATACAAATCATGAAGTCGACAACAGATTCAATGCATATGAGAAAGTATTCTTATAAGCGCATATATATATATATATATATATATATATATATATATATATATATATATATATATATCATATTGCATAATATTTATATCCATTATTTTTTCCTTCTTAATGTAGTTCAAAAAAGAAAAAGTCAACATCTCCTAATTTAATGACAAATCCTTTTTCACTCGAGTTCTTGACTGTTCATGAGTTGATGGGCTTATTGGGCTTATTGGATCAAATCCAACAAAGCGTATTAGGCTTAAATTGTTGGAATGGAAAGTTAAATCAGAATCATGATTGATCCCTAAAAATTTTCAAAGGGGATCTTTATTTTTAATGTGATTATTTGTATAGCTAGCTTGCCTAGATTAGAGCTCCTTCCATGTTTATTCTTGTCTATAAATTGTAGCCTTGAATGTAATACAGATGCAGTTTTCAGTTTAAATTTCAAATTCTCCTTGTTTTCATGGTATCAGAGAGCTGTGCAACCTCTGCCGGCTAAAGTTGTTGGTGCCAAATAACCATTTGTGATCATCTTATTCTTGATTTTTTTTACCACCATAATGTCGGGCTCTGTTGAATCTTCAAACCCAAATTCATCTCTTTTTCCACCATCTGATATCAATCCCTCTCTTCAAATTACCCAACATAAACTTAATGGATTGAATTTCCGTGAATGGTTTCAATCGGTTCTTCTTGTCATCAGAGGGAAAGGGAAGACCGAGTACCTTACCGGTGAAACTAAAGCCCCGAACAAAAAGGATGCTCACTACAAAGTATGCGAGGCAAAAAACTCCATTGTTATGGCATGGTTGGTTAATTCTATGAACCCGAATATCGGAAGAACCTATCTCTATTATAACACAGCTCATGGAATCTGGAAAGCTGTCCAAGAGATGTATTCCGATCTTGAAAATACCTCACAGTGTTTTGAGATTCGTTCAGCTCTTCGGAGTACCAACCAAGGAGGACGATCGGTTACTGAACACTACAATGTTCTAACAGAACCGTGGTAGGAGATGGATGTGTTTTACAACATAAACTGGTCATGTCCTCAAGACGGTACTCTTCATGAAAAAAATGCTTGAAAAAGATAGAATCTTTGATTTCCTTCAAGGTCTCTACAAAGAACTAGACGAGGTTAGGGGCAGAATCCTTGCCACCAAACCACTTCCCACTCTTCGAGAAGTATTTGCAGAAGTTCGACGAGAAGAAAGTCACAAGAAAGTGATGCTACATACCCCAACAAGTATCGATGTTGAAGGTTCTGCCCTTGCTGCCTACAGATCAGAAGGACAAAAGAATTCTAAGTCTTCAAACACCAAAGTCTGGTGTGAACACTGTAAGAAGCCGTATCATACAAAGGACCAATGTTGGGGCCTTCACGGAAAGCCCACAAACTGGACTCCTCGAAGGGTACAATCCAAAACCGCATCTGCACATGTTGCAAAGACTTCACAAGAAAATAGTTCCTCTCCCAGCCCTTTTACAACAGATCAAATGGAAGTACTCAGGTCACTCTTACAATCCACCAGTTTATCCTCCACTCCATTAGGTAATGGGGCACAACAAGGTAAACAAATACCTTCTTTTCTGTTAAAAAATGGATCATTTGAAGCATGGATTGTTGATACTGGTGCTTCTGACCATATGACTGGGAGTAAGAATTTACTAAAAGACTTTAAACCAAGCACCAATTACATTACTGTAACAGTTGCTGATGGAAAAGTCTCTTGTGTTACCGGAATAGGGAATGCTATCTATGATGATTTAAAACTAAATTCAGTTTTATATGTGCCAAATCTCCGGTTTAATTTAATGCCAGTCGTTAAACTTCTTAAAGATCAAAATTGTATAGTAACTTGTTTCCCTACACATTGTGAATTTCAGGAGCAGTCTTCGGGGAAGATGATTGGCATTGCTAAAGAATACAACGGTCTCTACTACTTCACAGGCTCTTCATCCAGGTCGCATTACCCTAAACACCTTTCTCTTTCTGTTACTTCTGAGTCTAATGTTTTGTTATGGCATCAACGTTTCAGACATCCTAGTTTTGATTACTTGCATCGTTTGAATCCAAATTTATTCATCAATAAAGATTTTTCTGGGTTTCAATGTGAAAGTTGTGTTCTTGCTAAACAAACTAGAAATACATACCCAAGCCATGCATATCAACCATCCCAACCATTCAGTATTGTTCATAGTGATATATGGGGCCCATCCCGTAACTTGTGATGTCACTTTTTTTGAAAAACAAAGTTTTTATCCCACTACATCTCTTCAGGGGGAAAACCTTAGTGAAGAAATCCATTGGGATCCCTCAATTTCCCTTCTTGTGTCATTGTCCGAGCCTATTTCTACATCCCCTTTGTTATCTTCAACACTATCAACCATTAAGGATCCTGGTCAAGGGGAAGAACCACAACAACCCACATTCAAAGTATACTCCAGAAGGCCACGACCTGGTAATTGCCAATCATCATCTCCTGAAACATCTGCTCCAGAAGAAGCTCAAACACATGATCCTGATGATATTGATGTCCCTATTGCTATTCGGAAAAGGGTTCGATCGTGTAGATACCCGATTTAAGGGTATCTTTCATACGGTAAGTTATCTTCAAAATACAAGGCCTTTCTCTCACAAGTGGATAAAGAAGTGATTCTTACAAGTATCCATGAGGCCCTACTTGATCCGAAGTGGAAGAAAGCTGTCACGGAAGAAATGAATGCCCTTAAGGAAAACAAGACTTGGGAGGTGGTCAAAACACCTGAAGGAAGAAAGATAATTGGGTGTAAATGGATTTTTTCAATTAAAGTTGGTGCTGATGGAACCATTGAAAGACACAAAGCAAGGCTAGTTGCGCAGGGGTACTCCCAGACCTATGGGATTGATTATGAAGAGACGTTTGCTCCCGTGGCAAAATTGAACTCCATTCAAGTTCTTCTCTCTCTTGCTGCTAACCTAGATTGGGAACTACACCAACTGGACATAAAGAATGCATTCCTCAATGGAACACTAGAAGAAGACATATACATGAAACTTCTTCCAGGGTTTGAAGAAAATAAGGGAATGGATCAGGTGTGTAAATTGAAAAAATCTGTGTATGGTTTGAAGCACTCACCACGCGCATGGTTCAATAAACTGAGCTCAGTTATGAAGCAATTTGGGTACATGAAAAGTCAAGCTGATCACAGCTTATTTATAAAACAGTCTAGTGATGGTAAGAAGTCGATATTACTTGTGTATGTAGACGATATGATCATCACTGGGGACGATATTCACGAGATTGAGAACTTGAAAAGAAGGTTACATTCCATATTTAAGGTTAAGGACCTTGGAAAGTTACAATATTTACTTGGAATGGAAATTGCTCGAAGCAAGCAAGGAATATTTGCGTCCCAACGAAGATATGTTCTCAATCTTTTGAAAGAAACAGGAAAACTTGGATGCAAACCAGCAAGTACTCCTCAAGAGTGAAACTAGACATCTAAAATCAGCAATAATGACCCTCCAGTTGATCGAGAGCAGTACCAACGCCTTGTAGGTAAGTTAATTTACCTATCTCTAACATGTCCTGATATTGCATACAGTGTGAGTGTAGTAAGCCAGTATATGCATTCTCCCACAAAAAGACACTACGAAGCTGTTCAACAAATTCTACGGTATTTGAAAGGCACACCTGGAAAATGAATATTTTTTAAGAAAAATGAACAACGAAACATTGAAGGGTTTGCTGATGCAGATTGGGGAGGCTCAACTGACGCAAAGTCAACAACAGGTTATTGTACTAAAGTATGGGGAAACATAGTTACCTGGAGAAGTAAGAAACAGACTGTGGTAGCTAGAAGCAGTGTTGAAGCCGAGTATAGGGCAATATCTCAAGGAATTTGTGAGCTAATCTGGATTAAAAGGCTGCTGGAAGATCTTAAAATAGATGTTAATGGTCCAATGAAGTTGAATAGTGATAGTAAACCTGCAATTGCAATTGTCCATAATCCTATTCAACACGACAGAATGAAGCATGTTCGAATAGACATAAATTTCATCAAGACTGAAGTAGAGAATGGTACCATCAATCTCAACTATGTACCAGCAAAGCAGCAGGAAGCTGACATGTTCACTAAAGCATTGCTGAAAACAGATTTCGAATGCAATGTTTCCAAGTTGGGAATGTGGGATATACATTCACCAACTTGAGGGGGAGTGTTGGAATGGAAAGTCAAATCAGAATCATGATTGATCCCTAAAAATCTGTCAAAGGGAATCTTTATTTTTAATGTGATTATTTGTATAGCTAGCTTGCCTAGATTAGAGCTCTTTCCATGTTTATTTTTGTTTATAAATTGTAGCCCTAAATGTAATATAGATGCAGTTTTCAATTTAAATTTCAAATTCTCCTTGTTTTCATTAAGCAATTTAGAATGACATGTGATCGATTTGGATCAAATCCAACAAAGCATGGATAAGAGCAAAGGATGGTAGGCAGTATAATATTCCTACCACAAGTGAGGTGGCTGCACTCATTATAGGTGACATTGATGGTTCCGATTCACGAGATATTGTTCTGGAAACACATAATCGGCATCTTAAACGTATTAATGAGTTTCATCCTCAATGTCTTTCACTTCTATATCCTTTATTGTTCCCTTATGCCGAGGATGGATTTTGACTGGATATATTACATCGCGGTGTAGAAGAACTAGACTCCAAAGAACGAATAAAGTTGACCATGTGAGAGTTTTTTGCTTACCTATACAACAGAGAGCTAATGAAATATCTTTGATATTATGTTCCCAAAAACTCTTCCAACAATTTTTGGTTGATTCCTATACAATGGTTGGAAACGACCGCCTTAATTATATACAGTTTAACCAACCAACATTACGTGTGGTTCCTTATGGCAACTTGGCTGATGCCGCTCAAGATGGAATTGAAGATGCTTCTATGATGGGAACCATATCTTTATTCCATCTTCTTTTACTGGTTGCAACCGTTACATGCAACAAAATTACCTAGACGCAATGACTTTGGTTAAGTGGTTTGGTTATCCAAATCTTTTTTTAACCCTTACATGTAATCCTAAATGGCCAGAGGTAATTAGATTTGTTGAATCTGAGAATCTTAAACTTAGGCCTGATATTTTGACACGAATATTCAAAATAAAACTTGATTCACTAATCAGTCGATTGAAGGAAATTTTTTTTTTGGGTGAAGTCGATGGAGCTATAAATCTAAAATGTCATTATTCATTATCTTTTTTATGACTTTATAATATTATGTGTTAACCAACTAATTTAATTGCCTCATACAATTGTATATACCATCGAGTTTCAAAAAAGGGGGTCTTCCACATTGTCACATATGCGTTTTTTTAGAAAAAAAATATGAACTTCCAAAGCCCAAAGACATAGATCGTGTTATATGTGTTGAATTGCCAGACAAGGAGCTTGAACTAGAATTGTATCGAATTGTTTGTGACAACATGATACATGGACCATGTGGCAATGAATTTCAATTATGCCATGTATGAAAAAAGGAAAATATTCTAAAGGATTTCCAAAAGACTATACAGATCATACATATATTGACGACGATGGTTATCCGATTTACAGAAGACACAACAATGGAATTAATGTCGTGAAAAATTGAGTTTCTTTGGACAACAGGTATAAAAGATTAACTTTTATTCATATGTATATTCAATTATTTATAAATTTTTTCTTTTATATGAAATGTATGTTATATTTTTTAATACATAATGTCACTAAACAAGTTACATTTAATATCAACATTGAAGTTTATATAAATCATGTTTAAGTCACATAAACTATTCATACATCATGTTTTATATACATTTATATTATATCATTTAAATAATTTATATAATATAAAATTTATAATTATTATATATGTTTATTTGTTTTTCATCTGTTTTAAAATAATATTATTTTAATGTTATTTTTGACATGTTTCTTTCCTTTTTTAGATATGTTGTTCCATATAATAAGATACTTTTGAAGCAATACCAAGCGCATATGAATCTTGAATGGTGTAATCAACTTGGGTCAATAAAGTATCTTTTTAAGTATATTAACAAAGGACCAGACAGGATCATAACATCTTTTTATGACCCCGAGAATAAAAAAGCAACATAAAGAAAATAACAACTGTGATGAAATTGTTGACTCTTACAATTGTCGTCATATTTCTGCTTGTGAGGCACGCTGGAGACTTTCTGGGTATGATATTCATTATAGAACACATCCTGTTGAAAAGTTGTTGTTTCACCTTGAAGACAAACAACCTATTGTGTTTAAATCATCCCAAAGTGTTACTAATGTTGTTTCTAAACCCACTATTGTTGCTTCTCAATTTTTGGCTTGGATGAAATGTAACAAATATGATGAAAAATCACGAAAGTTATCATATGTTGAATTCCCAAGTCAATATGTTTGGAATAAATTCGATAAAGTATGGACAAGAAGAAAAACAAAGACAAAGTGACTTGGTAGAATTAATCACGTGTCTCCCAAGTCGGCTGAAGTTTATTACGTACGTATTTTGCTCAAAAAAGTAAAGGGTCCTACTTGCTATGAAGATATCAGGACAGTTAAAGAGACCATTTATGAATCTTACAAAGATTCTTGCTACGCTCTTGGTCTATTAGACGATGATAGAGAGTACATATCTTCTATACACGAAACACATTATTGGGCCACTGCTTCATTCTGCAGGTCTCTATTGTTTATGTTAATTACATCGGATAGTCTATCCCGACCTCATCATGTTTTTAAACAGACCTATAATTGTCTTTCTGATGACGTCGTTCATAATCGTGAACAAGAAATCAGCGTAACAGATACATTTTCAAATAATCTAACTCATTTACACAAAAAAACGTTCTAAAATTAATTGATACTAAAAATAAATAATTTCATAATTTTTTGTCTTTTCAGGCTTGAAGCTAAAACCGGATGCAATTTTCCACCTAACGTTGTTATACATTGAGAAATATTTATTGAGTTGTGGACTGAGTCTGAAGCAAATATCCAATATGTCATTACCTGATCACAAATATATTCAAGATTCTTGCAATATGTTAATTCAAGATGAGCTTAATTATGATATGTCCGGTCTTGAAGTCGAACATCAACAACTGCATTCCAAATTAAATGTTGAGCAAAAAAAGGTTTATGATAAAACTATCAATGTTGTTAACAACAAAAAAGGTGGCTTCTTTTTCTTGTATGGTTATGGAGGAATAGAAAGAACATTTGTTTGGAAGACACTGTCTTCTGGTATTAGATCTAAAGGTGAAATTGTTATTAACGTTGCTTCAAGAGGAGTTGCAGCACTCTTGCTCTCTGGTGGTAGGACATCACATTCAAGATTTCATATACCAATCAACTTGAATGAGGATTTGGTTTGTTCTATTACACAAGGTAACGATATAGATGAACTGTTGAATAAAGCTGGACTTATCATATGGGATGAAGCCCCGATGATGCACCATCATTGTTTCGAAGTAGTTGATAGGACACTTAGAGACGTTATCTTTTCATCGGACAAGAATAAACCATTTGGAGGCAAGACCATTGTATTTGGAGGTGACTTTTGACAGATTATTCTAGTAATACAAAGAGGAAATCTTTCACATATTGTCCATGCATCATTGCATTCATCAAGATCATGGCGTGAATGTACAATTTTACGTTTGGATGTAAACATGAGGCTTCAGGTCAGTTGTCCGAATAATTATTTCGAAGAGACAAATTCATTTGTTGAATGGATTCTTAAAATTGGTGAAGGTACTATTAGTGGCCCTAATGATGGTGAAGTTGAAATTCAATTTCCAAAAGATGTTATCGTTCCTTCTATGGGTGACCATATTCATTCGATTGTACCCACCATTTATTCATCATTTTAGAACCATCTTGATGATCCATCATATTTTCAAAATAAAGCTAGTTTGGTCCCTACAAATGAAGAATTCGAAGCTATCAATGACTACATGTTAGAACTGATGAAAGATGAAGGGAAAACGTATCCGAGTTAAAATTCTTTATGTGAGACCGAGGCACAAGATTCTTTTGAGGAATCGGTATACTCTCCAAATGTGTTGAATGGTTTTAAGGCTTCAGGAATTCCCAACCATAAACCTATACTAAAAAAAAAGTGTTCCGGTCATGTTACTTCATAATATCGACCAAACCAAAGGACTATGCAATGGTACTAGATTACATATCGTAAGGCTTGGAAGACACGTCATTGAAGCTTGAATCAATATCTGACAGATATTTCAATGAGAATACTTATATACCTCGCATGAAGTTAACCCCGTCTAATAAACAAATTCCATTTCGTTTTCAGCTGAGGCAATTCTTCATAGTTGTTCGTTTCGCTATGACCATTAACAAAAGTCAAGGACAATCATTATCAGATGTTGGATTATACTTGCGTAGACCCGTTTTCACTCATGGTCAGTTATATGTAGTTGTTTTCCGTGTTACAAGTAAAAAATGTTTGAAGGTACTTATATGTGACGTGGAATGTCGTTCAACTAATAAAACAAAAAATGTTGTCTACAAAGAGGTCCTTCATCAATTATAGATATTTATCAATTTTAGTGTATCTTCTATACATTTCAATAATACAAATAACCATAATTTTTTAATCGTTATGTAATATCTATAGACTTTTATATGTTTTTTATGAGTTTCCCCACGTTTAATATGAGTTATAATCTAGTTTATATTATAAATTATAAGTCACAATAGGGTTATAAATGATTAGAAATAAGATAGCCGTCATACAATTATTTTTACGAGATTATGAAATTATGAGTTGAGTTTTTAATAAACTTTTATAAGATTTAGAGATAAGTATATAACCATTTCAAATTCTAAATTCAAATTTGTATCTAGTTATTATTCTTTTTCTTTTTAAATAAAATTTCAGATTCTTAAACAAAGTTTTGACATAAATATAACTTTTTATTATTTACTAGTTGTGAGACTCAAAATAAATAAATAAATAAACATGAAGATCTAACAATTTAGAAAATTTAAATTTATAAGAAAAAAAAAGAAAAATATTTAATTATTAAAATTGAAGTGTTTATTTATCTTTTAAATTTAAACTAATAATTTAAATAAATAAACAACTAATAATTGGATTCAATATAAAATTTAGAAATTATAAGAAAAATTGCATTAATGAAATAGATATATATTTATTATTACATTTAAGTATTATATGAAATTTAATAAAAAAGAAAAAACCACAAGATAACACATGAATACTTACTCTAATAAATAAAGATTTTTTTTATCACATGTCACAGTCTCATTAGTTTTGTCAAAGGTATGGTTATTTGGAATTAATTTTTTTGATACATGTCATTTTTTTTGAGTTTTTCTATTTCATTAAATTTCATATAATATTTTAATCTAATAATTGTAATAAATATAATAATAAATAGATGTTGACCTTTTAATTTCAAACTTCCCAAACTGAAATCCATTAGTTTTTTTTTATTTATTTAAATTATTTGATAAAATTTTAAAGATAAAAGAACATTTCAATTTTAATAATTCATTATTTTTTATTTTGTTATAAATTTAAAGTTCTTAAATAATTGGAATTCATATTTAACTTATTTTTAAAGTAACCCATATAATTCATCCAAAATTAGCACAAAATGATATGTGAGATAATGCATAAAAAAATATAACGATAAAATGATTTTTATTTATTAGGAAAGAATTTATTTTCTTCTTTTGAGATATTTTCTAGACCTATAATATAATGTAGATGTTTTTTTCTTAATTCACAAATTTCATGTAAAACATCTCTTTCTACAAGAATGGAAAAAATTTTCTTTTTCTAGACGACGAGTTTGGTCTTTTCATAAAAAGCACTTCAAATAAAACTTCTTTTACGTGAGAAAAGCTAAAGGTCTTGAGATCTTTTTATGCATCTTTTTCTTAGTATTTAAGTGTAGTCCCATCTGTCCATATTTTTAGGTCTTAAAATGCATATACATACCTATATATCTACCTTTGAATGATTCAAACTTTTAAAAAGACTCGGTCAACAAGGCTACTTTGGACATTTTACCAAACTCCCCCATTCATCATTAATTGAACCATATTAATTAATTAAAGCCATCTGCCCCAATATTTTATTAATTTATTTGTTTCTCGTGAACAATTAAGGGTGTTTGTTCTGTCGCTGGTAGAAGGAGTTTTTCACAAAATGGTGTTTTTGAAAAAAGTATTTATTATATGGGTATATTTTTCAAAATATTTATCAAATAGGTGTAGTTTTAAATTTTAATAGATTTTTTTTTAATTTTCAGTTTTTTTGTTGACTTTTCTTTTTTTCTTTTTCTCCGAATTAATTAAGGAATATAAAAAATATAAGCAACAATTAAACAGCTATACCAAGAAAACATATTAATGTTTACGATAAAAAAAAAAACTTTAAACAAGAAAGAGGGTAGGAAACGTAGGAACCGAAGCAAAACATGAAGCTATTTGTGTGTGCCATTATATTCTGTATGAAGACTACACTGATTAATGTTATAGACTTATACGAGCTTCGTAATATCAATCGCTCAGGCTATAAAAGAATAACAACTGAAATGTATTTATGAAAAAAAAAGTGGCAGTGTAGTTAGCAATTACAAAATTTCTTGCTGGATAACTATGGTATAATTGGCAAATATGGAATAAATAAAATGAATTGAATAATAAGACACCCACAAGATTGAGTTCATAAATGTTACATGTTGATTAAAGTTTATATTCATTAACGGCTTATCCATCACAATAAAGAAAACATATTTGATCATAAAATACATATCAAACAGCATCTGAGTGACATAAAAATGAATTTTGATTAATTTAAGTAGCATTTTCCAATTCAATATAATAAATAAAAATTAAAAAAAAAATCTACTTTTCAGATATCGGATATCTCACATATTATAAAATGATTATTCGAATCTGAAAATCGGACGGAATTTCAGATAATCCTGATTCGAATTTTCGAATAAGAAGCATTTGTTGGTTTATGTTCAAAAAATTGTTGGTTATAATGGTGTTTTTTTTAAAAAAGAAAAATTGATAAACCTTAATAAAAGAAAACATTAAAAAAAAGTATAATAAAAAACAGTAAAAAAATTTAAAAAACTAAAAAATTTAGAAGTCTTTTTGAAAATATACCTATTTGGTAAATATTTTTAAAATTATACTTATCTAGTAAATTTTTTTTTTCAAAAACACCATTTTAGTTAATAACTCCTAGTAGAAGTAGAACCGAATCAAACTCGTTTTTTAGTTGAGATGAAAATAGAAATTAAATTCGTTTTTTAGTTGAGATGTCTATATTTTCTTGTAAAATTAACTGGAAGTTGTTATCAGATAGTTAGAAATTGAATGCTTTTTAAAACATATAAAATTATATAAAATAATTTATTTAAAACACGACATTAATTTTAAATAGAGGTTATTAGGTCAATTTGCAAAATTATAAAATAGTTTTTTTTAACATTATTTGATGTAAATCTTGAATTTAAAGTTTTTTGTTTTATCTAAAAACTAAAAATTAATGTTGCCCAACCAAACTTTTTTTTTTTCAAACATTTTGTTAAAGGTAAAATCTAGAAGCTCCCAAAAACTATTTTTCAAACATGTTCTTTCGAACTTATATATATATATATATATATATATATATATATATATATATATATATATATATATATATATATTCAATATTTATAGGTTACACTGTTACACAGTTTTGTAACACTCCAAATCCGGTATTACTCTTAAGACCCTAGAAATGGAAAAGATGACATAATAGGTCGCTTAGTACGCGGGGCGTACTCCAGGAGTAAGCTTAGCGTACTAAGGATGCATGAAAGCGGAGGGTGGTCGCGTACGTTGGGCGTATCTATAGGTACGCGAGGCGTACACAACAGAGAGCCAAAACCTTAATTCTCGGACTTGACACCAATTTAAACACACTTAATCCTCTTGGACCAAACCCTAATAAGCCTCCATAGTTGGTTTTGGACCTTCTCTTGAGAGTTGAGCAACTCCAGAGACTAAAATGGTTAGATCTGAGCCTTGTGAGCATGTTAGATGCATAAAGGTGTCACCTTGAAGAGTATCTAGACTCCATGCATGAGTTTGAAGCTTTAAATGAAGTCCTGATGTGAAGAATGAAGTTTTTATGTCCCATATAGTATGCAAGGGCATAAAGTTGCCAACTTTATGCCCTAGGACGTCTTAATGAGCTCAAATATGATATTGGATGTTAGAACATCGAGTATTAAGTACTTAATGGAAAGTGTGTTTAATTTGTTTTTATGTTGGGCGTAACTTAGAGTACGCAACGCATACGACTCAGGGATACAGTACGCTGCACGCACCAGGGTGGTACGCAAGGTGTACGCACATTAGATGGACTCAGACTTATTTTGGGCTTGTAAGCCTTTGGGTTTGGTCACGTTTTGGAGTTAGTGGGCCAATTTATCTGTTTTGGGCCATGGTTCCTATGGTTGGGCTTTATTGGGCCATGAGGCCCATTAATGATTTGAACATGGACTTCGGGCCCATTAGAAAAGGAAGACTTTTGGGCTATTGTAAAAGGACTTGGGTTTTGGGTCGTTTAATTTGGATTATGTCCGACCTTAACTTGGGTTACTGGTATTATTGTTCAGCACGGGTGGTTACA
The DNA here is from genome assembly GCF_002870075.4 of Lactuca sativa. NCBI lineage: Eukaryota > Viridiplantae > Streptophyta > Magnoliopsida > Asterales > Asteraceae > Lactuca > Lactuca sativa. The sequence goes on from NC_056627.2 coordinate 279,046,890, forward strand.
GACTGTTAGGAGAGCAGCTTTCGGATTCAGCAGACAGATGTGAGTTTTTTCACCATACCAATGGGTCTAAGGCACCAAGTCCGGGCCATTTAATGTTATATGGATTGATAATTGGTTATGTGATATGTCGCTAGGACACTTGTATGGAAGTCCCCGGGGGGTTCCCGTGGCAATATGTTAAGACCATGAGGAGGTTCCTATGACATTTAGTATAAGACCTTGGACGATTTCCACAGTTTCCTAGTATGTTTACTTGTTTAGCTCGTATGATATTTCCATGATTAGCGTAGACCGTGTGGAGGTTCCCACGACAATTAGCCAAGACCACGTGGGGGTTCCAGTGGCGGCTAGTAAAGACCACGTGGGGGTTTCCCGTGATACTTGGTGTAAGACCTTTGAAGGTTTCCACGGTATCCTTATATGTTTATATGCATGACTTATGTGATATATGTAGCTTTATAGCTAATATGATATGTGTTATGTGGATTGTGTACGGGGTATGCTCTGGGGGACTCACTAAGCATCAACTTACAGTTTGTGGATTTGTTTTAGTTACATTTGAGCCCAAGGGCAAGGACAAGACTTGATGGCGTGATGTACACTCTCTCTCGGACATTTTTATGGGACACTCTGATTATTTGAAATAAAATTGTATTTGATATGAATTTTGAAAACAATTGTATTTGGGATTTCATGGTTTGTGGAAAGTAATTCGGTTAATAAAAAATGAAAATTTTCTTTTGAAAATTGGATCGTTACAAGTTTTTTATTTTTATTTTATTTACCTTAATATTAATATTTTTTTATTAAATTGATTTTGTTATATTCCATTCAGATTTTGAACACAACTACATACAAAATATATTTACAACCAATTTGTTATAGAAAACGTAAAAAAATAACGTATGTAAAAAATGATATTATTATATTCTCTTAAAAAATGATATTATTATATTAAGTTCATAAATAAGAGCAGTTGCCAAATATTTATTTATTTATTACTTTATGATGATGATATAACATATAAGTATATAAAACAAGTAATAATAAAATAGATAGGTTGAGGCACTGAGCCATCAATGTAAACTAAAGGGATTAATACTTATCCTTTGAGATTTTCTTTTCTCTTGCTTATGTCATTAATTATATATGATAATTGTAGCTAATTATTTGTTAATCTGTCTATTTAGATTATATTTTATTTTAAACCAGTTGAATATGTCAAACATAAAAGTAGTTAGATATAAAGAGGTCGATATCTAAAAATGTAGTTCTCATATATACATTCTTATAGACTATCTTGGATGTGCTATATAAAATTAGCTGAAATTAATAGATTTTATTTGTATATGAATGTTTTACGACAGTAACCAGAAACTATTAAAAACATGTAAAATTAAATAAATTGACTTATCTAAAAGATTTTTTTTGTTAAACTCTCTTTGATGTAGTTTTTAGATTTTCAATTTTTATTTAGCTAAAAGATAGAAGCTCCTACTACCGAGCAAATTTGATTTTCCGAGCTTTTTCTTAAAAGCTACGTGTTTAACATGTCTTTCATTTAAAGATTAGATTATTATTTATATATTACATTTTATGTTATGATATCTAGCAGACTAATTATTTGTAGTTCTAAAAAAATGAACATAAATGTTCAAAATTAACTCGACTCGACATATTTCAACATAAATTACAAAATTACTTGTTTTGATCTGAATATGTTATGGCCCGTTACCAAACTCATATTTTTAACCAACATTACAATAAATTATTATAAAAACCATCATAAATAGTAGCCCTTTTACTTAAGAGAATGACGACTCATTTATACAATGTACTTTATATGTACTTTTACCAAAATACACTACACATTGGTCTGCTTACCAATTTATACTACTTTTATAGTAATGTTTCAGTTTAATTGTTTGGTCAAATATATCAACTTATTCATGCATAATTAGTAACTATTGCTAAAAAAATTGAAACACCATTGCATACATTTGACGAAAAAGTTCAATTAATTACATAAATTGATAAAAACATATAAGTTTACTTCGTTACAAGTCACAAACGTAATTTAAATCCTATTTTTTCTTCTTTACAAGCAGTATATTAGGATAATTATTTCATGATATTCTAATTATTTGTTCAAAATAGTTTCTTGTTTGTAAATAAAATGAAAATCACATTTATATAATAGTATTTCATCCGCTAAGCCATGTATGATTTATTCACAAATCATAAGTAAAAAATATATACATATCCATACAATTTTTCTAGATCGTTTATTCATAAAGAAATTGATAGTCATGTTGGTAATAGAATTTAAGATATATAATTACTTCTTTTTAAGTGATCATAAGATAAAAAAACATGCTTGACTCACTCCACGTATCTTTCATAAAAAGATATATTAGGTTTGACGACATTTATGGGATTGTTGACATTTTGACTAATTCATTTGCACTTTCTTCCTCCCTTGACTAATTTGCGTTACAAGCAGACATAACCAGTTCACAAAGCACGAATACAGTGGGAATGATCAACAAGATTCACTTGACCTTTTTTTTTTGTTTTTTTTTTTCTCATAAAGACAAAATTACAGTCCCATAATAGAAACCTAGTAGTAAAAAAATAAAATTTCAAGGTCGAGGGTTAAAACCTCACCACATCTAGAGGTGTTCGTTTGGATGGATTGGTTTGATCCAATCCAATCAAGTGAATCCAAATTGATTTCGATTTTCAAAATATGGATCCGAATAGTCCAAACTAAATTCTAATCCGATCTGATCGATCCAATTACAATTTGGTTGGATCGGTTTTATAATTCGGTTTTTCCAAAACCTAACATTTTAAAACGATATATAATTATAATATTACCCAATTGTGCACAAGAATCAAAAACAAATTATTTAGTTGTGGTTTGAAATTTATAAACAACTACTAAAAAGATATGTTATAGTTAAATATTTTATACAAAGAAAACTTTTGAGAGAAATGCATATTAATGTTTTTTTATCAGGTGAAACGTTTTAAACCTATCTGAAAAAATAAATTACAAAATTAATAAATAAGTATAGATATATATTATAAATAAATAAATAATAAATGTTTATTTGGTTTTTTTGGACTATTCGGTTCTTATTTTATAAACTAAAACCAATCCGAAATCCAAAATAACAATTCAGTTTTGTTGAAAACCAAACCAAAAGTCCGAATATTCAAATCAAATAGTTCAATCCAAATTGTCAAATTGGATAATTATAAAGCTGAAAACAATCCGGTTTATCCAAATAGTAAACAACCCTAACCACATCCAAAATATTTATAAAGTTTCATGATTAACCTCCCACATAGGTCAAGGTTTATCATTTTCTTACAATGACAAAATTACTTAAATAGTCCTTACGGTTTATCAAAACTCATAGGTTTTGTTCCTAACTTTTTTTCTTAATAAGATGGTACCTAACTTTCTATGGTTTTAATTTCTTGAATGATTGGATTTTACCCACTTTTTTATATATATATTTTTTATCTTTTATCATTTTTTAATTTTATTAAAATTTAATTTAATGTAAAACTAAAAGAAGACCCCCGCGTCATTGGCGTGGGTTTGGATGAGTCTGGACAAGATTTGACTATCCAATGTCATGAAACAATTTATAAAATAAAGCAAAGCATAAGGATTTTAACATCTGCACATTTACAAATGACTTACATATACCATAAAATCAATATGTGTGTTAATAAACTAAGAATAAAACCAATAAAATATGATTCTCAATATGAATACCATCAGTGTTTAGGCTAAGCTTAGGAAAAGAAATGAACACTTTATCTATCATTACCCCTTCACATCCATCAAATTTCACATGGAACATTGGACTATTTTCAATTCGTAGTCCAATCAAATGCAAATTTGAGCTCATAAAGAACCGAATTAACTATCATACAAAAAAATATATGTATAAATGCTAAATCCTCTTCACAACACATTGAAGCCTCAAGAATATTTTCACTTACTATAGGGTTGTCACATGGTCATGTAATGTTTTTCCACAAGGATAGAACATTTTGCTTTTGTTTTTTTTTGGTGTAAATGTTTAACATTTGAGTCTAGCAGTAGCTGTTAATGATGAAGTATGTATTCAACAACAACAAATGATATTTAATTCCTTCAAAATTTTGGTGGCATTCTTATTCTTTCTAAAGGTTACGGAAAGAAAACCAAGGTTATTGCCTGTATCCCATGACATGGTATGAACAATTATCTCTTAGGTTCCATCTAGATGAATCCGATCAAAAAAGCTTTGAGCATGTGCATTGAAAATTATCCTGTCGATACAAAGATGACATTCTACATTTAGAAATATCAACATTCATCTATATGTTTACTGTAACATCTTACTTTCATTTCTTTCTATTACTATTACAACAACATTCTACTTTCAACCCTTTTTTATTAGGACATTTTACTTTGAAAAATCTACCAATTATAGCAGTGAAAAATGCTTTGTGTTTTGACGACATTGTTATAATTGGGAATGTTTTTAAAGTATAATGATGTAATAGAAAATATTGAAAGTAAGATGTTATAATAAAAAAACAAATGAAAGTACATTACTATTTCTTGCATTTAACGAGAGAAGAAAAAACCACCTGGGACTAAGAGCATGTGTGACATCCCCATTTTCATGGCCAGAAAAGACCGATTTTGTTTATGCTTGTTTGAAAATCAGAGTAACATTTTAAATAAAAGTGTTGCAGAATTTGTCCCAAAGCAAAATATGATAAAGATTTATCAAAAGCATTTCTAAAGAAATGTATTTCATTAAAAGACTCGGGATGTCATGTTCGATACAGGTCAAAAGCATAAACAATACAATATAAGCCTCACTACACTATTTCATATCTACAGGCCTATATCCGTAATCCCTCATCCAAAACATCACATCTATGCTCGAGCGCCACTACCTGTAATACATGAAACTGAGTGGGTTAGGCTTGGGAGCCTGGTGAGCACATAGGGTTTTCAACCCACAATAAATAAGTTATTTAATTTCATCAACCAACAATAACCCGATTACCCGTTCCCGTTATCCTCACTTTACGTCCCTAAACACCTATCATAAGGGACCTAGCTTAAGGATCATCATCGGGATGGACACTACTGTTGGATAAGGTGTCTAAGTCCATAACTATTTCTGGTAAATACTTGACCCGACCCGACATGGTCCATTTGGGTTGCATGGCACCATGCAATTGGATAAACTAAATGAGAGAAATAACACATATGGTTTATTAATATATTATAAGTTCTAATATATTAATAATATTATTTAATTAGTTTTGATCAAGAATTAATTTAGAATTAATTAAGTGATCAAAAGAATAACTAATTAAATATATGGGTAGATTATGTAAATCTTCCATATCTTATATAGTGGGCTAAAAGGCTCCATGGATTATCAAGTTGGGTTCCACCCATAGGATGCTCCATGGAGTTAACCCATGGATTAAGAAATGAAGAGTCATGTTACATTAGGGTTTTACCTAATGCAACACACTATATCAGGACCATGTCTCTCCCCAAAATTGGCTACACTAGGGCGACACTAGTGACACACTAGAGAAACAAGAGGGCTTGGCCGATTTTGAGTGTGTTAGAGTATTCTCTCAAGTTTATACTTTGCATTTGGTGTTGTGTGAAGCATTTGAGGCATCACACTTGAGGTGCTAGGCTCACAATGTTTCAAGGAACACTTACAACAACAAGGTATGTATTTCTATCTATTATTCAATTTCGAATTGTTCCCCATGTATGCTAGATAGGATCATAGCCTTGGAAATCAACTTTGCATGATAATTAGACAAACATAGATCCAAGGTTATTAGGGTTGCATGTACACTTAGGAAGTGTTAGAATACTCAAAACCCAACAACTACTGGTAAGGGGATTCCTCAGCAATAAATGTCCTTAAGGCAACCATGTGGGGGATGGAGTACACCGGTGAACACATCGTTCACAAATACCTACAGGTTGCGAGCCTACTAGCGTTCCACTGGACTGTCTAGAAGAGTCTGTGGTCGTCATCCATACTCCGCTAGATGACAGAATCAACAACAACAACATCGAGGCCTCTCATCATTTTATCACACATCATCTATTACATCTACCCATGTTTTACCCCAACATTTTCGTAGAGATAAAATACATATACAATTTAAATCATTTAAAACATGTATAAAAACGTTCCTCCAGCATAGACAGCAAGTATTCAGATAATATGCACACATAGCACGTAATTTATATAAAATACTTCATATCTTATGTGTAAGATGAAAGTGACTATGCGCTCACCTGAAAGGTGGTGACTCTGCACTTAAACAACGCTTCGTTATCTCAAAATAATTTTCCCTCGACATAACATAGTATCAATACCACTAGGGTTTAGTCTAACATTAACCGCGACTAATTGATAGTCTAGATTACTTACAACGAGTTTTAAAGAAAACCGGGCTTCGCTTGGAGCAGCGTTTTGGAACCGAAAGACACTTTTTCTCGGGACTCCGGGAGCCTCGGGGCTTCCTTCGGGTGCTAGGGGGTTCCCTAGGGTTTAGAAGGGTTTAGGGCACTTAGAGAGAGAATGAATTTTGGTGTGAAAAAGATGGCAGCCTCGGCCCCCTTTTATAGCCTGCGAGGCGTCGGATTACGTTAGGCGTAGTCCTTGGCTACGCTGGGCGTAGTTCGGATAGGCTTGCCAGCCTCGCACCAGCTGCCTCGCACTAGCATCGGAAGGATAAGGCTGAAGGTATGTAGGGCATACCAGACTTCGTACGCGAGGAGTTATGCGAGGGGCTACGTGGCGTGATCCGAAGCGATGTCTGATCAGCGATGGACGGTCCGGATGTTGCCATGTCATCTCAGTTTCGTAATTTTCCTTCTCGACTTCTAAAAATCATAACTTTCGCATACGAACTCCGTTTTTGATGTTCTTTATATCCACGCGAAGGCGGGAATGTACTATACAACTTTCATTTAGACTCCATCGGCTAATTTTGACTTTATTTTAAATTTTAAATTTTTAACAAGCCGAGACATGATTGGTCCGTTAAAAATTCATAACTTCTTCATCCGACGTCCGTTTCCGTCTGTCTTTTTATCGTTACACTACTATTAACGAGATCTTCGATTCTCGTTTAAATCGCTAAGGCTAAAACTCGCTCTATCGTAAATTCACTATTTACGCTTCCCGGTATCATGCCGGTTCCATCGCGAAACTTCGACGGGTCATAACTTCTTCGTTACAACTCGGATTTCGGCATTCTTTATATCTCCAGAATCCTTGTTTCGACCACTACAACTTTATGTAAAGATATCGGGTTTATCTCACACTTTAATTTTGACGCTTATTTTTATCCTTTATTTATTATACATTTATAAATAAGTAATAAGCACACAAATACACATAATTCACATAATACTCAAATATTTCATCTTTATTACTTCAAAAAGAATTACAATAGTTGACCTAGACTATTACATAATCTAAAATGCTTAGCCTCGAAACCCGGGCGTTACAGCATGGAACATATATTTCATTGCACTTGGTGGAAGCATTTGTGATAAATCATATGGTCTAATCCCAATATGTTGGCTAGAAAAAGATAATAAATTTATGTTAGAATTTAGATACAACACTATAACTTGTAACTACTAAAAGTTTAAAGGATATTTGTATCTTTTTCTTTTTCATTTAATGGACTTAATCCAGACAATACTTTATACAAACAGATATATTCCAGTGTTTCTTTATACCTTAGTTTTGATGGTTCAAGACTTCAGGTCCCGAGTTGTTGTTTTCTATTTGATGCAATGGAAAGTGAAGCAAAAGTACAAGGCCCGAACCAGAAGACATTGTGTTTTCTCTCCAATCAATGTCATACATTAGAATCTTGTTTCCAAGAAGACTCATAAATCGGGCTTTCCATTTCCATCTATACATTCTCTATCCAGAGCCTTTTCAACACTAAAACGGAGGTCACTGTTTCCAAATAGCAATGTCACAAAGTTAAGCAAGATAAAATCAACATTACCAGTTTTAAATGCACCATAGCCACCAGAATCCAATTTAAAAAAGCTATCTAATTATTCTACCTAAATAAATAAATAAATAAATAAATAAAGTCAACCGGTATTTCTTGTAATCACTTATAGCAAAATAGGCAACATACTCTTTAAGGTCATTTAAAATGACTATTTTTTTTACCAAAAAACAGTATGTAGGGGTTGTTTGGGTAAAAAGTGTTTAAATAATTAATTTTTTTTACCAAATTAACAGTATGCAGGGATAGTTTAGTCCAAATTATTAAAATCAATTTTTTTTAACTATAAAAACAACATATAGAGGCAGTTTAGTCCAAAACTGTTAAAATCAATTTTTTTAACCATAAAAACAGTATGCAATGGTAGTTTAGTCCAAATTATTAAAATCAATTTTTTTAACTATAAAAACAACATATAGAGGTAGTTTAGTCCAAAACTGTTAAAATCAATTTTTTAACCATAAAAACAGTATGCAGGGGTAGTTTAGTCCAAAGCTATTAAAATAAAAAAAAATTAACTATAAAAAACAGTATGCAGAGGCAGTTTGGTCCAAAACTATTAAAAATCAAAATTTTTAACTATAAAAACAGTATACAGGGACAGTTTGATCCAAAACTATTAAAATCAAATTTTTTTAACTATAAAAACAATGTGCATGAGCGGTTTGGTCCAAAACTATTAAAATCAAATTTTTTTTAACTATAAAAATGTGAGAACCACTATTTCTCTAATACCTTCACAATATTAATACTCCAAACATGCTACATGCATATTCATAAACATATTTTACATAAATGGTCTTATTACAAAACACTGGATATTTATCAAAAGATTGGATACAAACCAACTATTAATTTTTTTACATAGTTTTATATATATTACATAACTTCCCATGACTTTATACCCTAATTACAAAAGTGATAATATTAACTAATCTACATCTTCTACTAGTACATGACTATACTGTATGTTTATCACCCGCAATAGTTTAAACATTGAGAGGGATAAGTGGGTGACGCTTAGTGATTTCAATAACACCTCTGGGAGAAAAAGACAGGCCCAACAAATTACCATTCATTCGGATCGCGACTTGGTTACCCGGTTCCCCTATTGTGAGGGTACATCTGGGGCCAGCTGCATGGACCTACTTACCATGCTAGTTGACCAGCGGCAACGCTTTCCCTTTTATTGATACTACCAAGACGATTTGGATACTTGACTTCTAGATGCAATATCTTCACTGTTCTGAAAACAGAACTTTCTTGTTCATTCTAGCTGTCAGCCAGCTTCATCATTACCATACAAGCCTGTGGTGGACTACACCATACCTTTCTACAATTTCTAAGTAGTATCCCACCTTTGGGCTATCCTCTGTAATGCACTTCTTCTTCTGGGGATAAGACCTTACAACTAGATTGGAGATGATCCCTTCTCTCCAGTGAGTGCAGTGAAGGACTCTCGCCTAGTTCTGAAACTCTTCCCGCAGCCTTGCCCTTATTGCCCTGCCTACCTCGGCAGGCATACCTCGAAATCAATTCATCTCATCGGCCCGCTTTGCTAATCCGTGGACCAAGCCCTATCACGATCACCAAATTAAACATCCTTACTTTCCATGGTAATACCCAACAAGCATTAGCTCCCCCTGACTCATATGCCCCATATTGGAAGGCTTCGATCCACTAACTGGAATTGGCAAAAGATCCCTTCCCAGATTACTCCATTCAACAGCTGGAAATAAGGCAAGGCGGATCATTAATGCGATTTTTTCTTAAAGAGGAACCCTACCAAGGCAGAGAGCATCGGAGCACCGGAAAGAAGCGCTGCTCCAGGGAAACACGGGTGACGGAGCTGAAAACCAAACGGAAAAGGCGAAGGAGACGGCGAGGAAGAAGGATCGCTGGTTAGTCGAGTGAAGGACCTGCCCGAGGTTTCCTCGGCTCGCAACGTCATAATGTGATTGTGCACAGTTATCAGGGCCGGTCCAATGGTTTTTCATCTCCAGGGCGAGAAGAATAGATGTTGCCCATATGTTTGTACTGAACGATATCGTTTTCATAAAATCTTTTTTATTAGACAGAATTACAGTAAAAAAATTATTTAATTAAATTCTATATAAGTACAACTTTACATTTATACCCTTCAAAAGTAAATACATTGTCACAACATTTTTACCCATTGAGGGGGTGAGTGATGAGTGAGGTCTGATGAGTTTAGATAGCAGAGACATTATCAAAGTCATAGAAATAGGGATAGGGAGGTGTATTCAGAAATCGGGAGACGAGAGAGGAGAGTTTAAGAAAATTATTGTTCTTCTTGTGTTCTTGACATAAACAATACACATGGAGAGAGTATATAGTTATTGTCTATCCACATAAGTGCCTCTTGACAAATCGATGATCGGAAAAACCAATCAACTCATCCTCTTCTTCAACTTCACCTTTCGTCTTTCTAGGCAGCGACAAGAAAGACGAGAACCATACTCCTACTCACAGTCTTGAAGGCGACGTAACCGATAGCAGGGGATGCTGAACTTATTTGGGCCATCATAATAAACGATGGGCTAAACTGATGCCCTCTCCTCTTTGATGCCCTGGGCCTCCGCCCAACTCGCCCATATGTTGGGCCGGCCCTGACAATTATTTCTATCTGGGTTCTGTCATTCTGGGTTGTCGACTCACTCTATGCTGCAGGTTGAATTGTTCCAGAACCGCTTCCACGGAATTTTAGGGATTTTGGTCTGCTGTATCTATACACCAGTACAGACTCCCTCTATGGATTGGTTTGTCTTAAAATATCACATAGTTCCGAGACCACCAGATTTGAGCTGTGATCATTTTTTTTCTTTCAGTAACCAATTGAGTTTTGGTGTCCTACCCTGCGGAGGGGGAAGAAGCTGTAACGACCGAAAAATTCCAACCAATTTAAAATTTTCAAAGACAACCCGATTTCATTAAATTATTGCAAAAAGGTTTTCAATACAATTTATTTAGAGTATTCCCAGAATCACATCACAACATAAACATGAGGAGCGGTACTATCACGCCTTCGCCTTGCCACGGTCTCCTGAAGAACCTGAAAAACATTAAATCACAACTGTAAGCCCGAAAGCTTAGTGAGATATCCCCAAAATACCAACCACACATACGCCCTTCCAGGCTACAACCTTCCGGTCCAAATCATAATGCCTTCCGGCCCATAACATAGTGCCTTCCAGCCCATATCATACATAGCATACATAACATATCAGAACACAGAACAACCATGCACTTCGGGTCTACTGTGAGACTGGTCCGCCGCAATGGCCAACAGTCCACCTGATCCACCCTCCGAATCTAGCCATATACATCGAGTCTGCAGTGTGATTGGTCCACCCGCACTAGGCCTTCAATCCACCTGGTCCACTCTCTGAGTCTACAGTATGACTGGTCCGCCCGTACCGGGCCTTCAGTCGGCCTGGTCCACTCTCCGAGCCTCGGCACATCTGGTCCGCCCTCTTGGGGCCTACAGCCTATCCGGACCGCTCGCTGGGCCTTCGGGACAACCGGTCCGACCTAGGTATCTTGGCCTATAGCACAAAGCAGGACTCGCCTCAACCCAACTCCAGTCCAAACAACCATGTGCACATAAACATACAATCATATAAGCATTCATAGTCAACAAGCCGATCAAACAGATCACATAACATATCATCATCCTAACCAGGATACCGACCTAACCGGTCACTAGCATAACATCACCCTACATATCAGGGAACCGACCTTAACCAGGTCTCTAACATATACCATCCTAGCTACCAGGATGCAAACATATCAAAGCAATAACATAACAACAAATACCCAGATCTCAATCCGATAAAGGGCCGGCCTTGGTGCCTTAGACCCTGTTGATATAGTGAGGATAACTCACCTCGCACTGCCGAAACTCTGAACTGAAGAGCAGATTCTCGAATCACCAACTCACCGCAAATCCCGAACTAGCCATCATAACAAAATAAACATTAGGCCAAGCATACATCCACTTATCGGGCCAAGGCCAAAGTCCAAATCTTATACAAAGTCCAATATTGGCCCAATTTACCAAATTGGGCCCACCTCACCAAATGGGCCTAGATCCAAGGTCCATAACAATAATTGGGCCCAAAACACTCTGTCCATAATTTCCAGACTTGCCCCCTAAACCAACTATCCACAAACGGCCCAAACTCTAAGGCCCAATATTAAGGTCCAAACAGGGGGAGTACGCTGGGCGTACCCTCCTTGGTACGCGGGCGTACACACTAAAAAGTAGCTGAGGATCGGGGCCCTAACCCGCTACGCGGGGCGTAACTTCGCTACTCATAAAGTCCTTATAACCTCTTAATGGCTTAAGCTCTTAAGCCCAAACTTTAGATCCCTAGGCTAAATACGCATAAGATTCATAAAGTCTCAAACTTTATCACTTGGGACGTCCAAAAGCTCTTAATCTAAGGTCTTAATCCATTAAGACCTATATATCTCACCCATGGAACAACTACAGCCCCTGGGACCTCATTTTTCTCACTCAAGACCTCTCCAAAGGTCTAAAAGGACAGATAATCTCGGCCAACACCAAGCATGAATCAAGATGAGAACATTGGGACAAGAAAGATGCTAAAACTTCACAACACTTAGATCTATGCAAAATAAATGGCAAGCAAGAAGCTTTATACCTCAAATAAGCTCCAAAGGATGATATCTCTTCAGATCTACAAGCTCCAATCGATCCTTTCCTTCCTTGACAACTTCTCCTTTCTTCTTCTAGCTTTTCTTTTGCCAAAATGAGCTTCCAAGGCCAAACACACCCAAAAATGGAGGGAATACGGGTTTCTAGGGTTTCTGAGGTTAAGGGTGAGCTTAAGGAGGCTAGGGTATGCACCAACATGTTCCTTATATAGTGGCTGACCCTAAATTTAGGGTTTTAGAAATCTGAGAGTACGTTGGGCGTACTCAGCCTTGCACCTGCGTCCATGCACGCCTTACGCTGGGCATAATCCCAGCTTACACTGGGCGTACTCGGCGAGTTCCCAATTTCATACTTGCCCCTCATTTTCCACTTTTCCCACAAGATGACCAAAATATCATTTCTCTTAAATCTCGGGGACTCATAATTAGGTACTCTCAGGAACGGGGCGTTACAGAAGCAGCCCAGTTTAATAGATTCAATGGTCGACTTGCTTGAATCGAAGAGGAAGAGTCCACTTTCATATTGAATTCAGGCTTTCATTAGCTCCTTCAGGATGGGATTGACGTATGGAACCACTGATAGTGAACCGTTCGTCTACCTCAGGTCTTACACTGAATGACCTCTCTCATCTAATCGATCGGTGAAGGATGTCTTTGAAGATCATCTGGTCCGGCTCGTTACCATTAGTTCCTCTCTCTATAGTCGAGCTAGTAAAACGAGATATCCTATTGAAGTGAACGTTCACAAAGATCGGGAAGTAGTAGCTGTAAATCTATCCACTCGTGTAGTTTTAGGCCGCAGATGTCTACTTTTCTTTAATATGGAATTCAAATCAGATCATAGAGTTTAACCACTGGGGCAGAGTGGGTGAGCTTGCTTTCGAAAGTTTACAGTTTCCCGGCTAAAAATCACCTGCTTGTTTACAGACTGAACTGATCTATAAAAAAAAGACAGAAGCGAGGAAAGGCCCCTTCGCTGCTCTCTCTGTTTTTTCCCTCGAGCGGGATTTGAACCCACGTCCGACTACTTGTTGAACTATACAAGCGGTCGCTCTACCGCTGAGCTACCGAGGTGGGTCTTAAGACGGGAAATCTAAATCGGCACACACGTTTTTTCATTCATTAGTTGTAACCAGCTGAGCTACCTGAACCTCTTTCCTAAAATATGCTTTTTGCTTACGCTTCTTCGAAGCTTTCGAGCAGAATATCCATACCTTTCTTTTAGTAGTGAAAGACATTTAAGGTGTAACACAATGCCTTAAGTGTGGGAGGGCAGCCTATCCGTATCCCTTCGCATGGTCGTTCTATCACGAAGTTGGCAGCAGGAGTGGGACGAGAGCTCGGCTGCGAGTATCTCCCTTTCAGTGACCTGGGACAGGAGACGATTTTATGAGTTTGCCTTGTTGGCATGCTCAGTGGTCATAGTGCCTTTGATTGAAATTCCATTTGCACCCGTCTCCTTCGGGGATCCATTAAAGGGATTGGAGTGGAATTTCCATTCCACCTATCCGCACCCTATCTCACTGAAATTTAGATATGTGAGCCAGGAAACACATTTTAAAATACGCCTGTCAGCGCAGCTCTTTTTGGAACGATACGAGCAGACCACTTAAGCAGATACCGAAACTTCCATTTTGAACCACCAAGCAAGGTAGTTGTGTAGGTGGAATATAGTATCCTTCATCGGAATCAAAACAAACTGAAGGAACGAAACAGCACCAGATCAGCTTTAAAGAGCAAGCAAGAACCACTGAAAGAGGCCGCTATAAGAGCCAGCAAAGCTACTCATGCAAAACAGTTACAATATAACGCAATGCCATATACATATCAATATGACAGAAGCAAAGAGGGACAAAGAACAACAAAGGTGTAACGACCTGTCTCTGGTATGATAATTCCTTGGTATTATTTTGAAGTTTTATAAGAGGGACTCGGCGAGTTCATAGCCTGACTCGCCGAGTAGGCTCGGGATTTCGAGCACGTGTTAGCTGGCGACTCGGCGAGTCCATATTCTGGACTCGGCGAGTCTGTCCGTCTGGGAGAAACCCTAAATCCCCGGGTTGCCCACTATTTAAGCCACCTTATAGCCCCCAATCTCGCCTCCTTCACCCTCAAAAGCTGTGAGAAAACCCTAATTCGTTCTTGAGTGATTCTAAGTGATTTTTGTGTGCTATTGTGAAGGCTTGAAGAAGGAGAAGAAGAAAGGAGCAAGGAGAAGGATTTTAGAGCAGAGATTCAAGGGAAAGCAAGAGCTCTTTGAGGTATTCTTCAGTTTTCCTTCTCTTTTATGCCTTAAAACCCTTTCTAGATCTTATTAATGCCTTCTTAAAGCCTTATGTTGATATGGAAGCTCTCTTATGCCGAGATAACCTTAGATCTGTTCATTTAGGAGTTGTAGAGCCCAGATCTATTGCCTTTATGGAGCTATTTTGCATATTAACCCTAGATCTACCCCTTTTAAGCATCTTTTAGCCTTTATTCCCTTGTTCATGAGTTTGTACACGTAAAGTTGGAAACTTCACGTGGTAAATCAGCTTATTGGACTCAGATCTATCATGTGTATGTATTGGATTCGAGCAGAATCGAGTGTAGAATAGTTGCATGGCGGTGACTCGGCGAGTCGGGAAGAACGACTCGGCGAGTCGAGTCGCGAGTCCCCGATTTCTTCCTTTTGAGCGATGTCGAGTGGGCCCAGTAAGTTGTGGAGTGGACTCAGCGAGTTTGAGGGTAGACTCAGTAATGGAGGGACTCGGCGAGTTGGTCATACAACTCGACGAGTCCAAGGCAATCTTCTTAAGCTCAAGAACAGCTCGTCGAGTTGTTCATATGACTCGGCGAGTCGGATGAAGATTGTCTGAGTTCTTGGATCGAATGAGTACGCGTCGAGTCGATGCCATACTCGACGAGTAGCAGCGAGTAGGGTCGAGGAGTGAGAATAGGGACTCGGCGAGTTGGCGGCCCAACTCGGCGAGTCAGGTCAACCGAGAGTTGACTTTGACCGAGAGTTGACTTTGACCAAGGGTAAAAGAGTCATTTTACCCAGTGCAGTGTTTAGTATTTGATTGAGTGTGTTTATGGACTTGTAGCTGGGGAGACACCGGAGCAGCAACAGTTAGCCCTCAGAGCTATTCACTCAGCAGCCAGTTCACGAGGTGAGTTCCCTTTCAGTAGGAACGAGTCTAAGGCCAAAATGCCGGCCCGTTTAGCTAGCAGTAGTATCCGGATTTTTATCCGATGCAGTAGTTAGCATGTTTGATGCCTTCGTGGCTCGGACAGGATTATGTATGTTCATGTTAAGTGATACGTTCATGTTATGATCAGTCAGCTTCGGACTTCGGTCCGATGTCAGCTTCGGGCTTCGGTTCGATGTAGGGGACAAGGTCCCAGTCAGCTTCGGACTTCGGTCCGATGTCAGCTTCGGACTTCGGTTCGATGTAGGGGACAAGGTCCCAGTCAGCTTCGGACTTCGGTCCGATGTCAGCTTTGGACTTCGGTTCGATGTAGGGGACAAGGTCCCAGTCAGCTTCGGACTTCGGTCCGATGTGAGCTTCGTACTTCGGTCCGATGTAGGGGACAAGGTCCCAGTCAGTCAGCTTCGGACTTCGGTCCGATGGAGGGGGCAAGGCCCCAGTATGTGCTTGATATATTATTGTATGGTATGTGGTAATTTGGGGGAGCTCACTAAGCTTCGTGCTTACAGTTTCAGTTTTGGTTTCAGGTACTTCCGCTAGCAGAGGGAAGAGCTCGGGTTGATGGCATCGCACACACCACAACGTCAGCTTTTATCCTGGGAGCTGATTTAGTTCTTGATTTTTATATGACATGGATATGATACAGTTTTCCGCACAGTGTTTTATTATTATTTTGAGATACATCCTGTATGGTTTTATGATGTGACACTCAGATTATGGTTTTTGGTTATGTTGAAAAACGAAATTTTTGGGTCGTTTCAAAAGGCATATGTGTATCATATGACAGGATTTCCATATCAACCAATGATTTGATTCTAAGGTTTACAATCAATGAAACTTAACAACTTCAACTTGATATACATCAATAAAGCTACAACCCAAATGGCACAGAAAATACAATTTCAGATTATCATTTTGCTAGAATATACAGGCTTTCAGCCCTACATAGCCCTCTGCCAATACCAGAAGTTATACGATTCATGCTCTACATGGCCAAAGACACAAAGCCAATACCATAAGTTATACGATTCATGCCCTACATGGCCAAAGGCATAAATCCGATACTAGAATAATACGAGACATGCTCTACATGGCCAAAGACACAAAGCCAATACCATAAGTTATACGATTCATGCCCTACATGGCCAAAGGCATAAATCCGATACTAGAATAATACGAGACATGCTCTACATGGCCAAAGGCTCAAAGCCAATACCATAAATTATATGAGTCATGCTCTACATGATCAACATTATAAAACAAGAATAACTCAGGAAAGCACATTGAACATAACATACAATTGTCCCTATATTGAACTCACCGTGAAATAACTAAATGGTAAAATGATAATTTGGGCAACACTTCGTCTCTAAAAATGACTTTCTTTGAAGAAACCGGGGATTTTTGTTGAAAATCGGGCTTTATGCGGGCAGAGTTTCAACTTAAAAAGATTATTTTCTCGGGCTTTCAGAGCGTCGGGACTTGCTTCGGGTGTAGGGGATGTTTCCTAGGCTTCGAGGGGTGTTAGGGTAAATTGAGAGATGAAAGAGGGTGTGAAAGTGTTAAAACCGTAAACAAAATTCGGAAGGTCTCACTTTCTATTTATAATGGTCCGAGGGCTCACATTATGCTGAGTGTAATTTTCCAGTATGGGGGGCGTACTGCCTTGCAAACCTCTTCGTTGGGCATAACTTCGTACGTTGGGCGTACGAAGTGGATCAGCTCGGACGCGTCAAGGCTACGACACGTGGCAGTCATGCGAATGAGTAGGGAGGGTGACGGACTCCATATAATTTACACGAGTACGCTGGGTGTACTTCGATACATTGGTCGTACTCCTTCGGACCAGCCTTGAAGTTTGTGCCCAATACTTCAAAAATTCTTATCTTTCGCATACGGGCTCCGTTTTTTACGTTCTTTATATGCACACGTAGGTGAAATTATGCTCTACAACTTTCGTTTAGACTCCGTCGGCTAATTTTGAATTCATTTTTAATATTATATTTTTAATAGGCCGAGACAGGAAAAGTCTGTTAAAAATTCATAACTTCTTCATCCAAAGTCCGTTTTCGTCTATCTTTTTACCATTGTACTACTATTGACGAGATCTTCGATTCTCGTTTAGGTTGTGTCGGCTAAAAATCACTCGATCTTTATTTCGAGTTTCGGGTTGTGTACTGCTATGCCGAATCTTAGAAATATCATAACTTCCTCATACGGAGTCAGATTTGGATGTTCTTTTTATGAAAATTCTTGGTTTAACGAATACTACGACTTTTATTTAGATCACTAAAGCTAAAAAGTAGTTTATTGAAACTCACTTTTTACGTCATATAGCGTCATGCCGGTTCTGTCGCGAAACTTCAATAAGTCATAACTTCTTCGTTATAACTCAGATTTCAGTGAGGTTTTCGCCTAAAATTTTCTAACGAGATAATTTACAACTTTCAGTAACATTATTTTTACTTATCTTAAATTTTACATTTTCGTTAATTTCAATATTTGACTTTTGATTGGAATCTCATAAGTTTCCATCACTTTCTGAATGATTGTAAACACAATTTTACTTCAATCTCATAAAATTATCTTGTTAGAATTTAATGCTCAAATTCTCGTATTATTTAATAATATTTACTTTTAAGCTATCAAGCTTACAAAAAACGATAATTATACAAGGTTATTAACGTGTATGTTACAAAAAACAATATACATGGACAGTTTGGTCCAAAATTATTAAAATCAAATTTTTAACTATAAAAAGTATACATGGGCAGTTTGGTCCATAACTATTAAAATCAAAAATTTAACTATAAAAACACCATGCATGGGTAGTTTTGTCCAAAACTGTTAAAATCAAATTTTTTAAACTATAAAAATAGTATGCATGGGCAGTTTGGTCCAAAACTCTTAAAATCAAAATTTTTAACTATAAAAACAGTATGTAGGGGTATTTTGGTCCAAAACTATTAGAATAAAAAATTTATAACTATAAAAACAGTATGCAAGGGAACTCTACATAACTGTTTGCCAAAAAAAAACGTTGCATTCGATTTTAACCCAAAAAACTTTGCATTCAGGACATGTTTACAGAACCCTGTGTCACAAATTACCACTGTGTCATATTTAAATGTAGCGACTGTATCTAGGTGTATTTTAGAATCAAATAATACAAAAAGATGCAAGTTACCAATGAATAGTGGTGTAGTAATTGTTGGTCCTGGATATTCCCATTCATGGGTTCAATATTTAAACCATAACGATCTGATACAATTTCTGAAACTTCCGTGTGAAGCATAAAGATAAATTATAATGGAAGATTTAATCCTACAATAATAAAAAAAAATTAGCAATTGATTTTTTTATTAGAATAAATTATAAATAATGTTAAAAAGTAACACCATCGTCAATTTTTAACCTTTGAGCTGCTTTTTCTAAACATACTCTCATAAAGCTTGGAAAATATAAGTATTATTCAAATGTCTAAAACCCCATTCAATAAGAACAATTATTTACTCATTGAATTAAAATAGTTGAGAAGATTAATAATATAAGTTTTCTTTTAAAGAAAATGACATCAGAACATAAATAAATTATACCAAAATTAACCATTATATTTGGTTTATCACTTAATTTAAACCTAAATTGTTCAGAAAAAATGAGAAACATAACCAGATTTAATCAAATCTCCAACTCTTTCATCTTGTTAAACAAATAGTTATTATTTGCTGCAAATATATAAAAACGGATAAATATAAGTCATCAAACCAAAAAAGGTTAACACGCATAGGTTCTTTATGGTTATAGGTTAAAGATATATTAAAATTAGGGTTTCATCAATGTATTGAATTGAATTTGAAAGAAAATGAAATTGAAAATCAATAAGTAAAAAAGCGAATTTATTTTATATTACCATACTATAGAACTATAATCGTTGCAATGTACTTGCTGATGCTTCCTTATTACTGTTCATAATGCTTGCATTGGTCTAATCATTGGCTATAAATATATAAAAACAATAAATAATAACCATGAAATAGAAAAAGAACATATTTATGATAATCATACAATTTAAGCTATTCCATTGAAAAAGCAATGCATAAACCTTGTTGATGTCATTAAACTCGACCTCATGGGTCATAAAATCATGTAGTTTTTGTTCCTAAAAAGATCAACAATTGTTAGTGTAACATCCTGTTTCGGATCATCCGTGATTTGAGATCGTGGGCTGCAACCCGGGCATGAGGAAGTCTCGGGGTTGTGATGAATTGCTAGAAGCGTAGGGCATCTCGTCACCTTTCCGTGGATATGAGGTTCATTGGAAACGGAGTTATATCGAGGAAGCATGGAAGTTTGAAATTATGGCATAATAAGTCCCTTATTTGAGAAGGTGGTAGTTGAGTACGCTGGGCGTACGTGTGTGTACGCTTAGCGTACTCATGTGCGTGATTTTTAAGCGGCACCACCTAGTACGTTGGGCGTACTAGGCATAGAGTAAAAAACCCTAATTTTTGGTGTGTCCAATATAAAGGATATGATGGCCTCATTCCTGGCCACCATTCTCAGTCAACAAACCCTCTTAAACCTAATCCTTCGTTCATAGAGATTGTGAGTCCATTTGAGAGCCTTTAGGTGATTTTGTGTTTTCTTCGAGTGAAGAAGGTGCTTTGGAGAAGAAGGAGTGGGAGTCTAGGCCCTTAAATCTAAGCATATATGTGATGGGAGCTTCGTATAGAGATATACAGCTTCAAGCTTTCTCACTCTTTTGATTTGTGCATCATAGTAGAGTATTTTAGGGTTTTGTCCCAAAAGTTGGAGACTTTATGAGTTATTGTGCTCCAGAGACTATGATCAACCCCCTTTGAGTGTATTTAGTGGTGTTGTGTCATAAAAATCAGGAATTGGACATTAGATCAAGCCATGCATAAGCTATGAGCATTTTGAGCTAAGAAAGTGAGAGTTTTGTGTGTTTGTGACCTTATCGGCCATGCAAAGGCTTAAATTCACTGACTCTATGGAGTAAGAGCTATTAGGGAGTCCAGATCTGTGATATGAGCCAAGGTCTTAACTAATGACCAATATCACATTTTTATGCTTCTAAACACTCCAAAATGTCTGAAATTAAAATTTATATGAATTAGAGTAACCCATACTCATAATACCAAGCTTATGGGACCAAAAGAACACAAATCCATAGCTACACAAGATCTAATCAACAATTCATCAAGTTCAGAGCTTTTTACCTTCAAATGAGGCCAAATGGTGATGAGATTTTGGATCCAAAGTTCTCCACTCTTCTAGGATGGTTTCCTCTTCATTCTCCCTCCTTTAAGAACACCAAAATGTAGACTCAAGGCTTAAAAGTGCTCTTAAATGGATTAGGGTTGCATGGGGGTCAAAATGAGGCTGGAGGTTGATGGATGAATGGAGCCTTGAGAGTTAAGGATGAATAAATAATGCACAAACCCTAAATATTAGGGTTTTTAGGTCTAAGCCACGTACGCCCTATGTAAGCTTGGGTATGCCTAGTGTACACATGCAACTCCAAAAATTACAAAAATACCATTTAGGACCAATTTGCAAATAATTCTCATAACAATGATAAAAATGTATATTCCTGGAAATCAAGATGTTACATTCATGGTTAGGACAAAAGGTGGTACTACATATGACAGAGCTTATCCAACAGATAAGACAGCGGTTACAGACATCACAGAGCCAATCACAGAGTTATGATGATAGGCGACGGTATGTGTTGGAGTTTCATGTTGGGGACATGGTTCTACTAAATGTATCACCCTGGAAGGATGTTATATGCTTCAGAAAGATGGGCAAGTTGGCCCCCTGATTTATCGGACCTTTTTATGTGGTGGCCAAAGTAGGCAAGGTAGCCTACCGGTTGGATCTGTCTCAGGTGCTTAGTCGGATTCATAGCACTTTCCATGTTTCTCGGCTTCAGAAATGTTTGACTAATGATACAACAATGGTTCCGTTAAATGAAATTCAGGTCGATGATCAACTTAATTATGTGGAGATTGGTGGCTAGTCTAGATAGGAAGACGAAGGCCTTGAACAACAAGGTAATGCGCTTGGTCAAGGTTTAGTGGCAACATCGGAAGGGTTCCGAGTGGAACTGGGAGCACGAGGCAGAAACGTGTGAGCATTATCCAGATCTATTTTCAACTAAGGATTTCGAGGACGAAATCTAGTTTAAGCAGGGGAGAAACGTAACACCCGATTCTAACATGTATTATTATTATTTTGCTTGAAGTTTAATTTCAAGAATTTTTTCCTACACCAAGCGTAGCATAGTCCCCTACGCTGAGCGTAAGTGGATAATTATATGCGAGTACTTAATGCGCTATGTTGAGCATATGAAAAAGCTACGCCGAGAGTAGGTACGCTAAACAAAAACCTCCACCCTCCTAAGTAGCCACCTTAAAACCCTAGCTATCTTGTGAGAATGTTGAGAGTTTAGAGTGTTTTATGTGCATCTTTGAAGGAAGAGCTTCATTAGGGAAGCACATGGGAGCTCCACGCCTTGTAGATATGGAATTTGCATCCCATTATCCTCCTCCAAAAGGTATAAAGTTTATACATTGATGATATTTCATGTTAGATCTAGTTACTATTAAGATTTCTATGCTTTTGTCCCCATAACCTTGATCTATGTGAGTATGAGACCATTTGAGTATCATTTCCAGACGTTTTGGGGTTTTTAAGTCATAAAAATGAGATGTTGGTCACTCTCATCCATCCATACATGTGTTCTTAAGCAATATATAACTTTTTGACCTAGGTTTTGGTTTTGTGCTCTTTGTAACCATGCAAACGGATAAAGTCAGAGACGTTATCCATTAAGACATCCATCTAGAGTATAATTGAAAGTTTGGGAGGGGGGGGGGTTTCTGTTTTAAGAACTTAATGAAAATTTGGACATCAGGTGGCTATGTTGAGTGTAGATTTCTATACGCTGAGCGTAGGTCCAAATTTGCCTGTTTTGTCATCTTGAGCTCTACGTTGAGTGTAGAGTTGCATGCTACGTTGAGCGTATGTCAACGAGAGGTTAACCATTGACTTTTGACCAAATTTAACTTTAGGACGACTAATGGATATTGGGCTTTAGTTTAAGAATTTGGTCCCCGATTGTTGTATAGGTGGCCTGTAGTACTAGTCTTGGATTTACAAGAGTTGTGTTGTGTCTGCTAGTTTTTGAGGTGATTTTTCTCACTATATTTTGTATTACAGTATGTGTCCTTGTGAGAATGTTGAGAGTTTAGAGTGTTTTATGTGCATATTTGAAGGAAGAGCTTCATTAGGGAAGCACATGGGAGCTCCATGCCTTGTAGATATGGAATTTGTATCCCATTATCCTCCTCCAAAAGGTATAAAGTTTATACATTGATGATATTTCATGTTAGATCTAGTTATTATTAAGATTTTTATGCTTTTGTCCCCATAACCTTGATCTATGTGAGTATGAGCTACTCCAGACCATTTGAGTATCATTTCCATACGTTTTTGGGTTGTTAAGTCGTAAAAATGAGATGTTTGTCACTCTCATCCATCCATACATGTGTTCTTAAGCAATATATAGCTTTTTTGACCTAGGGTTTGGTTTTGTGCTCTTTGTAACCATGCAAACGGATAAAGTCAGAGACGTTATCCATTAAGACATCCATCTAGAGCATATCTGAAAGTTTGGGGGGGTTTCTGTTTTAAGAACTTAATGAAAATTTGGACATCAGGTGGCTATGCTGAGCGTAGGTCCAAATTTTCTTGTTTTGTCATCTTGAGCTCTACGTTGAGTGTAGAGTTGCATGCTAGGTTGAGCGTATGTCAACGAGAGGTTAACCATTGAACTTTGACCAAATTTAACTTTAGGACAACTAATGGATATTGGGCTTTAGTTTAAGAATTTGGTCCCTGATTGTTGTATAGGTGGCTTGTAGTACTAGTCTTGGATTTACGAGAGTTGTGTTGTGTCTGCTAATTTGTGAGGTGATTTTTCTCACTATATTTTGTATTACAGTATGTGTCCTTGTGTGTAGGATGTTGTTATACTATAGTGATATGTTAAAATGGTAGATCTAATGATATTATTTGTGCTTGCTTGTTGTTATTTTGGTGCATATGTTGACATGGTGCGTTTAGGTTGAGGCGATACGGCTTTGTGTTGTAGACCAACAAACCCTGGGCAATCTGGTCTTATGATTGTGGGCTGGGGGCAATCCAATCTTATGGTTGTGGGCTCGAGGGCAATCCAAGTTTACGATGTGGGCCCGATGTATATGCATTATGTATTGTTGTGTGGGGTATTTTGGAAAACTTAATAAGTTTTGCCTTACATATGTGGATTTCAGTGTTTTCAGGTACTTTAGATGATCGAGGCAAGGCGAAGACTTGATCGTACACATCCTCCTGGTGGTTTATGTTTTGAGAGAGATATTAGGTGAATCACTATCACAATTAATGAGATTATGGTTTTAAATAATAGATTTTAAACTTTTTATAGAAACATTTACTTTTTTTAATTATATGTTAAATTTGAAGTTATAACTAACTTTAAAATTTCGGTATATATCTTAATTAATAATTTATTTAAAAAATTGATTAATAATTATGAATTTTTGCTATCAAAATTGAATTAATTTTGTAACCGAGGTTTCCACAGATTATAAACTAATATATATATATATATATATATATATATATATATATATATATATATATATATATGGTTACGTTATAATGTGGATTGTAAATATTGTGTGGATATAGGGATTAATATGGGCCAAAAGTTTAAAATACTTATTCTAATATAATACATATTCTGATTGAATACAAATTCTAACAGAATATATATTCTGATTGAATGAACATTTTTAAGAATAACAAAATTTTTTGAACCATGAGTTGAAGAATAACAACATTTTTAAAGAATAATCATATATTATTAATATTATTGAGAATCTAAGGTAAAAAAATAAACAAAAAACAATTTTTACCGTCACATTCTACAAAAATACAATATCATTTTTTTAATTTTTGTCACGTTCTATAAGAATACAAGCTTTATAGTAAGTCATTCTTGAAAAAATCTTCATTCTATAAGAATACAATGTCATTCATGAAAGAACCTTAATTCTCATTCTTCTTAAAAGGGAATTTATTTCCTTTGACTTTTGATCTTCAACAAACGAGTAAATAAAGACTTGTATTAAAAAATAAAAATAAGCATGGGGATAAGATTATACAAATGAAGAAAAC
The DNA here is from genome assembly GCF_002870075.4 of Lactuca sativa. NCBI lineage: Eukaryota > Viridiplantae > Streptophyta > Magnoliopsida > Asterales > Asteraceae > Lactuca > Lactuca sativa. The sequence goes on from NC_056627.2 coordinate 279,072,155, forward strand.
ATTCTTCTAAGAATGATTCTTGAAATTCATGTAAAAAGTATTATAAATGAGAATGGAATTATATTTTTGCCATAATACAAACAGAAAACAGTGACTAAGAACTCAATTCCATTCATAACTTCTTAACCTTGCAAATAACCATTTACAAAGCTAGTATTCACAACAACAAATGAGCACCCAAATCAATACTTTCACAGAGTAAGTTACCAAGCCATGAAAAAGCTAAAAGATTTAAAATCAATCGATTAATAACAAATCTTAACATCAATTCAATTTACCCGATCTCAGACACAAAAATATCAATTATGTCAATCTTTTAGCACAACATATGTAAGTAATAGAACCAATATTGATTATCAGGAAGTTTAAGGTGTCCATACTAAATTCAATAGATATACACACTAGTTAAATAAAAAGCATGTCCCTAACGTAAGAGACCCTAAAAACACAAACCTTCTTAAGAAGCAAAAGGTTGTTAATGTTAGGCATAACACCGCCATTAGCAATGGTGACGTCACCGAGAAGCTTGCTCAATTCTTCTTCGTTCCCAACAGCTAATTGGATGTGCCTTCGGACGATTCTAGTTTTCTTGTTGTCCCTTGCTGCATTTCCAGCTAACCTGAGAACCTGTAATCAATCAATTTCACGATTTGAATGTTTTCGACAGAAATCTGAGAAACCTTAAAAATTATAATACGATTAAATTAGAAAAAAACGGATCAAGGAAATCCGCTAGGTACTCAAGAACGGCAGCAAGATACAAAGGAGCTCCGACACCAACACGCTCGGCATACTTTCCGGCTTTGAGGAAACGAGCGATAGGAGCCCTGGAGGGTTGGTTCCTGATTATGATTTCGATTTTGAAGTCGTTCCCTACAACAACGATCTTGTCATCTTCGAACGTGGGTGGGTTAGGATTGATCGTCGGTAAAAGATTGAGATGGGTAGAAGTGTAGAAGCGGGGAGAGATATGATTTTGTCGATGTCGATGGAAGAGGTAGGTTTTAAATAAAGTAATTTGCCTAAATTAAAGGGTGGAAGATTTAATTAATTATTTATTAAAATTAAATAATACTTGGCCCATACTAATCCCTACATCCACACAATATTTGTTCATCCATATTTAAACCTACCTATATATATATATATATATATATATATATATATATATATATATATATATATATATATAACTCGCTGAGTTGGCCGAGTACTCGCTACTCGGCCCCTTACCGAGGCGAGTTACAAAATCCCGAGTACTCCCCAATCGACCCCTTACTAACCTGAGCAATGTTGTAAAACTCAATCAACTTGGTGATTGATACTTAATGAGTTATTTTTTAACACACACATATGTGATTATTAATATATATATATATATATATATATATATATATATATATATATATATATATATATATCTTAAATTTTCAGTAATTATTCACAAAGTGAGACCATTATGTGTTTTTTAGTTTTTGTGTATTCACGTGTATCTAATTTTGTTATATATTTCAATCAACTTATGATTTTGACATATATAATTTTCCTAAAAATATTTCTACTTGAATTACCAAATCCGAGTACTCGCTACTCGGTAGTCGGCCGAGCACGTACCGAGTAACGAGTTCTACAACCTTATATATATATATATATATATATATATATATATATATATATATATATATATATATATATATATATATATATATATATATATATGTTCAGATTCATTTGAAACCAATCTAATTTTGTGAGACCGTGAGACCAAATCTAAAACTAATTTTAAAATGCAAAATAAATGGAAAAATCCAAAAATTCTTTTTTTAAATATTATTTTCGGAACTTGAATTAACTAAAAAAATAAAAAAAATAACAAAAAATCCGTTTTTTTTTTTTGAAAAATACGTGAAATATTCTAAATAGAATATTACACTGACATATTCTAAAAAATAATTTTAAAATGCAGAATAAATGGAAAAATCTAAAAATTCTTTTTTTAAATATTATTTTCGGAACTCGAATTAACTAAAAAAATAAAAAAAAAATGCGTCTCACGGTCTCACAAAATATAGGTGGTCTCAAATGAACCTAACCATGTATATATATATATATATATATATATATATATATATATATATATATATATATATATATATATATATATATATATATATATATATATATATATATATATACTCACACACATTAAAGTACATACTTATATTGTAAAAACACATTTTTACGGTTTAAACATATGAATAAACAAAAGGGCAAATACCATAAAAGCCACTAAATTTTCATACGTTTTTGAGAAAAGCCCTATTATTATTTTATTTTTTGGCTCTAGCCCATTTAACGATTTTTATGGTTAACTCTGTTAAATTTTTTGCAAAATCAATCCTAAAAGTTTAAATTTGGTCCTTATAGTTTGCAAAAATTTACACAACATGTCCAAAACTCGGTTTTATGTTTTTGAACTTCTTTAATTTCATTTATTTATTTTATTTTTTAATCAAAGCTAAAATTGCTTTTATATTTTTTTATATTTTTTGTTTTTTTTTTTTTGTTTTCTTTTTTTTTGGTATTTTTGTTTTTTGTTTTATGTATTTTTTATTTTTTAACTTCTTTTTTTTGTTTTTTATATTCATCTATTTTTCGTATTTTTTTTTTATATTTTTTTTCGTTATTTTGTTTTTTCTTTATTATCATTTTTTTTTTCGTTTTTTCTTTATTTTCGTTTTTTCGTTTTTCTTTATTTTTGATAAAATAAATTTACGTTTTGGTTTTCGTCAATTTGATAACTTCTTTTGATATTTATCAAAAAATTTAAAGTGTATGATTATTTTGTTATAGTTTTCGTATTTGTTTCGTATTTTTTTTTGTTTTTTTCGTATTTTTGTTACGTTTTTTTTTTCGTCAATTTGATAATTTTTTAGAAGGTGTAAAGTGTATGAATATATTAGAGTATATTATATTTTTGGTTTTTGAGTTTTTTTTTTCTAAAAAAATGAGAAAACGAAAATAAAGAAAAACAAAAAAACAAAAAAAGTTATAAAAAAATATGAAAAATAAATGAATATAAAAAACAAAAAAAAAAGACGTTAAAAAAACCAAAAAAATTGAAATAAGAACAAAAAATATAAAAAAAAATTAACAATATAAAAGCAAGTTCAGCTTTGATTAAAAAAAAATAATAATAAATAAATGAAAATAAAGAATTTAAAAAATATAAAAGCGAGTTTTGGATATGTGTAAATTTTTGTAAATTGCAGGGACCAAATTTGAACTTTTAGTACTGGTTTTGCAAAAAAATTAACAGAGTTAACCATAAAAATCGTTAAATGTGCTAGAGTGATAACTCTATGTCCAATTTGTGGCCAAAGCCAACAAAAAAAATAATAGGGCTTTTCTCAAAAAACGTATGAAAATTTAGTGCCTTTTATGGTATTTACCCTAAACAAAAAGACAAGTATATAAAGAAATAACATTTAAAAAAAAATGTAAATACGATGTTAATTTAAATATTTTTTCATATATGAATATGTTTTTCTATTGAATACGTATAACTTGAAGAAAAATACATATTTAGAGTAAAAACGTAAAAAAGAAAAAAAAAAGTTATAAATCTAAAGGCTTTCTTACAATTTTACTTTATAGTAACCTACATACCTATGATGGCAAGTAACAACGTCAAAATTAGGAGGAAAAAAGAAACGTTGTAAAGTTTCGATTTTAACTCGCCAAAAAATAATGTCAGGGTAAAATCGTATCTAAAGAAAACTTAAGGATAATATACGTAAATATTTCGTACGACCAAGTTTTCTTTGTCCGGTTGATTATTAATGATTGTTTGTCTAGAAGATATTAAATTTGTTCTTTGTTGACTAGTTATTTGTATTCGTTTTTCGGAATCATTGTTTTGCGTTCACAACAGGACCATTTCTCACTTTGGTCTAAAATCCAACACTTGTAATCCTCCAATATGGGAATGGCCCCTTGACCCCATCATAGTCACTCGATGGAATCAAACTAACTAATCCGAATTTGCACTCTAACACCTTTTGACTCCATATTAAGCATATGCTAAAATCCTCTTTTGTATAAATCTCAATCACCTAAAATGTCTGATAACACAAAATCACCAACAAAACCCACCAAGTGCATCGGTTTGAGCTTTTCAAAGACATATGGGTGTGTGTTATCCTCTTCTAAAACAAGTGCAAAACGTGTGTACTAAAAATGAACAACAAAAGAACAATGGTGAGTCAATGAATGAATAGAATTTTAACAACTGCCAAAAAAAAAAAAAAGATAAAAACTAAGCTAAAAGCTATATATCCCCCATCTGGTTTTTATGTCGCAATGTAAAAAGTGGTAAATACGTTCGTATGTCGAGAAGAGGCTGAAATCACCATATTCTCCTTTCATTAAATGGTATATCTGCAGGTACTAATTTCGAAGCCAAGTGTACAACATAAATTTTCCGTCAAGTTCTTTCAAACACTGTAATGCCTCAATGTCGACTGCAACACTTCTGGGCTAGGGCACACCATTTCCTTCACACGACTGCCATTTTTATAAATCTTTATTGTCGGAACTACCCTCACATTCTCCGCATCCCCAATTTCTCGACTTTCCTCCAAATCAACCTTTTTTAGTAATAAAACAAACAAATAATTAATAATTAATAATTAAAATGGAAGTTTTGCACGATTGAAACACCAAGATATTGATATGTTTTACCTTGAGGAAATTAATAGATGGATATCGTGTACAAAGTGTGTCAAAAAATGGAGATATCTGCTTGCATTGAAGATCCGATGACATTTTATAAAGAACAACAGAAGCTCCTGCAGTTTTTATGCATATCAGTATTCAACAAAATATAAATCCACAGATTCATGAAGATACGAAGAAGAAAAAAAAAAAACTAACCAGAGGAAGCAACTGCAGCTTTGAACTGCTCGAGATCAGTGATTGCAACGACTTTGCCACCCAAATTCAAATTATTTACATCTTCGCCACTTGATTTCTTCAACTCCATTTGAGCATTAAACAACGACTCATAAATGTCATTGTTGTTTGGAAGCTCTTTCCTCAAAACCTCATAATCTTTCACTGATTCCGCCCATCTTTCAAGCTGTAAATTAATCAAGATTTTTACTAATTTCTTTGTTTATTTAAATAAAACAAGAAAAAAAAAACCCAAGGGGTTGTTTTTTTTTTTTTTTTTTCACATAATACAGCTGAATGGGTAATAATGTTGTATTTGTATATACTATACTGAACAAGACAAAATGATCATTTTACCCTTACATTTCAACAAACTATTCTCACGATACGCGTAACATGAGAGGAGTCGAAAGGAGAAGAGATGAAGGGAAAATAGGGAAAGGGTTGGTGCCAGAATACATTAAGTCATTCTGTTCAGATTAAGTAAAAAAAATGTCCCCTGATATTTGGTACCTTGGTGAATGTGGCAGCTCTACGAAGAAGTGCTTTAGTGTAATTTGGGTGAATTAGAAGGGCTTGATTGCAATCATCAAGAGATCTTTCAAACTGACCGAGCTTAAACCAACAAGCGGCTCGGTTGCAATACAGAACCGGGTTCGATGGGTCGAACCGTAACCCATCACCATAAGCCGAACAAGCTTCCGTGAGCCTTTCTGACTTGAAAAGATCATTGCCACGAGCCCGGGCTCGAGCCACTGACTTCACATTTTGAAGCAAAACCGCAACCTCCACGTTTCTTGGATCAATCTGTCCTGCTTTCTCAATCATGCTAATCGAATTCTCAAATCTTAAAAACAAAAATTAAAAATTAAAAACATGTCTTTAGTATCATTTTTATGAAATCTGGAATTGTTTGATATTTTGCGTAAATGTTCACCTTCCTAATGCCATGTCAACTTGAGCACGAACAAAGAACAGGTATGCCTCTGAAAGCATACCGAAAAATTTCGTTTGGGAAGATGAAGGGACGTATTTAGGGGCGTTTATAAGGTTTAAATCGGCTTCATCTAGTTGTCGGAGCTTCAAAAGCGCTTCTGATTTACATGCAAATAGCTGTCAATTTGATGTAAAAGACATTTTGTTATGTTATTAACGACGCTCATAACTTAATTTAAAAAAAAAAAAAAAAAAAAAATGGTTTGTTTTTTACCTGTGAACAAGAGTCAGCGCCAGAAGCAATGGCGTTATCGGTCTCCCTCAACACACTGCTCCAGTCGCGGACGCGTCTTGAATCGGTGCACTTATTTAAGTGTTTTTCCACCGCCTGCAACTTTCGGAGCTCGTTTGGGTCTGGTTGGGACCCTGGGAAATAAAGGTGCTTTCTTGCGTTTTCAATCTGTCCTAAACTGTTTTTGCAAAAAGAAATTTTTCATCTTTAATCATTGTTCTCAAGAACAGTTCATGATAATCGATGGAATACGATTATACGATGATACCCACTTTAAAAAGTTAATCCAACTATACATATTAACATGTAAAGTTTTCATCTTTAATCATCATCATCATCGAGAACATAACAAAATAATCAATGGAATACCGGCAATACTCACTTGTAAATTGTAAAACAACCCTACGAGTCATACAGTTTTTTCCCCCAAATTTATAAGCAATAAAAGGGGTAATGAAAAAAGGTAAGATAGAAGAACTCAAATATTAAAGATCAAAATGGTTTTCTTGAAGAAATTGTAAAGAATAAAGGAGGTTGTTTTTGGAGTCGTACCTGATAAGAAGAGATCCTAAACGATGGTGAGCTCTTATATAACCGGAATCCAATTTAATGGCTAAATCACATTCCTTCACGGCGTCGGTCAATCGGTTAAGGCACATCAATGCGGCGGAGCGGTTGCAATGATAGGCGGCGTTATCAGGTGATACTGATATAGCTCGATCGTAGTAATTTAATGCCTCAGTGAAATTTCCCTTTTTGTATTGTTCATTTCCTAACCGCTTTAAATCTTCTGGATCTATTGATGATCTCCTTGAATTCGACGAATTTGAAATAGCTGAAAATTGGTTTTCACCACCGGATACGGCGGACTTGGTGGCGGAACCGCCTCGCATTATGCTGCCATGGCCGTAATTACCGGTTCCTAAACTTAATACCTCGGTTTTAGAGCTCCGGCTTGACATCATACCCGTGGTTAGCGGCTTTCCCGACGGGCGGATATTGCCGGACGGAAGCACATTGCCGACCGGAGAAGTAGCTGAGCTTCCACCGGAATGGATTGTCGGGCTGCCAACGGTTCCTCCTCGGGAATCTGACCGCTTGTGACCAGGCTTAAATGTCCGAGACCCGCCAGCGGAAAATGTCGGTGAACTTTCAACCGACAACTCACCGGAATGGTTGTTGACGGTGCCGGCTGAATCTGACCTTCCAGGTAAAGTACCAGAACCAGAACGAGGTCCACTTCCGGTCCGACCCGACACCGACCCAGATGAGCTAGAGCTAGTACTAGCGGCGGGTCCAGGTCCAGCCCTCAAAGGCGAAACCGGAGAACCCAAATCGAGTTCTCTGAAGTCAGGTTTATTGGTATTATCGGCGGCATCATGAGTGTCGCAGGCGAGTGACTTTCGGAGGCGATCGGACAGTGTATCAAATCCCAAACTCGAAATGGGCTTACCGGAATCCGCCATTCCAGACCTAATATTCTATTCTCTGGCAATGAAATTAACGAGAGAGATATAAATAAATCTTCAGGGTTTGGCTTCAAAGACAAAAACTAATGTCGTCGGCAATGGCTGCCGTTATGGTTGAGATTAAAATACAACCACCGGCGTAATCCGTCGGAAAATAACATAGAAGAAGAAGAGGATGGAAAAGGGATGAAAGAGATGGGGATCTCGTGATTTAAAAGGGTGAAAGCAAAGAATGAAAGAGAAGAGGTTTTACAGAGAGAGAGAGAGAGAGAGAGAGAGAGAGAGAGAGAGAGAGAGAGAGAGAGAGAGAATTGGCAGTTCTATTTTTGCTTTTTCTTTATTTTTTGGTATTCTTTTATTTATATTTTAGAGTTGATCGTATAAATATATAAACTACCACATTACTTATTCTTTTAGTACTATAATTAATATAATATGTAGTATTTATCAATCATAAAATAAAAGGTAAATGGATTTTATTATAATATTTAACTATTTAAATGTAATATATTTGTCATTTCTATTATTTTAAGTAATAATTTTATTCATATAATCTTTACCTAAAATAATAAAATTGATGACTTTTTTATATTGAATTGGTTGTTGTCGTTGGATACTTGTTCCAAGAGAAACAGACAGCCCTTATGGGAGATTTAATTTCCAAATTATATATAAGGTGGAAAGATTAAGGCGCGACATCAATTATATCAACCTTCATAACTTCTTTTTTTTTTTTTTTTTTTTTTTATTTGCAATTGATATACGAATAAATCTAAAATTGGAAAATCGCAAGGATCGATAGAATTTTAGTCGATGATGCATGGATGTAAAGATGCAACAACGTATTATTGTTAGCAAAAAAGACACTTCAAATCACATGCTATTAGTGGGGGGACAAAATGCAAAGTAGGGGTCCAAAATTCTTATTTAATAAGTTTGGGTTAGAACATCCACATGTCATGAAGATGAGCAAAAGTCTTCCCTGGACACACACAATTCTAGGTTGGGCAGCATCTTTTGTGATACACAAACGATTAGATTGAACAACTAATTATAATTAACACAAAGTTTTTTATTGGGCAACATTTGTGATCCAAAGCCGATTGGATTGAACAGCCGATTATAACTAGCACAATGTTCTTTGTTGGGCAACATTTGTGATGAATAGACGATCTGATTGAACAACCGATTATAACTAACACGAACATAAAGAAGTGAATAAGCTAATTAGCTAAATTCAATTCCCTAATAACATAAAAATAAAAACAGAATACTTGAACAAAGTTATTTTCACAATCCTAACAATTTGAAATTGATTATGATAAGATCCACAATCGGTTATTTAATTAACCATTAACCATAAATAATAAAAATTCGTAAATTAATAGTAAAAAAGCCATTAAAAAATCATTTTGAGCCATAAACATTTGAATGACCGAAAAATATCTTACGTCATAACAAAGCGATTAATTTGGTTAAATTCCAAAACTATGAAATCACTTTGCCACCAACACCAATGATATCATCAAATTTCCAATCTTGCTAGTTATATCATTCATCAAGGCTTATATCCCTTGCATTTAGACTTGTACCCATGCATCGACTTGTCATAATGAGAATTGCAAAGATCTTAAAAATAGAAAATAGTTTATCCGAAAATTGTCAACTAGTAGAAAATAAAAACACAGGACGCAGAGAACACAAAATAAATATAATGTTTTACCAAATAGGCTAGTTAACTTTCTTTAGGTATTTGCGAGACTTTGATCTACTATAAAGTATAAACATATTTGTTGATATGTATATCTCATTGACCTTTGAGAGACGGTCCGGCCATTTCCAACGGTTCGGTCATTTCTAACGATTCGGTCGCTTTACCAAGGTTCGGCCGTTTTACCATGATTCAATCATCTTCACGACGATTTGATCGTTCGACCATTGTTTGATCATCAGTAGTTCTTGATTGCTCTTTCCCAAGATAAAAAGTACCAATGTCACCTCAAGTACAACTCAGGTTTACCTTCTCAATGTACAATTGTTAACTTCTTCTCCGAGGTTAATGTATTATTGACTATAAATACCCCTCAACACACATCATAAGGCTAAGTTCTCTCGCTCTCTCCAATCAGGTTCCTTCCACTCGAAGGACCCGACACTCATTTTCGCATCAATACTAACTTGATCGTTCGGCCGTTTTACCATGATTCAATCATTTTCACAACGATTTGATCGTTCGACCATTGTTTGATCATTAGTAGTTCTTGATTGCTCTTTCCCAAGATAAAAAGTACCAATGTCACCTCAAGTACAACTAAGGTTTACCTTCTCAATGTACAATTGTTAACTTCTTCTCCGAGGTTAATGTATTATTGACTATAAATACCCCTCAACACACATCATAAGGCTAAGTTCTCTCTCTCTCTCTCTCTCTCTCTCTCTCTCTCTCTCTCTCCAATCAGGTTCCTTCCACTCGAAGGACCCGACACTCATTTTCGCATCAATACTAACTTGATCGTCGAAGGCCACTCCCGAGACACAAGTCCTAGGGCGACTCTAACGATCCTTGTTTATGAAAGTAACAGGAAGCAAATCGGGGCTCCCTAGCGGCATCAAAGCATACATCCGAGATCTCGACTTGATCAGCCTCGTGACGATTTTTCGAGTTACATCAAGTGGCGTCATCCATGGGACTGCGAACAAATAGCTACTACTCACGTCTTCGTTTCTTCAAAGATCTCACAGATCTGTTGTCTCAAGGTTTTATTTCCTCAAAACTCTTCATTTCTTCAAAGATCTCATGCTATCTCAAGGTTTTATTTTCTCAAAACTCTTCATTTCGTCAAAGATCTCACAAATCTGCTATCTCATATTCTTTTTACGCCGTTTGCTCACTTTATGGTAATACAAATATATATCCATATAATATAGTTGAAAAAAATATAAGACATATACATGTTTGACATCAAATTGTTCCAAACCATTATGCATACTCGAGTAATACAAAGTGTATGTAACGCCTGTGTTTCTGGGCCTGACATTAATGTTGATATAATAGTCTAGGTTAACCTTTGTAACCCGTTTTGAAATAATAGAAGTATATTATTTGAGTATTATGTGTTTTGTGCTTAATTGCTTAATTATGTAGTTCGATTAATTAAGAATAAAAATAAGCGTCAAAATTTAAGTGAAAAATAAACCCGTTGTCTTTGGATAATGTTGTAGTAGTTGAAACGAGGTTTCCGAATATATATAGAACGCCCAAATCTGACTTCGTATGAGGAAGTTATGATTTATTGAAGTTTCGACTTAGCGGTATGCAGCCCGAAATACTCGATTTGAGATCGAGCGGTTTTTAGTCAAATCAATCTAAACGAGAATCGAAGATCTTTTTGTTGGTATCGAAGCGATAGATTAGGCGAGAACGGACGTCAAACGAAGAAGTTATGAATTTATAACGAAGTTTTCTGTCCCGGCCTACTAAAAATAATTAATAAAAATAAAGTCAAAATTAGCCGACGGAGTATTAACGAAAGTTGTAGAGCGTAGTCTCACCTACGTGTGGATATAAAGAACGTCGAAAACGGAGTTCGTATGAAGAAGATATGAATTTTCAAAGTTTATAAAATAATTAATATTTAAATTTAATTATAAAATCCGGTATTATCCGAAGGGGAGTCATCGGACTCATCCGAAGTACGCCCAGCGTACTGTTGTACACCCAGCGTACAACGAAGCGTGACGTCCCTCGCACTCGAGTTCTTCGGATGACGCATGCCATGACAATTCGGACGCGTACGCCTCGCATACTGCTGTACGCCCAACGTACTCCGAGGCTCCAGCCTCCTATAAATAGGATGCGAGGGCAGCCGGCTCATTTGCTCTTTTTCTCTCTTCTCTCTCCCGTTTTGCATCGTTTTGCGTGCCAGAAGTACCCTGAAGCCCCGGTATTATTCCCGAGCCCCGAAGCAAGTTTCGAAGTCCCGAAGATCCCGAGAAGTAAGATTCCCGAGCCGAAGCTCTACCCACGAGAAGTTCGATTTTTGTGGAGATCTTCCAGATCTACGGAGAAACACTACTTCTGCAAGTTGTAGTGCTGCCCGATCATCTTCTGATCAAGTGAGTGTGTAGTTACTTTCTTCTAACGCATAATTATGAAGTATTTTATACGAAATACGTGTTATGTGTATAATTTTGTTGTTATATGTGTGAATGTATATTCATTCCCTTCTATCTCATAAATCTGATTTACTTTCTATGAAATACGTGTTATGTGGGTGTGCCTCATCTGTTATGTGGAATATGTATTGAATGAAAATGCTATACAGGTTTTAAACTATGTATGAAAATATATATTTTTATCTACTAATATGTTGGGTAGAACATGGGTAGATAGTTGGTGTGTAATAAACAGATGAGAGGCCTCGATGTTGTTGTTGTTGTTGATCTAGTTATTTAGCGGAGTATGGATAACGACCACAGACTCTTTCTAGACAGTCCTGTGGAACGCTAGCAGGTTCATAACCTGTAGGTGTTGTGAACGATGTGTTCAGCGGTGTACTCTATCCCCCTCATGGTTGCCTTTAGGATATCTATTGTTGAGGAAACCCCTTAGCAGTAATGTCCGTCCCGATGAAAATCCTAGATTAGGTCCCTTGAGATAGATGTTGTTTTAGGGACGTAAAGTGAGGATAACGGGAATGGGTAATCGGGATAGTGATTGGTTGGTGAAATTAAATATAATTTTATTTATTGTGGGTTGAAAACCCTATATGCTCACCAGGCTCCCAAGCCTGACCCACTCAGTTTTAATTGTATTACAGGTAGTGACGCGAGGGCATAAGATGATTGAATCATCAAGTTGTTTTGTTTACAAGTCTGTATATGTATATATTTGTTGAATGACTTGTAATGTTATCGTTTATGCTTTATGGTCTGTATCGGAACATGACATCCCGAGTTTTGATTATATAATGAAAATGCATCTCTTGATGAAATGCTTTGATAAATATTATTTTATCATGTTTTGTTTTGGGAACAAATTCCGCAACACTTTTAAATCAGAAGGATTTACTCTGAAATTATTTTAAAAAGCATAAATGAAATCGGTCTTTTCTGGCCGTGATTTTGGGATGTCACAATGTATCACAAAAAATAATTCAGATGTGATTTAGTAATAATAAATATGGAAAAGAAGAATTTTTGACAACTATAAAAAAGATGACATTGTGCTTAGCTGGAAGGTAGTACGAATTACTTTGCGTTGCACGTGACGTTGGTTCCAAGCGGTGAATAAACTATGTCGCATAAGCCTAATATGATAAAAAGTGATGGTCACGAGAGAAGTAGGTGTGAGTTGGGTCTAAGCGGTGCATCAAATTGTTTGTACACTGTGTATCAAACGACCATCAACTTTTTACCAACATGCTTCCACCGATCTTATGCATCTCAAATCCCAACCATTGATGTTGCATATACTCATTTCTGCAACTTACAAGTGTATATTATAATTGTTGATATGTTACTCCGGTATCACCAAGAAACGACACTTGAATAACCACCGCAGCGGAATGGTTCAACAAACATAACCAAGTCACAAGCTTAAGATCGATATCTATGGATCGGTGTATATGGGTTAGCATTTTTTGGTTGTACGTGGTTCGGTATCTCAAATTTATGATACCCAACACCAATCCTATCATTTCGATACCCAGTTTAAATTCTGATTTTGCATTCCATTTTAATGGTCATTAATTAAAGTGAACCTTCACAAGTGTCGTTGTTGGAAAATGATAGTAAATCAAAGTTCAGAAGATCGTTATATTGATGTGTCGACAGGTTTCCCATCAAAACTCACTACATTTTATTCAAAGGTCCACTATAAAGTGAAGAATGACAATTCTAAATGTCAAGCGTGAACCATATTCTTGGACCTACTCGACGAGTTGGTTGCCCCCAACTCGTTGTGTAGAAGCGGATCAGACGCGTAATTTATGAGGCCTACTCGACAAGTTGGAGGACCCCAACTCGACAAGTAGTAGCTGGAAAATGAAACCCTAATTTTTAGGGTTTGCATCCTATATAAAGGACTTAATCCGCCTCTTGTGGCCTTCCTTACCACTTCATTACCCAGAGAAGAAACCCTAGCTGTTATTTGTTGTTCCATTGTGTTTGTAAGACTAAAAGAGTGCTTTTGGTGCATTTTGTTGAAGAAGTTTGAAGGTTTAGAAGCTTAGACCGGGAAGGAGCTTGTAGGTACAGCATCTACAATGTTTGGGCATCCATTTGAAGGTAACAAGTTGTTACCTTGATCATTTTAGCATTAGATCCCCCTTTTTTCTTGGGTTTAAGGCCATATTGAGTATATTTGTGGAGCATTTCGGGTGTTGGGTAAGATCTGGAGTTGTAACTTCAATTATGGACTCCGTAAGTCCCTATAGTCATAAAGGTATCAGATTTGGCAACCCTTGGCTCTTCTCCTTAGGTTAAAAATTTCCCTTAGCTTGGTTTTGGCATTTAGGACCATGCATGTACGTAAAGTTTGCAACTTTATGTGGAAACTGTTGGATTAGGTGTCTAAGCCTATAACTATTTTGGTATGTACTTGACCCAATTATGAGCATAGTCCTTTTGGGTTGCCTTCACCATAGCAACTGATAGGATGAATTAAGGAGAAAGAGGAATAATTATGATTTATTAATATATTAAAAGAATAATATATTAAAGTAGAAATCATATTGTTTAATTAATATTGATCAAGAATTAATTTAAAATTAATTTTGTGGTCAAAAGAGATTAATTAAATAAAGGGGACTGATATGTAATTATAAGATAGTTACAAAGTTGGGCTTAGGATCCATAAAGGAAGCATGGACGAATTCTATATGGTGGTCCATATAGAAATCGTCCAAGGGCCTTCTGGAAGGGTCTTTGGGCTGCTTAAGGCCTAAGCAGTTGGATTAGGGTTTCCTAGTTGAAAACCCTTGGCAAGCCAAAAAAGTCCCTAACCTTCTAAGAGAAACCCTAGGACATTTTTGGTACCTCCTCCCTCTCTCCTTGTTCATCTTGTTGCTTATGGTGTTTGTGACTCTATTAGAGGTGCAACATTTGAGGCACTAGGATTTCAGAAGTCAACTACAAGAAGGATTCAGATTGTTATTGCAACATAACAATCAAGGTAAGATCTAAACTCTATTCTTTTGTCAATTTCGATTACTGTATGTTAGAATTAGGGTTTATGAGCTTTGGATGATTATTGCATGTATATTAGACAAACTAGATCCAAAGCTTTAGGGTTTGCATGTACATCATAGGATTGATGTAGTGCTCAAAACCCATAAGTGGTATTAGAGCCTAGGCTGTTTGTTTGATGTATTTGATGCTTTACATGATTATTCAAAGTTGGAAATCAAAATTTTTTGGATCTGGAGGTTGGACTCGCAGAGTCCATATGTGAACTCGCCGAGTTCATTGGCAACTCGACGAGTCCAATGTTGGCTCGACGAGTCAGAGTATCAGATGCCAGATTTTTCGGGTTTTTGACCTATTTTGTTGTGGGATAATTACCAAAAACGTTTTTAATTGATAAAATCCGATTTTTATTGATTTGGAGTGATTATCCTTGCCAAAATAGAAGATAATTGTCAATTAATTAGATAATCATTGCCTTATATGATAAACTTGATTTATTTGAATTATTTGATTGGATTATCTTGCCATAAATTGAATTAGGTCAAATTTAGATAATTACCAATTATTTGATTAATTAAATTATTTTGTAATTTGATCTAGGAAGTTTTGAAAAGTTTTAAAACTTGCTCTCTAGTTTTGGAATTAATTTTTTTTATTAAAATGTTAATTTTGAAATATTTAAATTCTAAAACCCTAGTAATTTGAAAAAGTTTCAAAAGGTGTTCCTCTTGGTTTTGTAATTTAAAATTTAATTAAATAGCTTTAATTTTGAAATCTTAAATTTAGAACCTTGATGTTTTGAATAGTTCAAATTACACCCTTATGGTTTTATTAAGTTAATTAAAAGCTTAATTAAAAGAGAAAATTAATAAACCACCTAGTATTTTAAAAGTGTAAAATACACCCTTATACTATATAACATTTAAAAGTTTAACATATTATATATGTATGAGTAAAGAGTCAGTCTTACCATTAGTAGGCCTCATTCACGAAGCTGGTCTCTAAGGGGTGTTTAAGGAAATTGCCTATAAATTGGCGATTGAATGGGTATTTACTCCTACTCACCGCACTCTTGACTAGTGGAGGGTCGTTCGCCGAACGGGTAGAATATGACACAACCTTCCATTATAAGTATAATGTAATGCAAGTAACTAAACCTTTTATAAATTCCCAAATCTTAGTTACTTTAAGAAAAAATGTGGAATTGGTGCTAACCCATGAAATTACACTTTACATCTTGCCGAGACATTAGTGGAGCGTGTGTGGTTAACCGGCATACTAATTTGGGATTGGCAAGGTTGGCATAGGGTGACTCGATGTTTGTCATATATCAATGGAGCGTGTGTGGTTAACCGGCACATTGATTATGTAATTATGACATTGAGGGTACCAAGTATATTTTCATGGTTATCTACACCTTGTTTGTGATCCTCGGCATCCCAGTCAAAAACATGAAGGGCACAATCTGAGATTAAACATGCCATTGAAAGTTTCAATGAATCTCAAAAGATCTAGGACTTTCAATTCATTTAAAACTTAAACTACAATTTTTGTTTTTCATGGTGGAAATTGGTAAATCTTCATGTACATACCTTCAAATGTTCTGCAATTTGGATTACGACATCCCTCTTCCAAGTTGTAGAATATTGTGTTGGGTCCTAGCCTTAATATCTCATTTGGGTGTTTTATTAAGGACTCAATCAACTAACTTGAATTTCTCCCGTTTTGTAGATGTCAAAGTCTAACAACTATGGTCTTCCTGAATTCGTTGGAAAAAGTTTTCCACTTGAAGATGATGTTCCACGATTGGATCATGGAATTGAGAATCATGCTTCACTACCTCCACCTCCTCTAATAGTTCTCCCTGACCCACAATTTTGAAGGCTTGAAAAGTTCAAGATCACTCAAGCTCTATTGGCAAAAAGACATGAAGATGGGAAGTCTGTGTGTGCACACGTCTTAGAGATGAAGTCACACATTGACAAATTGAAAATGATGGGTGTTGTTTTCCAGGGAATTTGGCTGTTGACTGGGTTCTTCAATCATTTCCCGAATCATATAGTGAGTTCATTAGAGAGTATTATATGATGGATCACGACGTGACCCTCATTGAGTTGACTTATTTGCTTATTGTTGCTGAATCAGCAATGATTAATGTGTCTGGTAAGTCAACCTCCCACACTTCTATGGACATTTATGGCCACATCGGAAGTCCAGAAGAGTTTTCTCTACGCAAGAGAAAGGCTGAGTTTGAGACTGTCCCATGTGCTATTCCGAAGAAGTCCACTTGTTTCTATTGCCAAGAGAAGGGGCATTGATTACGAAGTTGCCGCAATTATTTGAAGGATCGCAAAGATGGGAGAGTCAAGCTGTATGAATCTGCTTCAGGTAAAATCCACTATCTAACTCTATTAAGTTCCTATTTTTTATTCTTAATACATGATGTGATAAGATTGCATTTTGATGTTTTGTAGAATCGAAGAAAAGATAGGAAGCTTAAAGAAAGAGTGAGTTGAGTCTAATCACGAAGAAATGGATTTTGATCGCATGGTTCGAGGATTGGATTTATGAGCTGCTTAGAGTTATGATAGATTGCTTAGGAATATGTAATAGCATAGTTTTCATTTGAATTTTTGTTATAAGGACAAGTTTTCCGCACCATTTTATAAATAAAATAAATTTTGAGTTTTGTCTTATTTATATCATTGCAATGTCTTTTGTGAAAATTGATGCTTGTGTGTTTCTATTATAAGCAATATTAAGTGGATGTGATTCTTAGTTATGTTATTTATGGTAGTGTGGAAATTTTCTAAGTAAGGAAAGATTCTCATCGCCTAAGTTTCAATTGGACAGAAACTTGGTATCATACAACTTGTATTGTATGATGTATGAAAATCTTGATACTTAGGAAATTAAGACTAATTCATTGTTCACATAATTATGTGAGTCAAGCAAGGTTCTAAATGGCGTGAGGCGTGGCGTGGGGGCAAGTCCAAGCCTTAAGCTTAACGATGCATGGCGAGTCACGACGTTTTTTAAGGCGTGATATAAGGCGGTGATTTTGTATTAATTTAAAATTATATTACCACATAAATATAAATTTATATTAAATATAAGTACTTTTTAGAAGTGTTAGATCAATAACTAATAACAAAAAGTTAACAAAAACCACAATACTTGTATCTCCGATTTAAAAAGACATAACAAAGAGAAAAAAAAATGTGTCTCAAACGAAAAAACACGCGCCATAACGCATCATGGCGCGCCATATCATGCCTTGCCACGCGTTACGCCTAATAGCAATGTTATGAAGCTTTTCGTAACGGCGAAGCCACGCCTCACGCCATGGCGCGCCTTGGCGCGCACCATGGCGCGCCTTTTTGAACACTCAGTCAAGTGAAAGACTAGAGGGTCTAGTGCACAATGTTGTGTGCTGATCGGGTCCACCATAAATAACAATGAAAGCTATTCGTCATGTTTTACTAAAGGTTTAGTAAATATGGTTAAGCTTATAAGATTAAGTGTAATTCTGAAACATTGGAAAAGTTTCAATGTTTGGCTGAACGAATAAGAAGAATCAATTCGGCAGAGAGATAAAAAGCTTCTCCAATCTAAAAAGAAGGGAGAATACTTTTGCATCGTGTTTTATGATTTTCTTAGTGATTCAAAACCATATCACAATTGATCCTCTAAGGCCAACTTAGTGCACAAGTATGGCTAAGAAGAGGAATCGGAAATTGTTGAAATGATTAAATCAAAAGGCGAATCATACTTCATTCCAAAATCAAGTCTTAGAATTGTACTCCAAGATTGTGATATTGAGTGACATGTCTTCAGTAAGTTTATAACACTCGCCAAATGTGGAGTAGAAAAATGTTTTTCTTACTCTTGCACGTTTGAAATTGGTAAGTTGTGATGTCTTGGATAAGACAAAGACCAAGTAAGTTTATAACACTCGCATGATTTTTTTATGGATGTAACAAGTTGGTATCAGAGCCTTGGTTTGAGTGAGTTGGAGGAAACACTCTTGTGTCTCCAGTATCAAACTAAGGAAAAGATTTTTAAACTATTCTTTTTAAATGGTTTTCAAAATACTAAAGGAGAATGCAAGTGTACGATCAGCCGAAGCTCACGAATAGACCCCAAAATACCTTACGAATTATTTGATTTTGTGATATGTTAGAACAACATGCTATTACTAGGCTAGGGATCTTCAGGAATTGCATTATAGAATTGTCTGATTGTATGATGCCTGATAGCCTAGGGTTTTCCTTATATGAAACTGACATTATTACTATAGTTGCTTAGTGTATGCATCACGATCGTACATAATTAAGATCTTATAGCCTGAGAATGTTTGGTTTGGCCTTATTTCCTGTTCTTGTTTGATGAAGGGCTTAGGGTAGAATCAGGTATTCGAAAGTCTATAGGGTCCAGCGTTACGTATGGCTAGCATACACGAGTGTTGCAATGTTGGTGGAAGTTTCATGGGTGGGTTGTGCGAGGTCGGTAGGCCAGTATAAGATATTTAGCATTCCTCTAGGAGTGAGGATTGAGCACTCGCGTTATTAGGGTGTTGTGATGATACTTGAGACAAATATGGGTTGGTGTGGAAGGTAGCATGGGCATGTACTACTGAAAGCAAAGGACCCATATGCGTAGCAAGGAAGTCACTACCCTTAGGGTTTAGTTGGGAGTTGGTCCCCCGTTATTTATGCGGATTATCTTATATTTTCCAAGTATATTTTCAATATGGTGGTTACGAGACGCTTTGTGACTGGATCCGGATCAGGATCAGGAGATGGCGGTCAGGAGGGACCGACAGTTCTCGAGGTTGTTTGTTAGATGAGGTCAGATGAGCTGGATGCCAGGATTCGAGAGATCCTGCATGATGAGGTTGCTACTCTGTTCCGGGCACAACTGTCGGAGATGTTTGGGTCTATTAAGACCGCCATGGATGAGTATTTCGACGAGCACTATGCAACCCTTGCTGAGACGGGTGCCGCAACAGCTACAGCAGTTGTAATGGCGGCAGGGAGAGGAGCTGGTCGGGCTTTTCAGTACCGGGACTTCGACAACACGAAGCCCCCTAAATATAATGGGACTTAGCATCCAATCCGATCAGTTCCATGATTGACTGCGAGGGTCAACGAGTGGTAGTTCGAACCCCAAGTGGGGGAGAAATGATTGTCTACGGTGAGGGAACCAGATTAGGATTAGGGTTTTGTTCAACTGCCAGGGCTCGACAGTACATTCAACATGGGTGTGCGGGCTATCTAGCGTATGTGGTGGATACGCGAGTCAGGGATCAGGTTTCAGTATAAGCGGTTCCATTGGTCTGGGAGTTTGTTGACGTGGTCCCAGAGGAGTTACCCGGAGTGCCTCCAGAGAGGCAGGTCGAGTTTAGGATCGACCTAGTGCTAGGTGCGGCCCTTATCGCCAAGGCGTTGTAACGATTGGCACCACCAAAGATGCAGGAGCTGTCATCACAACTGCAGGAACTTCTGGGCAAGCAGTTCATTCATCCGGGCAGTTCTCCGTGGGGAGTGCCAATTCTCTTCGTCAGGAAAAAGGATGGTTCACACCGAATGTGCATTGACTACCGGGAGTTGAACAAGTTGACGATGAAGAACCATTATCCCCTCCCAAGGATAGATGCTCTTTTCGATCAGTTGCAGGGAGCATCTTGGTACTCCAAGATAGACCTAAGGTCCGGGTACCATCAGGTCAGGGTTAGAGAGGAGGACGTGGAGAAGTGAAAGACCCACACTTTTGTACTTGATAATTGTTACTCCAAAACATGCTTCATGCATATGCATAAAAACAATATTTTATATTGATAAAGTGATTAAAAAAGATTTGATACAAACCAACTATGTTTTGATATTTTACATAACTACCCAAGATACTGTGATTTTATACATACATAAACCGAATTACAAAAGTAATGGTAAAAAACTGTTCTACATCTTCCGATAGTATATAACCATACTGGTTACTTATCTCCTGCAAATTTGTTAAACATTGAGAGGGTAAGCGGTGACGCTTAGTGGGTTCAATAATAGATACAATATAACGTTATGCCATATATATACTTCAATATGGCAGAAGCAAAGAGGAATAAGGAACAACAAGGGCATATGTGAATCATGGGACAAACTTTCCATATCAATCATTGATTTGATTCAAAGATATACAATCAATGAGACATAACAATTTCCATACTTGATATACATCAATAAAGCTTTGGCCCAAATGGCACAGATGACATACAACTTCAGATTAACGTTTTGGTAGCGAAGGTTGAGCTTCAAACCGAAAAGATAAATTTCTCGGGGTCTTCGGGCTCTTCGGAACGTATTTTGGGCTTTAAAAATGATATCGGGGCTTCGGGGGAAGTCAAAATAGTGAAAATATTGAAAATGGGTGAAAAATGGCAATTTCTCTAAATTACCTGAGAAGGCTCGCAAGCCTTGTATTTATAGGGCGAGGATGCGAGGGTTCGGTCGAGAAGGATGTGGCAACGAAGGCAATTGGCAGCAGCAGCGAAGGCTAGGTGGTCGGATCCGAAGGAAGGTACGCGTCGAACACGTCTCACATGCGAGGCCACGCATCCGAGTTTGGAGCCTACAACACGACGTCGGAAGCAGCTGCACGTCGGATGGGGATAGGCTTCGGCTTCGATCCAATCAGCAAGCGACACGCGTCGGACTCAGCGGGTGACTCACCAAGGTTGGCCTTATCCTTGCGAGATTCCTCGGAAATTGTGCCCAAATCTTCTAAAATCCATAATTTTCTCATACGAGATCCGTTTTTGAAGTTATTTATATGCACGCGTAGGCGGGAATATATTGTACAACTTTTGTTTAGACTTTGTTCGCTAATTTTGACTTTATTTTTAATATTATTATTTTTAACAGATCGGGACACGAAAATCCTTAAAAAATTCATAACATCTTCATCCGGCATCCGTTTTCGTCAGATTTTTTACCGTTGTACTACTATTGACGAGACCTGCGATTCTCGTTTAGGTTGCGTCGGCTAAAAATCACTCGATCTAAAATTCAAGTTTTTAGCTGTCTATTGCTAAGCTGAAACTTAGAAAAATCATAACTTCCTCATACGAAATCAGATTTTGGCGTTCTTTTTATCGAACTTCTCAGTTTAACGAATAATACGAATTTCATTTAGATCACTAAGGCTAAAAGTAGTTTATCAAAAACTCACTTTTTACGTCATTCGGCGTCGTGCTGATTTTGTCGCGGATCTTCGATTGGTCATAACTTCTTCGTTATAACTCGGATTTCGACGAGATTTTCGCCTACATGTTTCTAACGAGATTATCTACAATTTTCAATAATAAAATTTTACTTATTTCAAATTTTATATTTTCGCTAAATTTCAATATTTGACATTTTAATTGGAATCTCATAAGACTTCCAATATTTTTTGAGTGATTCTAATCATAGTTTTACTTCAATTCTAGTAAAAACTATCCATTAGAACTCAACACTCAATTTCACATAATATTTCATAATATTATTCTCTTTTATAATTTACAATACACGATTTCAAAACATGTATGTTACAAGAAGACCGCGTTCCGGACTCGTTATGGACATTATGGGTTCGTGGTGATGCCATTTGGGCTTACCGATGTGCCGACAATATTTATGGACCTGATGAATCGGGTTTGCAGACCGATGCTCAATTGCTCGTTTATCGTGTTCATAGACGATATTTTGGTGTACTCCAAGACCCGAGAGCAGCATGAGGAGCATCTACTTGAGATATTAGGAGTCTTGAAACGAGAACGGCTATATGCCAAGTTCTTGAAGTGCGAGTTTTGGTTGCGAGAGGCTCAGTTCCTTGGACATCTCGTTAACCAGGAGGGGATTTTGTTCGATCCGGCCAAAATCAAGGCGGTTATGCAATGGGAGGTTCCGAAAACTCCCTCGGATATCAAGAGCTTCTTGGGATTGGCAGGGTACTATTGGAGATTCATACATGATTTATCCATGATTGTAGTACCCCTCACTTGTTTGACGAGGAAGGGGTGGATTTTTGGTGGGGGCCCGAGCAGCAGAGGGCGTTGGAGACCCTCAGACAGAGGCTCTAGTCTTAACTCTCCCAGAGGGAGTTGAGGATTTTGTGGTATTCTGTGATGCATCCATCACAGGACTGGGAGCGGTCCTTATGCAGAGAGGACGAGTGATAGCCTACGCGTCGCGACAGTTGAAACCGCACGAGAAGAGATACCCTACTCATGATCTGGAGTTGGGAGCGATCATATTCGCTCTCAATATTTGGATACATTACCTCTATGGGGTCCGTTATACCATATGCATGGATCACAAGAGCCTGAGACACATCATGGACCAGCCAAACCTGAACATCAGATAATGTAGGTGGTTGGATGTAGTCAATGACTATGATTATGAGATCCTTTACCGGCTAGGTAAAACGTACGTGGTTGCGGACGCTCTGAGCCGCAAGTCAACTGGATCTTCTACTCCGACGACATGTATGAGGATATCAGTGGATCCTCCACTAGCGAGTTTGATCAGGGAAGCTCAGGCCGAGGGTATGCGACATGAGAATTGGAAGCTTGAGAGGATTAGGGGTGAGAACACCCGGTTTGTGCAGGATAGCCGGGGATTATTGACCCGTTATGGTCGGTTCTGGGTTCCGATGTCTGGTGGGGTCAGATAGATTGTTTCGGAGGAGGTTCATAAGTTTCGCTTCTCTATTCACCCGGGGGCCACCAAGATGTACCAGGATTTGCAATTGAGTTATTGGTGGTCGTGCATGTAGCAAAAAAAATCGCTTGGTATGTGGAGAGGTGCTTGACCTGCAGGCAGTGTTTTAAAACTTGCCGAGTTGGCCGATTACTCCTCCGAGTACTCACTACTCGGCCCATTACTGATGTAAGGTCCTGAAACGGATCTTACTAGTGATCAAACAACCAAAACAATGAATAACAACGAGAAAGAAGTAGAAATAGAAATCAGAACAAGCTTGCACACGCTTCTATTAATAAAAGACGTTTGGTACAACTTGTGAATATCTACCGTAAACTCTGTGGCATCAACAACCATCAAATGACCCAGCTAGCATCTATATATAGTGGACTTGGTCCGGCCTTGGGTTTACGGCCGTAAACTCATCACACGACTGTAAACTACACAAAAACTACTAAAATTGCATATTGACTCAAAAGAACCTATTACAAACAAAAGCATAGACCAAACCATTAATTGGACCCTTCAATCTCCCCCTTGGTTTGGTGCTAGCTTGAAGTTAATCTTTGTTGACCACCATCACATCTGCCTGTCCCATTGCCCCGTTCCACATGCACTTATTGATAATCTCGAAAACCATAAACGTGTACTCTTTTGCTGCTTGTTCAAAAAGTTCCTCGGCAACTACTATTTGAAAGGCACTCAGGTGATGAATGTCCCACTTCCCAAACTGGAACAATTCCCTTCGATCATACAGACGAATGCACCCATTTTTAAGCTTGATAACAGCAGACGTCGTAGTCTCGTCGAAAACCCAATATTCCATGGAGCTTAGAGATCCATCTGGGTAACGTTGAAGCACAAGGATTTGTTTGAACTGATTGGTTACAGGCCACATCACCACTTGAAGAGGATGACCAGTCTTGGGATCAATGACATCAGGATAATGCTTGATAACAGACTCAACAGTCTTCATCGAGGGAAAACCCTTTTTCACCTGGTCTTCTAGAAAATGTTTGAACTGAGTTGCCTGTGGATTATCCGAGGGATTTGAAAAAGGAGATCGTGACAGTTTTGATAAATCCACCCTAGTCCATGAATTGAAATCATGACTGTCTTTGTAGAGCTCGGTGTTGCCACTCTTTCTTCGAACAATCCACATATTAAGAGGATCATGAAATCGTTATTCAATTTCTTATCTTATTTTACTCTTTAACTTTGTCTAAGTATATACATGAATTTTAATACTGTTAACTTTTATTTTATACCAGATATATTGATATTTCTAGTGTTTTTACAACTTTACAACACCAAAGAGTATATATTAATCTATAACAATAAATAAGTAATGAATAATTTTATTTTATGGGTAATAGTTATCCTACAAGTCTAGCCTATAACACTTCACACTTTACAGTGTCTGCACTTTACATTGTCTACAAGAAAGGTCTAAAGGTATTCTATATCTACAAATTCATAGATAATACTTTTTGTGGGAGAAAGAGAAAATGAAAGAGTACCATTTCTAGTTTCATGTTAGAGAGGAGATCGGAGAAGGAGGCTGAGAGCAGTAATTGGCAAAGCACGATGAACATAGATGTTCTTAAACTCCGACAGAGAGCAATTATCGATGGAAGGCAAAGAGTGGTAATCAGCGCGGAGCAGTAAATTTTTTCTTAAACTCAATGTTTGAGTTAAGATTTGTGTAAAAATGGTTAGAACTTTGATTATTTCTATAGGATTTTAGTTTCCTAATTTTCTTTTTTTTTAATGAAATATGTTCTCTCTAAATTTTAGCATTGATTTTAGGATGATTTCGAATGTTTGTGGTTTTTTAGACTTTTTTTCAATTACTAATCTTTTTCTGTGATTGAAACATAGGGGCCAAATTAGTCAATTTGTTAACTGTTGGATGACTTTTATAAAGCTATTATACACATATGGATATTAGACTATTAGGAAGGTCAAAACCGGGGGGGGGGGGGGGCATGGCCTCCCCCAACCCCTCTTGCAGCCTGCCACTGAATCTATGGGAAAGTGAGAAACTTTTATGCAAGAAGGATGTTCAAAGGAATGTACTTTGAATGTGAGACAACATTTATGGGGAATTGTCTTGTAACAATATCCAATGGAATAGTTTGTAATATGCTGGCAAAGTCTCTGTGACTTTTGTACCTCGACATTACGAAAGGAATCATTGCATAATAGTATAGAATCTGACACATTCCAATATTGGCAAGAATTTAGCATTCTTACACTTATGATAAAGATTTGAAGTTGTGAAATGAGTTTCATTGAAGATGTATTTAATTGATCTATTTCACAAAGAAAGGACCATATGTAAACATAGTGTGCATGCTTGGAGCTTGGGATAACTATTGTTTTAAATCAAGTATAAAGTTGATAAATCGAACCTTTATACAATGAATAATGTGTAATCAATATGGTGATTAAATAAAAGGTGTTTTATGTATATTCAAAAGTTTTGAGACCATATTGGATTCGATTATTCTTGTGTTTCACTTTGCATGTTTAGACTTCCTGAATAACTAGGTTATTCAAACATCCACAATCAATCATACTTTGGAAGTAAGTAATGAGGTAAGACTGTCATGAATCTGACTATAGACTGTCTAAGTGTTTTAGACATAGCATAAGTTTGTTGCAGTGTTCATGAGTACTCCTATAAGATTTGAGTATTGGATTGAACCCACGCTCATCTGAATCACTTCATGTATTTTATCACGAGTGATTGTGAGACGATAATATCTTATATTCTTGAAACCAATACATGTGAGTTTTAGTTCACAAGTCGGTTTCACATTGATGATAAACGCACCGGCAACTCGGTGTTATAAAACGTATCATTGTGTGTGATTTGATGAGTAAATGGAGCAAGCATATGAGTCGAAGTTTATCTGTTCTTTTTACCCTTATAGGGATAAAAGCGATATTTATGGGCCACTCGACGATTTAGTGATGACACCCTATGTGCTTGGCCAAGCCTGGACTGATTTGATTTGTTCAATTAGTCAGTCATTATAAATCCGAAATTAGGAAACAACAGATGGACATAGAGAATGATTATAATCCATGTCTCAGTCCATATGATATCTTGTAGAATAGAGGAATATATGATCCCTTATCTAATGGATGCGTCACTGACTAGGTCAGAGTTCGACAAAGGCTTTTAAGAGCTACGACTGTTGGTCGGGTTGTGGAGTCGTACTTGCAATAATAGTTATTAGACTTATCCAATTGGGAGACTGTTGGATTAGGTGTCTAATCTCATAACTATAATTGGTATGTACTTGACCCGAGAGTAGCATGGTCCATTTCGGGTTGCATATCACCAGGACAATTTGACAGGATGGATATTTGAGTAAGAGGTTATTTATGATTTACTAATATATTTTAAGTATAATATATTAGTGGGGAAATCATATTATTTAATTAGTATTGATCAAAAAATAATTTGGAATTAATTTAGTGATCAAACGAGACTAATTAAATTAACGGGGACTGATTATGTAAAGCAGTGATATATATATATATATATATATATATATATATATATATATATATATATATATATATATATATATATATATATATATTTATTGATCCATGTTGGGCTAAGTTTGTGTAAGTATCCATGAAGAGTTAGCCCACATGAGATATGGATCATAACCTAAGTGTATGGATTAGGTTTTACCCATAACCTTTGTAATCCCACACTATATAAATGTTACCCTTAGCCTAAAAAGGTGACTAGTCTTCTAGGAAGAACTATAATTGATTTTGTGTGCTCCATATTCTCCCTTAAAGTCCTTCTTTGTTCATGGTGTGTTGTGGACCGTTTGGGTATCACACTTGGGGTGCTAAGTTCTTAAAATCCAAAATTTAACAAGCTACAACAAGAGGTAATTTTCTAACTAGTACTTTATTATTCAAGTATCAAATTGTATGCTAGTTGTAGGCTTCATGCTTTGGAAATTTTATTGCACGTATAACTAAATAAAACTTAGATCCAAAGCATTTAGGGTTGTATGCGCACCATAGGATATTGTAGTACATAAAACCCAACACCTATTCCTACTAGAGACAGTAGTACTATTTCTTTAGGGAAGATGCGGGTATTGGTTCGAGGAGTGGGGCGACAATGGAGGATTCTGGACGATGACATTGAGGAGCCGATTAGACAGGTGGAGTCGGAGGACATCCTTGAGCCTGCCTTTGAAAGGCTTCAGAGTCGTAGGCATGCCAAGCCTGATCAGGCGGAGCCGACTCTATGCGATGTGACACAGTGTTTGGATGTTGCACAAGAGGAGCGTCATTGGATCATGGCTTCACTTGTTGGGGTGATGTAACATCTAGGGATGGATCATCCACCTTTTCCTTAGGCGGGTCGTGCTGTTCCACCACCTGCTTATCTTGGTTTTATGGTGTTAGTCCTTCAGGCACACATTATGGGGATACTGATGATGATATTGACTAGGGTACGGAGGATGAAGAAGGTGAGTATGAGAGCAGCGAGTAGGTTGATGTGTTTGGGTTGATGCTTTGTATTTTGATACTTATTTTGTGGGATATTTTTGATACACTTATGTATGCTTTTTGATTTGTGTTTGTATATATATGATTTCTATTTTATCGTTTATCTAACCCTAATTCAGTCGATGTATTTGTTCAGTCAAGACTAAACATAGTTGTTCAGGCTACGTTTAGGAGTGACTTAACCTTTACATACTGAACCAACTTATATAATTGACTTATATATATATATATATATATTGAGTTCTTGATTTGTATACTTTATTCAAGATTGGCGGCTATTATTGTTTTGTACTTCTAGACTACCAAAATAGGGATTGGCCATATGAGAGCTGTTGGAGGGTAGGACCATTTTAGCATATAACCATTTTGAAATGCAGCAACCCACGCGATAGTTCAAACTGGTCACCTCTCCCGTAAGTAGTCTATTAGTATGGTAATTAATAGTAATACTTTTATTTATAGGTTTGAGTGCAAACCAATTCGGCGTATATGTCCTAAACTATAGTCGTAATTCCTAAAGAAATACTAATTCGCTATAACAACCAGATCTGCTACCATTCTGCCACACCTTCCCCGACTGCTGGCAAAAATGTCAAGTGGCAACGGTACACAGATTACCCAAATCACAGAGATGAATCCATGACTATAAATAAAACCCATCTATCTTCGAGCTGATAGAACTTCCTTGCCTTGATCCATACTTTATCCTAGGAACCAGTGCTGTAAAACTCATTGATTTGTCCAATTACTCATCCGAGTACCCGCTACTCGGCCCCTTACCGAGGCGAGTTGCAGAATCTCGAGTACTCCCCGATCGGCCCCTTACTGAACTGAGCGGTGTTGTAAAACCCGGTCAACTCAGTGATTAATATGTATAATATACTTAGTGATTTATTATTTAACACACACATGTGATTATTACTACATATATATCTTAAATTTTCAACAATTATTCAAGAACTGAGACCATTATGCGTTTTTCTGTTTTTGTGTATTCACATGTATCTAATTTTGTTATATATTTTAATCAACTTATGATTTTGACATATATAATTTCCCTAAAAATATTTCTACACGAACTCCCAAATCCGAGTATTCACCGAGTACTCCCGAGTACTCGCTACTCGGTAGTCGGTCGAATAGGTATCGAGTAACAAGTTTTACTACCTTACTAGGAACACATGCGATTTTTAGAAACGTCAACTTGATGTTGGTAAGTTCACAGGTTTTGAGATAAACGTAATAAACTCTTTTGAAAACTTTTTAGAAATTCTTATAATTCTTAAATTCCTGGTTTCCTACTCTTTATTATATTACCTCTTGTCTCATTATCTTTTTAGGACATTCTGCTAATCATATCTTATTGTCTTTATAGGATGCAAAATCTAACTTACTATCTTTTTAGGATGCTTTACCAATCCTAATTTACTATCTTTGTATGATATCTATCGATCATATCTTATTATCTTTTAGGATATTTTATTAGTCCTAAGTTACTATCTTTTAGGATATTTTACCAATCATAATTTACTATCTTTCGTAGGATATTACCGATCCTGTCTTATTATCTTTCAGGATATTATTGATCCTAATTTTCTATCTTATTTACTGATCCTTGTTAACACGTTGTTGCGGGCATATTAAACAAATAAAATTTCACTGTTGGTTGCACTAATAATATAGCACAAGGAAGCAGGGTCGAATCCTCATGGACACAGCCTAACGGTCAACGCCTTTTTGCACCAGGCACATTCTAGTCAAAAAAGCAGAAACTATAAAATGGAGTTTTTTAAAATTAAACTAAAAACTAAATATTGAAATGAAAATCAATAATAAAAACGATTTCAGTTCAATTGCAACTTTCCTAATCATGCAATCAGTTCATATCTGGTTATTCAAGTTGTATCTAAGTTGGTACTAAGAAAAACTAACAAGCTCTAATATAATCCCTTTTACCTAATTAGTTAAACAAAATAAGTTCTTTGAATTAACCCTAAATTTTTACTGTTCAATTTCACAAGCTCTTAATTAAATCAGAAAAACAACTTTGTGATCTGTATAATTCCCAACAATATTCAATACTACTCACGAGCTCGAAAGCGTTCAAATATGGTTTTTATAGTTTATATCATAGTTAAAGCCCAAAACGGAACCAATCTGATACTTGTTACTTATTACCAGTTCACAAGAACAACTACAGATTCTATTAACTAATTAACCAGAATGATAAAACCCTAGCTAGGTGATCAGACTAACAAGAATTAAAATCTAACGTTCATTAAGCTCAAAACTGGAAAAAAAATCTAGATAGAAGCACAAAACAAAAACAAGATCTGAAAACTAATCACATGAAAAGTACTAGTCTACTGTAGAACTGAAAACTAGGGTTTAGCCAGACATGGATAAAAAAGAATTAAAAAGAATAAAAATATAAACTAACCGCTTAAGTTTGCTAACTAAATGTAGGATATGATATTCAACTTTCAGATCATCAGAAATCGTTGAAATCGGAGAGAAATTGCCTTAGAATTCGTCTTTTTTTGTCGTCTGGAGCTTCAGGAATCGTGCAACCTTCAATGTGATCAGAGAGGCATCCTATATATACAATCCAAAGTCTTCGGGTTCAAGAAACCCAAAAATTTGATCGAATTTTTTGGGTCACACAATCAAAGTTTTGAGTTCTGGTTGAAATTTTCGTTTTTCTGATTTTCAGACATTATGAACTTCGAAGTGTTTATTCGATCGAATTTTTGAAAACATTCGATCGAATTTATGTTTTTTCTCCTTTTTACACAAACATAAAAGTCGTCTGAATTTTTTTCTAGTTTCCGGAACATTTTGAATCTTGTCAATCGGAGTTACGAGTCATGAGATATGGTCAAAATACTGACAGGGGGTCAAAGCTGCCATCAATATCCTTTTGGCTTTAGAATGTAGCAATCTATCTTCGTATGATCAATTCGATCGAATATTTCTTGAAAGAAACATCTTCCAAGCATTCCTCATAATCCTTAATAAGTTCCAAGCTCCATTTAGACTTCAATGCTCCATTAAATGCATCCAAAGCTACTCCCAAAGTACTGCTCCACTTGAATTATCTGAAAATGACTTAAAAACACTAGCAGTACAGGAATTCTAACGAATGAAATGATTTGAACATT
This sequence comes from Lactuca sativa, assembly GCF_002870075.4. Classification (NCBI taxonomy): domain Eukaryota; kingdom Viridiplantae; phylum Streptophyta; class Magnoliopsida; order Asterales; family Asteraceae; genus Lactuca; species Lactuca sativa. The sequence goes on from NC_056627.2 coordinate 279,103,452, forward strand.
ATTTAAACAATGGACATCCAAATTTACAAAATATGATGCTAAATGCTAATAAAAACTACCCTAAATTATGTATAAAATGACATATAGCATATCTCCCCAAGCTTTAACCTTATTTGCCCTCAAGTAATAAAAAGATTAAACATTATAACCAAATGAAAATATGTAGATGACCTAAAAAGAATTTAGAATAAAATAAAGGAAACTAAAAACTTGAACTAAAAATACTTCACTCTTTTTTTCTTCACATTATTAGATTTCACACTGAGGAAGTTCCAATAAAATCAATACCTAGACAATAGTCTCAATACATTTATTGCAGATTCATAATTCATATTTAATAAGTCAAACCAATCTTTAGTAAATAATTTTTATACCGAATTAAATTTGTGAAAACAATGTATTTTTAAAATAATTTTACAAAAATTTGTTTATAAAAACTTAGCTTGACCGACCTTTTTTTTTTTCGAACTCGTCCAGTAAACATGGTAAGCTCCATTATGGATTGAGAATCCAAGCTTACCCCTATGATTCCACTATTGAGGGGTCAATGCTATTATACCATACATCTTCTTTATCTTGATCAACTCTTCATATTTAACTTTGTTTTCTTCTTGATTTCGACTTGAACTTGACTTGGATTTGACTTTGAATTTCAGATTTCTTCAAGTTGCTTGATGTACCATTTCTAACATATAAATTGACTAGGTGCGGAATTTACTTTGAGTCTCACCATATCTTCAATACTTCAAAAATGATAATAAATTGTGTAGACATAATAGCAATTCCCTCATAACCTCAAAAGGCGCAAAAACTATGGCGTTCTGTACTTTAAGGAAAAATAAGGGTTATCCAATCTAGGTTCTTTTTAAGGCATTCAAGGAAATTATTTCTAAAACACTGTTCGTTTTTCCATCCCACACTTCCATTGTAAAAATTATTCGACTCTTATGTTGGCTCAGATTGAAAACATTTAAAGCACATTTTGAAGATAATTCTTAAAACTAATTGTAATAAGACTATTATTTTCGGTTCCTATCACATTTCATCTTTATAGAGCTATCAAATGTAAATAAAAAAATATCCTCATCTCATGTAAAAAAAAATCAATTTTTTTGATTTTTTTTTCTGAAATTTTTATAAGCAGAAAATAAAAAACTAAATAACTAGAAATAAAATCTTTTTGTTTTTTTTCTTGAACTTGTTATGAATTTAGAAAAATAAAAAGGAAGATATTTTTTGGATTTTTCATATTTTTAATATGTAAATGGAATGCAGAAAGTTAAATGCAAAAATAAAAACAAATTTTGAAAAATTTAACCTAAAAAAACTGTAAATTTTAATTTTTTTTACCTATAAATGCAAAAATTTTATATTAACCCCCTCCCCAAGCTTAAAATGATGCATTGTCCTCAATGCTCAGAGAGGAATGAATAGCTCAATAAAGACCATCCGAAACAAGAGGTAGAATCAGAAGTTGTGAAACCACCTCCTATGAAACCACCTCCTTCTGGTCCCTCTGGTAATGAAGAGGGATCATCAAAAACAATAGAACCAAAGGGTAATGAAGCTTTGGGTTCTAAGGGAAAAGGTAAGGTTGGTGAAAATGATGATGAAGAAGAAGAAGACGAAATTGAGCATCTTAAATGAAAGTCTCTTGATGAGGAACTCAATGAGAGTGCTCGTATTGCGAGAGAGGAAAAAGAGAAGGAAAGGGTTGAAATTGAAGCCCAGGCTGCTCTACAAAGCAGAAAATTGTTATCTCCATCATGGACCATGGAACGAATTACAAAGGAAGCGATTGAATGTCCAAACATTCACTAGCTTGAACCTGTTGCCTCGTTCAAATTAGAGAATAATATAGATTCGCAGTTCGACATGCCTATGACTGCGAAAGCCTTCCTTTTCCGATGTTTTGAGCCCACAGTGAACCCAACTTCATCAGTTGCGAAAGTCAACAAAACACTGATTGAGTTCTATGTCAACCATGTGAAGCCTCAGTGTGAGACTTGGAGTGCACAAAAGATCATAACAATAAAAGTTATCCAGCCAATTTTGACAGGAAGTTTCGTAAATGTCAAATTCAAGACAACAAGAGGTTCGAATAATGTGATACATGAATTTACTCTTGTTGAGGTAGAATCAAAAGCTGTGAAACCACCTCCTTCTGGTCCTTCTGGTCCTTCTGGTAATGAAGAGGGATCATCAAAAACAACAGAACCAAAGTGTAATGAAGCTTTGGGTTCTAAGGGAAAAGGTAAGGTTGGTGAAAATGATGATGAAGAAGAAGAAGACGAAACTGAGCATCTCAAACGAAAGTCTCGTGATGAAGAACTCAACGAGAATGCTCATATTGCGAGAAAGGAAGAAGAGAAGGAAAGGGCTGAACATGAAGCCCAAACTGCTCTACAAAGTAGAAAATTGTTATCTCCATCATGGACCATGGAACAAATTACAAAGGAAGCGATTGAATGTCCAAATATTCACTGGCTTGAACCTGTTGCCTCGTTCGAGTTAGAGAATACTGTAGATTCGCAGTTCTACATGCCTATGACTGCGAAAGCCTTCCTTTTCCGATGTTTTGAGCCCATAGTGAACCCTACTTCATCAATTGAGAAAGTCAACAAAACACTGATTGAGTTCTATGTCAACCATGTGAAGCCTCAGTGTGAGACTTGGAGTGCACAAAAGATCATAACAATAAAAGTTATTGAGCCAATTTAGACAGGAAGTTTCGTAAATGTCAAATTCAAGACAACAAGAGGTTCGAAGAATGTGATACATGAATTTACTCTTGTTGATCTCCCTTGTCTCAACCCGTATGATTGGATTGTTTTGCTGCACTTCCTATTAAACGGTGAAGATAAGTATGGGCCAATCTTGGATCATGTCAAGAGGATGTTGGTGTCATACGTTAACAAAGTTGTTAATCTAGACATGGAGATCGTCAATGCTTTACAACGAAATCCCACTGTTCTTCCCCGAGGTGTAGCCAGTGATGTCAATAAAATGCAGATTGGGAAGATCGACTGTGAACACTGGACTGTGATGTTTCATTGTGGTTCTGAAGCATGTGGTGACTTTATGAAGTGTCTGTTTGCATTACCTGATAAACACCTTTTCTCCACATCCTGCTTGAATTATATTTTGGAGATTATCGATGGTTGTCCAGCGAATGATGCAACTTCAAAGAAAAAATTTCACGACATGATTCGTTGGTATATCGCGTTTCGCAACACTCTTCTCGCTACTATGCCCAAGATCTTCAAGACCACGAAGAAGACTCCAATGTGAAGATCCTCCCGCCTCAATTGGCGCAAAGGGGGAGATTGTTGGGTATATGTGTTGCGTCTTGGGCTGATTTATTTAGTCCGCTTTTGTAACCCGGTATGGGCTTCTCCATCCGGTATGTAATATTCGGGTTAGACTATTTAAGATGCATGCATGCATCGTGTTTTTGGTAACTCTGATATTATTTTGTAACCCTAATCACGCCTCTACAATAACAATTCTTCACCGAGTTCTTCTGAGGCGTGAATTTTGAATCATTAAGCATATTTTGAGTCATTGTCGTGTTCTTGCTTTAATATGTTTGAATCTATCGATCATTCAAGGATATTTACTCCTAAAAAGCATCTTCTAGAACATTCATCCATGTCATATAACCCATGAGCAACAACAACACACATGATGGAACATCATGTGCCATAGTTACGTATCATGATGCATAGGTGGCGCATCATAAACACTTGTGGCGCTTCATCCATCATGGTGGCGCATTAAGGTGTATTTCTTGAGAATCTTCAACTTCATGGCATCCTTGGACAAACTTAAGATTTATAGAGGACTTTATAGCGTATGGATCATCAAATGATACCTTTGCATATTAAGAAACCAAGTGGCGCATCCTTGGATCAAGATGGTGCATTAGGCATGTGGATGGCTCATCTTGATCAAGGGATGACACATCCTCTTCTAGGTTGACACATCCTCTTCCAAGTTGGCACCCTTCCTTCTCAAATGCAACATCTAGAATCCAAGTTGGCGCATCCTTTCCATAATGGAACATCCTCCTCATGAATTGCATATCATGTCACTTGTTGGAATATCATGTCACTTTGTGGCATATCAAGTCACTTTGTGGCATATCAAGTCACTTGGTGGTATATCAAGACACTTGGTGGCATATCATGTTACTTGGTGGCATATCAAGTCACTTGATTTCATATCAAGTCATTTGATGACATATCAAGCCACTCCATGGCATATCCTCTCACTTTGGCATATCCTGTCCTTTGTCAGGAGATCCATTCCTTTCTTAGATGATCCATTCCTTTGTAACATGCTCCATGAATCCCAAGTGCTCCATTGATTTCTAAGTGCTCCAATGAACTCAAATGCTCCATGTGAATGCTCCAAATGCTCAAGTCACATTTAATAGGTAGTTATTCGTCTTGTTATTATTTATAGAATTGTAATGTGGTTATTAAAAGGGGTGTTAGAAACCAAGTTGTATGGGTGAGCATGGGTTGGTTTTGAACTAAAACCGAACCCTAACCGACGAGCTTTGTTTTTAAAAAAGTTAAACCCAAATCAAGACCAATAGGTTTGGTTTTTCAGTTTTTGGTTTTTCCCATGTTGCTTTTGGGTTTGAACCCGTTATAACCAACTTCACGGTTTTGGGCTTATCTGTGACATCCCCAATTTTCACGGCCAGAAAAGACCGATTTTGTTTATGCTTTATAAAAATCAGAGTACTTCTTTTCATAAAAATTTTACGGAGTTTGTTCCCAGATAAATACAATAAATACGTTATCAAATCATTTTCGAAGAAACGTATTTTTATTAATTTTAAAACGTTTGGGATGTCATCGTCAATACAGGAACATAAGCATAAACGGAACTTACATTTATTTACACTAGTGATGTACATCTCTTTAATCTCTCAGTATAATGTCACTTCATATCGACACCTGTGATATAAATAAACTGAGTGGGTCAGGTTGGGAAACCTGGTGAGTACATAGGGTTTTCAACCCACAATAATACAATTATTATGTTTAAACAATCAAACAATCAACCCAATTACCCATCCCCATTATCTTCTTTATTCTTAAGAATCTACCCTAAGAATCAGCTATTTCTCATTCATTCATTCCTAAGGATCATCCTAAGGAAACAACATGAAGTCCATTGTTGCTAGTGACACATTGGTCAAGCGCAACTGCTAATATTATCACTTAGGCGCAGCTGCCAGAATTGGGACATTTTCTATGAGGCGCTTCTGCCGATATTGACCTTTAAACGCTACTGTCATGGTCATAAGGCTCTCTATTAGGCGCAGCTGCCGATACTGTCCTTAGAGCGCAACTGCTAGGACGTTTACTGTAGAGCTAAATTATCTATGGGTTGTGGCGCAGTTGCCAGTGCTCATCTATAGGGTACTGGGTCCACTGTTGCCAATGTATACCTATAGGGCACTAGGTACGTACTACTAATATTCCTCTATTTCAGCTTTTATCCCTCATCATTCATCTACCCATGTTTTACCCAACATATTTTGTAGATATAAAATATTTTATACAGCTTACATCATTTAAAACATGTATAAAAATCTTTCATCAGCATAGACATCAAGTATTCAAACAATATGCACACATAACATGTAATTTGTATTAAAATAATTCATATCTATGTGTAAGATGAAAGGGACTATGCACTCACCTGGGAAGGTGGTGACTCGGCACTCGGACAACACTTCGTTACTCTTAAAACAACTTCCTCGACAAAACCTAGTATCAATATCACTAGGGTTTAGTCTAATATTCGCTGAGACTAATTAATAGTCTGGCTATTATTACTATTATATAAGCGTTAAACAATAATTATATAACCTATAATAATAGCCCAACTACTCCTTATAAGGTCCTAATAACATTACTATATTGAAACATAAGCTACACTAAAGATAGGGTAGGCACAGCTCACTTACAGCGGGTTTTCTCGAAAACCGGGCTTCGCTGAAGCAGCGTTCCCGAGTCAAAAGGCTCTTTTCTCGAGGCTTCAGGAGCCTCGGGGCTTCCTTCGGGTGCTAGGGGGTTTACCTAGACTTTAGGGGGCTTAAGGGAGCTTAGAGAGAGTGTAGAGAGAGAAAGAAGAGTTTGAAGGTGTGAGGAAGTGAGGAAGTGAGGGAACCCGACACCTCTATTTATAGGGGTGCTGACTGATGGACTCGCCGAGCAGGAGGACCTACTCGCCGAGTTGGGGCATGTGGCAGCCTTCTGGTGGTGCCACGTGTCCAATTCTGGTGGTGCCACGTCACCCCTATCGCGTATCAGCCTTCAAACTTAGAAAAATCATAACTCTCGCATACGAGCTCTATTTTCGACGTTTTTTTTTCAACGCGTAGGTAAAATCAATATCTACAACTTTCATTTAGACTCCGTTGGCTATTTCTCGACCGATCTCAAATTTAACAGTAGGAGGCGTTTAGACTGTTAAATGACCGCGAAGAATTCGTAACTCCTTCATACGGACTCCGTTTTCGTCTATCTTTTTACCGTTGAGTTCCTATTAATGAGATCTTCAACTCTCATTTAGGTCGCATAAGCCAAAAACCGCTCGAACTAAAATTCAAGTTTCGGGCCGTGCACTGCTAAGTCGAATCTTAGAAAAATCATAACCTCCTCATACGAAGTCAGATTTGGGCGTTTTTTTTTTTGCATGTTCTCGGTTTAACATATACTACAACTTTCGTTTAGATTGATAAGGCTAAAAGTCGCTCCATCGTAAATTTACTATTTACGCTTCCCGGTGTCGTGCCGGTTTTGCCATAAAACTTCGACGAACCATAACTTCTTCGTGATAACTCAGATTTCGGCGTTCTGTATATGTATGAAAACCTTGAGACATATTCTACAACTTGGTTAAGGTTATTTATTCTAAATAATATTTTTTTTGAAAAGTCGTTTTCGACCCCTATTGCCTCTAAATTGACTAGCCCGGATATACGAGCGTTACATTATCTCTTAACAATGAAAGGCTTTTGTTATATATACTCAGTATGCAATCAGTTATATGCATCCATCGATGTTGGACTCTCCAAATGGAGTTGAGAGATAAGGTGGATGTCTTTACTTATTTATACTATTGTTAAAGGAAATGGGACTTTAGCATCTAGCAATGTGGGATGGGTTCAAAGCTCACAAGAAAAATAAAGTGAAATGCCATGGACAAGAATCGAACTCGTACTGTCCACCTCCATTGTGCAAAACTTCCAACACCTTACCATCATATCAAGTCGTAACTTGTGTTCAGGGATAGAGTGTGCTATCAAGAAAGCTCGAATGGAATAAGAGAAGGTTGTATAATCATTTTCTCTTTTACTTTAGTTGTTGGTATGAGTTTGTAACACTGAGAGATGTAAACTCTAATAAACATTTGAAAGTTTTTGTAAAAACACAATTTATTGATAATAATTGGAGTTTTAAAAGTACTGGAGTTAAATACATCCTTAATTGAATAACATCTAAAAAATATGATTATTCTCCTCCTAATCTTCTCTACAAATAGGACATATCAAAGAATCCAGTTCAATCCCTGTTATATCATGATTTACCCTTGTGGGAATACGATCTGACAGTACACGCCACATAAATACATTAATCTTAATAGGTATCGACCTATTCCATAGAGTAGCTATAGCACCTTCAGGAAGACAACGATCATCAATATAAATTTTGACAAATCGAACTGAGAAAACATCTGAAGGATCAAGCTCTCACCCCTACCCATAACTATCAGCAAAATACTGCAAGTGCACCGAGTTCATACACGAGTGTAACTTCGTGAGCTACAAGTCCTCGACACCCCCTCTAATAGGCCTTCTCCACGCAAAACTCCAACCATGCGTACTCTAGAAATCTCTAATTAGCCCATGTTGGTCATTTGAGAGAGCAAAACAAATACAGAAAACTGATTTTTGAAAGCAATACTTCCACACTATGTATCAATCAAGAACCTAGTGTGAACCCCATCACCCCCCTTTCTATTCATGCACGACAAGGGATGAACATCTCTATCATGTAAATGATTAATAGGACTAACAATATTGGACCGCACTTGATTAATGGAGGCGGCAATCTCTCTATAATTTACTTATTGATACATCATTCTTTAAATATTTTATTGTTAAAGTCTGCATAAAATATATTTTACGAGACAATTATACTAATGTTTGAAAATATTTATGTCGTCATTTGTGATATTTTAACAAAATTATAATGAAATAGTTAGAAAACAAAACAAATCGTGTTTCTATTTGTGCATCAAGCTGCCAATCATCAAAAGTTCAAAACGACATATTTGTCAATGTAATTGTGATTAAGGATAATTAATCACTTATAATTGTACCAACAATCATGTGTATACGTTTGTTCTAATTTTTGTTCAGAATAAACAAGATATCTTAGTTTCAAATTTCGGTTGTCAATACCGAACAACAATTATCAATAATATGTTCATAAAAAATATTTCATCAATGTTGCTTGTCTTAAGAATGTTAACGAACGTTTTAAAGAAACACAACTCGATACATGTTTATCATATGTTTGTTGTTGAATCTTTATCCAGTTGTTGCTTGCAAACCTTTTGCCTTTTATTGTATGATTATTGTCTTCTAACAACATTAAAAAGGTATTCGACAATTACAAAAAGATGTTACATTTATAATTATTTATACTTGCAGATAATGTAAAAAAAACATTTGCATTAATTTACCAAAAGCATCTAATGGAACTCGATTTCTCCTAGATTTTTTTTTCTTTTATTAACTAACCAACTAATCATCAGTTCTAAAAACATATTTATACTTGTACTAATAGCTTTTTTTTTTTATATTTTATATATATATTTTTTCACTTTTTGTTTTGGATGAGCCGGCTGTGCGACCACACAGAATCCGTATCATTTAGCGAACCTGTATGTCTTTTATATATATTCGTATTAGCGACGAATTAGTGTCGGATTAGTGATGAATTAGGACATTGATGACAGATCGGAGACATTTGTTTGTTTTTATTAATTTTATAAGAATTATCAACTTATGATTGTATTAATGATTTTCTTATATATATATATATATATATATATATATATATATATATATATATATATATATATATATATATATATATATATATATATATAGGTAGGTTCAATTGAGAAAATAAAAAAGGTTGAGAACGGGGGAATTATTCTCAGCCAATCATTTATCTAAAATGTTCAAATTAAAAAAAATACGCGTCTCCATTTTCATTAAGGGTATCTTTGTAAATTAACAAATTTTTTACATAGAACTTACCTGTTCGTGTTATCAGTTTCCAATTTGATGATATCTTTATCTTGTTTGAATCGTATATGAGGAATTCATTATCAAGATTATTTTCTTTATATAACTCGTTAGCAATTATACGTTTTCATTCCATTAATCGTGAAGTTTCGCATCTGTGTTTCAGTTTTCTACTTCGTTTTCAGTTTCCGATTTGATCAGATATGTATATCGTTTGAATCAGATAGATCGGAGTTCATTATCAAGATTATTGTTTTTTATAATTTATTTGGAATTACACTTATTATATTCCTTTTGGAGTTGTTTCATCGGAGTTCATTATCAAGATTATCAAGTTTCGAATATGTATTGGAGTTATTTCATCGGATTTTTGTTAAGTAGTTTGAGATATTTATTTCATCAGTTATATCATTGTAGTTTTTACGTTCTGTACTGAGAGAGATTGCTTAATTCCATCATATGATCATATATGATTTAAGTTTCTTTCAGATATTTTGTACGTTGAGGTGAGATATATTCGAAATTAACCAGGTTTTCATCTTTACGACTTTTTTTGTGAGATATATTCGATATTTTCGATATTAAGATTGTTTTTGTTTATTTATATAGATCATTTGGTGTATTATGTCGAATTCTAGTGTTATTGATGGTGATTTGTATTCGTCTATGAGTGAGAGTGAAGAAGAAGATGTCGAGAACTCATTTTTTGAAGGTATCAGTTATTGAATTATTTTGTTGTTTTTAATTTTTTTGATTATCATTTATTTACATATGAATATGTTAATATGAATAAATTGTTGTCTTATTCATATATAAATAAACGTGTGTTAATTGTAATTTCGAATTTATTATTTTTTTCGTTTTATTCATATATGAATACGTTATGTTTTATTTACATATGAATATGTTAAAATGAAGAAATTGTTGTCTTATTCATATATGAATAAACGTGTGTTAATTGTAATTTTGAATTTATTATTTGTTTCGTTTTATTCATATATGAATAAGTTATGTTTTATTTTATACATTTTGAATACTCATGAATTTTATGTATTCATATATGAATGTTTTTTGTTTTATTTATATGAGTTTTATGTATTCATATATATTATTGTTTTATTCATGCATTATTATTTTAGGTGGTGAATCTTCAAGTTCAGTACATGATGCAGAATATTTTGATGATATAATTGGAGAACATGTCTATAAGCCAGATGTACCTGTTCAACTTATTCCATTTAAGGGTTTAATATTCAAATCATTAAAGTTGGCTATCAAAATGTATTCTGAGTATGTTGAAATTGGTGGTTTTGATGTTAGACTGAGCACACAGTCAAGGTTTGATAACAAGATTATAAAGAAGAAGCATGTTATATGTAATCGTGCTGGTAAACAGAAAAAGAAATCTTGTGACACATTAGGTACAAGTGGTGTTAGAAGGAAATGAAATTCAAATTCAAGAGCTATTGGTTGTCAATCAAAGATTATATTTGAATCTGTGTATGAAACTCCAAATTATAAAGTTTTTCAGTTTGATGAACTTCACAACCTTCCACTTGAGAAGAGAAGCGATTTAAAAAAGGCGAGACAAATGTCATATTCAGAAAAAGAGTTTATTGTGCGTTCTTCCACATCAAAAATAGGTCCAACTATGGCTCATAAGTTGAGGGCAAGTCTGAGAAGTGGGTATGAGTTTGTAAAGCCCAAAGTAGTTGACTATAAAAATTTAAGGAGAGATATCAACAGGGTTATTGGTTATAAAGATGCCCAAATGATAGTAAACACAATGAATGACCGTCGAGCTCACTATCCAAATTACTCATTTGAGTTTAATTATCAAGATGATGTTTTGGACTGTATGTTTTGGGCTGATGAAATGGAGAAGACATATTATGCTGAATTTGGTGATGCTATCTCGTTTGATGCGACTTTTCGAACAAACAAGTAAGTTATTTTATCTACTTTTGTTTATAGCTTATTCATATATGAATATTTTTATATTCACTTATTAATACATCAAAAATTGACTTTAATGAACATTTTTTTGTGTTTTAGGTATCGAATGGTTTTTGTTTCGTTTACTGCTATTGACCATCATAAAAAATCGGTTATTGTTGGATCTGTGTTGCTAAGCAATGAAAGCATTGAGTCTTACTCTTGGTTGCTTAAAGCATTTCTTAAAACTCATGGGAAAGAGCCAACACTTGTTTTAACCGATCAAGATGCTACAATAAAACAAGTTGTTGAGAATGTGTTTCGTAATTCAAAGCACCGATTATGTATGTGGCATATAATGAAAAAGTTGAAAAAAAGGTATTATTTTAATATATTTCAAATATATTACTTATTAGTATATTCATTTATGAATATTGATTGTTATTTTACTTATTATTATTTATTCATTTATGAATATTTTTGTTTTAATACAGATATCATATGATTTATTTATAAACACAGACTTTAGAAAAAGGTTTTCGAAGCTTGTTTGTGACATTAATATGAAACCTGATGTTTTTGAGGTGAAGTGGGGTTTGCTTATGAAGGAATTCAATCTTGAAGACACAAGATGGTTTAAAGACATGTTTACAATACGTGATTCATGGATACCTGGATATTTCAGTGATATTCCAATGTGTGGTTTGATGAAGACTACATCGAGGTCAGAGAGTATGAATTCATTCTTTAATACATATTCAGAAAGTGGGATCTTACTTTTGAATTTCATGATGAATTACAACACTGCCATTCAAAAGCAAAGGAATACTCAACGAGAGCTTGATAAGGCATCAAAGAAAGCATCATATAAAATGCAAACACCTCGAGAAATAGAACTGCAAGCATCAAAGGTTTATACAAGTACATTATTTTTTGAGGTCCAAAAAGAAATATATAAAGCAAGTTTTTTCTATACATACTCATATGTTGGTATTGAAGATGGTTGGGAAGTTTACATTATGCAGCACAACAACAGTAAAAGTGATTTTAAAAATGAATTTAAGGTAATTTTACTTGTTTTTTTATGAAAAATGTAATAATATTCATATATGAATATGATAATATTCATATATGAATATCAATATTCATATATGAATATATGGATATTATATAAATATATGAATATATATGAGTGTTGATATGAGTATTCTTATATGAATGTAAATGTGTAAATTTTGTTTTTGTATCAGGTTGAAATAAAAGCTGAAGAGAAAGAAATAAATTGCAGTTGTGAACATTTTAAGCGTATGGGTGTTTTATGCAGAGATGCTTTTACAATAATGATGAGATGTGGTGTTAAAGAAATTCCTGAAAGGTACATTTTGAAGAGATGGAGAAAGGATGTGATATCAAGAAATTATCATTTTAGTTCTGTTCAATCCGATTTAGGTGATTGTGAGAATGTAAAGCTAGTCAATGATTCATATTATAGTTTTGAATCATGTTTGGATATTGTAAGAGATGACAAAAAGAGATTGGCTTTGTTTGCTGAGAAACAACAAATGTTGTTGAAGGAATTTGAGAGTGATTATATTTCTACTGGATTGAAAAGCAAGATAGATGGTGAAGTCGTATGCAAGCTTTTGGGTGTTACTATTCCTATTCCAGAAGAGATTAATATTCATGTTCCTGAAGTTCAAAACAATAAAGGTTCTGGAATCAAGAAAAGAATTCCAAGTGCATGTGAAATAGCATATGAAAATTCTAAAAAAGAACATAGAATGTGTTCAAGATGTGGAAAACGAGTTCCACACAATTTACGTACTTGTTCAGAAAGAGTTGGAGCTGCTAAATCAGCAAAAGACAGTTAGGGATTTTTTTGTTTTTTGTTTTTTTTATTCATTTATGAATATATAAAGATAAAAACAATAAACAATAATATTCATGTATGAATAATATACATTTATATTGATATGGTAAATTGATATGTTGATATTTGTTTTTTAAATTACTATAAAATAAGTTATATTGATATTGTAAATTATTTATAAATGAATACAAATATGTGAAATTTGTTACACTAATAAATAAGTAATATTCATATCTGAACTTTTTTATGTTAATATCTGAACTTTGTTATACTTGATGGGTTTTATACAAACAATCCTATGTGTGCATGCAACCCTAGAGTTGGATCTATGTTATCACTATTAGTTATACAACATTATGAACACTTGAAGAACCCTAAAAGGCTTCTAGGAATTTCAAAATCCACAAGGAAAGATGAAATACATACCTGATGAAATACATACCTCTTGTTGTTATATTGTAATAACAACTTAAATCTTGAATCTTCTTGTCTTTGAAAGCAAGTACCACAAGTGTAGTACCTCTAATGGCTCACAAACACCAAGAGCAAATGGAGAGGCAAGAGAGAGAGAGAGAGAGAGAGAGAGAGAAGGTATGAAATTCGTCCCTAGGAACCGTAGACAAGGCATGTACGAATTCTTATGGCCTTAGGGGTATTTATATAGGTGTAGAGATTAGGGTTTCAGTCCTTATCCTTATCTAGTTGCTTGCCCACCAAGTAACCATAAGATAAGCCTTGAAAACCCTTATCCTTATCCTTTGGACGATTTCAATGATCCTTATCTCCTTAAATTCGTTCAACCCATATTTAGGATAACCATTACCATATTTTGTAACTATCACATAATTACAATTCAACCCCTCTAGTTTAATTAATTACACTTGATCACAAAATTAATTCTTAATTAATTATTGACCAATATTAATTAAACAAATATGACTTCTCCTTTAATATATTATTCTTATAACATATTAATAAATCATAATAACATCTTTCTCTATTATTTCTCCATTCAAGTTGCTCTCGTGAAGGCAACCCAAAAGGACCATGCACAATCGGGTCAAGTACTTGACAAATATGGTTACGAGTTTAGACACTAATCCAACAGTCTCCCACTTGGATAAGTCTAGTAACTATAATAGTAAGTACTACCCGATTAGCAATCATAGCTCTCAAAGACGCTGTCGAACTCTGATCTTATCGGTAACCTGTCCTTTAGATAAGGGATCATATATTCCTCCATTCTAGATATCATATATACGTGAGACATGGATTGAAATCATTCTCTCAGTCTATGTGTTGTTTCCCGATTTCCGATTTACGACGACTGACTAATTGAACAAATCAAATTAGCCCTAGCCCGGCCGAGCATTTACGTTTGTCATCACTAAATCATCGAGGGGCCCACAAATATCACTTTTATCCCACTTTGGGTAAAAGGAACGAATAAACTTCGACTCAATGCTTGCTTGCACTCACTCACCAAATCACACACAACAATAAGTTTTATAACACAAAGTTACTGGTGCATTTACAAGTTATCAATGTGTAACCGATTCGCAAGATACAACTCACACATCTCGGTTTCAAGAATACAAGATATTATCGTTTCACCAATCGCTCGTGATAAAATCCATGAAGCGATCCAAGTGAGCGTGGGTTTAATCCAATGCTCAAAATCATATTCATAAGCACTCATGAACGTTGCAGCAAACCTTTGCTATGTCTAATACACTTTAGACAATCTACAAACCAATTCATGACAGTCTTCATTCATACCTACTTCCAACATATGAACGACTGTGGACCATTCGAATAATTCGATTATTCTTAATAAACTCAATTATTCTGGAAGTCAAAACATGCAAAGTGAAACACAAGCATAATACTAATCCTATATGGTCCCAAACGTTTGAGTATAAATAAAACACCTTTTATTTATCACCATATCGATTACTCATTATGTTTTGTTTTGGTTAATTAACTTATTACTTTAATTATTACTACAATTGTCCTATGCTCTTAGCATGCACTCAATATTTACCTATGGTCCTTACTTTGTGAAATAGATCAATTGAAACTTTTCAAATGCAACTCATTTCACAATCTCTAATCCTTATAATTAGTGTAAGAATACCAAATTCTTGCCACCTTTTAGAATATGTCAAATTCTAATATTTTATGCAATGATCCTCTTGTGAAGTCACGACACAAAAATCACAAAGACTCGGCCAACGAAATCACAAGGTACTCTATCAAAATTGTTACAGAACAATTTTGTAGATGTGATGTCTCTCACTCAAAGTACATTCCTTTGAACATCCTTTTGCATAAAATTTTCTAATCTAGACATAAATTCTTAATTTCCAACTCCCAATTATGGAAAATTTTCCATATTTACCATATGACAACTCATTCTTAATAGAATCTAATCTATTCATAATAATGTCGATATGGTCCATTCAATACCATACTTCCAACTACTCACAAGCGACCAATCCTCAGCGAAGTTTTGGATCGTCCTTTGACAATTGTTTAATTATCTTAGTCATAACCAATTCTTGTCCTTTTTCCCTATTAATACGCTAGACATTTGGAAAAATTTTAGAATGGTCAAATATTATAGCACTTGCAATCGATCCTTTACCCGAAGCGTATGGGACACAATGCATAATGTCTTACATAAAGATACGATACTCTATCAATCTTCTGCCATGATATTTTATGTGTCACGTTCATACAATTCGAACTATGAAGAGGGATACCGTAATCATAATCGAAATTTAAGAAGACACTATGTATTGTTATGTTTTACTAGTATTATCTTGTTTGGTTCGGTGTTAGGTTCTCGTTCCTAATACAAGCAAGGGTGTTTTATTGTTATGTTTTACTTGTTTTGTTCAGAGTTATGTTAGTCCCTCTTTTGGTTTATAGTTGTATATCAATGTATGGTTAGATATGCTAGTTCACTATAAACAGAGCTCTGATACCAACCTGTCACACCCCCGAACCAGACGGTGGAAACGTCTGGGGGCTGTTGTGACTCAATTGAATACCATGACAATGAATATACATGAAACATAACATCATTCGTCACCAACATTTGAATATTACAACTGATAGTGTTTACATCCATTACATTGTCTCAAAACGTTACATTCTCAAAAGTAGATTGTTCGATACCAATTAAACAACCGCAAAACATCATAGAGTACAATCCTTTCTTCACTTTATCTGTTACCTGAGAATACAAGTATTTTCAAAAACGTCAACATATGAAATGTTGGTGAGTTCATAAGTAGTGTTTGAAATCCAATGTTTGTATTGTTTCGAAAACCACCAGAAAATCCGATATTTTCTGAAAAGAGCTTAGTATAAAAAGTGTGAAGATCCATAAGTATGCTTGTTTGTTTCTATAAATGTAAGAATACGATTTGTAAAACTCGGTATATAGTTCAAAAATGTATTAATTGAAAACCCTAGGAAAACCCGACGTTTTCCTATCACTTTGCTTTAATTAGTTTATGTGTTGTTATTTCGTTACGTTAGAGGTATTCGTTGAGCTCCGGAGGCATTGGGTGTACAGTAGGTTGTGAATTGTTGTAACATACGTTAATGAAAACGTCCAGTTGACAACCGTACAAGCGATCCCTTAGGCGTCGCTCGCACTTATTCACATAACCCAACCCTCCCGGACTTGTGTAGTCCCACGACCGAAGGGAAATGGAGAAGGTACGAAACCCTCGGTATTTCTCTACGTCGTTCAAGACCATTGCGAATGCGAAGGGCCCGAAGCCCAACTCGCAATCGTGAGTTCCCGACTTTACTAGCAGTACCGAAGGACCCTAGGGGACCAGCAGCACGTTTGCCATTGAAAGTCCTTTTACACGAGGTTAAGTCGTATTAGACCCAACTACATGTAAGCAAGTATCCTTTGGGCCTAAAGATCATGTCATCGGGCTAGCTAGGCCAAACAAGCATGATTTGAAACTTTTGGGCCTAAGGAAGGTACGTCGACGTATAGAGTAGTTCCACGAGTGTATAGAGTTCCGAGAGTTCCATGTGTGTATTGAGCGTCGTAGTGTTAGTAGTTTTAGATTTGTTATTGATTCGAGACCGAATCAATTCGTTTGATAACGATTGTTGGTGATATTGTGTATTGTAATTCATCGAGAGTCGTAGTGTCAGTCTTGGTTCATAACGAGTGTATTGAATTAACATTGAAAATTTTCAGTTTACAACCCCTCTTTATTTTGTAAATTTACTTTTTCACCCCTTTAAGTAAATTAATTTCCGGTTTAGTCCTTAAACCATTTTTCTTGGCATTTTAACATCAAAACTTAATGAAATTGATATTTTTCAGCACCTTTTTAATTGAAAACAGTTTTAGACCCTGAAAATACAATTTTTCTCGGTTGTAGCCCTTTATTTCGAAATTTTTACACTTTTGGCCCAAATTGGAAAATTTTTGCAACTTTGGTCCTTTTTAACTATGGAAAGCATTTTTGACCTTTGAAAAGTATTTAGAACACTAATAACCCACTGTTTTACAGAAAAACACGGTTCAGCCCCTCAAGTTTGGGAAATTTCGCATAATGGGCCCTATTGGGCCGAAAATGTCATTTTTAGCCCATTAAGCTTGAAATTTATGTTTTTCATCCTCCAAAAAAGTATATTTTCAGAAAATACATTATGGAAACTGTTTTGACTCATCTCACCCATCAGAATTCGAAATATTTCATTTTGGGCCCTTTAACTTTATATTTTTAACATTTTATGTCCAAAAATTGAGTTTGTAGCCCAAAGTAGATGTTATTAAGCCATTTAGCTATTTTTCTTGGAACACTTTGTATGTAGAAATATATTTGATGCTAGTATCATTTAACATAAAGTATATCTCGATTTTTAGGGGTTTATGGCTTGATCCAACATTATAAACACACAAAAACACACATATAAGCATAGAAATCATACAAGGCATACAAAACACATATAGATCTACACTTTCACTTGTATTCCCCTCCCCCCCCCCCACAAAACTTATAAAACAGAAAAATAGGAGGTATGAAGCTCACCTTAGGGGGTAGTTTCGGTTCTTGAAGAAAAGATGGAAGAAAACTTGGTGATTTTCGGCCCTAGCACCCCTTGATGAAGATCTCGAGTTTATGGAGTTTTCTAGGAGTATGATCACCAAAGAAACTTGTTTAGAATAAGAGATCTCATGTGAGAGGGGAGTTTTGAAGCTTAGACATGGAAAAACTTACCAAAGGATGATGATAACCTTGAAGAATCCTCTTGAAACACAAGAAATTTTTTGAGACTTTGAATGGAGAGGAAAAGAGAAGTCTTGAGTGATTTAGAGAGATTTTTGTGAGATGTGTGTGTGTGTGTGTAAACTCTCGGCCAAGGGAAGGGAAAGAGAGAAATGAGAAGTGAGTGAAGTGACATGTGCATGGAAACATGTGTTTGTGCATGGAGATCCATGAGAGAATAAGGAGGTGGCATTGAAAGTCAAACCTTCTTCATTTCTTCTTGGATTTGGGCCATGGGCCGAGAATTTAAAAGGAAAAGGAAAAATTTGGGCTTTTATGCCCTCTAGCCCATGTAGAAGTTAGGTTGGATGAGTTTTAACCTAAAAGAAATATAATATGATTTTTACCCTTTGTTGGACTAGTTTAGGTTATTCATGTTTCAAAACTCTTAATTTATTTCATTCTAGGCCCAATATGGCCCATAATGTTGAAATAAATTAATGTGGGTCCAATTAGAGCCCATTTAAGGGTTCTAAGCCCATGATAGTCAAATTGGAAGCTTATTGGTCCATAGAGTCCAATAAGGAAGTCCTAGTCCAAAATGGACCTAATCAAGAACTTCTAGGGTTTCCAACCCTTATTTGAGCATATGAGATATATTTGAATGAGAATAGAGTATAGTATTCACTTAGAGTATATGCTTTTACAATGGATAATGTTTATGTGAGAAGAGAATTTCCTAGCTAAAAATGCTAGTTGTGACACGAAGTATGATTGGCTTCTTGATTTAACTATTTCTTCAATTTTTGATTCCTCTTCTTAGACATACAATTGTACTAGGAATCACTTATAGGATTAATTGAGATATGGTTCTTCATCATTAAGACCTATCATAAAACATAATAAAAGGTACTCTCCCTTCTTCTTAGAATAGAGAAACTTTTATCTTTCTGCCTACTTGATTCTTCTTATTCGTTCTGCTATTGATTGAAACTTTTTCAATCAATTCAGAATTACACTTAATCTCATAAGTATAATCATATTTACTTAACCTTAGTAAATCATGACGAATATCTTTGTTACTCTTGTGGTGGATTTGATCAACACACACCTTTGTGTACTCGATCTCCTAGTCCTTCACTTGACACTTTGTCAAAGAATTTGTCTAAATTTCCAAATATGAAATTTCTCATTCATCATTCAATCAAGTTGTATGATTCCAAGATTCTATCCAATTGAAACTTGGGCGATGAGAAACTTTCCCTATTTGGTAAATTCTTGACATTTCCACAAATAATACAATTAAGAATCAAATCCATTATTGCTAATAATAGAAAGTTACAAACATCAATTTTTCATACATGCCATTGCAAGGATAAATAAATAATATAAAATCAAAATATATTTTATTGCGGAAAAATTTGTCCTTACAATGCAATTTAATTGAAAAACTATGTTAATACATATTTCTTAGCAATCTTATTCTAACTCCAAGTAGTAGCTAAAGATTCTAATCTTCAAGTAATGTGATTGAAATCCATTTCTTCACGATTAGATTTCGCTCATTTCTTCCCTTAAGCTTTCTCTCTTTTCTTTGATCCTACAAAACATCGAAATGTAATCTTATCACATCATGTATTAAGAATCTAGAATAGGAACTTAAAAGAGTTAGTTAATGGATTTTACCTAAAGTAGAGCCATACGTTTTGACTCTCCCATCTCTTAGATCTCTTAGGTAAATAGGGCAGCTTCGTCTTCAATGCCCTTCTCTTGGCAATAAAAGCAAATTGACTCTTTTGGAACAGCACACAGAACTACTTCTGACTTTGCCTTTCTCTTATGATCAAACTTTTCGATCATGGCATGCCTTTCGTTGCCATTTTCTACATCCATAGAGGTCTGGAAGGCAGATTCACCAATCAATTTTGCTTTTTCAGTGCGACAAATCGTTGTTGATTCAGCAGCAATAAGCATATAGGTGAGATCGATGAGGGTTACGTCGTGGTTCATCATATAGTACTCTCTTACGAACTCACTATATGAGTCAGGAAGTGACTGAAGGACCCAGTCAACAGCCAGCTCCTCACAGACAACAGATCCCAACCTTCTTAACCTATCAATGTGTGACTTCATCTCTAGGACGTGTGCACACACCGACTTTCCTTCTTCATGTTTACTTGCCAAAAGGACTTGAGTGAGTTTGAACTTTTCAATCTTTTGAACTTGTGGGTTAGGGAGAATAATAGGAGGAGGTGGAGGAAGTGAAGCATGATCTCTTGTTCCCCGATCGAATCGTGGAATATCATCTTCATGTGAAAAGCTTGTTCCACGGGATTTGGGAAGACCATAGTTGTCATACTTTGACATCTACAAATCGGGAGAAAAATTCAAGTTAGTTGATTGATTGAATCCTTAATAAATCACCCAAATGAGATATTAAGGCTAGGACCCAACACAATACTCTACAATTTGGGAGAGGGATGTTGTAACCCAAATTGCAGAACATTTGAAGGTAAGTGAATGACGATTCACTAATTTCCACCATGAAAAACGAAAAAGAAATTTAAGTTTTAAATCTATTGAAAATTCCTAGATCTTTTGAGATTCATTGAACTTTTCAATGGCATGTTTAAATCTCGATATGCCCCTCGATTTGTGACTGGGATGGCGAGGATCACAAAACATGATGTGAATAACCATGCAAACTTACATGGTGCCCCCAATGTTATAGTCACCTATTCGATATGCCAGTTAACCACACACGCTCCACCGAACTATGACAAACAATGAGTCACCCTTTGCTACCTTTGCTTAGAACCATTTAGTGTGCCGGTTAACCACACGCGCTCCACTAACGTCTTCGCAAGGGCACAAAGTGTAATTTCATGGAATTGCATCAATTCACTTTTGCCTAAAATAACTAAGATTGGGAATTTTGTAAAAACATTTAGTTACTTTATACTTCATTATACTTTTAATGGAAATGGTTTGCCCTATCCTACCCGTTCAGCTAACGACCCTCCACCAATCAAGGAAGCGGTGGGTGAGAGTGGACACCCATTAAACGGCCATTTTATAGGCCATAACCTTATACCCCCCTTTTAGATCGGCTTCGTGAATGAGGCCTACTAACGGTAAGACTAGCATTTTAGTTATACATATATAATATTAGACTTTCAATGTTATATATATAGTATAAGGGTGTATTTTACACTTTTAAAATACTAGGTGATTTAATTTTATAAATTACACTTTTAATTTAATTAAATATAAATCATATCATTATGGATTTATTAACTCTCTTTTAATTATACACTTAATTAATTTAATAAAACCATAAGGGTGTAATTTGAACTTTTCAAAATTAGGGTTTTAGAATTTAGACTTTTTCAAAATTAAACCTTTTAATCAAACAATTTAAATTCCAAAACTTGAGGGCAAGTTTTTAAACTTTTCAAAAACAATTAGGTTTTAATCTCACTTTAAAATTTTCGAAATTTAATACTATTTAAATTAAAATATTAAATATTAAAACTCTTGATTTAATAATTATCTTGAATTAAACTATTAATTTAAATTATTAAATCATAAGGGATTATCTAAATCATAAAGGATAATTACCAATTAAACAATTAATTTATCCTAATCCTTTTAATCTCTCTAAATTTCAAAAATCATGGGATAGGATAATTCAAAATCTTTAATTACCATATATTACCATTAAAGGATAATTACAAGATATAGGATAATCCAAATCCCTAAAATTTAGGATCTTATCTTGGGGAGGAGGCTAATTTCGAAAAATCATGGGGTTTTTCAAACCCTAGATTTCGAAATCTTGAGGCTTAAGGAAAGGATTTGAAAACCTTTTCAAATTTTCGCAAATTAGGGTATAGAAACCCTAATCTCGAAATTTCAAGCCTCCTAGGGTTTATTGGCAATAAACCCTAATATGTCAAGTTAATACAATTGTATAATACTAATTGAAAACGAGTTAACCTAAGGCTCTAATACCACTGATGGGTTTTATACAAACAATCATATGTGCGCATGCAAACCTAGAGTTGGATCTATGTTATCACTATTAGTTATACAACATTATGAACACTTGAAGAACCCTAAAAGGCTTCTAGGAATTTCGAAATCCACAAGGAAAGATGAAATACATACCTCTTGTTGTTATATTGTAATACCAACTTAAATCTTGAATCTTCTTGTCTTTGAAAGCAAGTACCACAAGTGTAGTACCTCTAATGGCTCACAAACACCAAGAGCAAATGGAGAGGCAAGAGAGAGAGAGAGAGAGAGAGAGAGAGAGAGAGAGAGAGAAGGTATGAAATTCGTCCCTAGGAACCCTAGACAAGGCATGGACGAATTCCTATGGCCTTAGGGGTATTTATATAGGTGTAAAGATTAGGGTTTTAGTCCTTATCCTTATCTAGTTGCTTGCCCACCAAGTAACCATAAGATAAGCCTTGAAAACCCTTATCCTTATCCTTTGGACGATTTCAAGGATCCTTATCTCCTTAAATTCGTTCAACCCATATTTAGGATAACCATTACCATATTTTGTAACTATCACATAATTACAATTCAACCCCTCTAGTTTAATTAATTACACTTGATCATAAAATTAATTTTTAATTAATTATTGACCAATATTAATTAAACAAATATGATTTCTCCTTTAATATATTATTCTTATAACATATTAATAAATCATAATAACCTCTTTCTCTATTATTTCTCCATTCAAGTTGCTCTTGTGAAGGCAACCCAAATGGACCATGCACAATCGGGTCAAGTACTTGACAAATATGATTACGGGCTTAGACACTAATCCAACAATACTAACATATTACTTTGAACTTATTCATAAATGAATATATCATATTCGTATTCATTTATGAATAAATAAAAATAAAGTTTGAAAATATTTGAATACAAAAAAATGACATAAATAAGCAAACTTGTTTCTACTAATAAGTTAGTTATATTCATATATGAAATTTGTTATATTCATATATGAACTTTGTTATACTGACATATTACTCCTAATTTAATCATAAATGAAGATATCATATTCGTATTCCTTTATGAATAAACATAAATAAACTTTGAAAATATTTAAATATAAAAAACTGACAGAAATAAGCGAAGTTGTTTCTATTACATAATCATTCAACACAAGATAATAAATGCTGTTCATAAGCATTTCACAAAATATTAAGACGATGTTCAACAACATTTAACAAACCATTTAAAACTTGTTTCGCAGAATCATCTTACATTTACTTCAAATCCATGCATCTTCAACACAAACTGTTCTATAGCATCACACTTCAACGTTCTTTCATCTTCACAAGCAATCATCAATATTCTTTTAACCTTTTTTGAATTGTTTGCATAGCCTTGTATACATGATCAGTACGCACTTTGAATTCAACTTTTTGATATTTTTCAGCAAGATCCAACACCTTAGCCTTCAACATGTTAATTTCAGAAGTTAGCATTATGTGTGCATATCTTTGCCTGAGCTTCTTTAAAGTAGTTTGCTGAACTGCACTTTCTTTATGAAGACCTGGTTTCCACTTTGAGAGTGGTTGTCCCATATAGGTCTCCATATGTCTCATTGCAAAGACCCCACAATCAACTTTGTTTTTAACTGTTCTCCATGACATTTCAAGTCGTTGGGGTTTGATACTTTCTTTTGAGATTGCATTTGCTCTTGGATGGTTTATTTCTTTAAAGTATCTCACAAACAAATTTTTCTGATTACTAAATAAAATAAAAGTTAGATATGTAATAAATTGGTTCTTTTATGTTGTTGTGAATTGGATACATACCAAAGGTTTCATAATTACTCCGTATTTCCCTTCATAATCCCCCTCAACAGCACCATTGTCTAGAATTTCAATTGACGGTTTCTTTAAGTTGAAGACAATCACAAAAATGTAAGCACTTATAACAACTGGAAAGAATACCTGTTTTTATGTATATAATGGTAAGTATTTTGTTGATAAAATATATATAAAAAAACAACTTTAATTAACATACCATGTCAATATCTTTTATGTTCAAGATTTTTTTGTACCCATTGGTACTGTCATGAAAGTTCTCCTTGAAATTTTCATACTTTCTTTTATCAGACAATGTTGAAGTTAGATAAGCAGTCTGTATAATCATATGTGAATTTCGGTTGAATATATATAATTATGTTAAAGAATACATCATATTTGTATAATCATATGTGAATTTAAGTTGTAAAAAAATATAATATTCATAAATGAATACATCATATTGGTGTATTCATTTATGAATAAGGAAGGAATTAAGGTTAGAACATAAACTTACAGAAACTCCAACTTTCAAGAAGAGTCTGTATGGTGAATTTTCAAAATCCCTTTCCAGTTCTTGGTGGTTAAGTAAATCAGACCAAGTGTCTAAAACTTCTCCAAAAATCTCTGTGTTTGCATATAGACTTTCCATAACTGCTCTTTCTGCTATCTGACCATATTTTGTCTGGAAAAGCACATCTCTACAAATATATAATCAAAATGTGATAGATTATTATCTATATAATAATTATATATGAATGTATATAAAATAAAGTTACTTACGATGTATTGCCTTGTAAGTTGAACAACCATTCGCAGACAATACCTCCTAATGTGTCAGTTTGGGTTTTGTGTCTGTTATTCTGCATTTGAAAGGTGATTTGAAAGCATCAGCAAGCTTCTTCTCTCTTGGTTGATCCAGATCATGCTTTGTTGGTCCTATTTCAGTAGGAATTGATACAGAGATTGGAATTGGATTAAGAACATTTTTCTTTGCTAATCTGATAACAACCTTATGATGGTCGTCTTTGATTTGTTTCTTTGTAAGTGATTTTTTTGGTGAAGATTCATTAGATTTTTTACTTGAAGTTTGATTTGAATCTTGACTGAGACCTAGACTAAAGCTTGGAAGAGTATCTGCATGCCAGGAGATTTATCATATAAAAAGTTGTAAGTTAATTATAATATTTGATTTTATATTTTGAAATGTTTATCCAAATTGTTACCTCCTTTATTTCCTTTTGTCTTGTCAGCTTTTTCTCCTTTCTTGTTTTGATTTTCTGACTTTTTCTTTCCTGAAAGATAAAGAACTGTGATTAAGTAATTCATATGTGAATAAGTAATGTATTCATTTATGAATAAGTAATACATATCATTATTTATGAATAAGTAATACTATATTTTTTATTTAGTCATATATTGTGTTATTCATTTATTAGTGAATCAACTATTTACCTCTATCTTCTGCATTTCCTTTTTCAATTTCTGTTTGTTTTTCTTCACCTCCATCTTTCGTGTTCTTAGCTTCTGTTCCTCCTTCATTTATATCTTCAGAGTTTTCCTTGCCTGAAACATATACATCATATATGAATATTTTTTATTTTTTATTCATTTATATAGTGTATTATTCATTTATGAATAAACAATGTTATTAAAAAAATCAATATAAATATTGTAATATATTTTAAATCATTCATTTACCTGTATCATCTCCCTTTGTTTTTTCAACTTTTGTTCCTTATTCATTTACACCTTCTGATTTTTCCTTTTCTGCAAGAGTATTAGTTTTACCTGTACTCATTGGTGACCCTGGTCAAAATTTAACAAACAAAATGGTTATTGTGTATTGATATTTTTATATATTTTTTAAAAATAAAATTAAGACAAAGTTTACCTATATCAATATTATCGAAAATAGTTTTCATTTCAGGGTGATTCCAGATTTCATCTTCTTGACTATTTAAACTTGAAACTCCAATTCCAAGGACATTGTCCACAATGTTGTCAACAACTTTATCCAACAA
Organism: Lactuca sativa; assembly: GCF_002870075.4. Lineage (NCBI taxonomy): Eukaryota > Viridiplantae > Streptophyta > Magnoliopsida > Asterales > Asteraceae > Lactuca > Lactuca sativa. The sequence continues at coordinate 279,129,716 of NC_056627.2, forward strand.
ATTTTCATTTTCAGTTTGTTGAATAGTCTCTTCATGATTATTTTTTCCTCAGCATGATCATCTTTTTCTTCTTCATCATTCTGATTTTCATTCCTCTTTCCATCTTTCTCTTTTACTCCAATTTCACCTTCTTTTTGATTCTTATCTGCATCATTCTTTATTCCTTCATTATCTGCTTCATTTGAATCAAGCAAATAATCTACTTCTGGTTGACTTGCACCATTATCATTGTATTCTTCACCATTTCCCTCTTTATCTTCATTTTCTGTTTGATCATTTGTTTTTTGACCCATTATTGGTGTCAAATTGATTCCTTCAACTCCAATTTCATTAATTGGAAAATTAAAAAGTGTTGTGCTTTCAGTTTTTTCTTTAACAATCATATTTGTCATCTTTTCTTTGAAAATTCTAAAACTTTAATTTTCAGGGAACTTTGTCATCGCATCATTAAGCTTTGAATTCAGCTTTTCCTCCATCCTCTCAAAACTATTAAGCATTTTTGATATTTTTGATTCATATGCCTATGTAACAAAAAGAAGTATATGATTAGAATTTAATATAATAATTTAATGTAATCATATATTATTAACATGTTAAAACTAATTACCTCAACGAAATGATCCTCATCTTTATCAGAATCACTGTCTTCGAGATCTGTATCTCCTTCATTAACAAATTCTTCGTTTAATTCTCCAACTCCAAATCTACCTTTGTCTTGTTCAAATTTCTCTCGATATCTAATCTTCTCTGAACTCCAATAACAAATTGTTGGACGTTTACGTGTTACTGTTAAAGCTTCTGAGTGGATGTTATCAGCATAGAACAACTGCACATAAATGATAACTAATTTATATTAGTATAAGAACAGGTAAATATTATTTTTTACTTATTCATAAATGAATAAGTAATGTAAAACATTACGTGTGAACAAATATATTTTTCTTATTCATATATGAATATTTGCTATTAGTTTATGAATAATCAATATTATTAAAAATTGAGTATAAACATTATAATAACTTACCACCGAGAAAGCTGAAGGTCCAATAAAGAAGCTGTTATCTGAGTATGGTATGTATGAGTTTTTTGTTCTGACAAGACAGTCCAAAACATAGCTGCATGATAGTTAGCTTTGTTTACTTCTTTTTATAGTTTATTTTAGCATATTTCATCCATAATCTAGTTAATTTTCATGCATATTTTCCTTTTTGTTATTTTATGACTATTTCGGGCACTTTCTAGTTTCGTGAGCTTTATTGCAGATTTCATGGAGACTAGTGGAGCGGGAATGTTCGGGACGTATGGAAAGCGATGGGAATTGGTGGAAAACAAGGATCTTAGGCTTGATGGGTGGTGGAGATGATGCATGGAGCGAGCTTGATGATCATTTGAAGGCTTGAAGAGAAATAAACATTTAAATTTGCAAGATGCGGGAGTGTATTCAAGCATGCTTAGATTATTAATCGGGCGAGTTTACGAGCTATGAATCATTTGGAGAAGCCAAATTGGGCTTAAATTGAAGAAAACTTGAAGAAAAATGGGCTAGGAGCTGATTGGGCTCGCACTGGGCCAAGTGGGATATGCTTTGGAGGCCCAAAATCTCAAATAAGCCCATGTCAGACACCACCCGCGCAACCCACCCGCGCAACAGCACGTGGGTCGCGCAACCTCCTGCAGGGGCAATTTCGGAAATCCATTTGGAAGGCTATTTGAGGAAGGTTGGTGCCCATCTTTTGGAGACTCTTGGACATCCGATTTTTGGAGATTCTCTCTGGAGTTTTGAAGACTTTTGAAGGCCAAGAACCCTTGAAGAACATCATATTTTTACCTCTTGATTCTTGCTTAATGTTTGGTACAATTTTCTCTAACTTTGTTTCTTTGTGTTTAGCCATGCTTGGCTAAACTAATCTTGGTTGACTTTTGGTTAATCCTTTGAACTTTTGTTGAATGTTGAAGAATCCATGAACATGTTCTTAAATCTTTATGGGAATGTTTTGTGTTTTAACATTTTATCACTACTTGTATGTTTTAGTTCATGAGTTTAAATGTGTTTGTGGTGATTAGTTGGCTAATTTCTTGATTAAGTAAAGGATCCTCAAATTAGCAAGCAACAAATGATTTTTGTGTTGTTTTTGCTTCACACAATCATAAAAACATTTCCTCCAACATGGTGGTGAAAGCATTTGACCCCTCTTGGATTTGGTGACTTTTTGGTTCTTAATGCTAGTTGACTTTCACTAATTACATGCTATTTGGAATTAGTGACTTTGACTAAGGAAATTGTTATGAGCTTCTCTAGCCATTTCAACAATTAAGAAAAGTCTAGGTAATCTCAAGCTCCTTGGATTACTATAGCCAAATTAAGGATTTAAATCAAAGTATTGCACCATTGGATTCTAATGATATGTTCATCAAAAGTCAAAGTGAGGAAACTTTAAGTCAACCATCTCTCCCTCATTGATTTTACATCAAACTCTTATTTTTGTTGCATTTGTCTATTTAAATCATAGTTAATTCTAGTTTGTTTCAAGTATTTCAAAACAACAAACCCCCCCCCCCCCCCCCCATTTTATTTTTATTGTCATTTTACAAGTACTTTTACAAAGAGATTTTTCATAGAGTTATAAATTGAACCAATCTCCGTGGATTCGATCCCTTTACCACTATACACTATTTTAGTGTGTAATATTTAGGGTTATTATTTGTGTTGGCCTCGACAACCACCAAATTTTTGGCGCCGTTGCCGGGGATTGGTTTATTTTTAATCAATTTGTTTCTCTATGCCTAGATTTCATTGTGCAGGTACTCAAATTTAAAATCCCGAAATAAAAAAAAAAAAAAAGAAGTATGGTTCGGAAATGAATACTACTTGCACCGAAGACCAACTTTCTGAGCTAGCTCAGTTAGTTATGATGATTGAAAGTGACCAAAGTGTGCAACCCACACCTCTTTTTTGCGATTTTTGTGCCCAAAATGGACATCATTCCGACACGTGTCCATATTTACAAGGAGAATGGGAAGAAGTGCAAGATAAGGGAAGCTACTACCGGTCAAACCAATGGAGTTATGATCAGCCTCAACATGATCAATGGTGGGACAACAACCATGTTTGGGGAAATAACCATTACCTAAACCCATACCAAACATGGGGAAATAACCAATACCAACCAACTCCACTGTTCCAAGAACCCTATCCTTACCCTCCTCAACAAACTGAAACACCAAGCATGTCCTTAGAGGACATTGTGAAAAGCATTGCCACTTCTACCCAAATTTTCCAGGAAACAACTCAAGCTAGCCTCAAAAGCTTAGAGCAACAAATAACACAAATTTCTCAATCATTGAGTATAGTGGAATCTCGACACAAATTACCATCTGAAGAGAGCCCGTGTCATAACGCATGTTGCATTCCTTTGAAAGATGAGAAAACTTTTGATGGCCCAAAAGTGTTATATGAAGAAGAGGAAGAAGAAGTAGAAGTGGAAGAGGTTGTTAAAGAAGAAGAAGAAATTGAAAAGGCTGACAATGAAACTATAGAGGAAGTGATATGGGTTAATGAAAGAGAGGTTGAGCCGCCCACTACCATTAAGAAACTAACTCCATTGGTAGACCAACCACAAGAGCTGGAAGTGATAAATTTATCGGACTCTTTAAAGGATACGTATCCCAAGAAAGAAGACGCCCAACCGGTCACCTACTCAAAAGCCAAGTCAAAGAAGGAAGAGTTGATCACCTTAATGAACAAGTACAAGAAAGAATATGGTTGGATGATTGCTATTATCGAAGGTCTGAGTCCGGTATGGTTCTCCCGTAAAAAGAAAGTCAAATACAAGAAAAGAGTCCCAATGGAGGTGTGGAAATTAAAAAATGTAGACACGGGGAAAATTTGCGAGGTTAATGGACATCGATTGAAGCCATTCAATGAAGGTTTTGATTCAAATGTCCAAGATGTCGTCCATTTGGACGCCCCAAAGTGTTAAAGTGAAGTTTGGAGGCGTCTCGCCAAAGACGTTAAAGAAGGGCATTTTTGGAAAGCATTGTGTTTTCGTGTTTTTAATTTGAACAAAATGAGTTTTGAAGATGTTTTTGGGATTCAAAATAGTTGTTTTTTGAAGAAATCAAGAGTTTCTAGGTGTTTGGGGCTGTCCGAAGTAAGAACGGGTGAAAAACGAAGAAAAATAAAGCGAAAATGAAGATCAGGATCAGCGGGTTGCGCGACCCGCGTGCTGTTGCACGGGTGGGTTGCGCGGCCAGGTGTGATGAAGCGACATTGGCCCAAGACTTAACTGCAAGGTCTGCGCGACCCGCGTGCTACTCTGCGCGACCCGCGCACTGTGCTGGGCAATTTGGGCTATTTTTGGCTATTATTTGACCAGGTGTTAACCAAAGGTTTTAATGAGTTGACCTTTTGACTTTTTGTGACCAACATTGACCGAAATTGACCTTTTTTTGACCCATAGATTAAAATGTTCAGCTTCCCTTCTTCCTCATTTAATCATCTTGGCCTCCCACTCCATTCCTCTCATATAACCTTCCAGCACCCACCTCACCGGAAAATTCAAGATTGTCGGAGTTCTACTGGTCGTAATTTCACGAAACCACCGCCACAAACATCTCCCGTCATCCAATCCTTCGATTTAGGTCATTTTTGCCCTTACCTTAAGCATTGAGGACAATGCTTGTTCTTAAGCTTGGGGTGGGGCATTTCATTTTCCTTTTATTTTTTCATGCATTTTTAATTAGGTTGCATAAGATTTTAGTTTTAAGCTAATTTTCATTCATTTTTTTTAAATCCAAAAAGATTTTATTTTCTTCTTTTGTACTTTTATATTTTTGCATAACATTTAGCTTAGGGCATTAGCATTCATGCATTTTTGTTGTCTGTTTATTCTCACCCCTGGATGCCATGGAATAGGTTCACAGTTATTGTATCATTATTGGTCCAGGATCTTGTTGTTACCTCACCCATCGAACGGGGACCATTAGCCGCAGTTTGGGATCTCATACTTGGGATCATATGCTGGTAGCTTAAAAGGGGTAAGTGATCATGGACAGGTAGTTTTCATGAAGAATTATGCATACAATACTAATGACTGTAGGATATACTATAGCAATGGATGTCTTAGCCTTGCGGTCACTACCGCCGAGAGGATCACACTTGATCATGTTTGAACCGTTAGGATGAAGCACTAGTGCTTGTCCCCGAGTAGAATCCATATCCGGTCTCTTTACATCACCATATCTTTTTGCGGTTTTCTTAGGATTTTAGAGAAGTCTTTTAGTCCGCATGTGGACATTTTCTTTTTGTGTTTTAAAAAAAAAATCACAAATTTGAAAAGGAGCTTACATTATATCTTTATGCTCCACACATGGTCATTTTCTCGCTTAGACCATTCGGATTATATTACTACCCTTTCGGTTCCACTTACACACTTTAGAAACCAAATTCTGAGTCAAAAGGGTTGTTATTACATTACCTTCAAGTACCCAAAAAAAACAAAAAAAAGGGGGGGGGGGGGGGGGGGGCAGGCAAATTCCCAGCTGCAGAAATCTGAGAAGGGTGACCGGTTCAATTATTGAACTAAATTTTCCAACATTTTGGTCACCCGGCGTTTGATATTCATTTATTTAGGTATGTTTTATTGTATATAGATCGAGTTGTTTTTCGCAAATTGGTGATGTTAGGGAGACTGTCGAGTCAGATACTACGGGAGGTTTGGGCCAACACCAAGTGAACCGATTCCTACAACGGTGCCCGAGCGATTAAACCTAGTTACACATGAGAGAAACCGGCAAACGTGAGATCAGAGTGTACACTTAAAGAAGAGCTCCACCCGAGCCCATCCAGCTGCTTTCTCCCTACTACAGATATTCTTCATTGTATGCATGTTCCATTGAGGCTGCGACTGCTCATCCCTCCTTACTCACCTAAAGGAGTTATCCTGGCTGTGGTTTATGGTACCTTTGTCATCGGATGAAAAATTCGTGAGGTAATAGCAAGATCAATTCTGACCATGTTGACTAACGGTGATCAGGTTCTGCGGCTCTATCCATTCTTTTTATTTTCTCTAGGATAGTTCATCCCGAGTTCATTTTAGTCTTGTCTTACTTGAGGACAAGTAAGGTTTAAGCTTGGGGTGATTTGATAGTTAGCTTTGTTTACTTCTTTTTATAGTTTATTTTAGCATATTTCATCCATAATCTAGTTAATTTTCATGCATATTTTCCTTTTTGTTATTTTATGACTATTTCGGGCACTTTCTAGTTTCGTGAGCTTTATTGCAGATTTCATGGAGACTAGTGGAGCGGGAATGTTCGGGACGTATGGAAAGCGATGGGAATTGGTGGAAAACAAGGATCTTAGGCTTGATGGGTGGTGGAGATGATGCATGGAGCGAGCTTGATGATCATTTGAAGGCTTGAAGAGAAATAAACATTTAAATTTGCAAGATGCGGGAGTGTATTCAAGCATGCTTAGATTATTAATCGGGCGAGTTTACGAGCTATGAATCATTTGGAGAAGCCAAATTGGGCTTAAATTGAAGAAAACTTGAAGAAAAATGGGCTAGGAGCTGATTGGGCTCGCACTGGGCCAAGTGGGATATGCTTTGGAGGCCCAAAATCTCAAATAAGCCCATGTCAGACACCACCCGCGCAACCCACCCGCGCAACAGCACGTGGGTCGCGCAACCTCCTGCAGGGGCAATTTCGGAAATCCATTTGGAAGGCTATTTGAGGAAGGTTGGTGCCCATCTTTTGGAGACTCTTGGACATCCGATTTTTGGAGATTCTCTCTGGAGTTTTGAAGACTTTTGAAGGCCAAGAACCCTTGAAGAACATCATATTTTTACCTCTTGATTCTTGCTTAATGTTTGGTACAATTTTCTCTAACTTTGTTTCTTTGTGTTTAGCCATGCTTGGCTAAACTAATCTTGGTTGACTTTTGGTTAATCCTTTGAACTTTTGTTGAATGTTGAAGAATCCATGAACATGTTCTTAAATCTTTATGGGAATGTTTTGTGTTTTAACATTTTATCACTACTTGTATGTTTTAGTTCATGAGTTTAAATGTGTTTGTGGTGATTAGTTGGCTAATTTCTTGATTAAGTAAAGGATCCTCAAATTAGCAAGCAACAAATGATTTTTGTGTTGTTTTTGCTTCACACAATCATAAAAACATTTCCTCCAACATGGTGGTGAAAGCATTTGACCCCTCTTGGATTTGGTGACTTTTTGGTTCTTAATGCTAGTTGACTTTCACTAATTACATGCTATTTGGAATTAGTGACTTTGACTAAGGAAATTGTTATGAGCTTCTCTAGCCATTTCAACAATTAAGAAAAGTCTAGGTAATCTCAAGCTCCTTGGATTACTATAGCCAAATTAAGGATTTAAATCAAAGTATTGCACCATTGGATTCTAATGATATGTTCATCAAAAGTCAAAGTGAGGAAACTTTAAGTCAACCATCTCTCCCTCATTGATTTTACATCAAACTCTTATTTTTGTTGCATTTGTCTATTTAAATCATAGTTAATTCTAGTTTGTTTCAAGTATTTCAAAACAACAACCCCCCCCCCCCCCCCCCCATTTTATTTTTATTGTCATTTTACAAGTACTTTTACAAAGAGATTTTTCATAGAGTTATAAATTGAACCAATCTCCGTGGATTCGATCCCTTTACCACTATACACTATTTTAGTGTGTAATATTTAGGGTTATTATTTGTGTTGGCCTCGACAACCACCACTGCACCAGTCTATGTTACTGATATCTGTTTTTCTTGAAATATAACTCAAGGGAAACAGGTTGCATCTTCCCACTGATGTTGACTTGCAAAAAGTGTTGACAAAAAGAACTAAGAAGTTCAATTTGAAATTGAAATCAGCTTGTGTGGTAGAAACAATAACATTTTTGATTGCACTCAGTCGGATGATTGAATCTTTTTTAAATTGTTGCTTCCATTCATCATAACTTGTATCATCCTTAGGCCATTGATCCAGTTGTGTAAGTTTAGTTCCACCAATTGGTATGCCCAACATGTCATGAACAGACTCTGTTGTTACTTTCAGTTCTTTTCCTTCAATATCTATCACCATTCTCTCATAATCAAATTTTTGAAGAGCATAAAATCCCAACTTTAGTGGTATATCCGTGATTTTCATTTTTAACAAAGCTCCAAAACCCATAGATCTTACAAATTCTTTTTGTTCTTTGCTCATCCCAAGGATTATAGATAGTAATGCCTCTGGTGAACATCTGTTTTTCATTGAGTAAAATTCTTTTACCATTGTTTTTTTTTGTCTTTTTTGATTGGTGACTCCTTTTTTTTGCCTTCTTCGATGGATGACTACTTTCAAAATCAGAGTCTGAATCTTGTAGTTGTTGTTTTTCAGGAGTTTTCCTTTTTGATGGACTTTTCCTGCTTTGATGCTTCATTTTCTTTGGTACTTCTGTTTCTTTTTTATCTAGGAAATGAAAACATATAATATTTGAATAAGTTACTGATATATGAATATGATATATACTTTATTAATATTTATTTATTTAAAAAATATAACTAATATATACAATTTTATTATATATGAATATATTAGATATGATAGGAATTTTGTACCTTTCGCATTTTTCCTCTTCTGCATTGATCTTGTTTCTCTCATTGTTGGTGAATCTTTATCGGAAATGTTAGTGTTCTTACCTTCATTCAATAGTAAGTAGAAGATAAATGAGTTTGATATTCACAAATGAATATTTGAATAAAACATATGTATTCATATTTTTTTATTAACATATGAATATGTTTTGATATATTCATATGTGAATAAAACATATATAAGTCATTCTTGTTGTATTCACATATGAATAATGTATGTATGGTAGCAAGTTATGTTCTATTCATATGTGAATATAACATACATATTTACGACTGAATATTTGAATAAAACATATGTATTCATATTTTTTTTATTCACATATGAATATGTTTTGTTATATTCATATGTGAATAGAACATATGTAAGTGATTCTTGTTGTATTCACATTTGAATAATGTATGTATGGCAGCAAGCTATGTTCTATTCATATGTGAATATAACATACATATTCACGACTGAATATTTTAATAAAACATATGTATTCATATTTTTTTATTCACATATGAATATGTTTTAATATATTCATATATGAATAGAACATATATAAGTCATTCTTATTGTATTCACATTTGAATAATGTATGTATGGCAGCAAGCTATGTTCTATTTATATGTGAATATAACATACATATTCACGACTGAATATTTTAATAAAACATATGTATTCATATTTTTTTTATTCACATATGAATATGTTTTGATATATTCATATGTGAATAGAACATATATATGTCATTCTTGTTGTATTCATATTTGAATAATGTATGTATGACAGCAAACTATGTTCTACTCATATGTGAATATAACATACATATTCACGACTGAATATTCGAATAAAACATATGTATTCATATTTTTTTTATTCACATATGAATATGTTTTGATATATTCATATGTGAATAGAACATATATAAGTCATTCTTGTTGTATTCACATTTGAATAATGTATGTATGGCAGCAAGTTATGTTTTATTCATATATGAATATAACATACATATTCACGGCTGAATATTCGAATAAAACATATGTATTCATATTTTTTTTATTCTCATATGAATATGTTTTGTTATATTCATATGTGAATAGAACATATATTAGTCATTCATGTTGTATTCACATATGAATAATATATGTATGGCAACAAGTTATGTTCTATGTGAATATAACATACATATTCATGAATGAATATTTGAATAAAACAGATTTATTCATATTTTCTTTATTCACATATGAATATGTTTTGTTATATTCATATGTGAATAGAGCATATGTAAGTAATTCTTGTTGTATTCACATATGAATAATATATGTATGGCAGCAAGCTATACATATTCACGAATGAATATTAGTTTTGCTTGTGTTCAGAAGTAAACAAAACATATTTTATTTACCTTTTTGATTTGTTCTTGGTTTTCGTTTATATGTATTCTTCACTGTTGGTGCCGTTTCTGTAAGGGTAAGTAGTTAATATTAGGAAAACATAAGCAAAATGTTAAGTAACGTTTGTATTTTGACAGAATAGTTTTGAATAAAGATGAAAAATGAAGAGATGATGTAAAATCATTTATATATCAAATAATAATGGATGATTCTTACAAAAATTTCAAGTAAATAAAGTAATAAAGAAGGAGAGTTACGAGAATGAACGAGTATCATAAATTTCAAATAAAATTGAAGTAAACAACCTTTTTTGAAGAATGAACAGTGTGAAAACAATGTTTTTAGTTCTAAATCAACTAATAATTTTCGAACATTACGAGAAATTTCAAGTAATCAAGTGATAATTTTAGATATGATTCGAAATCGTTAAAAACTCGAGAAAAAACGCTGATGGTTACCTTTCATTGTCAAGAGTGAGGAAATGGTCCCGTTCATGTTTTCATCGGAAGACATTTTTCTTCGTTTATGTTATTTGATGTTTCTGCAAATGTGTTTCTTCTTGTCGATTCTTCTTCAAATGGTTTTTGAGTTATGGTGTATCGAAGAGGGAAATGGTGCTTTTCTGTCGAGATTTGACATGATATCAAATTACTCAAGTGCCCTGACGGTTTAATGTTTTTTGATTATTTACAAATTTGCCACCGCTCATTAATGTATTTGGATTATTTACAAGTTTGCCACCGTGTGTTTTTTAAGCTCATTAAATGATTGGCTGAGAATGGTCCCCCCATTCTCAACCTTTTTTTTTCTCAATTGAACCCTCTCTCTCTCTCTCTCTCACTATATATATATATATATATATATATATATATATATATATATATATATATATATATATATATATATATGCTAGAATAAAAAAATGAAAAATAAAGACTTGAAAAATGGTCTAACATAAAAAATATAGTAATTTTTTTTGAAAAAAATTGTTTAGATATTATTGCGTTAGAGCTAAGTTTGCAAGTGTTATGTGAGATAACTTGAAGATAATTTTAAGCTTTAGTTGAGCTAGTTTGTTATAATATATTTGTGCATTCCCAATTATAGTGAAATCATGAGACAAAAACACGAACTTGTGTAGTTTGAGAGACATAATATATTTTTGCATTGTGTACTTGAAACGTATATAGGAAAATTTATGTAGTAATTGCACTTTAGACTGATAAATTTAATCCATAAAAGTTGAGGTTAAGTTTCTTGCTTAAGCATATTTTTTTTAGGTTTTAGTTTGAGGAAAAAAAGTGAGTCGTAAAAAAAGTGAACAAAAGTTATGAACAAAAAAAGTTGTAAGAGTTGTTGAGTGAATAAAAGTTATCAGATTATGAAGATCTTGAAGAAGGTGAAGAAATAAGATTGCCAAAAGCCATGGGCTTAGTAGTCAAAGTTGTGAATTTTGTTTCTATGTTATTTTATCATATGTATGCTTGAGAACTTAATAAAAATACTTTGAGGTTAAGAAAGTTTTCCGAGGATGTACTCGTAGGAATGAATGTTGTTCAAAATAAGTGAGAGATGTTTATGAGGATTGTGAGTATTTAGGATTTGGGGGTATTTAGGATCTTTTAGACAAATATCTGCATCGAGGTGAAACATAATTAGCGAATTCAATTTGGGTTATTTTTGTGATGTTGTGTGCAAGGTTTTGATTTGTGGTATCGAAATGAAATCATAATGAATCTAATTTTGCTTGGGGATAAGCAAAAGAATAGTGTGGGGTATTTTTATATGACCTTATTTAACTATGTATTTTAGGCCATTATCTTAATATATGTGGGTAACAATGTTATAATTTAATATATATATGATACTTAATATGTTTTGAAATGTTCAAATATAGTTAAAATGAGAGTTGGGATGCAAAAGGAGGATAAAGGAGCTGAAAAAGATACAAAATGAATGTTGTTGGCGACTTGACCTCTCGTCAGTGTTTTAGTCATATCTCATGACTTATAACTCCGATTGATGAGATTCGAGATGTTCTGGAACCTAGACAAAATTTTGGACGACTTTTGTGTTTATGCCCAATTTCGATTCCTAGTTCCCATGTCATGGAAAAGCCATTCCCACGACGTGGTGACATCAGGAAATTTTGTGGACGCATAGAAACCATCTCCTACGACGTGGTAAGCCTTTCTCCATGTCGTGGCAGTGTTATAACCTACAAATAGAGCTGAAAATTAACCCTATTTACATATCTTCAACCCTAATTCGTTCCCTACAAATATAAACCCCAGAAGTGTCGTTTTCAGGGTCTAGAAGGTGGCCGGAAGACCGTTAAGTTGATATAGAGCAAAGATTTGAAGGATTCGAGAGTGGATTCATATCGTGAATCATTCAGTTTGCTTTTCTGATCATGATATTAGTATTCCAGTTGTGCTCCCTTTGTTTTTACTTTCTAAATTTAGGTCTTAACACTTTTGCTTTATGTTCAAGATTAAACGAATCATGAGATTTTGGATTAAATTGCATATTTGGTTTGTTTATTTTTATTTAATTTATTGTGTGAAGTTTGATTGAAGATTCATATGTGTTAAAGATCGTTGCTTTATTACCTATTACTGAGTTTTTTTTATTAGTAGAACAATCTAGTTGTATATTCTTGAATCATAATTTTTTATTACCATAAAATATTTGTGACTAATGTCACATCGAAACCTAGGATTAGGTTAATAAAACTATGAACTTTAATGTGTGTAGATGTTTTAGATTACCATTATTTAAATGATTTAATTCTAATAACCTTTATGATTAATAAAAATTGAATCTTGCATTATACGAACATAATAATGAATTTAGGGATAATTAATTGCATGATGATGAAATTAAAAGAACTTATAATCATTCGTATTTGTGTATGGACCAAATACGTAAATCAACTTATGAATCAATGAATAATGAATAAAAGTCCATTTCACTAAAGTAAATATCCTTGATTTTAAGATGTAATCTAATTTGAACTAAAGTACCGGAAGTGACTTGTTTCCGGACACTTTATATAGTTAGCTTAGTTGGTGATTTAATTGAGTTTTAATAATCAAAACCCTTATTTTATTTCTTTCTTCAATTTAATATAACTTATAATCAAATATTTTAATGTTAATTCACTACCGTTCTTCTTGAGTTCGACACCCTTATTTATCAAAATTATATTATACTTGATCAGGTTCACTATCTGTAAGGAGTGGTTTATATGCAATAAACTAGGAACTATAAATAAAAACCTAGTGCATTAAAAGTACACATCAAAGTTTTTGACGTCGTTGCCGGGGAACGGTTTTCAATTAATTTAATTTATTTGATTATTCGTTATTTATTTTTGCATTTTTAGTTATATATATTTTTATTTCTTTGATAACATGTAATTTGTCGGAAATGTTTTTGTTGTTTTGTGCAGTAATTCATGATCATACGCAATGCTTGATTTTTCTTTTTTGCATGAGTTTCGAGGTTGCAAGCGATGATAGATTTTTTGACATTTTTAGTCTACAACTTTGGTGAATTGTCCAACTCAATCCTCGAGGCGTAGTATAGCAAGACATGTTGTGGTGGTTAAGTGAGAAAAATCAACGACATAGTTCCATATAGAGAAGATAATTGAACAAAAGTAATTTAAATAAATGTAAGTTTCGACTTGTTTTCAATCGATAAAATATAAGAGATATGTATGTCATCATATTTTTAGTCGCATAATTTTTTTTTTCAAATTTGTAATTTTATTTTATTTGAAATGTAATAATAATATAAGGGTTTTTCTATATATACAATTAGGTTGTATTTTTTTTTTCATATATATCCTAAAAAAATTAAAAAATTGTAGAAGAAAGGAGATAATTAAATAATGACGTTTTTGTTGATGAACTAAATCAAAAGTTTTACTTGTATCCAACCTGATATAATTAGTTATAGTGGCTAAATAAATTATTTACTTTTTGACATTTGAAGGGTTTAATTAGAACTATCTTAATTTATATAATTAAATACACATTCCTAAAATTATATAATTAAATACTACATTCCTAAAACTTCAATATCAATTAAGTCAAAAAGTCATTTTACATTCATCATTCCTAGTCGAACACTCCAATTTTCACTTTTTTGTTTATTATTATTATTTTTTGAAAAGAAAGCTAAACACCAGTTTTCTGTTATAAAATGATAGTTTGAAGGAGTGGTTACATTATCACTTCATTTGAAAGTGAATGAGTTTTTTTTTTTTTTTTTTTTTTTTTTTATTTATCATTTAAAGTTTAAACTATAGCGTAGTTCCAAATCAATTATTTTATATTTAAAACTTTTTTAACAAATAATAAATTGTACATAAAGTAAATTATTTAGTTTTATACATGTAACTTATTAAACATTATCTTAAATATTTTTTAAATAATTTTCATAATATAAACTTATAATAAAATAAAGGACTTGAGTATGATAAACAGAAATTAAGTTCGCCTTTTCTATTTAATTATAAAAATATCAAGTGTGTTTTAGATTTTTGGTTTTTGAAATTAAAATGAACTTATATATTGTTTGTAATAATTTTCTTTAAACAAAAAATCCCCACTTAGTTAATGCAATAATTGGTGTAATGTTGTTTACTTGTTACATAAGTTACGCTAACAACTCATAACACTATCATTCTCGAGCTACTCCAATAATCTATACAACAAAAAGATAAACTAGGTTTTGAAAGTTGAAAGAAAACACAAACTCCAATATTCAAATACACATGTCCCTGAATAATCTGTACAACAAATATTTTTTCTATTTTCTTTTAATTTTATCTTGCTACTCGTATAAAAATAACCTATACAACAATTTTTTCTTTCTTCTTCTTTTTTTTTTTCTAATTTTTTTCAATCGCATCTTCCTATTCATATAATTTTATAACGTATGAAATGAACAAATTCTCTGGAATGCGCCATGGGGGTTCTTCAAGTATGTCAAGTTCACCACACACCGGCCCTTAGCTCGCACCAAGGCAAATGCTTCAATTCACCATGAAAAGAAGAGAGGAGAGATGGGGGAACAATGACGTCAAACTTTCGATTATTCACTGGGGGAAGATCAAACACACGACATTACCGTTCAAACATGAATTACTGTTCAAACATGATACAATTATTTATTGTTTGTAATAATTATGATATATCAAATATGTAATAGTAAATGTATTGTGTGTATAACACATAGGTCAATTATGCATAGTAGCATCCAATATGCGTTTGTTAGATATGTGTCTTTTGTAATAATGTCGTAACGTAAAATAATATGTGTAAGTGACTAACAATAGTTAGTCATATGTCGTGTTTGTAAAATAATGTCTATATAAGGAACATTGATCCCATGAAATAAAACAGAGCAAAAAATTATGAAATGAGTTTACATATAATTTTACTATTGACGTTTTTAACTTCTGAATAGTAGATCATATATCCTAAAGATATCATCCAAGTGTACGAAAAGCAGAGGAATATCTGTAACGTCCCGAAAATCACAACCAAAATTTTCATTTTTAAATTATATAAAACATAGTTTCCAAGAAAGTTGAAACATCCCAAAATTTAAAACCAACAATTTCATTTTAATTTATTAATTATAAAACCATTAGTCTGAAAACATCAATAGTATCAACTCATATCAAAACCAATGTATCAATAGTCAAAACATGTCATGATAAAACAACATCATAGTATAACTCCCAAAGATCTCATGTGCAGAAATCATGGTGTGATGCGCTGCAATCATGTCGGCTCCTTTCCTTTCGAAGAAGAAGTACCTAAAATCAAAATTCCTATCATACCACATAACCACATACTGTCAGACATATATGGGTGCCCGACCTACCCTATCAGGCATACCTGGA
Source organism: Lactuca sativa (assembly GCF_002870075.4). Lineage (NCBI taxonomy): Eukaryota > Viridiplantae > Streptophyta > Magnoliopsida > Asterales > Asteraceae > Lactuca > Lactuca sativa. The sequence goes on from NC_056627.2 coordinate 279,145,672, forward strand.
TGCCCGACCTACCTTGTGAAGCATATATGGGTACTCGACCTACCCTGCCAGGAATATCTGGGTGCCCGACCTATCCTGCCACGCATATCTAGGTGCCCGACCTACCCTCCAGTTTATCTCAACTGGTTACGGGGACTATTTCACCCCTACCACTACCACATAATACATAACATAAACACACTGTCAGGCATATCTGGGTGCCCGACCTACCCTCCGGTTTATGTCAACTGGTTTTGGGGTCTAACCCACCCCTCCTACCACTATCTCATAATATCATAGCATACTAGCACATAAAGCATAACAGATAGCAACATACTAGACAATTATCAAAAAGACAATCATCTCTACTATAATCAGCTACTAATGGGCCGACATCGGTGCCTTCGACCTACTTCTATTGGAAGGTAAATCACCTCAAATGTTGTAAAGTAATCGAAGGGTCCTCGGATCTGAAATTAACGTCACTTAAACTCCTACACATAAAATATTTCCTTTAATTCCCCTTTCATACTCATAACCCCTTAAGGGTCAACTTTGGTCAAAGTCAACATTCTGGTCAAAGTCAATATTTTGGGTTGACTCAACTCGTCGAGTTGGTCCATAAATCATAAAACCTTGAAATCGCGATCCAACTCGTCGAATTCTCTCACGAACTCGTCAAGTGCTCTCACGAACTCGTCGAGTTCCTCCTATCAACAGAATTGGGACTACCCAAATCAGCCCGTCGAGTATGTCCTTGAACTCGTTGAGTCATTCCTTTTACAGAATCGGGACACTCCGACCCAACTCGTCGAGTTCCTCTATGAACTCGTTGAGTTCTTTAGTCTGTTAAGCTTTCTTAATGTATTAAGCCATTATTCTTCAAATCTAAGTCCCATATTCGAGATCTGGGTCGAATACACCTCTAGGAGGGTAAAGTTTCCGACTCTACGCATTAAGACCCATCCTAGAACAAATGAGCCCTAACCCTAACTCAAAATGGTTTAGATCCAACTCCAAAAGCCATCAAAACTTCAAGATAAGCTATGGGGTCATAGATCTGGACTTTTGGGACGATTTGGTCACGTAAAGTTCCCATCTTTACTTGCATGCATGACCTACTTGGCTCAAAAGACCAAAAAGATCGTCTACAAGCTGCATGGGACTTCCATGGCCATAAAGTTGGCACCTTTATGCCATGAAGTCCCCTAAAGATCCTAGATCTGAAGGGTTTTCCCACTTGGGACGTCAAAATCCCAAAAACCAACATTCTTGGGCCAAAACATGGAGAAAACATCCTAAAACTAGATCTAAGCATACTATAGGCAAGATAGGAGCTTTATACCTCAAATGAACCAGAAATGAAGCCCAACTTTTGGATCTACTCTCCTCCTATACATCCTTGCTCCTTCTTCAAGTATCTTCCTCTTCAAAATCACAAAGAATGCACAAAAGTGGCTCAAAACTCTCAAAAGTGAATTAGGATTTTGTGGCTAGGGTTTTGGATAATGAAGGCTGTAAATGAGGCCAACTTATTGGGGTTAAGGTGTTTAAATAGGGTGCAAAACCCTGAAAATTAGGGTTTCATTCTGCCAACCTACTCGTCGAGTTGAGGCTTCTCAACTCGTCGAATAGACTTCTTAACCCGCGTCCCAATCCATCCCTACTCGACAAGTTTGGGGCCTCCAACTCGTTGAGTTTCTATACAAAATGAATAATTTATGATTTTAATTACATACTAGAAAGCAGGCGTTACAAAAGCCAAGTCAAGAAAATCATAAGTATCAAAATACAATCATCCCAAAATTAGAGTATCACAAAATACACAATCATGAAAAATTACTGAAGAGAGTGTACAGTTAAGCATTCGCCTTCTCACGATCATCTAAAGTACCTGAAACACATTTAAATCCATAACTGTAAGCATGAAGCTCAGTAAGTTCCCCAAAATATCACATACAAGATAAAATAAATAAACAACTATGAGTTATCAACAACCTTGGGGACTATCGGCAATCCCAATGGGTAATAACACACCTTGTGGGCTAACAGCACGCCCTGTGAGTTATCAGCAACCATGATGACTATCAATAGTCCCATTGGGCTAACAACACGCCTTAGAGCTATTGGCAAGTCAGTAACACATAACATCAATCCACAAATAAGACCCAGTTGGTCAACATGTACACACATTATGGCATAAGAAATACAATGAGAAGACATATCTTGCAAATAGCAGCTACTCACAACAGCTCTTACACAGAGAAGACATGTACAATGAGACAAATAATAACAATAAAGAAGTACTCTCTCAGTCTACACCCTAAAATCCTTAAATTTACCAAAAGTCAACCATTGTCAAAAGTCAATGGTCAAAATCAGCTCCATCTAGTCATCACGTCGTGGCCACTCATTGGTCACGTCGTGTGTGACAATAGTCAATTTCGGGTCAAGTCAAAGTCAAACAAAGTCAACGAGTCAAGCCGGTCAACTCGATTAAACCTTGTATATTAGAGTTTACGTTATGTAATTACTGTATAACTCACTATTTTAATGAGAAAATATCACTTGGAAAATTCGTGTGTTTAATTTTCTTTAGCCTTAGTGCTAAACAATGAACCAAACCGATAAAACGATGTTGCATACTCATCTGGAGTGTGTAAGATCCTAAAACATGGCTTAATGAGGTTTACGGAACTTGCATTGCGAAACCGGACACTCAAAAATGTCACAAACGAAACCTCTCTCAATCGTATTCACTCAATCTCTCTCTGTATGTGAAATCTCTCCAAGTATGTCAAATCTCTCCCAAATCTCTCCAAGAATGTGGAATCTCTCCCAAATCTCTTTCCGTATGTGAAATCTCTCTAAGTATGTCAAATCTCTCCCAAATCTCTCCAAGAATGTCAAATCTCTCCCAAATCTCTCCAAGAATGTGGAATCTCTCCCAAGTCTCTCTAAAATCACTCGGGGCATCCCAGCCCTTAATTTAGTCAGAAACCGCTCGAAAATGGATGTCTACGCGAAAAACAGCCTTAAGGAGCCGAAACCCCTCTTAAGGCCGAAAGTCCTCGTAGGGACCGAACCCTCTTGGACCAAACCCGAAGGCTACTGAACCGAACCTGAAGGGTGCTCTCGGGCCCGAACCTCGCACAAGGAACCGAAGCCACCTTCGGTCCATTTCGCTTCTTGGCCACTTTCGCTCCATTTCGCGTTCGGCCCATGATCAGAAGGGACCGAACCTCGGCTAGGACCGAGAGGTCTCGCAGGGAAGCCCATTTCTTCCTGGTTTTCGATTCCGACTTCGTTTTGGCTTCGTTTTCATCGTTTTAACGCGGGATTTTCACCCAAAACTTTATTTTATCAATTAAGGTCTCATAATTCATTAATTCCCACGTTTTTGGTGTAAATCTTATCCAAGAAATGAGTGGGTGAAGTACAAAGATTGAGTATTGACTTTTCTTTGTATTATGACACAAGCAACCACCATACCCACTCCATGGCTAACCCACACTCCTCCCCACCATCCCTAGTCACTTCCTTGTACCTTCCTATCAATCATCAGCCCCTCCCACGTTCTAAGAGCTGGAATAAGTCAACCTCTCTCCTCATTTACACTTACTTGCTCTCATTTCATCAAAAATCACACACAACTTTTCTCTCAAACTTTTTCCTCTAGTTCGAGACTCCAAGGCTGATCATCAAGTTTTATTATACTCTTGGTAAGTATAATTCATCCTTCTTGTGATTAATACACTTCATCCTACTCCAATCATCGATTGCTTACACAAACTCCATCACTTTGATGTTAGATTCTCGAAAATCTTCAAGGCATCTTCAAGTGTTCTTGAGTTGAACACTTCCATTCTCCAACAATCATCTACTGAAATCACACAAGGTGAGTTCATACCCCTGTATTTTCATGTTTTCTTAAGTTTTAGGGGGGGGGGGGGGGGGATACGAGTTAAAACACCAAGAACATAACTAAACTTTTCTAACAACCTTTATCAGAAAAGTCGGACTCCATTCACGGACTGTTTTGGACAACTTAAACATTTTAGTTTTCAAAACTGTATTAGTTGCAAATATTTCAAGTTCTTAGCTTTAAAATGACTACTTGCACATCTCCATACTATTTTTCTACAATTTATGGTGATTTTTACAAAACTGCCTATCATTTCAAACATCAATCCGGACCAGTCTGTGATTATGGACTTGTTCAAACAAGTTAGAGGTCATTAAAAATCATGAGAAAACTTATGGAGAAACTGCACTCATTTTCCAAACTCTCAGAATTTTTGGATTCTGATTTGGACCTTTGATGATTTTTCTACAATTTTTCTAAGAACAGGGATAGAAAATGTTATCAACAGAAAAATACTATCAATTTCATTTCACCTTGTAACATGTTGAGCAAGGTGTATATCTTTATGTGATCATATGTTATTGCAATATATGACATTATTTTCTTAGTATGTAGACATACATAAGTTAACAAATGAAGTTTTCTAGACAAAGCATATAAATAACAATTTGTTATAATCAAAGTACATATATTACATACAAACATTTGAATAAACTATGTTAAGTATAGTTTATGTACATTACCACTTTTACCCTTGTTTTGATAAACTATAATAGGCATAGTTTATGATACATCACATAACACACTCATACAGAAAGGGTACATTCATACAAAAAGGAATTTTCCATTACATTACATGTGAATTCGTTAATGGCTTTGTGAGACATTCACTTCACTTTACCAATAAGTCATGTATTGTAACCAGAGTCTCCTGGAGGGAGAGCGTGATAGTTGTATATAGATCTATATTGGGATTGACAAACCCACACCTGAGCTGCTTGCAACAACTAGACCGGCAGGTCTGTGGTGACAAATGTCATAACAGTTCCGACGCCTGAAGAACGCCGTTTCAGGCCAACTAGTTCATAGTATGGTTATAATAGTTCACATCAAGTATTAACAAACATAGAATTTACGGGGAATGCATGTAGATCAAATGAGTTTACGTAGATTTAAACTTGCATTATTTTATCATAAGTATAACAAATTACTTGTACACCTCGGTCGTTGGGTTTTAAGACTACTTTTACATTTCAAGGAAAATATTGAATTTTTCTGGAACAAACACTACTTTTACAAGAAAAAGCTTTTCATAAACCATCTACAAATACTTATGAACTCACCAACCTTTGTGTTGACACTTTTTCAAACAACTTGTATTCTCAGGAAATCACTAAACAGGTAACCAAGTGCTTTTGAGGATGGGACGTTAAGGCGTCAAACATTTCACATTTTGTCAACATATTGTAATTCATTTGGAAACATGTAATTCATACAATGATGTAACCCTTTCAATTATATATATATGTTGGTTGTGTTTGCTTAAATCACTATTGCAATTGTTGTTATGATGCTATACATGAAGTCCTCCACCCCCGGACGTTTCCGCCATCCTTGGTTTGGGGGTGTGACATCGTGATAGCATTGGGATAAACAATTGTGAAGCTGTTCATCACCACTTCATGACAATTAACCCGTCACATCATGGGAACCGCTCTATACAGCCTAATGCTTTAAGCTCTTAATCCTTCAAGTCAAGCACTCAAACTTTCAACAATGTTTTATCCATCCCAAAGCACCATAAAAATCATTGCTTTTTAGACATGTATGTCCAATGCATGTCTTGAACACAAGCTAGGTTAAAATAAAGGAAAAATGAGATCAAATCTCATGCACAAACTTACAAGTCACTAACTTTCCAGATCTAGGATAGGGGATCACAAGGGAGCTGCTAGAACTCATAATGTTGCTAACTGTATGAGATTCCAACATTCAAACCTCCTAAAACGTTGGAAAAAGTGAACAAAATTCTAGATCTAGCATGCTTGAACTAAAAAAGAAAGAACTTGAGGACTTACAAAGGTCTTAAGACAGCTCAAGATGACGAGGGAGAGGCTTGCTAGCTGGTATAATACACTAAAACACATTTTCTTTTTCTACAATGCTAAATAGGAGTAGGTTTTCTTGGAGAGCAAACGAAGGTGATGGAGGCTGAGGGTGTGCAAACCCTAGACCTCACTTCCATAAAATAGGGCACAAACCTTGGAATAAAGGTTAATATCCAAGTTGTCATCACCTCGTAACCACATGCCCGTCACGTCATGACCCACATAATCGATGCACGTTTTATGCGTCAATGACCAATTCAAGATGTATCTTTCATCACGTTGTGACCATATCAAAATCCATAATTTATAGCTTTAATTGACCAAAAACATAAATGAGTCATTTACCTGGAATAGGTGTTACAACTCTCCCCCATTAGAACTAGATTTCTCCCTCAAAATCCTCACCTAAAAATAGATCCGAGTAGTGCTCGCGCATCTCCGCCTCAGGCTCCCATGTCTATTTTGAGCCCTTCCGGTGCTTCCACTGCACCTTAACCAAGGGTACCACCTTGTTGCGTAAGGCCTTCGTCTTCTTATCAAGAATGTCCACTGGTCGCTCAATATAATTCAGGCGATCATCAACCTAGATATCATTTAATGGAACGACAACAGACTCGTTGGTCACACGTTTCCTCAATTGGGAAACATGAAAAGTGTTGTGAATCTGATTTAGCTTCTTCGAAGATCCATTCAGTATGCTACCTTTCCCACTGTAACACCCAATTTTCAAATAATTTTTCACAATTTTAAAACATACTTTCATTCATACAATAATAATAAACATAGAGTATCCATTGTCATCATAGAAAAACATATCCCTTAATCATATAAACAAAAGCTCCATGAGTGTGTACAGATCATGTCGGTGCCTTCCCCCGATCATCACTAGTACCTGAAACACATACACAAAACTCTGTAAGCATAAATGTTCAGTGAGTTCCCCAAAATACCACTTAAACACATATCAGCCACTCAAGGATGTAACTCTGATGACCCTTTGGTCGAATATCTTTGTGGCACCCTCTTGGTCCCATAACTCTATGGACCCACTGGTCCAAACTCTGTAAACTCTAAATCATGCATATCACATATCACATAGAATCACAACACATAAATAGCATACAAGATACACTGTCACATAGCTCTGATTATCACTCTAGGTAAAGTATAGTGAGAACGCTCACCTCAGGAATCTCGGTAATATCTCGATAAACAGAATACTGCCCTAGCCTCCGCCTAGTTACAATAATAAATTTCACTAAATAAATGTCTCTTCACAATTGGATATTCTCTCATGCAAATCCCTAGAAGGGTAAAAGACCATTCTACCCCTCTACAGACCCAATGCCCATTTGTTAACAAACCTTAAAAGTCAACCCAAAAGTCAACTGTCCATTTGACCAGACTCGCCGAGTGTATACGACGACTCGGCGAGTCCCGTCGTCCCCACAGACTCTTTCCTTTCTAATCCTCACTCGACTCACAGAGTCACCCCTCAACTCACCGGGTCACCACTGGAGTCAGACCCCGGGGCAACCCGGTTCGACTCGTCGAGTTCTACATACGACTCGGCGAGTTTCCTCCATGGCAACCCGGTTCGACTCGTCAAGTTCTACATACGACTCTGGAACAAGGTGGCCGCAAATAAAGGCCATAAAGGTCTTTAAATAGGCTCGCAAACCCGGGGATTAGGGTTTTCCCAATCAGCACCGACTCGGCAAGTCAGGCCCCGACTCGTCGAGTCCGGTCGCGAAAATGCGCCAAAAGATCAGACTCTACTCGACGAGTTGAGGCATCAACTCGTCGAGTTCCTCAATAAAACAATAAATAAATAATCAAATTGATATACCCAAACTCAGGATGTTACACCCACACTAGCCACAACTTAGAACGGAACAATAAACCCGGGGCCTAACTTCCCTGCTTCCTGAAGTTAATAATAAGGGGATATTTTCAGAAGTTCCATATCCCCAACCTGAAACTCTAACCCTGAACGGTGTTGGTCCGCATAGCTCTTTTACCAGCTTTGAGCCATCAACAATCTTTATCTAACCTATTTAATGAGTTTGGTCGTCTTGAGTACCACCTATCTACTCCCCATGACTCTCTGCCCAACATCTCCCTAGCAAATCGGGGTACCCAACTCCTCATGGAACCTCTTCCAAAACTTAGAAGTAAAGAGAACATACCGATCCAAGACTATAGACACAAATACCTCGTGATAAGAAACTACCTCTCGAATATAAACGACAACCAATTTCTCGGCCGACTAGCTCTCCCGAATAGCAAGGAAATAGGCACTTTTGGTTAGACAATCCACAATAACCTAAATAGCATCGAGTCCCTTGGTCGTCCGTGGTAACTTAGTGATGAAATCCATGGAGATCTGCTTTTATTTCCACACAAGGACATCTAAAGGCTACAACTTGTCGTGTGGTCTCTAATGCTTAGCCTTAACTTTCCTACAGGTCAGAAATTTGTCGACAAACCATGTTATCTCCCACTTCATGCGGAGCCACCAATAATTGAGTCTTAATTATTGATACATCTTGGTGGCTCCAGGTTGAATTCATAACCTATACTTATGTATCTTATCTAATACTGTCTGATGGACTCCACCAGAAACTTGAATCCAAACTCTCCCGCATTGGGTCAAAAGCTCCCGATAATCGACGAAGAATATATCAATACGACCTATGATATTTAACTTCTTCTAGTTCTTCCTTTTGAATCCCTCGGCCCGAGCCTCTCTGATTGTATCCATAAGTGGTGAGATAATGGTATGTTGGATAAGGTGTCTAAGCTCATAAATATAATTGGTATATATACTTGAGTTGATATTAGCTCAATCCTTTTGGGTTGCCCTCAAGACTAGCAACTAGACATGATGATTTGGAGAGAGAGAGAGAGAGAGAGAGAGAGAGTTTTGATTTTGTAATTTGATTAATAAATTGAAATAAATGAATTTTTAATATATTATGAAAATAATATATTAATTAGAAATAGTAATATTTAATTAATATTTAATCAGTAATTAATTGAAAATAATTTTGGGATCAAATGAATTAATTAAAAGTGTAGGGACTAAAATGTAATTGTTCAATAGTTGAGCAAGAGACATTCTAGAACCATCCATTAGGCTTGGACTGTTTCTTGAAGCCTTAAGGTTTCTAGAATAGTCTTAGGTGGATAAACAGGAAAATGCATAATTACCCGATTTTAAGATAATCTTGACTTTAGGCTTATCTAGGGTTTCCTGACTGCACTATATAAACAGCCTAAATGTCACACCTCCAAACCGAATCGGCAAAAACGTTCAGGGGTAGATGACGTCATGTTTAATATCACAACAATTGCATCATAGTAATCAAAGTAACACAACCATTACATTGAAATATAGATATTTACATATGTTTGATACACAGTTTGTATACATCTAAAGTATGACAAAATAAAAAAGACGTGACTTTATATGCTCCGTCTTCTTAAAAGCCTGTGGGAATACCTATCTACTGATTTCCTGAGAATACAAGCGATTTTGAAATAGTATCAACATAAAGTTGGTGAGTTCATAAACATATTTTTGTAATGAAAACATGTCATTGAATCTGTAAAAATGTTTGTATGCTTCCCAATAAAATCCACGTGACCGAGGAAAGTTACCTTTCTGATCCAAAATTCACACTTAGAGAATTTTGCATATAGTTTCTCCGCCCTTAAATTTTCTAGCACTATCCTCAAGTGCTGTCTATGATCTTCCTCACTTTGAGAATAGACAAGTATATCATCAATGAATACTATCACGAACTTGTCTAGGAAAGGGCGGCACACCCGATTCATCAGATCCATGAATACCGTCAGTGCGTTGGTTAGACCAAAGGGCATCACTAAAAACTCATAGTGACCATACCGAATCCGAAATGTTGTCTTAGGAATATCATCCTCATGGACTCGCAACTGATGGTACCCTGATCTTAAGTCTATATTTGAGAAGTAACTGGCTCCTTATAGTTGATTGAAGAGGCCGTCGATTCGGGGAAGAGGATAGCGATTCTTGATGGTGAGCTTGTTTAGTTCATGATAATCTATGCACATCCGGAAGGATCCATCCTTCTTTTTCAAAAATAAGACCAGGGCTCCCTAGGGTGAGAAGCTCGGTCTAATAAATCCTTTGTACAGTGGTTCACAGAGCTGGCTGGATAACTCTTGCATTTCTGCCGGTGCTAGATGGTACGGGGATTTGGATATAGGGGTAGCTCCGGGGATTAAGTTGATTGGGAACTCGACATGGCATTCGGGAGGGATTCCGGGGAGATCTTCAGGAAAGATATCAGGAAAGTTGCAGACTTCGGGGATGCTCTCGAGATCCTTAACTTCCTGCATTTCGTTAACGATGTGGGCTAGGAACGCTTGACACTCTTTTCGCAGATATTTTTAGGCCTTGATGCAGGATATGATACAGAGGTTTGAGCTGAGTTTATCACCATAAATGATGAGGGCTTCGCCGCTAGGCAGATTGAGGTGAATGACTTTCTCGAAACAAAGGATATCGGCACGATGAAGACTTAACCAGTCCATGCCGATAATGACATTGAAGCTCTTAATGGAGACTGACATAAGATCGATGGGAAATAAATAATCATTTAGGGTAAGAATACAACCTATGAATACGTTGCCAGTGCTCTCTTTCTTACCATTAGCCATCTCGATGGTAAAGGTTTCGGTTAGAGGTTGGGATTTATGCTTGAATACATGACTAACAAAACTTTTGTCCGCACCACTATAAAAAAATGCATGCATAAGAGTTGTTAAGGAGGAACGTACCCGAAACTAGGGTAGGATCAGCGACAGCCTCCTCCTGGACCATAGCTAGCACTTTCCCCATGTTGCCAGCTGTTGCCTTTGGGCATTTTCTCTTGAAGTGTCCGGTCCCACCACATCCATAACATGCTTGTGTAACAACGTGAATTTTCAAAATAATTTTTCATTTTTAAAACATTCATTCATTCATAAATAATGTAAAACACATTGTATCAAATGTTATTATCACAAAACATCTCCCCATAATCTCTACAAAACTCCAATGCGTGTGTGTACAAATCATGCTAGCGCCTTCTCGCGCTCATCACTAGTACCTGAAACACATAACACAACAACTGTAAGCATAAATGCTTAGTGAGTTCCCCCAAAATACCACATACAGCACATACGCCACTCAAGGCTATGATACGACCCTCCGGTCGATGTGTCTCAACGGGACCCTCCAGTCCCGTAGCTCGTTGGACCCTTAGGTCCGGTCATAGCTCGTTGGACCCTCCGGCCCGGTCTATATCATCATACAACATACAAATATCACATAGCACATAATCTCATACATAACACATAAGACCCTCTGGTCATCACATAGTACCACTCTAGGTAACGTATAGTGAGAAGACTCACCTCGATGTCTCGGTAAATATCTGACTCGGAAGAAGTGTGATCTAGCCTCCGCCTAATCACATAAAGTAAATACCCCCATAAATACAACTGTACTCAATACTAAAAGTCAACAAGGTCAACGGTCAAACTTTGACCCGACTCGTCAAGTGCACTAGGGCGACTCGGCGAGTCTACACGTGTCCACTGACTCTCTTAGATCCTCTCTTGGCACGTCAAGTACTCCCCTGGACTCGACGAGTTCCACCTGGTATGAATCGCGGGGCCACCCCGACTCAACTCGCCGAGTCTCAAACGTCAATGGATTTGCAGCAAAGACATTCCCCTGAGTTGGGGTGTTAAACCCCATATGAATCTTTCTACTTTCTTGCTCTCCGGGGTGATCATTCCCAGGCAGAGAAGAGCAAGATCATTGAATCTCTCAGTGTAAGCAGCAATGTCAGAGCCTTTCATCTTCAAATTCCAGAGCTCCTGCTCAAGTTTATGCATCTCGCCTCGTGGGCAGTACTCAACGAGCATTAGTTCTTTCAGATCCTCCCAACTCATGGCATTAGCCACCAGAAGAATTAGGGATTTGACTTGGCCATTCCACCAAGTTAGTGCTCTGTCGGTGAAGGTGCAAGCTGGAAACTTCACCTTGCTGGATTCGGGGCAAGCACATATCTCAAAGATTGACTCTGTCTTCTCGAACCATTGGGTCAGGGCAATGACACCTCCAGTGTCATCGAAAGACCGAGGCTTAGCATTCAAAAAGTCTTTGTATGTACATTCCCTGGTGTGACTATGACTGTCACTGAGGTTGGACGTTGGGGCACCACCACCCACCCTACTTGTACCGCTAGCATTGATCTGGGACATTGGAATAGCCACGACGACCGTCACAGCTGCTTGGAAGACAGTTGGGTCGTACTGAGGAGGTGGCGGCGTCGGATCTGTCGGGGGATTGTTGTTCTTTCTTTTGGGTCTCTTCTTCAGAGGCATCTTATTCTAGAAGAATCTAGAAGAAGAGGATGGCAAGTCCCCTAGATTTTAGAATCAAGTGATATGGAACAAAGCATATCTCAACTTGATAGACAGAGTATTCTACTAGGAGACATACAAGGAAAAGCTACCAACACAAGTAAACTATCGCTAAAGAAGAAATAAGTAGCAACACTTGGAATGAATCTCTACTCTGAGTTCGTCTCTAGATAAAATGCCCCTATAGTATTTTAAGTTGTATGTTCTGTTTTATCGCTCTCTTGTTGTATATAGCTTGGTAAGTTTTAGGTCTGTTGCAACACCATAGTCACTCCCAAACACATGTTGGTTGTGTCTCAAATAAATATAGTTGATCAGGCTATATTTATTCCAGACATGATTACATAACTATCCAGGTTTAACCGCAATGTCCAACATCCAAATACTTTGGTTTTATTCTACTTGCGACACTCCTTCTGGTATATATATATATATATATATATACTTGTATACTTCTTATAAAATACTTATATTTTTAAAAGTATACTTTTAGTTCATAGCACTTCGGCCCCTTAGAGTTTATAGTTATATACCATGTAAGGTTCGGTATACTTAGTTCACTATAAACAATAGCTCTGATACCAATCTGTCACACCCCCAAACCGAAACGGCGGAAACGTTCGGGGGTGGATGACGTCATGTACAATATCACAATAATTGTATCATAGTAATCAAAGTAACACAACCATTACATTGAAATATAGATATTTACATCTGTTTGATACATATTTTGTATACATCAAAAGTATGACGAAATATAAAAGACGTGACTCTATACGCTCGTCTTCTTAAAAGCCTGTGGGAGTACCTGTCTACTAATTTCCTGAGAATACAAGCGATTTTGAAAGAGTATCAACATAAAGCTGGTGAGTTCATAAAAATATTTTTGTAATGAAACCCTGTCAATGAATCTGTAAAAAATGTTTGTATGCTTCCCAAGAAAATCCAATGTTTTCTAACATATATGTTTGTTACCATGTTCTGTAGTAGTGTATAATGTATTAGTTCGTATGCCTAGTTACCACCAGCTGTATTGTATATCGTTGTTTTGAATGAAAACCCTGGCTATCACCAGTAATGTATAGAATGTTCTATTTGAAAATCCTGGTTACCCCCATTGTAATGTATATTAGTTCTATTAATAAAAATAAAACTAGTGAAGAATGAAATCACGTAAACAAAGGTCAGTTTATACTATTGTGAGTCGTATAACTATGCTTGATATGACTGATGACCTTTGTGACGTTCTTCAGGCATCGGACGGTATGATATTTGTCACCTGAGGCATGTCTGCCTAACTGTAGCTAGCAGTTTAGGTGTGGGATTGTCAGTCCCGAATAGATCTATTCACAAATCTCACGCTCTCCCTCCAGGAGACTCTGCTTACACTAATGATAGGATTTATTACGTACCCCGAAGGGTACAATTGAAGAGATGTCTCACGGCCGTGAACGGTTCTTGGTGTTCTTGGTGAGGATTTGAAGGGTTCGCGGTCCTTGAATGGTTTTCAGCCGTGAACAGATTTTGGCCCTTGAAGATTTGAAGGGTTGACTACCGTACACCCTTCAACATAGATTTGTTGATTCCGTGAAAAACGCGTTTTAGAGGCTCCACAACAACACCAAAAGGTGATTTTTGATGATTTTCGGAAGAAAATGAGGAAATCTTGAGTTTGCGGTTGGAATATTAGAGAAAAGATAGATGAGTTTTCGGCCAGAAAAGTGTAAATGAGGGGTAAGAACACATATGTAGGCGGGGTTTATTGTCAGTGGTAGGTCCCGGCCGTGAACGGTTTACGGCCGTGATCGGGTTCACAGTCATGAACACCAATCAGACTGGATTTTGCTGATTTTCGAAGAAAAACTCGGTCTTTTGCGCGTTTTTGGTTCTGACTCTTATATAAAGTTTAATTATATAAATTAATGATTTTCTAAACCATAAGAATTTAACGGAACAAAATAATATTCAAAATTTATTTAACGGAAATCGGGCTAACGTTAACGGAAAAAGGTTCGGGTTGTCACAGTAAACCCTAAGAATTCCATATATGCTATTCCTAAGAGGGTTAGGCCGAAATTTCTATCATCTCTCCTCCTTCTCAAACATCTTCCTTTGCTAGTGTTGGGTGTGAACTATTAGAGGTGTGATAGTTGTGACGCTTCCTCTCAAGACTTCAACAACACAAGGATTTGCATTGTTATTAATATATAACAATCAAGGTATGATTCTTATAGCCCTAATTATATTTTTGATTATATACTAGTGCTCTAGGGTTTCTATTTTGCTGTTCAAAGTTGTATGTTCAATTAGAGAAAACATAGATCAATTATTTAGGGTTACATGCACATATAGGATTTATATGTTTTGCGTAAAACCCCTCAAAGGTATCAAAGCGTAGGTTTAGTTTTCTACTGAATTGATAGAATTATTGAACTTGAACAAGGAGAAGAAAAAATAATCGTCATTATGTTCCACAAACACGACGTGGTTTCTTCCACCACGGCGTGTTGGCCTACGAAATCGTCCGAACACGGCGTGGTGATTGTTTACCACGACCTGTTGGACAGTCAGATCCACTAATTTCGGATTTTCTGCTTATCTCATGATTTGATTAGGATAATTGCCTTGAATAATGTTTTAAATAAGTAAAACTAAATAATTATCTAAGTAATTAGGTATCCTTATCTTGAATTCATGATTAGTTTATTTTTTAATTAAGATTAATGTCTTAATTTTTGAAATTTAAAAATATACCCTAGTATTTTGAAAAGTTTAAAATACGTCCTTATGGAACTTATTATTAATTTAATTAAGTGATTAATTAAACAATAATTAATAAATCCATTAATGATTTAAATTTAATTAAATTAAAAGTTTAATTTATTAAAAGATTAAACCTTTAGAACTTTTAAAAAATATTTTAAATACACTTTATACTATGTATATAATTAAAGGTTTAAATATTTATTATATGTATAAGAATAGTTAATCAAACCGTTACTACTCCTCATTCACGAAGTCATACTATAAGGGGAGTTTAAGTAAGTATCCTATAAAATGACCGTCATTGGGTATCCATTCTTACCCACCGCTCTCTTGTATGGTGGAGGGTCGTTAGCCGAATAGGTTTGATAGGACAATTAATTCTCATTAATAAGTATAATGCGATTATAAAGTAACTAAACTTTTTAAAAAAATCCCACTCTTAGTTACTTTAGGAAAAATGTGAATTTGTATGCTAATCCATGAAATTGTACATTACACTTTATAAGTTTTTAGCGGAGCGTGTGTGGTTAACCAACACACTAATAAGAAACTAATAAAGAGTGGTAATGAGTGTGTTGAAAATTATCGTTGATTAATGGAGCACATGTAGTTAACTGACACATTAAAACGAGATGATAAATGACATTGAGAGTACCAAGCTAATTTGCATGGTTATTCACATCTCGTTTGTGATCCACGACATCCCAGTCACAAAAGTGAGAGCATAATCAAGATTAAGAATGTCATTGATTAAATTCAATGAATCTCAAAATATTTAGGAGTTTCATAAGATTGAAACTGGTAAAAGCCTTACCTACCTAAAATAGATTTGAATTTGATTACGGCATCCCTCTTCAAAGCTCAAATCGAAAATATGGATAGTAGCCTTAATTCAAATTTATGGGTTAATAATTAAGGATTAAATATTAACTAACCTGAATTCTCTTTTCTCCCTTTATAGATGTCAAGTCAATACAACAATGGTCTTCCTCATTCTTTTGGAAATGGTTTTCCTCTTCCTTTTGAAGATGATCTTCCACACTTTGATCAAGGTGAAAGTATGTTCTCTTCTTCGAACAATGATGGAAATAGATATTATACTTATCCAACTCTTCATCCTCCTCCTCCTCCAGTGAATCTCCCCATGTCACAAGTTGAATGATACGAAACTACTCAATCCTTGTTGGCATGTAGACATCAAGATGGAAAATCTATGTGTACGCATGTTCTAGAAATGAAATCGCACATTGACAAATTGGACAGATAGGGTGTCGTTTTCCCAAGGAAGCAGGCCAATGATTTAGTTCTACTTTCACTTCCTGAGTCATATAGTCAGTTCATTAAGAGCTTTTATATGAGAGACCACGACGTGACCCTAATCGATCTGATACATATGTTGATTGTTGCTAAAGTAGAAATGCTTAAGAGCACAAGTGAAGCAAAAGATTTTGAAGGATCTGAGTCCAAAATTTCCATGGACATTGACAATGGTGGCAATGATAGTCTAGAACATATTTCTCTTCCTAATGGAAAGGGATCGACCAAGGTCAAACCATTTGATCGTATGAGAAAGGCTAGTTCTGAGATAGTTCCATGTGCTAATCCTAAAAGTCTATATGTTTCTATTGCCAAGTGAAAGGACATTGGTTGCGAAGCTGCCCAGACTACCTGAAAGATCTTAGAGATGGTACACTCAAGTCATGTGACTCTACTTCAGGTACATCCATTATCTAACTCCATTATTTTAATAAGTTCCTATTCATAAACTCTTAATACATGATGTGATGATCACATTTTGATTGTGTTGCAGGATCTAAGAGAAAGAAGGAAGCTTTAGAAAAGTGAGTTGAATCTAATCGTGATATATGGATTTCCTTGCAATGATATTTATGAAAATGTTGGTTACATTTCTAATATTAGCAATATTAATTTTGGATTTGATTCATATTATTTCACTTGTGGTAAATGTCATAATTGACTAAGTGATAATGAATTTTCATCACCCAAGTTCCAATTGAATAGAAACTTGGAGTCATACAATTCGAATTGTGTGATGTATGAGAATCTTGATCTTTGGAAGATTATGACTAATTTATCGATCACATGTTTATGTGAGTCAAAGTGAATGACTAACAGATCTAGTACATGTTGATATAGACTATTTAGATCCACCACAAAGGACGCTAAGTCTATTCGTCATAATTTACTGATATTTCAGCAAATATGGTTGTGTTTGTAAGATTAAACATAATTCTAATGCTTTGAAAACGTTCAAAGACAATCATAACAAATAAGAAGAATCTATTAGGCAGAAAGATTTCTCTAATCTGAAAGGAAAGGAGAGTACTTTAGTATCATGTTTTATAATCATCTTAATGATTATGGAACTATGTCTCAATTGATCCTCGAAGGACATCCTAGCACAATTGTTTGACTAAGAAAAGGAATCAAATATTGTTGAAATGGTTCAGTTAAGAGACATGTCATACTTTGTTTCTAATCAAGTTTTAGAGTCATGCTCTACTTACTACACATCATATCTTGAAACTTATTTTATACTAAGTAGGTTTATAACACCTCATGAAATGTGGAGTAATAATGTTTTCTTACTCTAGCGCATTTGGAATTGGTAGTTATGATGTTTTAGGTCAAAACAATTGATAAACTAAGAACAATTCATGGAGTGTTTCTTGTCAGAAATTCACACTAACTTTTGAGTATTTGCTTTAGCTCGTCAAAGAATGTTCCTTAAGATAGAAACTTATATATAAATAAGTCAGTAGGAGTCTTGTTGATCTTGAAGAGTTTCAGGAGTCAATCGAGAATAAACCTTTTAGTTATCTCTAGCACATGACATGAGGTTGGTAACCTATCATGTTAAGTTGACACATCTTGTTTTTGTGCACCTTCCAATTAGGTCAGCAATGCTTATGAGTTCTATAGTTCTCATTTGATTGCAAAAGGCAGAGCATATTGTTCAGTGAAAGTACACTGATCAATATGGGTGAGCTACTTAACAACATGGAAGTAATGGTAGGCCCTTGTGCTACCAGATGGCAAGAAATTAAGAATAAGTAAAGTTCAATCCATGAAAGCTAAATTTGGTTTTGTCATAAACAGTGTCTTACGATTGTAGGTTGGAAATGATAAGATGCACATGGATGGGAATGTATACACCGTAAAATCTGGGTGGCAAAAGGTTTCGCTTTAATTTATGAGAATAATCTTGAGGAAACACTTTTGCTAATAGATTTTGAAGATCTGATAAGTATCATTATGGTTAGTGGTTGTGTCAATTGCATTCTCAAATTCTCAAGATGATTATGACATCCATTTTCATAGTTCGAATTGTGAGAAAGGCTTTCAAGGAGTGTACCTTGAATTAGAGACTTCATTACTATGGAATTCTTTTTTAATAACAAAGTTCCAATGGAACATTTTGTAACATCGTTGGCTAAGTCTTTGTGGCTTTGAAACCTCGACATCACAGAAGGACAATGCATGTAACATTGGAATTCTAACACATTTAATAGTGACAAGAATTTGGAATTGTGAAATGAGCATAATTGGAATAGTGTCCAATCGATTTGTTCACAAAGGAAAGACCATAGAGAAACATAGTATGCATGTTCATGACATGGCATGACTGATGTTTAATTCAAGTGGTTAGTTGATTACTCGAAACATCATACAATGAATAAAGTCTTAATTCATATGGTGATTAAATAATAAGAGTTTTATTTATATTCAATAGTTTTGAGACCATAGTTAATTAGTTTATTATTGTGTTTCACTTCGCATGTTTTACTTCCTAAATAATTTGATTATTCAAAATTCCATAGTCGCTCGCACTTTTGGAAGTAAGTAGTGAATTAAGACTGTCATGAATGGAATTGTAGATTGCCTATGGGGATTAGACATTGCAATGGTTGCTACAATGTTCATGAGTACTTAGAAAATAGGGATTTTGAGTATTGGATAAACTCACACTCAGAGAATTACTTCGTAGATTTTATCACGAGTAATTTTGAGACGATAATATCTTATATTCCTCAAACGGATATATATTAGTTGTTTTTTACAGGTCAGTTGAGCATTGATAATATGTAAACGCATCAGTAACTTGATGTTATAAAACTTATTGTCGTGTGTGATTTGATTAGTAAATAGTGGAAGCATATACTTCAAAGTTTACTCGTTCTTTTTTCCCTAACGGTAAAAGGGATATCTTTGGGCCCTTCTGTGATTTGGTGTTTACTTACAAGTGCTTGGCCAAATATGGGCTAAATTGATGTGATCAATTAGTAGTCTGAGATTAGTCGTCAAAAATCAAAAATCGGGAAACAAAACTAGGACAATGAGACTGATTATAATCCATATATCATGTCTTTACGATATCCTGAAGAATGGAGGAATATTTGATCACTTATCTTAGGACACATAACTGACTAGGTCAGAGTTCGACAACGAATTTTGAGAGCTACAATTTGCTAATCAGTTTTTGAAGTTACACTGGCAACTACAGTTATTAGACTTATCCAAGTGTGAGACTGTTGGATTAGGTGTATAAGCCCATAACTATAATTGGTATATGTATACTTTAATTGATAGTAGCACAGTCCTTTTGGGTTACCCTCAAGACTATCAACTAGACGAGATGATTTGGAGAGAAAGAGTTTTTATTTATTATTTGACTAATAAATTGAAATAAATGATTTTTTAATATATTATGAAAATAATATATTATTTAGAAATAGTAATATTTAATTAGAAATTAATTGGAATTAATTTTAGGATTAAATGAACTAATTAAAAGTACAAGGACTGAAATGTAATTGTTCAATACTTGAGCAAGAGGCATTCTAGAACCATCCATTAGGCTTGGAAGGTTTCTTGAAGCCTTAGGGTTTCTAGAATAGTCTTAGGTGGATAAACATGAAAGTGGATAATTAACTGATTTAAGATAATCTTGGATTTAGGGTTATCTAGGGTTTCCTGACTGCACTCTATAAACAGCCTAAACCCTAAGAATTTCGGCTATGCTATTCCTAAGAAGGTTAGGCCAAAATTTCTATCATCTCTCCTCCTTCTCAAACATCTTCATTTGCTAGTGTTGGGTGTGAACCATTAGAGGCGTGACATTTGTGACACTTGCTCTCAAGGCTTTAACAACACAAGGATTTTCATTGTTATTAATATATAACAATCATGGTATGATTCTTCTAACCCTAATTGTATTTTTTTATTATATACTAGTGTTTTACGGTCTCTATTTTGTTGTTCAAAGTTGTATGTTCAATTAGAGAAAACATAGATCAATTATTTAAGGTTGCATGCACACATAAGATTTATATGTTTTGCATAAAACCCATCATGGTTGTCCTCAAACATAGGTCTCGAATGGGAGTACCATCCATCTTGCGGCTCACAACATTGGCCTTCTCCGGGTGGTATATAATCTCGTAGTCATAATCCTTAATTACATCAAACCACCTACGCCGACTCATGTTCAGATTCGGCTGATTCAGAAAGTATCTCAAATTCTTGTGATCTGTGTAAATAATACACCGAATCATGTATGTGTGACATCCCAAAATTTATGGCCATTAAAAAAAACTTTTTCCTTATGCTTATTTTAAATAAGAGTGATCTTTATAAATGCGGAATTTTTCCCATAAAAAGTATTTCCGAAGAAAATGATTTTCATTGATTATTATCAACCTGGGATGTCATAATTGATACAAAACATAAGCATAAACAGACCTTACATCAATAATAAAAGCCTACAAATTCCTTAAATCTCTTAGTAGATAATTACATTATCTATCAGTACCTTCATGCTACCTGTAATACAAAGAAACTAAGCGGGCCAGGTTGGAAAACCTAGTGAGTACATAGGGATCTCAATCCCACAATGTTATAATATATATATATATATATATATATATATATATATATATATATATATATATATATATATATATATTGTAAGACCAATTGTTACCAAACAATATATAGATGTGTCTCCAACTTGGATATCTATAAACCCTCATACCTAAACATACCCACCCAAATCGATCCTCATAGATCCTAGTCTACGATTATTAGGAATGATTATCTCGCCTAATGAAGCATTTAGAATAATCAAGTGTTAGTCATCTGAAAGATGGACATACATACTTTTATAGTTGCCTGATCTGGATCCACCATTCCTGATCATCGAAAAGATTATACAGACATACCAATATAGTTGTCTGATCAGGACCCACCATTTCTAGTCATCCGAAAGATTATGCAAACATGTCATTACAATTATTTGATACGGACCCACCGTTTATGGTCATCCAAAAAGGAATGCGGTTTTTACTCCAGTATGTATTTCGTACCATCAACAACTAAAAGTGTCAAAGAATAGAACTCTACTCTCCTTTCCTAGCTTACACTTGCATATCCCGAATGATACTACCCGATATCAAACTTAATTGAACTAGGTATCTATAATAAGTTTTATCTATTAACGGACATAACTACTAAACTTTTAATACCAACTCTGTTTATATAACACTATCCTTATTTAGTGTGTATATTTTGCATAGAGTATTTAGGTATTAATATATTTTTATTTATCCTTCTGATAATATTTCTATTATTGTTATCATGTAATATATATATATATATATATATATATATATATATATATATATATATATCTTTTAACATATGTAGAGTCATATCTAATTCGCATATAATATATCCTCAAATACATTTCTAACACATGAACCAGGAAATAAGCATATAGCTCATATATAAACTTTCTAATAGATATTTAATAATTAAATTAATATGTGCATTAACACCATTTTCATGAAAGGGACTATGCACTCACTTGATAAAAGTAGGCGCCTCGAAATTTGGGCAGAACTTCACCTTGGTACTTTATCTTTTCCTCTAACGTCACCTAGGTTCACATTACTAAGTCTTAGTCTTATATTCTTGGCAACTACTGATAGTCTAGATTCCTAACTAATCCCAATGTCTACTTCAAGATCTATCAAGTAAGGAACAACCATGTAAGGTCATATTGGAGGTAGGGTCCGTTTGGTATACATAGTATACCATTTGGAAATCCCGCTTTAAAAACCACTAAATCCAGTCTATACATCATCCTGATAAGTAGATCAATCAGTATAATGACATGGAATTACTGATAAATATTTATAGGTTCATAATAACGACTATGACTATAAATATAAATTACACTAAGATAAAGTTGAGTGTAATTTAACTTACAAAGATTACCTACACAAAAGTTCAGAAATTGCATTGGCAGAACTCCGGCATGCTAGCTACTAGATGACAGGCTCTCAGGGACCTCAGGGCTTCACAATATGCTTAAAATTAAAAGAAAATGGGCTCAAGATCGAGAGAAACTAGAGAGAAATGAATTAGAGAGGTGTGAATGTCGAATAAGGGTTGCAGCTCTATTTATAGCCTAAGTATTTGAAAGCACGCTGCACCCAAACCATGTGCGTCATGTTTGGTCATCCCTCTCACACGCTGACACGTGTCCAACATAGTGTGGAGGGTGGAGCAGTGTGACCACGTTCTAGAAGGAGTGTGTCGTGCCTTTTTGCGCGAGGTGCATTCAGAAAAACTTCAAATCCGTAACTTTTTCATACGAACTCCGTTTTTTACGTTCTTTATATTCACACGTATCTATCAACAAAAAATAATACTTTCATTTAGAATTTGCCGGCTAATTTTTAATTTATTTTTAATTTATTATTTTAGAAGGCTTACACTGCTAATCCCCATTTAAAACTTATATCTTTTTCATACGACATCCGTTTTCGACTGTTTTTTTCGAGGGGTTCATATTCACGAGATCTTCAATTATCTTTTAGATTGTTTTAGATAACAATCAACCGATTTGAATTTCAATTTATGTGCTAACACAACTGCACTAAAACTTAAAAAAAATCATAACTTCCTCTCATGAAGTCATATTTGAACGTTCTTTATATTCACGCTCTCAGTTTTACAACTACTAAAAATTTGGTTTAGATCACTTAGGCTAATAAGTAATCTATTAAAAATTCACTTTTTACCATATGAAGAATCGTGTTGGCTTAATCACAAAACTTCGAAGAAACATAAATTCTTCATAAGAAGTCGGATTTCAATGTTCTTTATATGTACAAAATCTTTGTCAAATACACTACAACTTTGGTTAATATTATTTATCCTAAATATGTAACAGCCCGGAATTTCAGGTATTTCTTTAAATTATTTTTGGGGCACATTTAGGAGGGGACTCGGCGAGTTGGTGCACGACTCGCCGAGTAGGGCCATGGTCTTGGTCGCAGATGCGCGACTGGACTCGACGAGTCCAATAAGGGACTCGGCGAGTCGACGCTGTTCAGCTGAACCCTAGCCGTTTCGATTCTGAACCGTATATAACGATCTTATGGCCGTCATGTCGCGTCTTTTGGCCGGTTGAAGATCCCCTGGGAGTGTGTGAGCATCTGAAGCAAGAGAGAGGATTTGAGAAGGCTTGAAGAGGTTGTTAGACAAGGAGGAGCAAGGTGGTGATCAAAGGAATCGAGGACTGGGGTTTGGAGACACAGGGAACACGTTTCCAGGTAATCTTCGGATCGAAATCCGTAGCTTTTACGTTGTACACGAGTTTAGGGTTTAGGAAACCCATTTAAGGATTGTTGGATTATGTTGTTGTTATAAGTGTTAAAAACCCCTGTATTAGTATATGTGAAAGTCCAGGAAGCCCACATCTATATACTTCGAAATCGTGCGAAGTACAGGAGGCAGCGGATTGACTGCATGGTGAGGACTCGCCGAGTCCAATGATCAGACTCGGCGAGTAGCTTGAAGGTTCACTAGGACTCGCCGAGTTGTTCTTCAGACTCGGCGAGTAGCTTGAAGATCTACAGGAACTCGTCGAGTCGTTCTTCAGACTCGGCGAGTGGTGTCAGGGTGTCTATACTCGTCGAGTTACCCTTTGTACTCGACGAGTCCGGTCAAGGTTGACCGTTGACCTGTATATAACTTAGTAGGGTCAGTGGTTTTGTTTGATAAGATCATTAACAAAGGATGTGGTATTATAGGGAACCTGCGGATTAGCGGATCGTGTGCGGGTAGCCCGAAGAGTTTATAGCTTGCATACTACGAGGTGAGTCTTCTCACTATACTTCACCCGGATGGGTTTGATTGTGAGACCGGAAGGTCGTATGTGTTATATTTATGCTATGGCTAGAGAGGTAAATGCTTTATATGTGATGTATGCTTATATATGATGTATGCTTATACGGGCCGGAAGGCGAGACTCTATGTGGTAGAAAGGACGGTATGATGTATGATTTATGTGTTATGTGTATTATGTTACATGTGTTATGTTTTATACTATCGTGGGCCGGAAGGCAAAATACTATGGGCCGGAAGGCAATCCAATACGGGCCGGAAGGCGATATATATTATGGGCCGGAAGGCGATTATGTTACGGGCCGGAAGGCAATGTTATGTGGACCGAAAGGTCCGGGCCGGAAGGCAATGTTATGTGGACCGAAAGGTCCGGGCCGGAAGGCGTATGTGGGTAAGTCGTATACTGGGGAACTCACTAAGCATTTATGCTTACTAGTTGTGTTTATGTTTTACAGGTACTAGTGATGACCGTGGAAACGCGCCGGCGTGACACGTACACACTGCCATTGTTGAAGAACTTGGAGATTTACTATTTATACTTTTGCACTAAACTTGGAATAAACTCTTTTGTCGAATAATGATGTATTGTTTTTAAATGAAAAATTTATTTGAAAATTTGAGCTGTTACAATTGGTATCAGAGCCTTGGTTTGAGGGATTCGGGTGTACTTTTGGGTGCAACTGAACTCAGACCGGGGATTTGAGGAAAAACCTTTTTAAATAATAAGGACACAACATTTTATAAACGGTAAGGCGGTAAAACAAGGATGGAACAGTGTGTACGAGCAGCCAGCGTCCGAACGGTAAAGATCCCCAGAATACCTTACAATGTTATGTTATGCACCGAATTATGGATTGTTATGCATGCTAGAAGACTAGGTATACATGATAGGACTAGAATTGCCTGTTTTGTGATGCCTTAGTCTAGGGAGATTGCTTATATGAGATATTTGGTAGCGTGCAAGTAGATAGTGCATACTAGAGGTAGAGTACTCATTATTCGGGATTTGGGGAGGAAGATTTGGGACGAAAACTGATACGGTGTGGTCGGTAGTATTGGGCCCGTACTATCGAAGGCACCGGATCAGTGGAAGACTCAAATAAGAATCCCTGGAAATCGGAGACTGGGTAGGGCGCGTACCGAGTACAATTGTACCTAGTGGAGTCTCTGATGATTTTATGTTGTATTTCAGAGACATCATGGTTATCACACGCAATGGGGCGAGTTCGAGCGGTGCGAGTGACGAGGAGATTCGTCAGATTATTCAGGAAGAGGTAGCTGCGGCGGTCCGGGCTGAGATCCCGGAGATGTTTGGGTCTATTAAGACCACGTTGATGGAGGAGTTTGAGGAGCGGTACGCCGCACTTACTGAAGCTGCAGTTACTGCCGCTACCGCAGCGGTGGCTGCTGCCAGGCCGCAAGGGAGTGATTCATTACTATTCAGGGAATTCAGCAACACGAAACCCCCTGAATTCGATGGGACGCAGGATCCGATTGCAGCCATGAGGTGGATCGCCGACATTGAGGGGTGCTTCTATACTTGCTCATGCCCGGAGCACTTGAGGGTACGGTTCGCCTTGAACCAGCTCCGTCTGGGAGCGAAGGATTGGTGGAAGTTCGTGACGGCGAACTTCACTCAGGCAGAGATTACGGCGGTGACATGGGAGAGGTTTACGGAGATGTTCAGGGATGAGTACGTTCCCCCGGTAGAGAGGGAGCGATTGATTCAGGAGTTCTTGACCCTTAAGCAGGGTACTGATTCCGTGGCAGTGATCACTCGGAAGTTTCATGAGAGGGCAATGTTCTGCCCCGAGCTGGTATCTACGGAGCAGTCGCGGATGAGCCGCTATTTGGGGGTTTTGAAGAGGGAGATCCGGGAGTTTGTGTCAAACTCCACCTATCGTACTTTCACTGAGCTTCAGGCGAACGCCAGGAAGCGCGAGATCGAGTTAGAGACTCAAGCGAGGGAGGAGGCTGAGTCTCGGCAGGTGGATCGACGGCCGGCCCAGTCTCAGCCGGCAGCCAAGCGGACTAAGTTCGCTGATTCGAGGATGGGAGGTTCGAAGGGTCGCACTTGCGCAAAGTGCGGTAAGAGTCACGAGGGGGCGTGCCGAGTTGGTGGTTGCTACAAGTGTGGCAAGGAGGGACATATCGCCAGGGATTGCCCTAAGGGGTTTATGGTTTGCTTTCACTGCAACCAGACAGGCCATCGGAAGGCCGAGTGTCCGCAACTTCGTCAGGGAGCTACACCTACTACTCGGACTACTGAGACCCGACCGGTGAAGGTCGAGGCCCCGAGGGCTCGCGGGAGAGCCTTTCAGCTGACTGCGGAGGAGGTCCGCGCTGCGCCCGATGTTGTGGCAGGTATGTTATCATTCATGTATTTAATTAAAGGTCGAAATGTTATGCTTATGTTAATATATGTGTAGGTACTTTCCTTGTGAACTCTATGCCTGCTCTAGTATTATTTGATTCGGGTGCGAGTAGATCGTTTGTATCGTTAGCTTTTAGTCAGCACATCGGCATTAGTCGTGAGCCGTTAAGTCGGCCTTTGAGCGTTTCCATTGCGGCTGAGAGGGTGATTTGTGCTACGGAGGTTTTTCGGGGATGTGTGCTAGAGATCTTCGGGGTCGCATTTCCGATTGACCTAATTCCTATTGCGATGGGTGATGTATGTGTCATCATAGGCATGGACTGGTTGAGCCGATTCAGCGCTGTCATCGACTGCGAGCGTCAGTTGGTGACTATACGAGACCCTAGTGGGGGAGTTCTTACTGTGTACGGCGAGGGTACCCGTTCGAGATCAGCTTTTTGTTCGGCCGCTAGGGCGAGGCAATGCCTACAGCGGGGATGTAACGGCTTTGTGGCGTATGTGATGAATACGCGGGAGAGTTCCGAGAGACCGAAGACATTGAAGGAGGTTCCAGTGGTGCGCGAGTTTCCAGATGTTTTTCCCGAGGATTTGCCGGGAATACCTCCTGCGAGACAAGTGGAGTTTGGTATCGATCTAGTTCCAGGGGCTGCGCCTATTGCGAAGGTGCCTTATCGTCTTGCACCTCCAGAGATGCAAGAATTGTCCTCGCAACTTCAAGAGTTGTTGGGGAAGGGGTTTATTCGGCCGAGTAGCTCGCCGTGGGGAGCACCGATTCTGTTCGTTAAGAAGAAGGATGGTTCACACCGGATGTGTATCGATTACCGGGAACTGAACAAGGTGACAGTTAAGAATCGCTATCCGTTACCGAGGATCGATGATCTATTTGATCAGTTGCAAGGGGCATCTTGGTTTTCCAAGATTGATTTGAGATCAGGGTACCATCAGGTGAGAGTGCGGGATGAGGACGTCCAGAAGACAGCCTTTAGGACGCGGTATGGGCATTACGAGTTCGTGGTAATGCCTTTTGGGCTCACCAATGCCCCAGCAGTGTTCATGGATCTCATGAACAGGGTATGCAGGCCGATGCTGGATCGGTCTGTGATTGTATTCATCGACGACATTCTGGTGTATTCACGGTCTAGGGAGCAGCATGAGGGACATTTGAGGGAGGTCCTTGAGGTACTGAGGTCGGAGAAGCTATATGCAAAATTCTCCAAATGTGACTTCTGGTTGCGGGAAGTTCAATTTCTGGGGCACGTTGTAAATCAGGCAGGGATATTGGTCGATCCGGCCAAGGTGGAAGCGGTGATGAGTTGGGAGGCACCGAAGTCACCTTCGGAGATCAGGAGTTTCCTTGGGTTGGCAGGGTACTATCGACGGTTCATTAGGGACTTCTCCAAGATCGCGGTGCCACTTACCAAATTGACCCGAAAGGGTGTTACATTCTCATGGGGACCCGAGCAGCAGACTTCCTTCGAGACACTACGTCAGAGACTGTGCGAAGCACCAGTACTGGCTCTTCCGGAAGGGATGGAGGACTTTGTCGTATATTGCGACGCATCGATTTCAGGACTGGGTGCAGTGTTGATGCAGAGGGGCCATGTGATAGCCTATGCATCGAGGCAGCTGAAGCCTCACGAAGCGAGATACCCCACGCATGACTTAGAGTTGGGGGCAGTAGTGTTCGCCCTCAAAATTTGGCGTCACTACATGTACGGGGTTCGTTGTACCATATACATGGACCATAAGAGTTTGAAGTATTTGATGGATCAACCCAACCTAAACATGCGTCAGAGGAGATGGTTAGACGTGGTTAAGGATTATGACTGCGAGATCCTATACCACCCAGGCAAGGCAAATGTGGTAGCCGATGCATTGAGTCGTAGGGCGGAGGGTACTCCATTACGGGACGTATGTTTGAGATTGACGGTGATGACTCCGGTGTTAGATACTATTCGTGGGGCACAGGCCGAGGTTGTGAAGTCTGGGATGCAGAAACAGGAGCGGGTCGTCGGGTTGATTTCAGAGTTTGTTACGGATGGGCGGGGACTTCTGACATTTCGGGGTCGGATCTGGGTGCCATTCGTGGGAGGTACGCGTGTTACTTTGATGGAGGAGGCACATAGATCGAAATTCTCGATCCATCCCGGTGCCACGAAAATGTATCTGGACTTGAAAAAGGAGTACTGGTGGCCTTGCATGAAGAGAGACGTTGCTTGGTTCGTTGAGAGGTGTTTGACCTGCCGTAGGGTTAAGGCCGAGCACCAGAAACCGCACGGTAAGTTGCAACCTTTGGAGATCCCTGAGTGGAAGTGGGATCAGATCACGATGGATTTCATCACCAAATTGCCGAAAACTGCTAGAGGAGTCGATGCGATTTGGGTGATTGTGGATAGGCTAACAAAGAGTGCACACTTCCTTGCCATTAGTGAAAGTTCATCAGCAGAGAAGTTGGCAGAGTTGTACGTGAGAGAGATAGTATCTCGGCATGGAGTGCCGACCTCGATTGTTTCGGATCGCGATGTACGTTTCACTTCCAGGTTCTGGAGGAAATTTCATGAGGAGTTGGGTACTAAGCTGCATTTTAGTACCGCATACCATCCCCAGACCGACGGTCAGAGCGAGCGGACGATTCAGACATTGGAAGACATGCTTAGAGCGTGTGTGTTGGACTTCGGGGGTAGCTGGGATGCGCATCTGCCGTTGGCTGAGTTTTCCTACAACAACAGCCATCATTCGAGCATTGGTATGCCACCTTTTGAGTTGTTGTATGGTAGGAGGTGTCGGACTCCCATTTGCTGGGGAGAAGTGGGACAGAGAGTGATGGGCAGTACAGAGATTGTACTTCAGACGACCGAACAGATTCAGCGAGTGAGGCAGAGGTTATTGACCGCCCAGAGCCGACAGAAGAGTTATGCGGACAGACGCCGATCCGAGCTCGAATTCCAGGTCGGCGACTTCGTTCTTCTAAAGGTTTCTCCTTGGAAAGGGGTAATTCGGTTCAGGAAGAGGGGCAAATTGGGGCCCCGGTTCATAGGTCCGTTTCGGGTAATTGCAAGGGTAGGTCGGGTAGCTTATCGGTTGGAGTTGCCAGCGGAGCTGAATTAGATTCACAATACCTTCCACGTGTCGCAGCTGAGGAAGTGTATAGCCGATGAGGCAGCTGTGGTTCCGTTAGAAGATATTCAGGTAGATGCGAGCCTGAATTACGCTGAGAGACCAGTAGCTATCAGGGATCGGAAGATCAAGGTTCTACGGAACAAGGAAATACCTCTGGTGTTGGTTCAGTGGCAACATCGGAAAGGATCGGAGATGACTTGGGAGCCGGAAGGAGAAATGCGGGAGCTACATCCGGAGTTATTCGCAGAATGAGAGACTTCGAGGGCGAAGATAAAGTTGAGTGTAATTTAACTTACAAAGATTACCTACACAAAAGTTCAGAAATTGCATTGGCAGAACTCCGGCATGCTAGCTACTAGATGACAGGCTCTCAGGGACCTCAGGGCTTCACAATATGCTTAAAATTAAAAGAAAATGGGCTCAAGATCGAGAGAAACTAGAGAGAAATGAATTAGAGAGGTGTGAATGTCGAATAAGGGTTGCAGCTCTATTTATAGCCTAAGTATTTGAAAGCACGCTGCACCCAAACCATGTGCGTCATGTTTGGTCATCCCTCTCACACGCTGACACGTGTCCAACATAGTGTGGAGGGTGGAGCAGTGTGACCACGTTCTAGAAGGAGTGTGTCGTGCCTTTTTGCGCGAGGTGCATTCAGAAAAACTTCAAATCCGTAACTTTTTCATACGAACTCCGTTTTTTACGTTCTTTATATTCACACGTATCTATCAACAAAAAATAATACTTTCATTTAGAATTTGCCGGCTAATTTTTAATTTATTTTTAATTTATTATTTTAGAAGGCTTACACTGCTAATCCCCATTTAAAACTTATATCTTTTTCATACGACATCCGTTTTCGACTGTTTTTTTCGAGGGGTTCATATTCACGAGATCTTCAATTATCTTTTAGATTGTTTTAGATAACAATCAACCGATTTGAATTTCAATTTATGTGCTAACACAACTGCACTAAAACTTAAAAAAAATCATAACTTCCTCTCATGAAGTCATATTTGAACGTTCTTTATATTCACGCTCTCAGTTTTACAACTACTAAAAATTTGGTTTAGATCACTTAGGCTAATAAGTAATCTATTAAAAATTCACTTTTTACCATATGAAGAATCGTGTTGGCTTAATCACAAAACTTCGAAGAAACATAAATTCTTCATAAGAAGTCGGATTTCAATGTTCTTTATATGTACAAAATCTTTGTCAAATACACTACAACTTTGGTTAATATTATTTATCCTAAATATGTAACAGCCCGGAATTTCAGGTATTTCTTTAAATTATTTTTGGGGCACATTTAGGAGGGGACTCGGCGAGTTGGTGCACGACTCGCCGAGTAGGGCCATGGTCTTGGTCGCAGATGCGCGACTGGACTCGACGAGTCCAATAAGGGACTCGGCGAGTCGACGCTGTTCAGCTGAACCCTAGCCGTTTTGATTCTGAACCGTATATAACGATCTTATGGCCGTCATGTCGCGTCTTTTGGCCGGTTGAAGATCCCCTGGGAGTGTGTGAGCATCTGAAGCAAGAGAGAGGATTTGAGAAGGCTTGAAGAGGTTGTTAGACAAGGAGGAGCAAGGTGGTGATCAAAGGAATCGAGGACTGGGGTTTGGAGACACAGGGAACACGTTTCCAGGTAATCTTCGGATCGAAATCCGTAGCTTTTACGTTGTACACGAGTTTAGGGTTTAGGAAACCCATTTAAGGATTGTTGGATTATGTTGTTGTTATAAGTGTTAAAAACCCCTGTATTAGTATATGTGAAAGTCCAGGAAGCCCACATCTATATACTTCGAAATCGTGCGAAGTACAGGAGGCAGCGGATTGACTGCATGGTGAGGACTCGCCGAGTCCAATGATCAGACTCGGCGAGTAGCTTGAAGGTTCACTAGGACTCGCCGAGTTGTTCTTCAGACTCGGCGAGTAGCTTGAAGATCTACAGGAACTCGTCGAGTCGTTCTTCAGACTCGGCGAGTGGTGTCAGGGTGTCTATACTCGTCGAGTTACCCTTTGTACTCGACGAGTCCGGTCAAGGTTGACCGTTGACCTGTATATAACTTAGTAGGGTCAGTGGTTTTGTTTGATAAGATCATTAACAAAGGATGTGGTATTATAGGGAACCTGCGGATTAGCGGATCGTGTGCGGGTAGCCCGAAGAGTTTATAGCTTGCATACTACGAGGTGAGTCTTCTCACTATACTTCACCCGGATGGGTTTGATTGTGAGACCGGAAGGTCGTATGTGTTATATTTATGCTATGGCTAGAGAGGTAAATGCTTTATATGTGATGTATGCTTATATATGATGTATGCTTATACGGGCCGGAAGGCGAGACTCTATGTGGTAGAAAGGACGGTATGATGTATGATTTATGTGTTATGTGTATTATGTTACATGTGTTATGTTTTATACTATCGTGGGCCGGAAGGCAAAATACTATGGGCCGGAAGGCAATCCAATACGGGCCGGAAGGCGATATATATTATGGGCCGGAAGGCGATTATGTTACGGGCCGGAAGGCAATGTTATGTGGACCGAAAGGTCCGGGCCGGAAGGCAATGTTATGTGGACCGAAAGGTCCGGGCCGGAAGGCGTATGTGGGTAAGTCGTATACTGGGGAACTCACTAAGCATTTATGCTTACTAGTTGTGTTTATGTTTTACAGGTACTAGTGATGACCGTGGAAAGGCGCCGGCGTGACACGTACACACTGCCATTGTTGAAGAACTTGGAGATTTACTATTTATACTTTTGCACTAAACTTGGAATAAACTCTTTTGTCGAATAATGATGTATTGTTTTTAAATGAAAATTTTATTTGAAAATTTGAGCTGTTACAAAATAACCTCATATCAAAAAGTCATTTTAATGCTTATTATATCCTAATTGACTAGCTCGAATTTACAGGTGTTAGTATATATATAATGGCGCCAAATCTTGAGGGTGAAAACGACATCCCCCAACTCCAGATCGTGAGTAGGATAATTCACCTCGTGAGACTTCAGTTGCCTCGAAGCATATACTATCACATGACCTCTCTACATCAAAATGACTTCCAAGTCTAAAACAGATGCGTCACAATATACTACAAAATCATCAACTCCCTTAGGGAGTGATAGAACCGGCGTCTCACATAGCCTCTGTTGTAGGGTGTCAAAAGTAACATCCTTCTTGGTTAACCTAGTAAGAGGAGTTGTAATCTTGGAGATGTCTCGAATAAACCTCTTGTAGTACTTGGCCAACCCAAGAAAACTTTGTATCTCTGATGAAGATCTCGGAACCTCCAGCTGAATCACTATCTCAATCTTAGCCGAATTAACCAAAACACTATTCTGATTGACGAGGTGCCCCGGAAATTGAACATGACACAACCAGAACTCACACTTGGAGAATTTGGCATACAATCTCTCCATTCGTAGAACCCCAAGAATCTTGCGAAGGTGTTCCTCACGTAGCTCCTCGATCTTAGAATAGGCCAATATATCATCAATAAAAACAATCACACAACGATGTAACATAGGCCTGCACACTTAGTTCATGAGGTCCATAAACGCCATCGGTGCATTGGTGAGCCCAAAAGGCATCACCACAAACTCATAATAGCCATAATGAGTACATAAATCCATATTCTAAATGTCCTCCTCTCTAACCATCATCTGAATGTATCACGACATCAACTTGACCTTGGAGAACCAAGACGCTCCCTATAACTGGTCAAAAAGGTCATCAATCCTCGACAGTGGGTAATGGTTTTTCACCGTTAACTTATTCAACTTCCGGTAATTAATGCACATCTAATACGAACCATCCTTCTTCTAGAAAAAAAAGGATCGGTGCTTCCTAACGCAAGCTACTAGTGCGAATGAATCCCTTGCCTAACAACTCCTAGAATTCTGAGGGCAACTTTTGCATCTCAGGCGACGCGGGGCGATATGGTACCTTGGCAATCGGAGAAGCGCCGGGGATCAGTTCAATCTTAAACTTCACCTTCCTCTCAGAGGGCACGCCAGGAAGATCATTTGGAAAAACATCAGGAAACTCCCTTCCTACAGGAACATCGAACATTGACTTTTTATCCTTCACTCGAGTGTTAACCACATATGCAAGGTAACTCGAGCATCCATGTTGAAGATACTGCCTAGCCCTGGTGAACGAACGAAAGGCGAAACCAACTCTAGCGCCCTCCCCAAAGATGGTTAGATCTCCCCCACTTGGTGTACGAAAAACCACTAGTTAACGATCAAAGTAGGTCAATGCTCTGAACCGGCTCAACCAATCCGTACCCGCGATCACAAATACATCTCTCATCGGAATAGGAATAAGGTCTATCAAAAATCCCACACAAAAATCTCTAACATACAGGCATGATAAACATCTGAGACTGAAACTGTGCGGTCATCGGTGATGGAGGCCTCCATAGTTCAATCAAATGATCCAAGGGAAACATGAAAATCCCTGCTAAAAGATGACGATACAAAAGATCGACTCCCACCTGAGCCAAACAACACTAACACAGGTAATGAATTCACAAGGAATGTACCAATAATGACGTAAGGCGCCACCCTGGCCTCCTCTATTTTCAACTAGAAGGCTCCCCATCGGGCCTTTGGGGCTTCGGCCTTCCCCTAGCGTACATCAGTAACGCGTAAAGTCGCAGGAGCTGTAGCTTTGTACTAATCTTGATGCACGTAATGGATAATCGACTTTCACATGGACCGTATGGTTACAACTGAAACAAACTAAAAAACTCTTCGGGAAATCTTTCGCAAAGTGGTCCTCCTTGCCACACATGTAGCATATTGTCCCTACCCGATAGGGACCCTCATAACCCTTATCGCACTTGTTGTAACTCATTCCCCTAACTCTCCATCTCACCCTCTCTCGCATGAATCTCTAACTTAATCTCCCCCATTCCGACATTGGATTGCAGCTTAACCAATGAAAGGTACTGGGTGTTCTTCACAAACTTCCTGATACCCCTCTTGAGAATTCTCAAGTATCAGGTCATCCACACCTGCTCCGAGGAAGCAAACTCTGGACAAAACAAGGACCTCTCATGGAACATCCCGATGATCTCGGCCACCAACTTTGTCGTCTGTCTGAGCAACGAGTACTCATGGGCCAACCACGCTCTCCATCAAAGGTACATACTCATCACGACACATCTCAACAAATCTCTCCCATGATACTGCGACCCACTCCACGGGTGAATGACCACTAGTCACAAACTTCCATCAATCCTTCGCTCCAACGCCAAAGAAGGTTCGGCGCAAATCAA
The DNA here is from genome assembly GCF_002870075.4 of Lactuca sativa. Lineage (NCBI taxonomy): Eukaryota > Viridiplantae > Streptophyta > Magnoliopsida > Asterales > Asteraceae > Lactuca > Lactuca sativa. The sequence continues at coordinate 279,180,849 of NC_056627.2, forward strand.
ACCTTCAGATCCTCTAGACACGTACAAGTATAGAAGCACCCCTCAATATCAGAAATCCATCTCATCGCAATAATCAGGTCCGTGATCCCATCTAACTCTGGGGGCTTCGTGTTGTTGAATTCTCGATACTGTATCGAATCAACAAACATAAACATTCGTATACATAGTCAACAACATTATGAATGGTATTAATAAAGGATAAATATGGGTCGAATACACACACAAACAGATTAAAAAGCTTTAACGAAGAAGGAAATACACTGATTTTAACGAATAAAACTGATCGAAAGTTTGACTTTTTTTCTTGAATTTGTGTAGAGTATCTATAAGAAAATGGGGCATGTAAATTGAATAAAGCAATGGTTAGAAATATTTATAGAGATTGTTATTAAAATACTAGGTGTGAAACCCGTGTACTACACGAGCTAATTAATATATATATATATATATATATATATATATATACACTTTAAATGTATTTTTTTAAGAAAAAATTAAATATCAAAGTGTAAACATCAAGTATTTTTTAAAATAATATTTCAAAATATATATACAAACAAAATGACAAATAAATAATAATTCAATTTATATTAGTAAAACAAACTATAGAAAAACAATTATATTTTGACCATATAACACTTTTTTTTAGTTTGTCAATAAAAAGCAACAAAATTTGATTATTTTTTTATATAGACAATTTTACCTAAAATGACAATGAACTTTAAAAGAAATATGTCAATTTTGAATTATATATATTGAAGGAAACATATTAAAATTTGCAAAGGAAACAAATTAATGACTCATTAATTACTTTCTATAACCTAAAAATTAGATAATTAATTAAAAAAATTAAAAATTACCATAAAATGACAAGTGAAAATTAATTTATAAGAATTAGCCACATAATTACATGTGTCCAAATGCATAAGAAATTGACAAGTGACAAAAAGTTTTTTTATTTATTAGGGAGGATTTGGTGAAGATAATAATGACTATTCGATTTTCAAGCAATTAATATTTATTCAAAATATAAATATATTTAAAAGGGATTTTTAATATGTGCCCTAAGGACACATATAATAAACATTAATTATGAAAAATATTATCATAATTAAATATAAAATGCATTTATTATGGAAATTATTATTGTAATTATGGTAATAATCTTTATAATTAATGTATTTCATATTTAATTATGGTAATATTTGTTATAATTAATGTTTCTTATATATGTCCTTAGGGCACATGTTAGAAAATCTCATTGTTAATTTATATGGATTCAGATTATAAATTGAATGCAACAAGAGTATAACCTGGAAATTTCATCTTGATGGAAACTGTTTGTGAAGTGTCATATAGACAAAATGATTCATTTATTAAGTTACGGACATGGAAATATATAACAATTGACAACCCATACAACGATGAGTAGATATAAACAGAACACTCTTCACCAAAAAGTTTAGAATTAATATGTATACGTTATGAAATATTAGTTTGTGAATGACCATTGGATTCTCCATTTCTCCCATAACTCCTCATCATTATTTAGCATTAGTAACAACCATTTCAATGTGTTTTATGAATGTAATAATACACGATCATAATGTGCATTCATATTATAGCTCATCTTTCATCTTATTTGGATAGTATAAATAGTGATCCATATGTATTAGAAACTTGATGATTTCATCACAAGTATTAGAATAAAAGTTCTCTCTACTCTTATTTCTTTCTTTACTTTATAATTTATATTGTTATTTGATCATATTTTATAACACGTTATCAGCACGAGGCTCTACCATAGAGTTCCAACTTCTTGTCGTTCTTGTCATTGTCAGGTATATATATAATTTTTTTTTTCAAAGTTCATATGTATAGTGCTCACAAGTTATATAATGCTCACAAGTAATCTTATGATACTTCTTAACTAACAATCCTCTAATATACAACTCTTTATTTTGATTAGTACTTTCACTATGGCAAACCTTAGCAAACTTGAGTTTATGGCTGTTGACATTAGTGGAAAAAATTATTTATCATGGATCTTTGATGCTGAAATCCACCTTGATGCTATGGGGCTTGGAAACACCATAAAGGATGTAAATCCTTTAAATGAAGCATCAAGCCAAGAAAAGGCTAAGGCGATGATTTTACTTCGCCACCATCTCGATGAAGGATTAAAAGTTGAATACCTCACTGTCAAAGATCCGGCTAATCTTTGGAATAATCTGAAAGAGAGGTATGATCATGAAAAAACGGTGATACTTCCTAGAGCTCGTTTTGATTGGTTACACCTTCGGCTGCAAGATTTTAAATCTGTGAGTGAGTATAATTCAGCCATGTTCAAAATTACTTCCCAACTAAAACTATGTGGTGAGACTATAACTGATGAAGACATGCTAGAGAAAACCTTCTTTACTTTTCATGCCACTAACATGCTCCTACAGCAGCAATATCGTGAGAAAGGTTTTAAAAAATATTGTGAATTAATCTCATCGTGGCTGAACAAAATATGAGCTCTTAATGAAAAATCACCAATCACGTCCGACCGGTTCTGGTCCATTCCCTGAAGTGAATGCGACATCATCTAACTATAACGGTCGTGGGTCTAACCGTGGCCGTGGCCGTGGTCGTGGTCGAGGTCGAGGTCGTGGACATGGAGGAGGTCGTCATAATAATTGTCCTAACAATAATAATAATATAAGTAACCACCAGAAGTGGGAAAGTAAGAAAAACCCACATCCTAATGATAAAAGTGGTCAAGGCAAAAAGAAAGTTGAAAATGTTTGTCACCGATGTGGAATGATCGGTCATTGATCACGTACATGTCGCACTCCAAAGCATTTTGTTGATCTTTATCAAACTTCTCTAAAATATAAAGAAGGAAAAAATGCAGAAACAAATTTTGTTCAAAATTATTTTTCCGAAGATCAACTAGAAATGGGACATTTGGATGTCGCCGATTATTTGGCCTACACGGAAGGGACAAACGATGTTATGGATGGTGATGGAAGTACCCAATTTTCCCATAAAAGGAGATGGATATGCCATATCATGAAATTTTTGGTTTTCTAGTATCATTTTATTTTTGCATTATGTTTGTTTAGAGTCATTGTCATGGTCAAGAATAATATGTAGTTTTGTTTAATGTCTTTTATGATCTTTATGTCATAGTCGTTTCATGAGAAGAGATCTCGATGATTCTTCTCAAAATAATAATATATGAATTTATTTCTCTAAGTTGAATATTTCTTATTTCTTATTATTTTTATTATATATTTTTATTTTGAAGAGAAATATGGACATTCGCAAAAGAAATGAGGAAGATATATGTCTTGCAGACAGTGCAACAACACATAGCATTTTTAATAATGAAAAATATTTTGCTTACTTATCAATTGGAGAAGCAAATGTTAATACAATAACGGGTAGTGCAAAAATGATTGAAAGCTCCGGAAGAGCGAATATCATATTACCACAAGGGACAATAATTACAATCGGAGATGCATTATTTTCATCAAAATCACCAAGAAATTTATTAAGTTTTAAGGATGTTCGGTCCAACGGATATCATGTTGAAACAACCAATGATGGTGATAACGAGTATCTCAATATTACAAAAATGATATCGGGTAAGAAAAGTCTTTTGGAAAAATTATCCGTATTGTCATCCGGATTGTATTATACAAATACTAGAATGATTGAATCTCATGCTATTGAAAATAAAAGGTATGATAACATCTACAAAGTTTGGCATAACCGGTTGGGCCATCCCGGATCAGTTGTGATGCGCAAAATAATTGAAAGTTCAAGAGGACATTCCTTGAAAAACCAGAAGATTTTTCAAGCTAATGAATTGTCTTGTGTTGCATGTTCTCAAGGAAAATTAATTTCCCGTCCATCATTGAATAAAGTTGGGTATGAACGTAACACCCAAGATTTTGAAAGCCAAGAAAGTAAAGGAAACCCTAAATTTTAGGAGGGACTCGGCGAGTCCAAGGAAGGACTCGGCGAGTCGTAGCGGGATCCGGGTCGAGGAGTAAGTGACTAACTCGACGAGTCGGCCAAGTGGACTCGGCGAGTCTGGTATGTGCGAGGAAAACCCTAAATCCGGGGCTTGGAGCCTATTTAAACTTCTCAATCTTCTTCCTAGGGCTCCTTTACTGCCTCTCACACCCTGAACGCCGCACCCTAAGCCTCCATTGTGATGATTTATGCTTTTGGCCATTTTTGAGTGATTTAGAAGAGGAAGAAGAAGTGGGAATCTTCGAAGCATCAAGGAGTGGCTTTGGATCTGAAGTTTGGGGAGCATTTCAGAGCATTGGAAGGTATCAATTCGTTTCCCCTCCTTTAGATCTTCTTTAGTTATGAGTTTTGGGGCTTTTAAGCCATGTTTAAGGTCAATCTCGAGTTTGAAGTCCAGATCTGAGGTTGCTACCTCAGATCCATGCTTGTTGTGGTCTAGAATCCCGTAAAGTATCAGCCATTGGGTGGGTTATGGAGCCTCTTGGTCTTAAACCCTAGTTATTGGTGCATTTTGCCTAGATCTTCCTCTCTACACGTAAAGTTTGCAACTTTACGTGGGGAATAGGCGTGGGAAGGGTAGATCTACAGTTTGGAGTTCATGCATGACTCGGAAGTCCTCTGCATGTAAGTGGATCTTATTGGACTCGGCGAGTCCTTCGAGTGGACTCGGCGAGTAGCTTGAAGATGAGAAGGAACTCGACGAGTGGGATGAACAGCTCGTCGAGTCGGATGAAGATAGGCATGAACTCGGCGAGTTGGATGAACAAATCGGCGAGTTGGATGAAGATTGCCGTGTGCTCGGCGAGTCTGTTCTTAGACTCGGCGAGTCAGGTCGCGTGATCCCAAACCCTTCGAGTTAAGTCTCGAGCCAGGACTCAATGAGTTGGACAGGACAGGAATCGGGAATCAGTAGACTCGGCGAGTCAGGGGCTGACTCGGCGAGTAGAGTCGCGAGTGGAAGGACTCTGGACTTATGAACTCGGCGAGCCAGTAGGGTGACTCGACGAGTAGGGTTGACCTGGAAGGTTGACTTTGACCAGGATGTTGACTTTGACCAGAGTTGACTTGGTTGACCTTTGAAGGTCAGTTAGACTAAGTGTTATGTTGATATTGGTAGCTCGGGGAGCTAGCGGAGCAGCAGTTCGGAGTCAGTGGTCAGGTAGCGGTCAAAGGGGTTAGCAGCAGCAGTTCAGCAGTATCAGGTGAGTTTCCCTTTGTATGAATGGGTCTACGGCCACAATGCCGGCCCATGTAGTTATGAGTAGAAGACCCGGGGGTTAGCCCTAGGCACAGTATGTTAGTATAATATTCGGACGAGGTCCAATGATAGAGGGCGAGTGCCCAAGGAGCGGTTTATGTGATAGTTTATACTTGTTGTCTGTGTGATACTTGTATGTGCTTGGTAGGGAGGTGAGTGTGGGCGAGGTCTCGTATCTCACCAATAGCAGAGTGTGGATGGTGTTCCACATCTCAGTAGCAGAAGAGCAGGGGCGAGGCCCCAGTTAGGAAAGGAGTGAGGGTGGGCTGGGCCCATATCTCACTATCAGCAGGAGTATGGACGAGGTCCCATGATTCATCAGTAGCAGGACACGTGCGGGGCCCAGAGATAGGCGAGGCCTTAGAGCAAGAGTTGTTAGTATATGTTTAGGTTATGTAATGTTATGTGATATGTTTATGTGCTATTATATGTTAGTGGGCGAGGCCCTGTGACAGGCGAGGCCTAAGTGAAACAGATCTGTATCCGAGCGGGGCTCGAAGCCAGGCGGGGCCTGGAGCGGCGGGGCCGTTGTAGCGGGCGAGGCCCGAAGTAGGGGGCGAGGCCCCGGATAGGGGGCGTGGCCCAATATGTGCAGTATGTGGTTATGCATGGTATGTGGTAAGGTGGGGAACTCACTAAGCTTCGTGCTTACGATTTTCAGTTTTGTTTTCAGGTACTTTCGGTAGCGGAGGGAGGAGCTCGGGGTGATCGCATGGCACACACCATAGATTAGTCAGTCTGGGAGCGTTTACTCTGATAATAAACATGTGTTTTGAAAACTTATACTCAGATTATGTTTTGGAATGATGTCTTTGGTTAAAGTAATGTTTTAGAAATTTTTGGTCTTCAATTTTGGGATGTTACAATGAAAGTCCTACTTTTTTAGAAAGAATTCAAGGGGATATATGTGGACCAATTCATCCACCATGTGGACCATTTAGATATTTTATGGTCTTAATTGACGCGTCAACTAGATGGTCACACGTGTGCTTGTTATCTAGCCGTAATCTCGCTTTCGCAAGATTACTAGCACAAATAATCCGCCTTAGGGCACATTTTCCCGATTACCCAATTAAGAAAATTCGACTTGACAATGCTGGAGAATTTACATCACAAGCTTTTAATGACTATTGCATGTCGATTGGGATAACTATTGAACATCCTGTTGCATATGTTCATACACGAAATGGTTTAGCTGAGTCGTTAATCAAATGCCTTCAATTAATTGCAAGACCATTACTAATGCATTCTAAACTTCCTACATCGACGTGGGGGCATGAAATTTTAAATGCGACATCACTTATACGAATCAGGCCAACTAGTTATCATAAGTTCTCCCCTATTCAACTGGTTTGCGGCCATGTACCAAATATTTCCCATCTAAGGACGTTTGGATGTGCAATTTATGTACCCATTTCTCCACCTCACCGCACAAGAATGGGTCCTCAAAGAAGAATGGGAATTTATGTTGGATACGAATCTCCATCTATAGTAAAATATTTAGAACCATCAACTGGAGATTTATTTACAGCTAGATTTGACAATTGTCATTTTGATGAATCAGTTTTTCCAACATTAAGGGGAGAAATAAAGAAGCTGGAGAATAAAATCTCTTGGAATGAATTATCACTTTCAGTTTTAGATCCTCGTTCAAGTCAATGTGAACTTGAAGTGAAAAAGATAGTTCATTTACAAAATATAGCAAATCAATTGCCAGATGCATTTACTGACCCTAAGAGAGTAACAAAGTCTCATTTACCAGCTGTAAATGCTCAAGTTAGAATTGATATCCCAGAAGGAAAAAATACAACTACAAATGAATCAAAGGCACGCCTGAAGCGTGGAAGACCAACCGGTTCCAAAGATAAAAATCCTCGAAAACGAAAGGGAGCAAATATAATTGATGGTCCAAAAGAGAAAACTGAATCTTTTGAAAAGATTAATGAAGCTCCAAAAGATCCCAATGGCATAACAAAAGAAACTGGGATACCTGAAAATTATGAAAATGAAGAGATCTCAATAAATTATGTCATGACAGGAATAAGATGGAACCGAAATAAGATAGACGTCGATGATAATTTTTCATATCATGTTGCGTGCGAGATTATGGAAGAAAATGAGGATGTTGAACCTAAATCTATAGATGAATGTAGAAATAGATGAATGAATGTACAAACTAATATTTCATAGCACTCCCCCTTGAATGACGATTGTATCATGCCTCGTTAAAACCTTAATAGGTAAAACCTCATGGGAAAAACCATTTATTAAGGAAAAAGAGTACATGATTAATAATAGATGATTTGAACATAATTGGAACTCCTAAAGAATTGAAAAATGCCACTTCTTGTTTGAAAGAAAAATTCGAAATGAAAGATCTTGGTAAAACAAAATTTTGTTTGGGTCTTCAAATTGAGCACACCAAAAATGGAGTTTTTGTACATCAATCTAGTTATCTAGAAAATGTGCTTAAAAGGTTTTATATGGATAACTCACATCCATTAAGTACCCCGATGGTAGTAAGGCATTTAGATGCCAAAAAGGACCAATTTCGGCCTTGTGAAAAACATGAAAAACTTCTTGGTCCCGAAGTACCGTATCTTAGTGCTATTGGTGCACTAATGTATCTTGCTAATAATACGAGACCTGATATATCTTTTGCTGTAAACTTATTAGCAAGATATAGTTCTTGCCCAACAAGAAGACATTGGAATGGAGTCAAACACATTTTTCGATAACTTCGAGGTACAATGGATATGGGCTTATATTATTCTAATTCATCAAATGTGGAGTTAATTGGTTATGCAGATGCTGGATATTTGTCTGATCCACACAAAGCTCGATCCCAAACAGGTTATTTATTCACTTGTGGAGGTACCGCAATTTCTTGGCGTTCTGTTAAACAAACTTTAGTTGCTTCTTCTTCTAACCATGCAAAGATTATAGCAATTCATGAGGCAAGCCGTGAATGTATTTGGTTAAGAAATTTAACTCATCACATTCGTGAGAGTTGTGGTCTAACATCTAACAGGAAAGTTCCAACCATACTATATGAAGATAATGCGGCTTGTATAGCCCAATTCAAGGAAGGGTTTATCAAAGGAGACAGAACCAAACATATATCACCAAAGTTTTTTTTACTCATGATCTTCAAAAAGAGCGTGGCATCAACATCCAGAAAATTCAATCAAGTAACAACTTGGTAAATTTGTTCACTAAAGCGCTCCCTACATCCAAATTTGAAAACATGGTACGAAATATTAGAATGCGACGCTTTAAGGAAATCAAGTGATGTGATGATCAGGGGGAGGTGAAAACATATTGTACTCTTTTCCTTAGCTATGTTTTTCCCACTGAGTTTTCTTAGCAATGTATTTAACGAGGCAATTGTTCCAAATATCTATTATTAATCATGTACTCTTTTTCCTTAATAAATGTTTTTTCCCATGAGGTTTTACCTATTAAGGTTTTAACGAGGCATGATACAATCGTCATTCAATGGGGAGTGTTATGAAATATTAGTTTGTGAATGACCATTGGATTCTCCATTTCTCCCATAACTCCCCATCATTATTTAGCATAGTAACAACCATTTCAATGTGTTTTATGAATGTAATAATACACCATCATAATATGCATTCATATTATAGCTCATCTTTCATCTTATTTGGATAGTATAAATAGTGAGCCATATGTATTAAAAACTTGATGATTTCATCACAAGTATTGGAATAAAAGTTCTCTCTACTTTTATTTTTTTCTTTACTTTATTATTTATATTGTTATTTGATCATATTTTATAACAGTATATAAATTAAAAATAATAGACTTAGTATGGTGGCATATACCTTTATATGATCATCTTTATGTAATAAAAAAATCAATAAATTTTAAATGACATCAAATAGTGACCATAACTTTTTAAAATAATAAAAAAATAAAAAATTATATTAGAGGCTAAGACGAACAGAATTATATCCATTTAGATTGTGAACACACCCCGTAACCTCCGGTGCTGTCAACATCTCACCTATGTCGACGGTGTTGGACGGAATCATTATAGAAATAGCTAAAAGGGGAATACCCATATATTTATTTGATAATGATAAGCCATCGCCGTCAGAGACTTGACGAGCGTTACGTTAAGTCTGCTTAGCTGGACGCCACTGTATAAGTGTGTAATTGATATCTGAGGCTTCCCTTGCATCTGAATGGGCCAGCTGGCTTTGCACATCGCCAGCTTTATATTGTCTTAACACTATTCTCAAATTCTAATTTTCTACAATTGTTAAAAAGCAAAAACAATTCCAGATAAATGCCATAGCTTGTATTTTCAATCGGCACAAATGGCATTTAAAAGAAGGAAACTTTAGTTAGCTTTTTTTTGTAGACATATTTATCAAATATCAATTAAATATAATATAATATAAGTTTATATTCAAATAAATAACCATTATTTTATTATATACAAAGTGTTCCAAGAACTTAAGAAACTTTTACTCATATAATTCTTTTTTTAAAAACTATATACATGTTTTAAATGCATATTTATAAGAATATTAATAAAATATTATAAAGAAATATATATTTTTTTTAATATGCATATATACACATTTGTACCGTGCATATTTTTTTTTTTTAACAGAATATATATATATATATATATATATATATATATATATATATATATATATATATATATATATATATATATATATATATATATATAGAGAGAGAGAGAGAGAGAGAGGTTCAAATGTTTCCAACAAATATTGTGTGCCTAAATGCACCAATGAGAATTCAAGAAATAATAAATAATTAAACAAATCATTAAAAGGTATTTTGGACCTCTTGTACTTTTAATTAAGGAAATCATTTAATTGAAATCCTACAATTATGAAAATAAAGTAAATATATTTGACCTAGTCCTTCACCTTCGTTTCCTACATCATTTTCGTCTGCTGTCATCGATCTAAACCATTTTAATCAGCCTTCATCTTCCAGAACATCTTTCCCCTTAAATCCGACAGGAAAACGAGTGGGGGATGAGAGAACTTGGTGCTGGTCGATGATTTTATGGGTGTTTGGTTGTTGTTGATTTATAGAAAGAACGAGGGAGGAAGGATTTGCAGCCACTAACGTGGGTGGTGACAAACAGCATCTCCGATAAGGGTGGTTTGGCAGCGAGGATCGACGGGAAGTAAGGGAAGGGTCTCCGGTCTTTGACTGGTCGCAGGAGGTGTTATCATTCGTCGATCAAAGGGTGTTTGGCTGGTTTACTGCTCGTCGATCATCAATCAGGTAAAAAAATTCTCTTTTTTATTTGGTGTTTAATAGAAATCATTGGGGTGTTTGGGTTTTCCTGGAAAATCGATATAATGAAGGGGATATGGGTTTGAGTTTTGAAAGAAATCCATGGGTGTTTGGATTGGGTGTTTGAGCTTTGGTGTTTTGACAGGGAAAATGAAGGAGAAGCAATGAAGGTTTGATCCCCCATTTTCTTGATTGATTTGTCAAGAACAACATCGTGTTCTTGACTAGAACATGATACTCAGAAGAAGAAATAAGGAAACCGGAGGTTGCTTCTTTGGTGATTCATTGACTGTCAATCAAAAGGAAACACATGTTGAAACAGAATAAAAGTTAATTTAAAACTCAATCAGGTATCTTATTTTCTTTATTGATTACAATATTCTATTATCTGAGATTTGATTAGTGTGCTTCGATTTTAGTGCAATTGGATGGTTTTGTTAGGACCAAATTAACGGTTGCCCTAAAAGTGTTTGATGAAATGCTAAAGAGAAATATTACCATATTGATCGCTCAGCATGTCATGACCTCAAATTGTATTCATGGTTAGTGATTGAAGTTTTATCGAATGTTTATTGATTCTGCATATCATCTCCATTGTTCTACTGATTTATGCATTTTTCACTTTGATATTTTTCCAATAGAATGCATACGGTAATTGAATCTTGAATTCCAATTCTATCGGAATGGAATCACGAATTCCATTTCTGTTGTAATGGAATATGGATATTTTTTTTATAGTTTTTATTCTCTTAGAAACCGAACACAGGAGGTACACCCTCCTGTGTAACTCATTTACTTTGAAAACTTTATTAATTAAAATGAACCCTCATCTATGAACTTTTCATCCAATTTCTTTTTTATTTTAATTTTGAATCAAGAATTCTAATTCTATTGGAATGGAATATGGATTAATTGTTTTATTCTATTTGATGCACTGAAATTTTTAATATTTTGAAAGTTGATTATGTTTTCCTTGTGAATTTAGGTTTTGAAGATGTTGCCATTATTGTGGAAAATGAAGAAAACATGGAGAACGATATTTGTATTCTAACAGAATGTATTCTGTCAGTGAGGAAGTAACTTGCTACAAGTGTGGGAAAACAAAAAAAACTCGGGAAAATGAAGAAAACTCGGGAATGTATTCTAACAGAATGTATTATGTTTTCCTTGTGAATTTAGGTTTGATGCCCCCATTTTCTTGATATTTTTTATGTGGAAAATGAAGAAAACTCGGGAAAATGTAGCGAGGAAGTAACCTGCTACAAGTGTGGGAAAACGGGGCACTATGCCAATGAGTGAACCATCAACAAAAGGGTGTGCTACGAGTGCCGTGAAGAAGGGCATATTGCTAAGGATTGCCCAAAGAAGAAAGATGCAGGAAGACCCAACATACCACTGAAGCCGAAGGCGAGAGCCTTCCAGATGACGCTCGAGGTTGCGAAGGAGGCAGCAGACATCGCTTCAGGTACCTTTCTTATAAATGGTTTGCCTGCCAATATACTATTTGATTCAGGAGAAAACTATTCCTTTGTATTACATAGATTTGGTGGGAAATTAGCATTGCCTGAAGAAAAACTTGATAATGCCCTGATTGTAGAAGTTGCCAGTGGCAAATTCGTACCTGTTAGTAATCGTATTAAGAACGTAGCCATCGACCTAAACAGAAACGAATTCCATGAGGAGCTTTTACCCATGGAGTTAAACGGTTTCGACATCGTTTTGGGTATGGATTGGCTTAGTGCCAACGATGTCGAGATATTATGCCGAAAGAAGATAGTGAGGGTAAACCCACCCGGAAAGGAATCATTTATGGTGTACGGGGACAAACGCAGAGTGAATTCTGGAATCATCTCCCTGATGAAAGCCAGGAAATGTCTGTCCAAAGGATGTGCATCATACTTGGCATTCATAATCGATGCTAAGAAGGAGAAGAAAGAGGTGCAGAATATACCGGTTGTGTGTGATTTTCCGGAAGTCTTTCCTGAAGATCTTCCTGGATTACCACCTGATAAGCAAGTGGAGTTTCGTATAGACTTGTTACCAGGCACAACACCGATAGCAAAGGCACCTTACCGATTAGCAACGACAGAGATGAAGGAGCTTATGATGCAACTTCAGGAGCTGTTGGATAATGGTTTCATTCGACCTAGTTCATCACCCTGGGGAGCTCCGGTGTTATTCGTAAAGAACAAGGACAGAAGCATGAGAATGTGTATAGACTACCGAGAGGTGAACAAGGCAACGGTGAAGAACAAGTATCCATTACCGAGGATTGACGACCTATTCGATCAGCTGCAAGGTTCAAGCTACTTCTCAAAGATCGATCTTAGGTCAGGATATCATCAGCTGAAAGTGAGAGATCAGGATATTGAGAAGACTGCATTTAGGACGAGATATGGACATTACGAGTTCCTGGTTATGTCATTCGGACTAACCAATGCTCCAGCAGCATTCATGGATTTGATGAACAGGGTTTGTAAACCATTCCTCGATAAATCCGTGATAGTGTTCATCGACAACATCCTGATTTACTCAAAAAGCCAAGAGGAGCATGGCAAGAATCTACTGGAAGTGTTGGAAGTATTAAAGAAGTTGAAGCTTTACGCCAAGTTCTCCAAATGCGACTTTTGGATACGAGAAGTCCAGTTCTTGGGTCACGTGGTTAACCAAGAAGGGATAATGGTTGACCCCGCAAAGATTGAGGCTGTGATGAAGTGGGAATGTCCAAAGAGTCCCACATAGATTCGAAGCTTTCTAGGATTAGCTGGGTATTACCAACGATTTATCCAAGGCTTTTCTTCGATAGCTGCTCCATTAACAGCGTTAACCCACAAAGGAGCTACATATACGTGGAGTGAGAAGCATGATGAGGCATTCGAGAAGCTAAAAAATAAGTTATGCGAAGCACTGATACTTTCTCTACCAGATGGAGTTGAAGACTTCGCGGTTTACAGTGACGCATCTGGAGATGGGTTGGGTTGTGTTCCGACCCAAAGAGAAAAGGTGATAGCATACGCATCTCAACAATTGAAAGAGCACGAAAAGAACTACCCCACTCACGATTTGGAGTTGGCAGCGGTAGTTTTCGCTCTAAAGATATGGAGGCATTACCTCTACGGCACGAAGTGCAAATTGTTCACTGATCATAATAGTCTCCAGTATCTCTTTAATCAGAAAGAATTGAACATGAGGCAACGACGCTGGCTAGAGTTACTCAAGGACTACGACTGTGAGATACTCTACCACCCCGGTAAAGCAAATGTTGTCATTGATGCTCTCAGTCGAAAAGTCAACCTTGAAAGGAAAAGGCCAAGAGCGTTGAGAATTGAAGTCGTCTCGACGATTGTGGAAAGTATTAGGAAAGCTCAAAAAGAAGCTTTAGAGAAAAATGACCGAAAGGAAGAACGTTTGGGCAAAACGTTAGTGTTCGGTGCAAACAGTCGAGGACTGAAGGTATTCCAAGATCGGATTTGGGTACCTAAGACGGAAGAATAAGAGATCTTATGATGGAAGAAGCACACAAGACCATATACTCGATTCATCCTGGTAGCACTAAAATGTATAGGGACCTAAAACCCTACTACTGGTGGCCGACGATGAAACTCGATGTTGTGAAGTATGTGGCCGAGTGTGTAACATGTGCGAGAGTTAAGGCACAACATCAAAAACCGTATGGGAGTTTGGAACCTTTACCTGTACCCATGGGTAAAGGGGAAGACATCACCATGGATTTTGTGACTAAGCTGCCCAGTACGAAGAACGGACACGACATGATTTGGGTAGTCGTGGATCGTTTCACCAAGAGTGCGCACTTCATAGAAGCCAACGAGAAGTGGTCTATGGATAAGCTTGCAAATGCTTACATTGTAACATCCCCCTCTGGCACGTATCACAATATTGTCCGCTTTGGGCCACTCGGCACGAGGACTTCCCAGGGGGTCACCCATCTTGGTACTACTCCCGCCCGAGCACGCTTAACTGCAGAGTTCTTATGGGATCTGCTGCCCTCACGGCTTTAAAACGCGTTGTGATAGGGAAGGTATCCACACCCCTTATAAGGAATGCTTAGTTCTCCTTCCCAGCCGATGTGGGATCAGATCTAACCCACTTTCACCCCCGATCCCACATCGGCTGGGAAGGAGAACTAAGCATTCCTTATAAGGGGTGTGGATACCTTCCCTATCACAATGCGTTTTAAAGCCGTGAGGGCAGCAGATCCCATAAGAACTCTGCAGTTAAGCGTGCTCGGGCGGGAGTAGTACCAGGATGGGTGACCCCCTGGGAAGTCCTCGTGCCGAGTGGCCCAAAGCGGATAATATTGTGATACGTGTCAGAGGGGGATGTTACAAATGGTATCAGAGCCAGGGCACGGGTCGATGTGTTCGACAGGGACGTCGAACCCTATAATGGGGGGTGAAAGTGGGTTAGATCTGATCCCACATCGGTTGGGAAGGAGAACTAAGCATTCCTTATAAGGGGTGTGGATACCTTCCCTATCACAACGCGTTTTAAAGCCGTGAGGGCAGCAGATCCCATAAGAACTCTGCAGTTAAGCGTGCTCGGGCGGGAGTAGTACCAGGATGGGTGACCCCCTGGGAAGTCCTCGTGCCGAGTGGCCCAAAGCGGACAATATTGTGATACGTGCCAGAGGGGGATGTTACATACATGAAGGAAATTGTAAGACTTCACGGTGTTCCTCTTACGATTGTATCAGATCGTGATAGTCGTTTCACTTCGAGGTTTTGGAGGAGTCTACAAGAGGAATTGGGTACGAAATTATGTTTGAGTACGGCTTACCATCCACAGACTGATAGTCAGAGCGAAAGAACGATTCAGACACTGGAAGATATGCTGAGAGCATGTACCCTCAAGTTCCAAGGGAACTGGGACGAGCACTTACCTCTGGTAGATTTTTCCTACAACAATAGTTTTCACTCGAGCATCAAGATGGCGCCTTATCAAGCCTTGTATGGACAGAAGTGTCGTACGCCGTCTTGTTGGCTTGAAGCCGAAGAGAAGCAATTTATGGGCCCCGAGATAGTCCATGAGACTGCTGAGAAGTTAAAAGTGATTAGGGAAAGGATGTTAGCAGCTCAAGATCGTCAAAAGAGCTACGCTGACAAGAAAAGACAACCAATGACTTTTGAAGTTGGGGATTCCGCTTTGCTTAAAGTCTCATCGTGGAAGGGACTTATAAGATTCGGGAAATGAGGAAAGTTGAGTCCAAGGTTTATCGGACCGTTCAAAGTTCTTCAGAAGGTTGGGAACCAAGCTTACAAACTGGAATTGCCTGAAGAACTCGATGGTATTTATAACACCTTCCATGTGTGTTATTTAAGGAAGTTCACGGGAGAAGTTCCCGACATAATTCCAATCTCGGAGTTAAGAATGGATGAGAATAAGAGGCTAATCGAAGAGCCCGAGGCAATTGTTGACCGTAAGATGAAGAAGTTACGACGCAAGATGGTCGACTAAGTGCTAGTCCGATGGAAACATTCGAATGGGCCAAATCTCACTTTGGAAACAGAGAGTGACATGATGAGTCGCTATTCATATCTGTTTGCTGATGCATGATTCCGGGATGGAATCATCCTAAGGGGGAGAGAATTGTAACGCCCGGGTTTCGGGGCTAAGCATTTTTAGACGATGTAATAGTCTAGGTCAACTATTGTAACTCTTTTTGAAGTAATAGAGATGAAATCTTTGAGTATTATGTGAATTATGTGTATTTATGTGCTTATTATTTAATTATAAATGTATAATGAATAAAGAATAAAAATAAGCGTCAAAATTAAAGTGTGAGATAAGCCCAATATCTTTATATAAAGTTGTAGTGGTCGAAACAAGAATTCCGGGGATATAAATAACGCCGAAATCCGAGTTATAACGAAGAAGTTATGACCCGTTGAATTTTCGAGACAGAACCGACACGATACCGGGAAGCGTAAAAAGCGAATTTACGATAGAGCGAGATTTAGCCTTAGCGATCTAAACGAAAGTCGTAGAATATGTTAAACTAAGAGCGTTGATAAAAAGAACGCCCAAATCTGACTTCGTATGAGGAAGTTATGATTTTTCGAAGTTTCGGATTAGTAGTGTACAACCTGAAATTCGAGTGTTAGATCGAGCGGTTTGTAGCCGACACGACCTAAACAAGAATCGAAGATCTCGTTAAGAGTAGCGTAACGAGAAAAAGATGGGCGAAAACGGAAATCAGATGAAGAAGTTATGAGAATTTAATGGACCAATCCTGTCCCGGCCTGTTAATAATATAACTTTTAAAATAGAGTCAAAATTAGCCGACAGAGTCTAAACGAAAGTTGTAGAGTACGTTCCCATCTTTGCGTGGATATAAAGAACGTCGAAAACGGAGCTCGTACGCGAAAGTTACGAATTTTTAAAGTTGAAGCATGAAATTGCGCAGTCTATTGCAAATCTGATGACGTGGCGCGACCTAGTTCGTCCATCGCTGATCTAGCCTCGCATCTGATGATCGCCACGTCGCCCTCGCATACGCCCCGCATCCAAAGTCAGTACGCTCCGCGTACCCTCGCCCTTATCTTCTTCCGGAGTGCGAGACAGCTGGTCCGAGGTGGCACCCTTATCCGAGCCTTACGCCCAGCGTAGCCAAGGACTACGCCCAGCGTAATCCGAGGCCTCGCAGGCTATAAAAGGGGGCCGAGAGTTCCTCATTTTTCACACCTTTCTTCACTCTCTCTCTAACTTCTTTCTCTCTCTAAGTGTCCTAAAACACTCCTGAACCCTAGGGAACCTCCCTAGCACCCGAAGGAAGCCCTGAGGCTCCCGGGGTCCCGAGAAAAAGTGTCTTTCGGTTTCGAAACGCTGCTCCAAATAAAGTTCCGGTTTTCTTTAAAACCTGCTGTAAGTGAGCTACGCTTACACAACTTTTAATATAGCTTTCAAATAATTATAGTAATGTTATTAGGTCCTTAAAATAATTATTTGGGCTATTATTATGAGTTATGTTGAGTGTTATTTAACGCTTATATAATAATAATAATAATAGTTAGACTATTAATTAGTCACGGTTGACGTTAGACTAAACCCTAGTGTTATTGATACTAGGTTTTATCGAAGGAAAATTGTTTTGAGAGTAAAAAAGCGTTGTCCGAGTGCTGAGTCACCACCTTTCAGGTGAGTGCATAGTCTCTTTCATCTTACACATAGATATGAAGTATTTTAATATAAATTACGTGCTATGTGTGCATATTGTCTGAATACTTGCTGTCTATGCTGGGTGAAATATTTTTATATATGTTTTAAATGATTTAAACTGTATATGTATTTTGTATCTACAAAATGTGTTGGGTAAAACATGGGTAGATGTAATAGTTGTTGTGTGACAAAATAAAATAATTAGAGGCCTCGTTATAGATGTTATTGATGATCCAGTCATCTAGCGGAGTATAGATGACGACCACAAACTATTCTGGACAGTCCAGTGGAACACTAGCAGGCTCGCAACCTGTAGATGTTAATTTGAACTGTGTGTTTATTTGAACTGTGTGCTCACCAGGTGTACTCCATCCCCCACATGGTTGCCTTAAGGACATTTATTGCTGAGGAATCCCCTTAGCAGTAGTGTCCATCCCGATGATAGTCCTTAGACTAGGTCCCTTGTGTTAGATGTTTTAGGGACGTAAAGTGAGGATAACGGGAACGAGTAATCGGGTTTGTTTGGTTTGATAAAACTAATAAACTTATTTATTGTGGGTTGAAAACCCTATGTGCTCACGAGGCTCCCAAGCTTGACCCACTAAGTTTCTTGTATTACAGGTAGTGGCGCATGAGCATAGATGTGATGTCTTGGGATGAGAGATTAAGGGATTTTAGGCCTGTAAATACAAAATAATGTAGTAAGGCCTATGATTTATTGTTTATGCTTATGATATGTATCGAACATGATATCCCGAGTCTTTTTAATGAAATACATTTCTACGAAAATGCTTTTGATAAATCTTTATCATATTTTGTTTTGGGACAAATTCCATACACTTTTATTTAAAAGTTACTCTGGTTTTTAAACAAAGCATAAACAAAATTGGTCTTTTCTGGTCGTGAAAAATGGGGATGTCACACGGCCCGCAATGCCGCCCACCACACAATCATATGATGTGTGAGTGAGACGAGGCTCTAGGAAAGGTAATACCCAACAAGCATGAGCTCCCCTAATTCTGGGATCGAATGTCTCTCATTGTTGTCTTGATTTTAAGCTAGTACAATCAAGGATTCTGGTATGAATTTGGTAGTCATCTTGATCTCTTCTCTTGTCTAATTTTTTAAATAGGTCTTCTCCCTTCGATTCGCGAAGTAGGCAAGCAGGAATCTCTCCTCCTTTCTATTTATGGATAGAAAGAATATCTCCTTAGGAGAGTATTTTATGAGTTGACTGTAAAAGGCTTCTTTCAATCGATCTAGTAGGTAAGAAATAAGATCTTCGTATAGTTAATGAATTAAAGCGAAACCACTAGGTTAGATCTCGTCTGTGATCCCTGGGCTTGTTAATAGACAGAGAAACCCCTACTATCGATCGTGGCCTTCATTGAGTGCATTTTTTGCTCTTTGACATAGTAAGGCGGGAAGTTAAAATACCACAAATACCCTTTTACTTTTTGTTTTAATTTTGAATTATTTAAATAAAATAATTGGTTGAGAATTGTTCTTACGGTCTCACAATAATTCTTGTTTTTAAACAAACCTACTTCTATATATATATATATATATATATATATATATATATATATATATATATATATATATATATATATATATATATATGGAAAAGTTCAATAGAGAACCATAATTAACCAAGAAACCAATCTTTTTTTTCAACTTTTAGAACTTATTTTTTATCGAAAAAAAATCTAAAAATATCTAAATTCATATATTAACATTGTGAATCTGAAAAATATTTTTCGGATTCACCGTGTGAATCCAGATTCACATTGTGAATTTTCAAAGATTCACATTGTGAATTTGACGTAAAAAACATCAAATTTGATATCATTGGAAAAGGATAAAAAGTTATAATTTCTGTATTTTTAGTTTTTTTTTTTATAAAAAATAAGTTGTAAAAGTTGAAAAAAAGATTGGTTTCTTGGATCATTGGTTAATTATGGTTCTCTATTGAACCTCACCCTATATATATATATATATATATATATATATATATATATATATATATATATAGTTTCTTATCTTGCTAACAACCTAACATCAAAATGTTGAGGTAATTTTAAACTTTAACCCTAAGTATGAAGATTATTGCATTTTAGCCATTTTGTTTGAGAAATGTTGTAAAATGGCCCATAATGACATTTTTGTAAATTATGGGGCGTGGGCGCGTACGCTGGGCATAGGTGGTGAGATCCCAAATCATAACTTTTAGGGTTTGGACCTTATTTAAGCATCATTATGGCCTCCAACTCTCTTATCTCATCAATATCCATCACATCATTCGACCTTAGCAAACTCTAGTCCATTGTTTGAGCATTCTTGACATTTGGTGTGTATTTTGGTGACCTTGAAGGAGAAGGAAGGAAGTAAAACCAGTTTGGAAGCTTGAAGAAGCTTTAGATCTGGAATCCTCATCTACCTAGCAACCTCCAAGAGGTATAAAGTTTTGAGCGTGGCTTGCATTTCTTTAGTTCTTGTTAGTTCTTTATTCATGAAGCATTTTGGTCCCAAGTGTTGATCTTTATGAGCATGGCATGCTCCAGCCAATATATGTTGTCCTTTCAGACATTTTGAGCGGTCTAGAAGCATAAAAATATGATTTTGGCTCTTAGTTCTTCCCCATGCATGTTCTAGGATATCCTAATGGATTAATAAGTTAGGGTTTGTTGGTATTAAGCCCTTTTAGTCATGCTTGGAAACTTTATGACTCATAATGATATTTTGGACTTAAATCTAGATTTGGACGTAAGGACTTGATGTATTAAGCTCTTAATAAGAAGTTGAGGTGACCGGGTGCGTACGCTAGGCCTACCAAATGGTACGCTGCACGTACGTAATCAAATCCCTGACTTCTTGGTCAAGAGGAGTACGCCCCACGTACAGCTGAGTACACCCAACGTACTCGGTTGGGTTGACTTGACTGGTTTTTTTACCTTGACCTTTTGACAAAGGTTGACCTAAGAGTAGTTTGGGTATTTTAGGTCTTTTGGTATTATTTTCTAAGCATAGGTCACCGGTTTCGTTTAGGTGGTCGGTAGAGTTGGTGTTGGAGTTGTACTCGGTGTTGTGTACTTTTCCACTACTCGTCAGACCGAAATGTAAGTTTTCCTCATTGTACTCGTGGGTCGAAGGCACCAATGTCGGCCCACTAGATTATATATCCTGGTTATAGGATAGTGTTATGCTAGCATATGAATGATTAGTATATCTATATGATTATCTGTATTTGTTGGTTCTATGTTTTTGTTTATCTGTTACATATGTCAACATATTGTGGTTGGGTTGAGGCGGTCTTGATTTATGTTGAAGGTCAAGAAACTCAGGACGGTCTGAATAGGCTGTAGGCCCTGCGAGGCAGTCCAATCATGCCGAAGGCTCGTAGAGCAGTCCAGATTGCGAGGCGGTCCAGTCATGCTGAAGGCTCATTTTTGCATGTTATTGTTTGTTGTGTTATGTGATGGTACTTTGGGGGAATTCATAAATCTTTGGCTTATAGTTTTAGTTTAGAGGATCATGGGAAAGCGAAGGCATGCTCGTGCACATCTTCCTGTTTTTATGACACTGGATCTTGAGATACTCTGATTTTAAATAATACTTTTGAAACAATGGTTTTGTAAACACTTTATGGATGAAATGGGTTGTTTTTGACAATTTTAAATTTCTATGATTTTTGGGATGTTACAAGTTGGTATCAGAGCCTTGCTTTGATAGAATTGGAGGAACATTCGCGTGAATCCGGACTTAAACTAGGGAACTGCAAAAGTTTTAAAATGGTTTTCAAAATTGTTTTTAAAAGTAACCAAGGAATGATGCGATGTGTACGATTAGCCAGGCAAGAAAGTATACCCCAAGTTACCCACATTATTATTTGATATGATATTTATGATAGAACAACATGCTAGTGACAGGCTAGGGATATTCAGGAATTGCATTATAGGATTGCTTAATGTATGACGCCTGATAGCCTAGGGTTACTTGTTGTATGGAATTGACATAATTACTATAGTATCCTAGTGTATGCATCATAGTTGTACATAACTAAGATTTTATAGCCTAAGAATGTTTGGTTTACCCTTATATCCTATTCTTGTCTGATGGAGGTCTTAGGGTGGAATCAAGTATTCGACTATCTGTAGGATCCAATGATATGTATGATTAGCATATGCAAGTGATGCAGGGTTGGTGGAAGTTTCATGGATGAGTAGGTGTGTAAGCAGCCAACCAGATGGGGAGTGTTTAGCCACTCTTGAGAGAGTGAGGATAGGATGTATGAGGAATGTTTACCACTCTCGATAGAGTAAGAATAGGATGTATATGCAACCCCTGATGTTCGATGGTGTTCATGATTGATTTGGTTCCGGGTTCGTATCAATTTCTAATTGATAAGGCACCATACCAATTGGCACCACCGGAGATGCAAGAGTTGTCGTCTCAGCTTCAGGAGCTGTTGGGCAAGCAGTTTATGGGGAAACCAGATTTTATTCGTCAAGAAGAAGGATGGTTCACACCGGATGTGCATTAATTACCGGGAGTTGAACAAGTTGACGATGAAGAAATGTTATCTCCTTCCGCGGATTGATCACCTCTTCGATCAATTGTTGGGTGCATCTTGGTTCTCTAAGATCAATATGAGTTCAGGGTATCATCATATGAGGCTTATAGAGGAGGACTTGGAGAAGACCACGTTTCGAACTCGTTATGGTCATTACAAGTTCATGGTGATGACATTTGGGCTCACCAATGCGTCTGCGATATTTATGGATTTGATGAATCGGGTATGTAGGTCGATGCTCAATCGATCAATTATTGTATTCATTGATGATATCTTGGTGTATTCTGTGACATCCCCATTTTCACAGCCAGAAAAGACCGATTTTTGTTTATGCTTTATAAAAATCATAGTATCTCTTTCAATAAAAACGTTGCGGAATTTGTTCCCAGAAAAACATGATAATTTCATTATCAAAGCATTTCTGAAGAAATGTATTTTTATTCCTTTAAAAACACTTGGGATGCAATCGTTAATACAGAAACGTAAGCATAAACAGAACTTACATTCATTTACACTAGTGATCTATATCTCCTTAATCTCTCAGTGTAATGTAACTTCACATCGTCACCTGTGACACAAGTAAACTGAGTGGGTCAGGTTGGGAAACCTGGTGAGTACATAGGGTTTTCAACCCACAATAATATAATTATGTTTAATCATCAAACAATTAACCCAATTACCCATCCCATTATCTTCTTTATTCCTAAGTACTAAGGATTTATCCTAACGGTCGTCTCCTTCATCATATTTACCTCTCATCTCCTTATATCGCATTTCGTTATATGTTTGTTCCTAAGGACTCTCCCTAAGGAGCATCGCCTACATCGCATAGACAGTATTGATTCAGGGATTACTCCCTCAATACGTGCCCAAAAGGGTTAGGGCATCATCGCATGAATACGTAATTACAACATCGCCTGAACTCGTAATTCATAGTAAGGGGTTAGAGTATCATCGCATGAATACGTAGATATAACATCGCCTGAACTCGTACTTCATCACTTGCTGGTATGAGCCTGTTGGTGTTTCCGCAGGGTTGTCTATAATAGTCTGTGGTCGCTATCTATACCCTGGAAGATGACTACATCTCCAAATTGCCGGACAAGGTTATAGTATATTTCATCCTGCATCACCGATTCATCATCACCTATCTATCCTCACCTAATTATCATCACCTTCCTATCATCACCTATCTCTCATCATTTTATTTTATCATACATCAACTATTTCATCTACCCATGTTTTATCACAACATATTTGTAGATATAAAATAAATATACCATTTAAATCTTTTAAAACATGTATAAAATCGTTCATCCAACATAGACGGCAAGTATTCAAATAATATGCATACATAGCACGTAATTTATATAAAATACTTCATATCTATGTGTAAGAGGAAAGTAACTATGCACTCACCTGAAAGGTGGTGACTCAGCACTCGGACAGCGCTTCGATATTCTCAAAACAATTTCCCTTCGATAAAACCTAGTATCAATACCACTATGGTTTAGTCTAACGATAACCACGACAAATTAATAGTCTGACTATTATTACTATTATATAAGCATTAAACGATACTTATATAACTCATAATAATAGCACAAATCATTATTTTAAGGACCTAATAACATTACTATAATTATTTGAAAGCTATTTTGAAATTTGCATAAGCATAGCTCACTTACAGCGGATTTTAAAGAAAACCAGGCTTTGCTCGGAGCAGCGTTTCGAAACCGAAAAACCCTTTTTCTCAAGACTTCGGGAGCCTCGGGGCTTCCTTCGGGTGCTAGGGGTTCACCTAGACTTTAGGGAGGGTTTGGAACCCTAGAGAGAAAGAAATCTAAAGAGAGAAGAAGATTTGGTGTGAAAATCCAAGAGAATTCGCAGCTATTTATAGGCTAGTGGCTTCGGACTACGCTGGGCGTAGCCTTCGGTTACGCTAGGCGTAACACCAGATAAGACTGCCAGCCTCGGTCCAGCTGTCTCACACGTGCATCGGATGACAAGGAGCGAAGGTACGCTGGGCGTACCGACTTCGGACATGGGGCGTAGCCGAGGAGCGACGTGTCCGAATCCAAGGCGACCTTTGATCTGCGATGGACGGTCTAGATCACGGCCACGTCATCGTTTCTTCATCAGGTCTCACAATTTCATGCTTCAACTTTAAAAATTCGTAACTTTTGCGTACAAGCTGCATTTTTGACGTTCTTTATATCCACACGATGGTGGGAACGTACTCTACAACTTTCGTTTAGACTCCGTCGGCTAATTTTGACTTTATTTTAAAAGTTAGGTTATTAACAGGCCGGGACTGGATTGGTCTGTTAAAATCTCCATAACTTCTTCATCCGACGTCCGTTTTCATCCATCTTTTTATTGTTACGCTACTATCAACGAGATCTTTGATTCTTGTTTAGGTTGTGTCGGCTAAAACCGCTCGATCTAATATTCGAATTTCGGGCCGTACACTACTAAGATGAAACTTCGAAAAATCATAACTTACTCATACGAAGTCAGATTTGGGCGTTCTTTTTATGGATGTTCTCGGTTTAGTGTATACTACAAGTTTGGTTTAGATTACTAATGCCAAAAAGTCTTCTATCATAAATTCACTATTTACGCTTCCTGGTGCCGTGCCGGTTTTGCCGTAAAACTTCGACGGGCCATAACTTATTCGTTATAACTCGGATTTCGGCATTCTTTATCTGTACGGAACCCTTGAGACATACTCTAAAACTTGGTTATGATTATTTATTCTAAATAATCTTTTGTCGACAAGTCGTTTTCGACCTCTATTATCTCTAAATTGACTAGCCCGGATCTGCAGGCGTTACAATTATCTCCCCCTTAGGATGATTACGTCCCGGAATCATCAACGAAACAGGTCAGTATAATGACTCCATACGTCATCTCTTCATCCTAGGTAATAATCTTAACTTCTATGTTTCTTCGAACGAGTATCTAACTCTAAGACTTCCTGACTGCAAGTAGTGCTTGATCTTGCACTTGCTCCCTATCTCACGTTAGACTCCAAATTATGACCTTCAAGTCACAATCTCGATCCTTACTAGAGAATCCTTCTTCTTCTTAACAAATTAAGATAAGTTTTTTGATTTCCACAATAGACCGATGGATCATGTTCCAATGACTTCTCATCGTGTGTCGAAACGCTTACACTCAGGTCTCTTAGAGTCAAATTCCGAAATGGAATACACTTTCCTTCATGTTCTAATGTGATATAATCACATTCTAGCATGTAGTATTTCTAGTTACAAGCTTCTTACTTTAACGGCGATTCGCAATACTCCTATTGGTTGCTTCGATTATCTTTTATTTCAATCTTCCAGCTTAAGTCAGATGCTACATCAAACTTGGTTCTCTGAACTACGTAGCACATTCAACTTAGTCGGACTCGATTTGATATGACCACTAGGGTCGGAATAACAATCATCTTCTTGGTCATTCCGAAACGATGGTAACGACATACTTGAATAAAACGGTATCATTTACTAGCTTCTTGGTAACCTTGTGACTTTCCCTGATCCAAGTGTCAGTCCTGTGCTTCCAGTAGTATAGGCCTCTACTACCATTCACACCTACTCATACTCGTCCCAAGTATTATCTCGTAGTTTTCCAAGTCACCATAAAATAAAATCACACAACAGCTTAACTCATTGGATAGCAAAACAAAGGTTTTTTTATATTATTCCTTGAAACGATTACATAGGTGTTCAAGTTCACCCTAGACTATGCCTCTAATAGGCTACACTATAACAGACTATCTACATGGCTTCTTCATAACTTAATCTTCATATATCCATCCTCGCTCCTAATTCCTTGCATCGTCTGCTGCTTCGTCTAGGATCATATGGAATGCTCTTGCCTTCGGTTCTGGCGGTGTATTTGGTCTTGCTACTTCATTTTTCTTTGGATAGTTCTTCGAAATATGCCCATCATTTCCACATTCGTAGCACTTCTTGTTGTCGAATGTACAATATCTAGAATAGTGACCGGTCCAACCACACTTATAGCACGTCACTTCTCCATCGCATCTTCCTAAGTGCTTCTTCTTGCACTTCTCACACCATCTTGCCTCATTTCCTCTTTCTCCTCCAGACTTTACATATTTTCTCTTTTTTTTGGACCTTGAAGATCCTTCAAACTTCCTCTTCTCTCCAACTTCAACCTTGCTGGTGGATCTTCCCTTGATCATATCCTCAACAAACCTGGCTGTCACACCCCAAAACCAAGAACGGCGGAAACGTTCTGGGGCGGAGGACATCATGTATAATATCAACAACAATGTAAAGTAGTAAACAAGCAACAACATAATCCATTGCATTAATAAAATAATTATTATACAATTGTGTTCTGTCAAATTTTGATAAACACTAAAGCATAAATCAAAATGAAAGATAAGTCTTGAACAAGCTCCATCTTCCTTTCTCCTTGCATCGGTACCTATCTATGATGACCTGAGGATACAAGTAATTTTGAAAGCGAGTATCAGCTTTGAAGCTGGTGAGATCATAAGTATTTAGTGTCTTAATTTGTATGTAAGTATTTGTATGTAAAAATTTGTAAGTCTATGTATTGTAAGTATTGAAAGTGTATATGAATTGTAAGTGTTTGAAAAACCCTAGAATCCCTATGATTCCTACTAGTATATGAAGGTGTCTCCTACCGAGATCTAGCTGTTCTCAATGTTCGTTTCTTGTAAGAGTGTGTAAGTTTCCCAAGTGTAACTATTATTAACAAAATATAGTTTTTACATTAATGTTTAAGTGAGGTTATCACTAAAAATATGTAATGGGTAAATCATTGTAGTACTAAAATGTAGCTCTAAAAGGACTACTACCGTACTAACTACCTTAAACCGGATTTTAGGCTAAGGCATTATGTGATAAATTGTACCATACTATCGACTGGTAACAACGACATAAGAATGGTCGTAATAAGGAATGACGTTTGGCACCCGCAGATCTGCAGATCCCGCTGTAGCTAGCAGCAAGGTGTAGGATAGTCAATCCAGTATAGATCTATACACAAACTCATACTATAGACTGCTTACAACGACATACGAATGGTCGAAAATAATGTATGACGTTTGCCACCCGCAGACCTGCAGGTCCCGCTGTAGCTAGCAGCAAGGTGTAGGATAGTCAATCCATTATAGAATCTATACGCAAACTCACGCTCTCCCTTCAAGAGACTCTGGCTACAACTCGGGCCATGTCATTTAAGTCATGCTCCGATTTAAATCACAGTAATTAACGTATTTTAGTATATGTAATGTAATGAAATGTTCTAGCTGTAATGTACGTGCTCTCTACCTAGCAAGTATAGTAATGTAATCATTCTAGTATCGTTGTATATGTTCTCTTCCTAGTATAGTTGTATATGTAATGTACAGTAATGTTCTAGAAAGTATTGACTCATGAATGAACTGACTCATTGTATGATATCGCGTTCTAGTAATTGTTCTAGGATCTTCCTAAACTACCCATATGGTAGCTTACTAGTAATCTAAGTGGTACGTATGGACATGGATGTATACCCTTGCTACCCAAGGGCATAGGATGAACTGGAAGGACCTTTTATGACTATATATCTACACATGATATATAACTAATATTTAAACGACTTTCGGACGAATACCCGATATCCCACCAGACCACATCCATATCGAGAAAAAGGAAATAGGGTGGATAGCCTTCCTAAGTCTTTTAAACATTTTTTATATAACTATACATATAGAGGCATGCAATTTATAATATAAAAGCATAAATAAGTTTTGTAAGACATTGGAAACTTAAATATTATTTTAAGAAAAGATTGACTTGATGTCAATCTATAAAACAATTTGAAGGCATAAGTTTGATAAAACAGTTTAAGTATAAGGAAACATTTGTTTGAAACACAGTTGTAAATAAGTTTGGAAGGTAATGTACAGAGTAAGGTGTACAGTGTAATAAGGAGTTTAAAACATATAAAATGTTTGTAAAAATCATTTGAAGGAAACTGTTTGGTAAAACGGCTAATAAGTAGCCAAATCATTTGAATGTTGTATATTAATCACATGTGATTGATGTATAAGTAGCGTAATTCTACTTACTAATCACATGTGATTGACATAATAAGTAGTATGATTTTACTTGTATCCCCCCCCATAAAACATTTAAAAATATTTTAAAACATTAGTTAAGGGGTATGAACTCACCTGCAGTAAGTGACTGGAATTGAACGGACTGTTATCGTACGGAAGGATCGGACAAGTGCTTGGTGTCAAGTGAAGACTTAGACATACACAATGATCCTAATTACATATGAAAACATATGTATATAAATAATTAGTGATTATAACACTAATTATACAATTAATAACATTTAAGCGCGAGGAAAACACTTTTGGTCAAGTGCTAGGAGGCTAATGGGTTGCAACAAAAGAGTGCAATGCCCATAATGGAAGTTTATGGTCAAATGACCATATGTTTTGGAGTTTACGGCCCAGGGGAGTAAACTCCTGGCCATAAACTCTCCTTAGGGTCCCTAATTGAAGCTTAGAATTACTACAACTCTAGTGGGGAATTGTTTCAAGGCTATACAATTGTTTGGGTTCCATATGAACTCCTTTGGGGAGTTTACGGCCCATAGACCATATTCCCTTGGAGTTTACGGCCGTAAACTCCCTTGGGAGGGTGATTATGGTGTTTTCTAACCTCTAAATTAACTAGGAACAAATCCAAGCTTTAGTACTTGTCTTTAGAAGAGTTTATGGCACATTTGGCACCATTTTATGGAGTTTACGGCCCTGGAACCTTTTGGGCCGTAAACTCCCTCACTCATGGGGTTCTAAGTGTTTTAACTAGTCCATAACTCATTTAGGTACATGCCCAAATTGTCTCTTGGCTTAAGGAAGGATCTAGGGTGTCATTTGACCCCTTTATAGGAGTTTACGGCCCAAGAACCACTCTTGGCCGTAAACTCTTTAACACTTGTGCTTTCTTATGTTTTCTAAGTACTAAACACTTTAGGGTATTTGTCTAAAATAGAGTCCAAGCCTTAGGTGCCTTAAAAACACCATTTGAGCAAGTTACAAGGGAGTTTACGGCCTAAGCTATTCTTGGGCCGTGAACTCCTAAACTTGGGTGTTTCTTGGTTGATTTCTTGTCCCTAACACACTCCTATACAAGTCCAAGGTAGTTACTAATCACGGGGGACAATCTAGGCTTGGTTTCGGGAGTTTACCGCCCAAGAACACCTTGGGGAGTAAACTCCTAAATCGGATGATTTAGCTATGTAATCTATGTTAATAAGCTTATAACAAGTATTATAAACAACTAGAGAAGTATACTCACGACTTGGGATGAAAACCCGAAGATCCGTGAGAGAGAATATTGACTTTTCTCTAATTGGAATTCAACTAATGAACCAATTTGGTTCAGAATTCTATTTATAGTCATGAGATTTTTGGCAGAAAATATTTCTATTCTCGGAATGAACTCTAATGTCCTAGAGTATTGGAATTACAGTGTTGCACAAAACCTTAGTGCAACCACTCTCCTAATATTTCCTTAGGTGTAAAATCCTGAAAACTGCCAAACTTATACTTGAAATCCGAGTTTACATTGTAACCGATCTACATCTATTGGCTTGATATGGTTTGTTCAGAATGGAAATTTCGGGTTGTCACATTGGCCGCCCAGACAGCTGCCTCTAGAGTGGGTGCTTGACGTAATGGCACCGCATACTCCTAAGGAAGTCCCTTTGCGTACTTGTCAGTTTTTGTCAGCTCGTCTGGGACAAGACGCAAGGAAAAATCCATTTTCTTTGTGAAGTTGTTGGTGTAATCATCAATGGACATGCTTCCTTTCTTCAAAGTTAGGAATTGGTTCTCTAACTCGAGTAGGTTTTGGGCTGAGCAATACTTATGCTTGAATTGCACCAAAAACTCTACCCAAGTCAATTGCAGGGGCTCATCGGGGCTTAGAGTCTTCCCCAGGGTGTTCCACCAGCGAACAGAGCCTCTTCTAAATTGATGTAATGCAAACGTGGTTTGCAGCTTGCCTTTGCAACCACATGTCGTGAAGGCTAATTCCATCTCTGAGATCCAATCCATGACTCCGATCGGATCTTCCTTCCCAGTGAAATTCGATGGCTTGCAAGTTAGAAAATCTTTGTACTTGCATCCATTCCTCTCGACTTCGTCATCTTGATTGTTCTTCCTAATCACCGATGGATCAGCTTGACCAACAGTCCTGCTGTCATTCCCTTCCTCAGACTGCCCGTCTTTCAGCTCGGGTTGTTCAATAAGCATAGTAAATTCCTCTCGAGTTTGTTGAAGTAAACTCCTTGTTTCCTCCATTTGACGATCCAACATCATCTGGATCAACGCTTGCACTCCGACCATCGTGATAAGCTCAGGAGCGGCTACTACAACAGGTATTTGCTCAATCACTGGTGGTTGATTCCTGTTTCCATTCACATTCCCAGCTCCACTGCGGGTTCTTTCCATTTCGATCTACAGTCAGATTCATGAAAATCTTGCCTCAATAACTACTTCCAAAGTATGATCGACTGTGGATGGTTTGAATAATCTTATTATTCTAGAAGTCAAAACATGCAAGGTGAAACACAACAATAATTGAATCCAATATGGTCTCGGAACTTATGAATATAGATAAAACACCTTTTATTTAATCACCATATTGATTACACATTATTCATTGTATAATGTTTCAATTAATCAAATTAATACTTGAATTAAAACAATAGCTATGTCATGCTCCAAGCATGCACACTATGTTTGCCTATGGTCATTCCTTTGTGAAATAGATCAATTGACAACATTTCAATGATGCTCATTTCACGATTCCAAATCTTTATCCCCAGTGTAAGAATGCCAAATTCTTGTCACTTTTAGAATGTGTTAGGTTCTAACCTTTATGCAATCATCCTTTTGTAATGTCAATGCACCAAATATGGGACACGATTCATAATATCTTACATAAAGACATGATACTTGACGAGTCTTTTGCTATAATATTTCCATATATAGAATTTCCTTATGTCGAACCATTCCAACATCACATTCATATATATCCTTGACTAAATTTGATTAAAATCTCACAATCTAAGCTTTTAGATTTCAAATGAAGTATGAATTCCTCTCCCTTAATTATAGCAAAATAACTTTTCAAACTCTTCAACTTTGCAAATTGAAACTTTTGTTTTCTATAATTAACATTGCTAAGTTGCAATACTTATCATAATGATTATGCTCCCACTAGCATAACAATTATTTCTTTAATAGCATAATACTTATGCTCCTACTAGCTTTGACATGTACCCAAAAATCAGTTGGACTTCTAGAAATCAATACTTGTTGACTTTCTTACCAAATTTTAGATTTCTGATACAAAATGCTTTGAGAAGACTTTATCTAGTCTTCTCATACACCTTTCCTTAGATAGTTCACATGTGTGTATAAACAATTTTAAAACTTACAACAATAAATCTCAACCGTTTAGACCTTTTGCCATTTCTCACAATTCGAACTATGAAGAGAGATGCCATAATCATAATCGAATTTGAGAATGCAAATATCACAATTTTTATCTCCTTAAAATCTACTTAGTGAAAGCGTTTCCTCACAATCATTTTCATGAATTGGAGAGAAACCTTATGACACTTAGATTTTATGGTGTATGTGTTCATATCCATGTGAATTTGACATAACCATAATCACAAGACATGGTTAGCGACAAACCAAAACTCATATGGACTGAACTTGTTCAATCTTATTTTCTTGCCATTTGGAATGGTCACAGAAACAAGAATATGTTGTGACAACCGTCACTTTCTGGTCATGTCAAAGTCAAAGAAAGTCAACAAGTCAAACTGGTCAACTCAACTAGTGCTAATACGTTAGGAATTTCTTTATGTTTATTAATGTATGGTTCGAAATCTTAATGCAAAGTAACACTTGAAAGTTTCAAATGTTCAAAATTCTAAACCCTAATCAGTTTGAGGGAAATAAAAACTCTATAAAACACTATTACGTACCCTTCGGGGGCGTATAACACTCAAAATGGGATGTAACTAAGCCTACGGTCTTTGATCTACGAAGAAAAAAATTAATAAATGCCCTCGACAAAGTCTTTCTCAATCTATCCCATTGTATCTAAATCTTTACCAAATCTTTCCAAGTATGTGAAATCTTTCCCAAATCTCTCTAAGTATGTGAATTATATCCCAAATCTCTCCAAGTATGTGAAATCTCTCCCAAATCTCTCCAATTATGTGAAATCTCTCCTAAATCTCTCCAAGTATGTGAAATCTCTCCAAGTATGTGAAATCTCTCCCAAATATCTCCACATATGTTAAATCTCTCCAAGTATGTTAAATCTCTCCCAAATCTCTCCAAACATGTGAAATCTCACCCAAATCTCTCCAAGTATGTGAAATCTCTCTATGTACCTTCCTCAGTCGAAAACAACCCAAAACCGAAGGAGAAAGCCCAAAAGAACCCTCTTGGTCCGGAACCCTCTTTGTCCGAACTCTTCTTGCTCCGGAACCCTCTTAGTCAAAGTATGTGAAATCTCTTCCAAATTTCTCCAATAAGAAACCAAGAAGCTTCTCACTTCGGATCTCCCTTAGTTCTGACTATCCTCCTGCTTCGGAACCTCTTTCTAACTCCGGAACATGTGGGGCGGTTCGGACCTCCACGCTGAACCGGACAGCTTCGCTCCTGACCTCGAATCCGAGAAGAATGCTTCGGACCTCGCCAGCGCCTCCGGAACTTCTCGCCTACCCACTTCGGACCCTCGCAGCCCTAATCCTCTCCTCCGAAAATTGGGATATAGCTCTGGAATGCTAAGAGGAGCTTCGAAATTTATGTTGTGGCTCCGGATTTCACCCCTTCCCTCCAGATTTTCATCAATTTCGGACCTTTTAGTGATTTTAAGTGATTTTTACTCCAAAATTTCCTCAGACTTTTCTTTTTCATACTTTAAACACTCCAAACTCATATTTTGATATATAAGACCCTATATTATCATATTTTAAACCACCTTTTGGGAGAGGATCGTAAACCAAGGACAATATCTATTGGCTGAGATATTGTGTTAGAGTGTTGATTTCCCCTAGAGTGTGACACAAGCTATCCCCCATACCCAGTTAGGACAACCCCCAGTCACTATTCACCCCTACCTAGTCAATTATTTGTCCTCTCATACTCCCTGCAGCAAGAGATCTTGGTCATAAGCTGGAAAGCTCTCATCTCTCCTTCCACTTTACTCACTCTCTCACCAAGAAACAAACACTTCTCTCTCATTTCTCTCTCTAAGAACTCGAGACTCCAAAGATGATTTTGAGCTTTTCACCCTCATTCAGTAATTATTCTCATCCTACATTGAACATTTTCACTCCTTCACTTAGATTATGAATCTCTCATAACAAAGGTCACCATAATTGCTCTTAGATCTTCAACTCTCCAAGCTTCTACCAAGCGATCTTGACTTAGGAACCCTTTCTCTTCAACATTCATCTAAGGAAATCACTCAAGGTGAGTTCATACCCCCTACATTTTCATGTTTTCTTCAAGTTTTAGGGGCGGGTGGAATACAAGTTAACACACCTTAATATAACTCAAACTTATACACTAGCTTTTCACGAAAAATTTGAGTCCTATTCACGGACTGTTTTGACCATCTTAAAATTAATATCTTTCAAAATTGTTTCATATGCGAGTATTTCAGGTTTATACCTTTAAAATGACTACTTGCACATCTCCATACGAATTTTTCGCAATTTATGGTGATTTTTACAAAACTGCCTATCATTTCAGAAATAAATCTGGACCAGTCTGTGAATATGAACATTTTCACACAAGTTAGAGACATCTAAAAATCATAATAAAATTTGTGAAAAAACTAGACACATTTTCTAAACTCTGAGAGTTTACGGATTTGGTTTTCGACATCGTATGATTTTTCTAAAACAGTGGTTAAAAACTACTTCACAACTTACAACTTTCATAACACTTTGTAACATGTTGAGCAAAGTGTCTGTTTTTTATGTCTTCATATTTTGCATATGTTTTCTGTTATGTTACAATTAAACAACAGAAGGTACTCTCTATATGGTAAGATTCCTTTAGCATTACAAACATACAAGATGGAACATTAGAAGCATAGTTATGCATTACTAAACATACTGCACGTAAACTCGTTATCGTAAATTGTGAGACACGTCTTCATTGTACTCTTAGAGTACGGGTTAAACTTCATGTAAGTTATAACCAGAGTCTCTTGTAGGGAGAGCATGATAATTGTGTATAGATCTATATTGGGATTGACACCCCGCACCTTGCCGCTAGCTACAGCGAGACCTGCAGGTCTACGAGTGACAAATGTCATAACAAATTCTAAACGTCTGAAAAACGTTGTAGCAGGCCATCTAGTCGCAATATGGTTATAGCGACTCACATAGGGAGTTAACAACACTTCAAGTTTACAAGAAATTCTATTTTTAAAAAGGTTTTTATTTATTTAGAACTGCTTACTTCGTTAAAATTTCAAAACACACATACACTCAATCTTGGGGTATAAGACTACATAACATTTATTAAGGAAAATAAGGGATTTTCTTTGGTATACAGTACATTTACAAACAAAGGATTTCAAACTCTTCATCCAAAAGCTTATGAACTCACCAACTTAATTGTTGACACTTTTTCGAAATTACTTGTATTCTCAATAAATCAGTGAAACAGGAAATCTACAGCTTTTGAGGATGGAACGTTAAATCGTCAAACATTTCGTTTTTGGTCATCATTATGTAATTGAATTTGAAACATGTAAACTCATACTATGGTGTAACTTTTTCAATGATATTTATGATGGTTTTGTTTACTTTGAGAACTATTATACTCTTGTTGTGATACTATACTTGAAGTCCTCCACCCCTGGATGTTTCCGCCATCCTTGGTCCGGGGGTGTGACAGATTGGTATCAGAACATTGTTTATAGTGAACATAGTATATCAAATCACATAAGATATACAAAGTATAAACACAAAGGGACTAAGATTCTCTGATTAACTATTTTTCTCTACAGTTATACTTTTAAAAATAAAACGTTATTCTTATGAAAAGGTATAAGTACATACATGCATACCGGTATGATGTCACGTCTAAGGAAAACGCGAAAGAAAAAAAATAGAGGAGTTGTACACTGTGATTATGCCTTAAGATATGCAATCAATCCTGGGAGGAATATAGCCTGATCAACTATATTCGTCCCAGAAGTGACTAGTATATGCCGGGGGGATAGTCATAATGGACAACAAGTCTATCAACCTACCAACTCCCCAACAAGTATAGCCCTAAGAATCAAACAAAACATTTAACATACTATAGGAGTATTTTCTGCAGTAAAACACAATACATCTAGATTCATTATGTGCCTCTTACACCCCTATTCTCGTATAGACGACATGGCAGGATTTCATCTACCAGGGGATCGCTACTTTTCAAACTAAGGAAACGGCGGTTGGATAAAAGCAGAACCGGAAGAGGGTCCCAAGGAGATATTCGAGGAGGAGCCCGGGGAAGACCCTGAAGAGGCCGGGGAAGAGGAAGAACCTAAGGAGGAAGAAGAAATGGATGAAGAAGAACCCGAAGAAGAATTGGAGGACAAAGAAGAAGAGGAGGAGCTAGAGGAGGAAGTCATCAACCCTCCTTACATCCCCAGGGGGCCTGCGAACCATTTCGGCTACAACGGGCATGAGCCCCGTTGGGTAACAATAATCGAGAGGTGGAGCCGTCAACAACGACAACGATCAGCATCCGGCGATCAGTGGGGTTACTACGACCTCAACCATGGGGGACCAGCTGACACAACCCTCCCCGTCATGGTCCAACAAATCACGAACCTGGGGAACCAGAATAGGGAAATGGCAGATCAAGTTTGGGATCTCAATGTTGTTGCAGAAGCCACCAATGCATGCACTAGGGATTTGGAAAGAGACTTCTATCCTGTGGACCAACTCATCGAGGACCTTACCACCTCTAGGGCGGAGGTAAGAGAGTACCAGGTGAGGCACGCAGCTCTCGAGGAGAGAGTGATCGCGGCCGAACACCGGATTGCGGAGCTTTAGGGAGCCTCGACCTTGTCTCAAGGTCACAATGGGCTAGCTGATACCACCCGCCTCGAGTAGTGTTTGCACTACTCATATTTTGTTACAAACTAGGTTTATGGGTATGTGTTGGGGATACTCTTTCTTGCAAGTGGTTTTGACCCTGCGTCAGAGTGATTACACTAGTCAAAGGGTCCATGTGTTGTCAAAATTTTCTATTGCATTGGTATAATGTAGACCTTCTATAAGGTAAAATTTCCTAAAGACATGTACTAAGTTATATCAATGAAAATTTGCATGCATTTTATTTTATTGGGGAGTTCCCCTCAGATTGCATAACATAGCATTACAAATGATTTACTTATGGTAACTCTGAGATTATTTAATATATACCTCAAGGTTATATGTAATTAAGGGACGATCGACTTAGAAATGGTGAGTTCACCTTGGATCATGTTCCTTGTTTGGTTGTGGACTCATAGCACACTCATTAAGTTCGACGATTTATCGGACCTTAGTTGCACACAACTAGTATACATTGAGTGGTCTTAGGAGTGGATCAGGCATGGATCAAAGATTACAAGATTTCAATTGAAGTCATTACTACTAAATTCATGATTTTATTTATATAGACTTCTACTATGAATCGTTTACAAACATTTGAAAGTCAGAAACATACTGTACTCGAAAAAGAATAACCAAATTCTACGACACCCGACTTATAACCATTACTAAAAGACTTATACTCGTTTCGTCTTTAAAATTCTATGACAGAAAGATGCCACCTCGTAGATCTACTAGACGCACTGGCGGAACACAAACAAATCCATCACCGCCGCCTCCCCAGTATGACCCTGTTATGTTCCAGGCTGCGGTTACGGCTGCAGTGGCAGTTGTTATGTCCTAAATCAGCACTGATGGTGCCAGGAGGACAGGGAGCGGTACTAATAACTCTACTCAAAGAGATAGCCAAGGGCGTTCGAGAGAATGTTCCTATAAGGACTTCATGAATGGAAACCCGATTCTTTCATTGGAAGCGGGGGCGTCATCGCTTTGATGCAGTAGTTCGAGAAGACCAAATCCGTCTTCAAGATCTGTGCGTGCCCCGAAGCTAGCAAAGTCAAATTCGCAGCTTGCACTTTCACCGAAAGGGCTCTTACTTGGTGGAACGGCCACGTAAAATCACTGACACTCGCCATGGATAATTCGATAAGTTGGGAAGACTTAAAAACTATGATGCTGAATGAGTATTGCCCAAGGGGTGCAACACAGAAATTAGAGCAAGAACTGTAGGCTCTAAAGATGTCGGGCTCTGACCTTGCTGCTTACACTACCCGATTCAATGATCTATCACTCCTTTGTCTGGAGATGGTCACTCCGGAAAGCAAGAAGGTGGAACAATACCTCTGGGACTATCTTCCCAGATTTAAAATAGTGTGTTGGCCTCAAGGCCAACCACCTTTGACAGTGCTAAGGAGTTGGTACAACAACTCATCGATCATCGGGTCATCCATGTCAATGTGACAACCACCTATGATCAAGCCAAATGAGGAAGCAACAAGAGGAAGTTCTGGAACAATAAAAAGAAGCAACCGACATAGGACCCCGCCAAGAAGCAACAAACTGTTACCATCCATGCTGCCACTACTCCTTCCACTCCAGCACCACTAAGACAATATGTTGGAACCGTTCCCAAGTGCAACAAGTGCAACTTTCACCACAACGGTCCTTGTCGGGAAATGCACTGCAACAACTGTAACAAAAAGAAGCATACCACCCGTTTTTGTAGGGCGTCTGCCCAACAAGCCAACCCGGCCGCCAACAATGGAGCAAGCCGAGCCTGTTACGGCTGCGGGGAAACTGGGCACTACAAGAGGGACTGCCCAAAATCTAAAAACACAAACACTGGCGGTGTCGGAAGGATTTTAACCTTAGGACAGGGGGAAGCAAGGGAAGATCCCACGATGGTTACTGGTATGTTTCTCCTCAATAACTCATATGCATGCATATTATTGGATAGTTGAGCGGAGAGGAGTATCGTTAGCCACAAATTTAAACAATCATTAAAACAAAATCCCCAATCACTAAAAGATACATACGTCGTAGAAATGGATAATGGAAAAACAGAAAGCACTAACGACATATACTCAGGGTGTACCCTCACTCTAGACAATTACTCATTCAATATCGATCTATTGCCGGTGTCGATCAAAAGCTTTGACATCATCATTGGAATGGATTGGTTAAGTTCAAATCGGACTGAGATTCTGTGTTACGAAAGGGCAGTACGCCTTAATCTGCCGAGTGGCGAAACTCTTGTCGTCTACAGCGACAAACCTAGTGCAAACCTACAAATCATCTCTTGCGCCAAAGTCAAAAAGTATCTCCGCAAGGAATACCACGCCTTCTTAGCCCATGTAGTAGATAAGAAACATGAGGTGAAGAACATCAAGGAAATTCCGGAGGTCTGTAATTTCTCGGACGTATTCCCAGAAGACCTTCCCGGAGTTCCACCCGTACGACAAGTCGAATTCCAAATCGATTTAATTCCCGGAGCTACCCCCGTAGCCAAAGCGCCTTACCGCCTAGCGCCAGCTGGGATGCAAGAACTATCCATCCAACTAAACGAACTGTTGAGCAAAGTGTTCATTAGACCCATCTTCTCGCCTTGGGGAGCACCAGTTCTATTCGTGAAAAAGAAAGATGGATCGTTTCACATGTGCATCGACTACCGTGAGCTAAATAAGCTTACCATAAAAAACCGATACCCTTTACCCCGAATCGACGACCTATTTGACCAACTCCAAGGAGCATCTTACTTCTCAAAGATTGATCTGAGATCGGGATACCATCAACTACGGGTTCAGGAGGAGGATGTTCCTAAAACGGCGTGCAAAACTCGGTACGGTCACTATGAGTTTGTAGTAATGCCCCTTGGGTTAACAAACGCACCCGCGGTGTTCATGGATCTAATGAACCGGGTGTGCCGGCCTTACCTAGACAAGTTCGTGATTGTCTTCATAGACGACATCCTGGTCTATTCAAGGAGTAAGGAAGAGCAAAGCCAACATCTACGATAGGTATTGAAGACACTAAGGGCGAAGAAATTATTGTTGGATTAGTGTCTAAGGCTGTAACTATATTTGGTAAGTACTTGCTCCGATTGTGCATGGTCCTTTTGGGTTGCCTTCACCATAGCAACTTGACAAGGTGATTTTTATAGAGAGAAGAGATATTATTATTATTAATATATTATAAGAATAATATGTTAAGGGAATAATAGTATTATTTAATTAATATAAGTCATAAATTGATTAGGAATTAATTTGGTGACTTAAAGAGATTAATTGAATAAAGGGGCATAAACTGTCAAATGTGTGATAGTTGTGTTTTGAGCTAAGGATCTTTATAGATATGGGGGTGGACGATTTTAGGGATATGGATCTCCTAGAAATCATCCAAAGGCTTATCTATAATAATTTTTGGATTGCTTTGAGGCTAAGTTATCCAATTAGGGTTTAAGGTGAAGCCCTAGGAGCTCACAATATAAATAGACCCTTAGGGTTGGAGAAATCGGCCACTCCATGTTTGAGGAAACCTTAGAGCCGACTTCTCACCTCTCTCCCTCTCTTAAATCATCTTCTTGCTAGTTGGTGTTTGTAAGCCATTAGAGGAGTGACATTTGTGACTCTAAGCTCCAAGAAGAAGAAGGATCTCAAGCAAGTAACTCAAGGTATTATTCTAGATCTGTTTTCACATGTTTTGATTGTTAGTTTACATTAGATCTAGCCATGAAATTCTTGGATATATTGCATGTTCAATTAGAGAAACCTAGATCCAAGCTTTAGGGTTTGTATGTGCACATAGGAAAGTTCTTATGGCTAAAACCCATCAGTGGTATCAGAGACTTGATTGGTTTCAATTGAATGTGATGCTTAACTGATTTACTTGCTGAAAATCGTTTTTCTTGACCTCTGTTCGACCCAACTCGGTGAGTCAGTGTCTGGACTCGGCGAGTTGGCCCTACTCGGCGAGTCCAGGGCTGACTCGGCGAGTCTGAGCATCAGACAGAGGATAATTTCGGGATTTGGTTGTTGTTTTGTCTTGGAATTAATACCTAAATCGTTTTATTATGTAAAAATCCGAATTTTAACTTAATTTAATGATTATCCTTGACATAAAATTAGATAATTTCAAATCTTTTGAATATTTATTATTTATATGATAAATATGGACTATTTAAGATTATTTGGTAATTATCTAATGACTAAAATTGTATTAGGACAAATATAGATAATTATGAAATTAATTGTTTAATTTGAATTATTTGTTATTTGATCCCTTTTGTTTTGAAAAATTCAAAAATTTATCCCGAAATTTTGAAATTTGAATTTTGTGATTAATAGTTTAATTTAGAAGAATTTAAATTTCAACCCCTAGAGTTTTACAAGTTTAAAATTCAACCCTATACTATTATATTATTAAAAGCCTAATAAATATATAAGTAAAATTAAAATGCTAGTCTTACCGTTAGTAGGCCTCATTCACGAAGCCGGTCTATAAGGTGGGTATAAGGTTGTTGCCTATAAAATGGTGCTTAATGGGTGTACACTCACACCCAGCGCTTGCTTGACTGGTGGAGGGTCGTTAGCCGAACGGGTAGGATAGGGCAAACCTCCTCTCATTAATAAGTATAATGAATATATTTAAAGTAACTAAACTATTTTATAAAATTCCCAATCTTAGTTACTTTAGGAAAAGTGAATTGATGCAATCCCATGAAATTACACTTTGCACCCTTGCTAAGAAGTTAGTGGAGCGTGTGTGGTTAACCGGCACACTAATTGGTTCTAAGCAAAGGTGGCAAAGGGTGATTCATTGTTTGTCATGGTTTGATGGAGCGTGCGTGGTTTACCGACACATCGAATAGGTGATTGTAACAATGAAGGCACCATGTAAATTTGCATGGTTATTCACACCCGCTTTGTGATCCTCGGTATCCCAGTCACAAACTAGAGGAGCATATTGAGATTTAAACATGCCATTGAAAAGTTCAATGAATCTCAAAAATCTAGGAATTCTCAATACATTTAAAACTTAAAGATCATGTTTTTCGTGGTGAAGAATTAGTGAATCGTCATTCACTTACCTCCAAATTATTTGCATGTTGGATTACGGCATCCCTTTTCTAATATGTAAATAATGTTGTTGGGTCCTAGCCCTAATTTTTCATTTTGGGTGTTTAATTAGGGATTCAATTCTCATCAAACTTTGTCCTTTCTATTTATCGATGTCAAACGCGAACAACACTGTTGCTAACTCATTCACGTTAATGAGTCTTTGCAAAAGGTGACTTTTGATGGAACAAACTTTAGCGAATGGATAAGATACATTCGCACCATTGCACGCTACGAGGACAAAGAGTATGTCCTCAACAAAAAGCTCGAGAAGGTCAACCCGGAAATCGCTACTCCCGAAGAGATGGTTGTCTTTGAGACCCACGAACGTGATGCAACGAAAGTCCATTGCATCATGATAGCCACCATGAACCAAGAATTCCAAAAGTCCTATAAGGATATGTATCCCTATGAAATGCATCAAGACTTGATGGAGAGATACCACCAAAGCGCGAGGCAAGAGTGTTACGAGATCATCACCAACATGATAACCGCCAAGATTGGAAGTGGAGAATCATTAACTGTGCACTTGCAAAAGATGCAAAGATATGTTGATCGTCTTCACAAGTTAAATGTTAACTTTGGGGAGGATTTGTCCATCGACATTGTTCTTCACTCCTTGCCTTCATGCTACAACCAATTTAGGATGACCTACCACATGAACAAGGAAGAGGTCACCCTAAGCAAACTCCAAGGACTCCTAAGGACTGCTGAGAGCAACCTAAAGGACAAGTCTATTGCACCAACTCCCAATCTGTCCACTGCTCCTGTTTTGGCTATAGGGCAGGGAAGGGGCAAGAAGAGGAAGGCTCCGTCAAAGAGCCACCGCAAAGGAAAGTCCCAAGATGGTTCCTCTTCTAGTGGGACCAAGGTTGATCCCGCTAAGCCCAACCCTAACCCGAAGGAGGCAGAGTGCCATCATTGCCACAAAATAGGGCATTGGAAGAGATGCTGCCCAGAATATCTGCAAGCCATCAAGGATGGAAAGATCAAGCCATCTTTTGCAGGTATATACACAATTAAATCTAATGATTTATCTCATGCTATTTCTTGGGTTCTTGATACAGGATGTGGTTACCACATTTGTTCTGATTTGCAGGGACTAAGAAGAAATAGGGATGTGGAGCAAGGAAAAATAAATCTAATCATGGGAAACAGAAGATCGTCGTTTGTCACCAAGATTGGAGTGTATTCTTTAGTGCTTAGTAATGGATTAGGTTTAGATTTAAATAATTGTTGCTACTCGCCAGATATGGCAAGAAACATCATTTCATTTCATGGTTTGTTTAGACAAGGATTTAGATATTCGTTTAATAATATGAATGGTTCTATTTAGGCTTATCTAAATGGTGTTTTATACTTTAAAGCAATGCCTTGTAATGGAATTTATGAAACTGTTATGATTGTAGATAAGCTAGGAAATGATGTGTTGTGTATGGATTCTACCAATAGTATGGATAAAGCATGTTTGTGGCATTGTTGTCTTGGACATGTCAGCAAGAAACGCATAGCCCAACTCCAAAAGGATGGAGTGTTGGAGTCATTCGACCTTAGGGAAGATGACACGTGTGAATCTTGTTTACTAGGAAAGATGATCAAGTCACCCTTCACTGGCACTTGTGAAAGGGGTGAGGGTTTATTGGATCTCATACATACCGATGTATGTGGGCCCTTTAGATCCACCATAAAAGATGGAAACCGCTTCTACGTGACTTTTACCGATGATTATAGTAGATATGGGTATATTTACTTAATCAAGCATAAATCTGAAACTTTTGAAAAGTTCAAAGAG
This sequence comes from Lactuca sativa, assembly GCF_002870075.4. Taxonomy (NCBI): domain Eukaryota; kingdom Viridiplantae; phylum Streptophyta; class Magnoliopsida; order Asterales; family Asteraceae; genus Lactuca; species Lactuca sativa. Next base: position 279,224,309 of record NC_056627.2, read on the forward strand.
TTCAAGATGAAGTGGGGAATCAATTGGGCAGGAAAATCAAGATACTTCAATCCGATCAAGGAGGAGAGTACCTAAGTCTTGAATTCCACGACTATCTCAAGGAATGTGGAATAGTTTCGCAATTGACGCCACCTAGGACACCGTAGTTGAATGGTGTGGCAGAAAGGCATAATCGAACCTTGTTAGACATGGTCCATTCTATGATGAGTCGTGCTTCACTACCTATCTCATTCTGGGGGTATGCCTTAGAGACATCCTCCCACATCCTTAACCGAGTCCCTACAAAGAAGGTTGCCAAAACACCTCACGAGATGTGGACAGGGAAAGCTCCCTCGTTGGCACATATCAAGGTTTGGGGTTGTGAAGTTTTCGTAAGACGAGAGACTCACAACAAGCTCGAACCTCGTAATGAGCGATGTATTTTCATCGGCTACTCACAGAAATCCTTTGGATATCTCTTCTATAGACCGAGTGACAATGTTGTCTTCGTTGCGAGGAGAGGGTTTTCCGAGAGCGAGAACTCATAAGCCAAGGAGACAATGGGAGGCAAATCGATCTTGAATAGATTCAAGAATCAAGCGATGAAGGAACCTCTACCGCTGGTGCTCAACCCGAGGAGGAAACTCTGGTTAAACCAATTGACGAGTCCTTACCTCTTAGGCATTCCGAAAGAGTTAGAGTTCAACCCCAGTTATATGGCTTTCATATTACTACCGAAGGGGACACGTATATTAGTGACAGTACATTAGTAAATCTAGATGAACCTAATAGCTATAAGGAAGCCATGGCAGGCCCGGAGTCTGCTAAATGGAAAGAGGCGATGGACAGCGAGATTCAGTCCATGTACGACAACCAAGTTTGGAATTTGGTTGACAATTTGCCCGGACGTAAGACGATTGGGTGCAAATGGATCTTCAAGAAGAAGACCGTCGTGGATGGGAATGTGCACACATATAAGGCACGACTGGTGGCGAAGGGCTTTACTCAAACTCTCAGAGTTGACTATGATGAGACCTTCTCACCAGTTGCTAAGATAAAATCTATTAGGGTGATGCTAGCCATTGCTGCATTTCATGATTATGAAATATGGAAGATGGATGTAAAGACCGCTTTCCTTAATGGGAAGTTGGCTAAGGATGTTTACATGGCTCAGCCAGAGGGTTTTGTCGATATGAAGCATCCGAATAGAGTGTGCAAGCTTGAGAAGTCCATTTATGGACTTAAGCAAGCATCTCGCAGATGGAATCTTTGCTTTGATGAGAAAGTCAAAGAGTTTGGATTTGTACGAAGCGAAGATGAATCATGTGTATATGTCAAGGCCAGTGGGAGTATAGTTAGCATCCTCATTTTGTATGTCGATGACATACTGCTTATAGGAAACGACATCCCGACTATGCAGGAGGTTAAGTCCTGGCTCGGGAAGTGCTTCGCTATGAAGGACCTCAGAGAGGCTTCCTATATTTTGGGAATAAGGATAGTGAGAGAACGAAGTAAGAGACTAATAGGACTTAGTCGTAATACTTACTTAGATAAAGTACTAAAACGTTTTAGTATGGAAAACTCGAAGAAGAGAGAACTACCGATACAAAGTAATACCAAGTTAAGTAAGACTCAAAGTCCGAGTACCGAAGCTGAGATAGCTGAGATAAGCCGAGTACCTTACGCTTCCCCAGTTGGCTCGATCATGTATGCTATGACGTGTACTCGCCCTGATATGGCCTTTTCTTTGAGCATGGTCAGTAGATATCAAGAGAACCCTGGAAAACTGCATTGGATTGCGGTCAAGAACATCCTTAAGTACCTTCGGAGGACCAAGGAATGGTTTCTAGTCCTCGGAGGGAGTGATGACTTAAAGGTGTCAGGGTATAGTGACGCCAATTTCAAGACCGACAGAGACTACTACCGTTCACATTCGGGATGGGTCTTTACCCTTAATGGAGGAGCAGTGACTTGGAAAAGTTCCAAGCAGGAAACTGTAGCTGATAATTATGTATAAAAGGATGGTCTCGAAGAGCTAATTGCCACCATTTTAGAAGTCGAGGGTTAAAAGTGTAATTTTCGGACTCAGTGTATATTTATTTATGAAGATAGGGGCTCTGTGGTAATTATTTGAATTTAATTTAAAAGGAAATGAGGTGGGAGGGCTGATTATTTCATAACTGAAAATTAGGGGTTAAATAGATAAATTATGGATTGATTTTGAAAAGGATTTGTTGAGAGAGGGGTTGTTTAGTAAAATTTGGACTTAAATTGTAAAGGAATTGAGAGGGCAGGGTTTAAATGGAAATTTATAGACTCTTAATGAAAGGATTTATGTGAGGAGGTGCTGAAGTTGGACATTTGGATTAAAGTTTAGAGGAACACGGGATATACCCGGTAACCTCTTTATCTCACTGTTTCATTGCAAAAACCCTAACTCGTCCCTAACCCTATTCACGTATGAAGCAGCCGCCACTTCTCTCCACCTTTATGCCCCCTCACCTATGCCGCCATCATTCCGGATCCTTCCTACCGTCGTTCGTTAACCTCCAGCCGACATCCTTTGTTCGTTGTTCCGATCCGATGAGTTCCAGCCCACTGTTGTAGCTGCTCGCCTCCGTGAAGAATACGAAGATCGAACGAATGCCCCCCTCAATCGCTGATGTTACTGTTGCTCGTTTCATTCTCTCTTCTCGGATCTTCGGTGCTTCACACAGTAACGACTCGCCGCTGCCGCCTGTTTAACTCTCATGTGCTCCGGTCACCATTTATCGCCCCAAAGGACTGCCATGATCGTGTTTCTCATGCGTTCGAGTGTGCTGTTGTTTCAAGTCTGAGTAGTATGCGTTATTTCATGGGTATGTAGTCGAGTGCTCATGTAGTTGTTGTATTGTGAGGATTATTGGAGCGATCTTGGTCGGAAAACCCACCGCCACCACCTCAAGGTGGTGGTTGCCACCGCTTCTGCCGCCGCCAAACACCGCCAGGTGGGTGGCTGTGCTACTGTTCCGAGTATAGTGTGTATATATGTGTGAGAGTGTGTGTTAGTTAGTTAGTTAGTGTGTGTGTGTTTCTTTTGGGTTTTCCATTGTAAATTGTAACAAAAAATGGAATAATGAGAAAGAAACCCTAACCACCACCATGAGGTGGTGGTTGCCGCCATCTGCCGCCGTGTCGGGTGGCGGTGTGCCTCGTTGTATGGTGACTTGTTTGTGGTGTTTGGACAAGGGACATAAACCCTAATGGGCCCAAAGAAGCTTAATGGACATAAAAGCCCAAACATTTGATTAATGGGCTTAAGGAAACCCTAATGGGTCTAATGGACCCTAGTTAACCCAAAGAGACCCTAATGGGCCCAATAAGGCCCATAATGACCTAAAAGTCCAACAAATTATTAATGGGCTAGTATTTGATTTGGAAAACCCTAATGCCAATAAATCTTAATTTGGGGTATTAATCGGGACACACGAGAATTATTTAATAACTTGAGATATTAAATAATAATCATCGGTAAAGATTAATCTAAGTGATATTGGACTTAATGGATTAAGTCCTTAATGGGTTAAGTAGGAAACTTAACCCTAATCATCATTTTATGTGAAACCCTAATTTCACTTGGGTTTGTTGTTGGGCCTTGAGGATTGGGTAATTAGTGGGTCATCCAAAGTCAAGCCAATGAACCAGAATAATTTAATGGGCCTGGAGCAAGGCCCATGTAAGGGGCTGGGCCCAATTTGGAAAATTGGGCCTTAGATGGGCCATAGTTTGGGCCTTAATGATTATATGGTGTTGGGCCTTAGAATGAGACCATGTTTAGGCCTAGGCCCAATTTGGAAAATTGGGCCATGTGTTGGGCTTTGATTTCTTAGTTGACTTTGGGCCAACGGGTTGGGCCTTGGGCTTGAATAAGCCAAGCTTGGGTTAATGTAATTATCCAAAGTAAGTGTTTATGGTTATGTAGTGGGACCCAATTATTAATTGGGTGATGTTTTGATATTGACAGATCGGGAATCTGTCATCCAGCAGCTGGGGTTGAGTCTGCGGGACTTCAGCAAGTGTGGGATTGTGTCTTCGGGACTTCAGCAGTGTGAGGTGAGCTACCTTCCAGTAACGGTGGGTCTACGGCCACAATGTCGGCCCACCAGTAGGAGTTGTATGTTAGATGATTGTCTTTGTGATATCATCTAGGTTTGCTACTACCCGATATGTTATATGCTGGCATGATATGTTATATGTGATAGTAGTAGAGTTCGGTTGTTAGGACCGAAGGGTAGGTCAGACACCCTAGATATGTCTGACAGCATGTGATGATATGTTTATATGTTGGCATGATATGTTATATGTGATAGTGGTAGTAGGAGGGGAATAGTCCCTAAGTTCGGTTGTTAGGACTGAAGGGTAGTTCGGACACCCCAGATATGTCTGATAGTATGTTTGTGTTATGATATTTGTGATAGTAGCTGAGTGTGGGCAAGGCCCGTATCTCAGAGATAGTGGAGTTTGGGCGAGGCCCGTACCTCCATGAGTGTGGGCGAGGCCCGTATCTCCTAGTTGTTTAGTATATGATTGTATATACTTGTATGCTATGGCTTAGTGGCTGAGTGTGGGCGAGGCCCGTATCTCGGAGATAGTGGAGTGTGGGCAAGGCCCGTATCTCCCAGCTAGTGGAGTGTGGGTGAGGCCTGTACCTCCATGAGCGTGGGTGAGGCCCGTATCTCCTAGCTGTGCATTATATGATTGTATGGTATTTGGTATGATGGGGAAACTCACTAAGCTTCATGCTTACGGTTTTCAGTTTTGGTTTCAGGTACTTCGTGTTTAAAGGAAAGGAGCTGGCTTGATCGCAGCGCATCACACTATGGTTTTCCGCACATGAGATCTTTGGGATTACACTCTGATATTGTTTTATGATAAAACGTTTGATTATTCCTGGTCGGTTTTGACATGACATGGTATTACAGATGTTTTATCACACTGTTGGTTTTATAATGACGTATTTAAAAATGAAATTTTTGGCCTGTATTTTTGGGATATTACAATATTATTTAATTAATATAAGTCATAAATTGATTAGGAATTAATTTGGAGACTTAAAGAGATTAATTGAATAAAGGGGCATAAACTGTCAAATGTGTGATAGTTGTGTTTTGAGCTAAGGATCTTTATGGATATGGGGGTGGACGATTTTAGGGATATGGATCTCCTAGAAATCGTCCAAAGGCTTATCTAGAATGATTTTTGGATTGCTTTGAGGCTAAGTTATCCAATTAGGGTTTAAGGTGAAGCCCTAGGAGCTCACAAAATAAATAGACCCTTAGGGTTGGAGAAATCGGCCACTCCATGTTTGAGGAAACCTTAGAGCCGACTTCTCACCTCTCTCCCTCTCTTAAATCATCTTCTTGCTAGTTGGTGTTTGTAAGCCATTAGAGGAGTGACATTTGTGACTCTAAGCTCCAAGAAGAAGAAGGATCTCAAGCAAGTAACTCAAGGTATTATTCTAGATCTGTTTTCACATGTTTTGATTGTTAGTTTACATTAGATCTAGCCATGAAAGTCTTGGATATATTGCATGTTTAATTAGAGAAACCTAGATCCAAGCTTTAGGGTTTGTATGTGCACATAGGAAAGTTCTTATGGCTAAAACCCATTAAATTTGTCAAAGGCCCAACAGAAGATGTATGTGGGGCATACTCCTCTGGTACGTTGGGCGTACTCTTCTTGACATTGACCACCATCGGGGTGGTCAACTGAGTATGTTGGGCGTACAAAACTTACACTAAGCGTACATGGGGTTTTTCCAAAACCCTAATAAGTTCTTAATGGCTTAAGCACTTAAGCCCATATTTCAGTCCATCGACCAAAAGTGTCTTAGAGCCATAAAGTCTTGAACTTTATTACTTTGGACGTCCAGAAAGCTCATAATCCATTAAGACCTTTCTACTTCATGCATGGGACAACTTAAGCTATTGGGACCTCATTTTTATCACTTAGGACCTCTTCAGGGGTCTGAAAGGACAGCTTATCTTGTCCGAATCACATCATGCACCAATTAGGGGACTTTTGGGATAATAATGGTTCCATAAGGCTAAAATAGCTAGATCTATAACATGCAAGCAAAAAGTTTGAAGCTTTTTACCTTCTGGAGCTTCTAGGGCACCAAACAACTTCAAATCTACAATCTTGATCTCATTCTCCAACTCTTTGATGCAACTCCTTCTTCTCAAAACACTCAAAACACACTCTATAAGCTCACACACTCAAGGAAATGGCTAGGGTTTAGGGAAAACAGATCTAAACAGTAGAGGCTGAGGTAAGGGAGGGTTATGAGCTCATAAGGTTGTTTATATAGCACCCAAACCCTATATATTAGGGTTTCCTTCTGTCATGAGTACGCCCAGCATACTAGGGCGCGCCTAGTACGCTCAGCGTACCCTTATGTACGTGCAGCGTACTCCTCCTAGTCCCAAAGTTGTAACTTATCCATTAGGCTTTTCATGGCTTTACCCTTCCATCCCCAGGGACTATAAATGACAAATCTTAGGGTGTTACACCAGTTAGACATTCTTTGACAAGAAGGGGGACCCTGATAAGGTGTAGGATTTGCAAGGAACCAGGCCATAACAAGAAAAAATGTTCATCTAAGCAACAAACAAATAATCAGGTAAAATTTTTTCATATGAACATAATACATCATTTTAATAAGTTAGTGTGTAGGTAGTGGGTGGGCCAAGTCCACCACCACCAACAGCCCAACCACCAGGTACATGGCCTGTCCCCAGAAGAAATGCCCCAATTGGTAGAAGTGGACGAAGGCAATATTCTGAAAGGATTTTTAAAATGGCATTGAGGAGGAAGATATCTGGGGTTTGGAGCAGTGTAGAGAACCCTACAGTCCTTGATTAAGTTAGTGTGTAGGTAGTGGGTGGGCACATCTTTTGTTATCAAGTTGTGATGTAAAGACAAAGTACTATGCTTTCTTTATGCTTTTCTTTTGGGTGTGTGGGCACATGGTATCCCTTCTTTTGTGGTCCCTAGCAGGAATCTTTTGTCCCATCTTTTGTGTTACCAAGCTACAACTTTTGTGTATGCAGACAACTACTTGCCCTTTATTTAATTTCGAATATTAATGGAGTATTTCAATGAATCCAACCACCATCTTCAATTACTTTCTTGTTATATGTATGCATTGTATTCATTCCATTCAATACTTTCTCGTTATTTGTATGTATTGTTGTCTCAGTGATTCCATTCCAATCAAAATTACTTCTTTGTATTCATTACAGTCAAAGAATGGAATCATATATGTATTCATTGTTATGTATATGCTGCTTTGTGATTCCATTCCAGTCAAAATTACTTCTTTGTGATTCCTGTCAAAATTACTTATTTCTGATTCCAATCAAAATTACTTCTTTGTGATTCCATTCCAGTCAAAATTACTTCTTTGTGATTCCATTCCAGTCAAAATTACTTCATTCCATTCCAACAAGAAGTTAAGATAATGCCTTCATTCCATTCAAACAACATCTTCCAATACATCATTTCATCATATACACGATGGTCAAAAAAAATCCTATGGTAAACTTGTATATTTTTTGCTTCATTGCAATGGCATCATAGCACTTGTCCTTCTTCATTTGTTCCATGTCATCCTTCACATCTCTACTTCGGTCTTCAATACTACTAATTCAGCTTTCATTCCCTCCACCACTTCCATTAGAGGCATTTGTACAGGTTCTACATCCAACCATTTCCAATATTTGCATTTACCCTTCAACACAAATAACTCATAAGAAGATTTCAAATCAAGAAAATGAAACAGAAAATGAGAAAGATTCAAGTGAAATAGCTTACCTCATTGCACACCATGAAATGTCTCCCTGGATTCTTTTGGTGTTGTTGACGTTACAATACGTGTAGGGAAACCACAATCACAAGTTTTTGGATAGTACACTGTTGATTTCTTGCTTGATCGATTGAGGGACGATGAGAAGCTGTAGGAGGAAGCCATTAAGGAATTAGGGCACAATAAAGGAACCACATACGCCCCTTTTTTAATAACATTAGCCCTACATGCCACATAGGATCAAACTAACACGTAGAATCGATAAATCCTTTGCAACCGGCAAAAAACAATCGGAAGAAAAAAATTTACACAAATCAATAAGTTAAATGGCTATTAGAACACAAAAAAACGTTTACCAAATGTAGTATGTTGTCTTCTCAATCCCTTTATTTTAATATATTAGCTCTACTTTTAGAATTAATTACTATTAACTTTTTGAATGGACAAAGTACCTTTTCCACGTAAACACAGTGTGTGATCCATGTTTCCTTCTTCAGGCGCTGTAACGAATTCCTTAATGGAGTCGGTTCAATTCATTCCCCCATGGACTCTTTCATGCTTCTTACATTTCTTTGCTTGATTTTTGCTTTACAATCAAGTAATCGATCCAACACTGTTTCGTGATTATTTCTAAAACAATCAAAATTCGCCTTCCATTGCAGACGCAGATTTCGCATTCACTGTTGCGTGATATCAGGTACGCGATTTCACCTAGGGTTTTTGAATAGAACGTATTATCTCTTTGATTCGTATGTTTGTACGTGGAATAGACGATTAAATAAGTGAAAATAAAAACCGTGTAGGATAAATGGCGGAGAACGATGTAAAGGAAGTTGTTGAACAGAAGAATGATGATTCGCCAAGAAAGGAGAAGAGGAGTATCTTCTCTCGAATTTGGAATGGATTGGCTAGGTTACATGGTGATAATTTTGAAAAGAGATTGCAACATATATCTAAAGAAGAGGCTACTGTTCTTGCTAGAATGAAGAAAAGATCTAAGAGATGGCGGAGAACTGCTCGGGATATAATTGCATTTTCTGTTCTTTTTGAGGTAAACCGTAAACTCAATCCTCATCATTATCTCTCTAATCTTCAATAATGTCTGATATTTTGCTTGATTAGACTAACAGACAGTTATCTCCCTTACCGATTCAGTTACTCTATTTGCTATTTTATACAATGAATCACTCGCAGGGGTGACCTAAATGATTTAAATTTAAACATTTTTAGATGTTGCATCTATACTGCTATTTTCTATTTGATACAACGTATCAATGCTGCTTATATACATATGCAGCAGACTATAAAACTCGAAACTATTGTTTCTTCACAAGTGATTGTTTCTGTATTTGCTTATTATCATGTTCTATTTTTCTCAATTAGACAAGTCGATTATAACTTGGTGTCCACAGACAACATATAATTTGTGAAATTCAAACAATGACCTTCAACTAGCAAGTGGTATAATCATGATTCAAATATCCAGATTTGGTATAATCCATGTAAATGAGCATGTAGATGAAAACACTACCTGTTGTTTGTTTTGATTTCAGATTGCTGCAATCGGATATGGCATAACAACAACAAGATCAGTAAACTTAGAGTGGAATACAAGAGCTCTGCGAGTTTTACCTATGTTTGTTTTGCCTTTTTTATCATGGGCTTTGTATTGTGGACTTCAAAGCTTCAAAACTTTTCGTAAGTTCCCTTCACACGTATATAATATTCATTACCTTAATTCCCATATTCAATGACTTAATCAAAATTTGATCTGTTTATAGGCGATCAAAGAGATGAAAGATCTTTAGAGAAGCTTCGGGCTGAAAGGCAGAAGAAAATCAATGAACTGAAAGACAGAACTAATTATTACAACACCCAACAACTGATTCAGAGATACGATTCAGATCCAGCAGCAAAGGCAGCTGCTGCATCAGTGCTTGCATCCAAATTGGGAGCTGAATCAGGGCTACAGGTGAATCTAGATGAATCACATCTGAATGTGCACCTTGGCACAGGGAAGAGCAATGATTTTGAGGCTCTGCAGTCTAGTGGTTTAAGGAGAAGAAACACATTGGAAGGAAGATCTCCTGGGAGTGGAAGTAATTCAGAAAAAGAAGGTTTTCAATATGCAGGAAGTGAGGTTTCTGAGATTTCTTTACCTAGTGAGCTTGTTGTTGAGCATAGTCCTGTGGCTATAAGTCCACAAGATGGGGGTTGGATTGCTAGACTTGCTGCATTGCTTGTGGGTGAGGACCCCACACAATCTTATGCACTTATATGTGGTAATTGCCATATGCACAATGGTGAGTAAATTTATTTTTTTGTCATTTTGGCTTTCATGTAAATAATACATTAACAACATAATAATGGCTTAATTGCAGGTCTTGCAAGGAAGGAAGATTTTCTAGTGATTACTTACTATTGTCCACACTGCCATGCTTTGAACAAACCGAAGAATTTGGATGAAAATTCTTCATGTCTTAACAGCCCTAATATGAGATCTCCAATGGCACATCACCATTACCATGCATTGAATAAACCAACAAGATTAACTGAAAATAATTCTTCAGAAACCAACTCCTCTGAATCTGAAACGAGATCTTCTTCTAAAACAAGGAACTCTCAGTCTGATGAAAAGTGTTCAGATGCCAAAGCCCCTGATGTCAAATCTTCAACAAAACCAATGGCTAATGCTAAATCGATGAGTGAGAATGTATCTGCTAAGGGTAAGGTGGGATTACCCAGAGTGGAGAGTGAAAAAAAAGTTGTTGAGGATCTTGCTGATAGCTAACAAGCTCAATACGGTTTATATTGTTTTATTAACATGAAAGATTTACAACTATTTGTGTAACTAAGTCATGACGAAAACGCTATAGTTTGATTTGTTTTAGTACAGATTTTTTTTTCTTCCTGAAAGAGCAAAAGAAGCAAGATCTTTGAAGCAGACTGATTTTGATTAGTTTAGTCGTCATTTGGTAAGGATCAAAACTGCATTCCATGTGCAAAAATATATAATTATGTCACACTTAGGTTTCTATAATCAGAGTATATAATAAGATTGCTATATATTTTTTTTCTATGACTTTTCAATTTCCGCTTTTAAAACATGTTTGTTTATAATCAAATGTTGAAGGAAAACGAGCGCATAAACAATCACTAATTACATAAATGATATATGAGTTAGACATACTCTCCCCAATGTCTTGTAAACGTTACATCACAAACTTTTCCGCTTCAAAACTAACATTTGATTAGGTTTTGTATATAACAAAAGAATGAGATACAAACAGAAAAAATTATCTAATGCTGTGCTATATTCCTCAAAAGAGTGTAAAAAACCTGATGCTAGTCTTCTTCTTCAGCTGGCAAAGTCGGGCTGTTTGCACAGCTTTCCTTTTGATGAAGTTCCAACATTTTCTTTTCAGGATTACAAAGCCCTACAGCATCAAATATTCATCACACAACTCAAATTTAAGTTGGATTTGTCAACAAGTTAAAGAAGATCCTTTAGGAGAAAAAAAAAATACTAACCTGAACACTTGGGGAGATCCCACACAGCTATAGATGTTGATGTACATTCGGTTTGACAAAGTTGACGATTGTCCTCATGGTTGACATTCATTGCAAGCATCCATGCACCAATAGTAACATCCTCATTGCTGAACATCCGGAAACTGAGAGATAGAATATTTTAATAATAAAGTAAATCTAAATATCAGTAACACAAAGATATCTTATACTACAAATATCAATATGGTAAGTGAAAATGTGAATAAATTGCCTGTTGTTTCTAAGAGCAACCAGGCTTGCAACAACATCTGCAGAGAGAGCATAAATTGGACCATAAGCATGAAGAAAGTATTCTGACCCAAGCATATACCCTAGAGGTTCATACCTACAAATATCAATAACTCAGTATCTTAGTCGCTAATAGTTGAAAAGTGGGACGCTTTCAAAGACTAACCATTTGAGTTTTGGGTCAGTGAACACGGGACCTTTCTTCATGCATCCAAGATATGTTTGTGAGTGAGGACGCTCTTTAGCCAAGAGCAACGAGAGCCGATCTTGCAAAAACACAAATCATTTCGGACAAAAATGTCAAATACTATGTTTCCTTTGCATTTGTATTTTCTTTAGATTTTGCAAATAGAAAGGTGAAGTCAAATCTTTGGAGAGATTGATCTATGTTTATTGTAATAATTTATCATATAGTGAATTTTCTCAACAATGAAGCTTGTTTTTTCTCCGGTTTTGAGATTTTCCATGTTTATGTTCGATTTTCGGTATTGTTTTTCATTATGCCATTATGTTTGGATTATGATAACAAGAAAGGAAAAAATGAAAATCAGAGGCAGCTTCATGGAAAAACTCACCTGGTCTTAAATATATGTCGTCATCAGCTTTAACATAAAATTCAGAATCATAGAGTGCAAAGGCAGCTTTGAAGAAGGCTAACCTGAAACAAATGCACATATTAGCATGAACTTCAGTATAATTTATTTATTTACTGTGGCTAATAGCACTAACGTTTTGTATGGGAGCTTACTGTACTCCTCTGCAATATCCAACATCAAGAAGTCGTCGTATTCCGCCGCCTCTTTCCTCAGCTCCGCCATTTTTGACGCATCGTCGGTTTTGCCGATGATAAACCTGAAGGCTAAGCCGGTGGCCTCTTCCAAGCTGCATACAGACACAGTAAACTCAAGATCAGAAATTAATCTACAATTAACTTCTGATCCGATCTGATTGTGTGTTTACAGATTTATCGAGGATTCAATAATAAAAAATAAAAAAAAATAAAAAAACAAAGAATAAACGTATCGAATTGTGTTAGAACTTAGAAGTAAGTACCGTTGAAGACCTTGGTGATCGGAAGGCATCCAAGTCTTCCGCAACGACTGCCGTCGACCAACCGATCCAAAACCGGTCTGAATTCCGACGAATCCCATCACCTTATGCCGCTTCCGATCTCCGTCAGACACCAACCCTCCGGTGGAACCACCGCTTTTATCCCACACGACAGACACCGATAAAGGTTTGCTGTAGTTACATTTATCGCCTCCTCCGATTCGTCCTCTTGAAACGACGACAGCGAACGATAATAAACCGGCGATTCCGATGACGAAACAGAGTGTTAGTACGATCGATCTCCGAAGCAGGTTAGATTGAGGACGAGCTTGGAAGAACTTTCTAGATGAAGGCATCGGCATTGGCGTCGGGAATGGTAATGGCAATGGTTGATCTAGGGTTTATGATGCAGCAATCGAGATTTGTTATAGTGATGAAGTTAAGTAATCACTTTCAGTTGATTTCTAGTTGCCAAAGTCTTGGACAAAACAAAATACTTCTTACCTGGAAAATGTGTTTCGTTAAATACGATCCAAGGCACATTTTAGAATTATATGAAGTGTTTTTTTACCTTATTATATAAAGTGGACAATTTTCAATTTTTTTTTCTAAAAATAAATAAATGTATTTTTTTTCTACAAAGGCATGGTATTGGACTATTGGATTAACCCAAAACCATATTAAAACCTTGTAAATTTTTCAAAAACTTTTTATTATTTGATAAAAAAAAATTATTTTTATGATTAGAAATTTTTTTTTTATAAGTCACTACTCACTACAAACACTTATTATCCAATATCTTTTTTTCATGTCTCTACATTAAGTAATATTATATGTTAAATGTTAATCATATTTAGATATTAGATTTCTTTTATAGTTAATTAATTGATTTAATAAAAAAAAATTTAAAAAAAATATACTTTATAAAATAAATATATTTTATAATAAAATTATATGATTTATAAATAATTATTAAAATTGTCAAAATTAAAAGTGTAATTCTCTATGCACAATTATAATTATTTGTACACGGTTAAAGGAGTGATTTGATTGTAGATAGTTAAGTTTTGTCCTTTTAGTTTATATATATATATATATATATATATATATATATATATATATATATATATATATATATATATATATATATATATATATATATATATATATATATAGGGTTAGATTATTTTGTTTTCTCTATCTATTATGTGCATGTATGATTGATTCTGGACCAATCATTTTAATTATTTTAAGAAAATAATTAATGCATATTATATGTTGAAGATATAATGGATATTAATTACATCTTCAGCATTTAATATGTATTAATTACTTTCTTAAAATAACTAAAATGATTGGTCTAGAATCAATTATATATGCACACAATAGATAGTGAAAACATTTGAACCTAACTCTCTCTCTCTCTCTCTCTCTCTCTCTCTCTATATATATATATATATATATATATATATATATATATATATATATATATATATATATATATATATATATATATATATATATATATATGACATAAAGTTATTGAGTTATTATTTTGATAATGGATGAACATTTTCACCATTCAAATAGTTTCTTTTAAGTATTTAGTTATTATTTTGATAATGGAAGAATATGATAATATGTAGTATAAATATACATCAAATGTGAAAGAAATAAATATACCATCTTGAATACAATCTTCTAAATGTTGAAGAATCCTCTCAATTTAGTTTCTTTTATTTTATAATGTTTTAATTTAATTTTGTTAGTTTTAGTTTTAATTACGTCGAAATCATAACACGTTATCAACATGAAAAGTCTAATAAGTCCAAATCACATCTATCATACTCAAAGTACCCATTACTTAATAAAAAAAGTATTTATTATAAAACAACCATTTAAAACAAATAAAAAAATTATTCGTTATTAGCGACTAATAATATATATTTATTTTTTGTCAAACCATTATTTATGTATTCTAACTATTATTTATGTATTTACATTATGAAACTAATTTTTATTTATGTATACTAACAATTAAATTATGCAATTAATTTTTATGTATACTAACATTTGTTTATACATATCCATATTTATATTTTAGATATTCTTCATAATTTTATTTAAACATTTACTAATATTTATTTATGTTTCTAATTAGTAAAATTATATCAAGTAAAAAATTATGTACTAATTAAAAGTCTTATTAAATGATTTATAAAATACACACACACACACACACACACACATATATATATATATATATATATATATATATATATATATATATATATATATATATGCAACGGTTATAAACAGTAAAAACAACGGTTATCTTTTCTATTTTAAATAACATCACTATCATATTTCTTTCTACCACAAAAATGAGTAAATTATTTCACTTTTCAAGGTTATCAAGATCAAAACAATTCATCTGGTTGTGATTCTCGCAACTATAATGACCATGGCACTTAGCCTTATATTTTTCAATTTCACGCCGAATGTATTTTATCTTAATCTATTTTATCCTTTCTTAGTCTTGTATGGGATGATTCTTCTCCCACTACTATTTTGTGGAATACATATTGAAATAAATGGATTTTAATTCTCATCTTGTTATTTTGTTTAGATTTATAGTTACAACATGTCCAACATTGCAAAGCTCGAGTTTGCAGCACTTGAAGTTAGTAAGAAAAACTATGTGTCATGGATGATAGATGTAAAAATACATCTTGAGTCCATGGGAATCTCAAATGCTATATATTAATTTAATAATTGTTTGGCACAAGACAAGACAAAAGCACAAGTTTTCCTTCATAAGCATATTTATGAAATGTTGAGATTTGAATATCTTGATATTAATAATCCAAGTATTCTCTGGAATCTCTTAAAAGAAATATTTGATCTTTAAAAGAAAGTTATATTTCCAAATGCTAGAGATGAATGGAGAACACTGATGTTTCAAGACTTCACGAAAGTAAATGAATATAACTCAGTTTTGTTCAGAATATGTTCACAACTCAAGTATTATGGATAAGAAGTTACTGATGAAGACATGTTGGAGAAAACTTACTCCACATTTCATGCAACAAACATTACATTGATGCAACAATATCGGTTGCAAAAGTTTACAAAAAACTCTATTTATCTATCTATCTCTCATACACACACGTCTTCATCATTCCACCTTTCCTACAGTCATTATCGTTTCCTTCTCCCTTCGTCACCTTGCCTACGGATGGTGATCGCTCCTCCGTCTTCATAGTCGTTTCCTTCCTTCGAGATCGTGTTGACATCTCCTTTCCGCCTCCAAATTAAGATTCTAAATCAATGGAAGAGACTATCATCACGACCATCACAAATCAGAAATCGACACAACAGTTTGAGACATAATCGGTGGAGCTCTCGATGAACCTCGTCTCTGGTACAAAGCATATGTCGGAGCTTATATCGACTTTGGAGCTGTCAATTATTCTGGTAGTGCTCAGCAATAACCAAACCATAACACAAACACGTCACCATATCTTCTTTCTTGCCAGTTATTTATCATGATTTTGGCTAAATCTGTCGTACCTTATCGTGATTTTGTTTGGCAACGACTTTGAATGTAGTAGGATCATTATTGAATTTGAACGATAATGGTTTGTTCTCGTACTTTTACGATTCACTCTATTTATTGTTTTTCATTTACAGATAACAACAACCTTGTTTTGTTTATTATTTATCTGTATTCCATGCTGAATTTTAATTATTTTATGTGCATTTTTCCATGTATGAACTCTCGTGAACGCGATCTGATTTGGGTTAATTTAAAGTTTCTTCTATTTCTGATCTGATTTGTCAGTGTACAACTTTTGCATTTTTAAAGGAAGATCAAAGACGATGGTTTCATTAGTCGATATAGGTTTCATTAATCGATATAAGATCCAAAAATATAGAGTTGTTGTTTCCTCTAAAATGACGAAATGAAAATTACTGATATGAGGTTTTGTTTTTTAGAGATTTAGAGGGGGGCGAGAGAGACAGTGGAAGGAGTGCCCTTTGAGACCAGAAGAAAAAATCCATCACGGAAGAAACATTGTTCCTCATTCAAGACACTTGTGGGTTGGGAATCTATCACATACCTTAACGGGACGTGCATTGAGCAATCACTTTAGACAATTTGCAGAGCTACGCCTTCATCAATTTCATTGAAGTTGGTGCAACTTTTGCAGCATTTGGAGCACTTCAAGTTTTCATGCTTGCGGGCAATGCACTTAGAATTGAGTTTGCAAAGGCGGTTAGATTTGTCCACCATGTCTGCTTAATTCTCTCTTTATACGTACACTCTCACAGCGGAGCAATATATGCTTAAGTTTTAAGTTAGTTGCTTATTTTGGGAAATTGAAACAGATCCTAACTCATGCCCATTCAAACAATTTTGTGATGACTAGTTGTGTCATTCAATTGAAAACCATTTTTAGTTCTGGTTTCAGCTCATAGTTTGATATTTCCCATATTATATTATTATCCATTCCAACATGCCATCAAAGAAGGAAGGGCTAGCCACTAACACCATTTTATACCCATGAATGAAATTTCCATGCATGGAAAATGGTTGTAGAGACTTAACTAGTTAGCCTAGACGTATTTCCACTATGTCTGTTTCAAAAAGAATTGCCACTAAGAGAGGTGAAAATTTTGGTGGAACTGTAAGCACTTCTTTACCCTAATAATCTTTGACTTCTATTGACTTTCTCATAGCTTTATTAAATCTTTTCTTTCTTCTTAAAATTTGGATATAAAGTTCGGTTAGAGGGTATTAAAGGAAGAGATACCCGCCTTCTGTTTTGCATTACCGGAATCTTGTTGAGAAGATTATGTGTTGATAGAAACTTGAAAAATAGTACTCATGTTATTGTTGATGAGATTCATGAACGATATATGTTTTATTTCCATATTTATGTTTCCTTTTTACAACTTGGTTTTCTTACTTACTACAATATCATACAATATCATGTATGTAGTGATTCACATGTAAATCACAAATGAATCGCATATGAATTATATATAATTCACATGTAAATCACAAGTAAATCACATATAAATTATATCTATATACACACATCATTTTGTACGAGTGTTTTTCGTTAATCATTTTTTTTAATTTTCTTGTGAATATCACATTATATAATGTGAATCTTACATTATATAATCATATGTAAATCTTATATGATATATACATATGCATTTTTGTGAGTGTTCTTGCATTGATCAGTTATTATTATTATTATGTAGATTTAGAAGAATATATAGAAAGTATTGAAAGGGTGAATGTGATAAATTGAAGAAAATATGAAAATCTCGACACCAAGACATAAAAACGCTTTTAAATTTTGTAACATATTATGTTTTTTATATTTTACTTTGTATCAAATAAAATACTTATACTACTGTGTTTTTAGATTAGTAAATAAAAATTGTTTTTTTAATGATTTTCACAAATATTATTATATAAAAAATATCATATATGCATTTGAAAATAATAAGCATATATGCTCTTAAAATGTTGATTTTGTTGGCTAAAAATATTATTAAAACCAACAACAATCAGGTGATGCCACGAGTACTCTAAAAATAAAATAAAATAAAAATAAATAAAAAGTTGTTGGATATATAGGGCAAGTAAATAAAGCAAGGTATGTACATGTACACGTTAACATGTACATCTATCTCGTGTCGTTTTTTCCATTGCATCTACCTCTAAATCTAAACACCCATAACCCACCCAACCCCATTGTACAACATACTTTTACTACACATTTTCTTTTCCTAATATAACAAAAGAAAAAAGAAAAAAAAAATCCCTACATAATACCGATGCAAGTACAACTTCCATTTTTGCATCACATAATATATAATAATAATTGCCAATCAATCGATCCTTAAACTGCAAAACTTTATGGAAGGAAAGTCTCTCTACCCTTGGACACTGACGAGCTTACTGGATTTGGATATTATCGACTTCTGTGTGTTGGTCTGCACCTATTCAGAAGAGAAAATAAAATTAAGTTGGTGGGAGGTTTGGAAAGTGGGATTTATGAAGAAAAGGAAAGGAACGTACTTTGGATAGTGTGTTGATAGTACATGGGCTTTTTAAGCCATATGGTTCCTGGGAATACCATGAGGTTGGTTTTTGTGAGGCTCTTTTTTTCATGGGATTCCAAGGCTGTGAATCCAAATCCATCCCTCCACGTGTCCACTAAACTTGGGATGGCAGATACCACCAGCTTCTCAACCTTCAATGACTTTAGCATCTGAAAATCATAATTTTCGTTTATGTAAAACGAATTACAAATTTGGTCCCTGGGAGTGTGGTTAGTCCAAGTTACAAATACTTTATTTGTAAATATATACTATTATAGAATAAAATACGTTATAACTTAGAAAATAATTTAATAATATGATATTACGAGTAAATTACAAATTTGACCCATGGACCAAAACGAAATTTGTAATTAACTCTAGAATTTAGCAAGATTTAATATAAAATAAAATCTTTTATGTCGAATAAATTAATATGAAAAGATTACCTCTTCAATAGCATCCATGAGACGCCTACACATTCCCTGACGCCGATATTTGCTGCATGTTGCAATTAAAGGCATCTCTGCAACATTTACCCCATGAATCCTGAACACAAATTTCAAATATAGGGTTAAAAAAGGTCAAAGGGCAAAATGGCCATTTATTATTCAATGCTAGAAAATATCACCAATTTGTATACCTTAATGATGCTACACAAAGTATTATGTCATTTTTCTCCAAGATCACTGTATAGAACCCCTCATAGTTGAGACGCGCAAATTCTGATCTGAAAGAAAAAAAAAATGAAACGAAATAATTATCTCCAAAAGGTTGTGTTAATTAGTGAAAAAAAATTCATGAAATGGAAATAGTGTTCAATGTTCACCCCCAATTGTATAAAACATGTGGGATCATATCAATGCCTGTTCTTGGATCCACCATGGGAAGAAAACACTCCTCCATAATTGTAAGTGCAACTGCCAGTTTCAAATTGCATTCAGCTTTCAAAGCAACTAAACGTTGAGCAGAATGAATCTTTTGGTCCCCATGTATGCATTTCAGAAGGGTCCACGAGAAACCATCGGAAATGGAATTCATAATTCCAATCCGGGAATGAAGCCCGGAATAAACCTATAAAAAAAAAAATCAAGATCAAAAGTTATTAATAATGTCAAATAAATTCACAGATTCCAATTCGATTCTTACCTCCTTGCAGCTTTCCCCACAGAACCACGTGGTTGATAACATCAAGTCTCGTTCTATTCCGGTTTCTCCATGACATTCCTCATGGTCTGTAAATAAAAAATGTTGATTTTTTAACCAATTTGTTTTAATTTTAGATATTGACAAGAAATAATAAATGATTTTATATTAAAATTTTACATTTATGTTCGCATTGCAAACATTTCAGACCACCCAAACTTGAAGGCTCGTTATCATTGACCACATTCCCACAAATCCAACAAGAGCACTTTGAACAATACCAATTGCCTTCAGGTAGCTCCTGGAAAAAACAAGACACATAAAATGGGATACAAATAGCCAAATAAATTAAGAAATAAAGACAAAAGGATTATGAAAGTAAAAATATAAATGAAGGGAAAGCAACACACACACACACACACCTGTACACATAAGCATGTTAGATGAAAAGTTGAGGGGCAATTATCACAGCAAATCAACTCACCACCATCACCACACAGCCCACAACTGTCATCATTTTCATCAATTTCCTCCACCTCAACAGTCCGCGTGGCACCTCTCCTAACCTTATACTCAGCTGACCAAGCTTCCAGCTGGCACAAAGTGAACGACTTCCCAGACTCCATAAAAAGATTCAAACACGGGCTTTTTAGGTCAAACCCTGAATGAACCTTGAACTCAGAAACCGAAAGCAACTTCTCACAGCATTTACACAAAATCCCATTTTTGGTAACCAAACCATCTTTCACAACTAAATCATCTACAGGATTCCTGTATTGAATCACTTCATTTACACAAATAACACCAAAATCTATCAACCAGGACAAAACCGTCCTTACACCAAGACCAGACCACCTCCCTTCCATGTGATTCTGACCAAACTTTGTTACACTTCTTGGACGCAATACGCATCTTCCTTTTGTACCCTTGTATTTCCTCTCACCTTTTGGGGGACATGACTTTTTCTTTATAATACCTCCGTTTTTTAAAATAGCTGAAAGTAAAAGGTCGTCATCGTTAAGATGACAATTCCAATTCACTTTTTTCTCTTTTTCATGTCCAGAATGGTGAATGGATTTCTTAAACCTTGATTTTTTACAGCTTTCATAACTTTCTGTATTGGTTTCAGTCATCTCGGATATCTTTTTTGATTTCTTGTTTTCTCTCAGTGAAAAAGAAGAGCCACAGATAAATTCGGTGTCGATGTCGATGTCATCATCATTAAGGTTATTTGTTTGACACGAAATGATATCTGAAGAAAATGGAAACAACAAGCTGACATTATCTTTCTCATGTTTTTCTGTAATCCTGGAAGGAAAAACAGTATCATCGATCGAATAAAAATCCACCACACTTCGTGTTGTTTTGACTTGTTGACCTTCTTTTAACCTGCGAAGGGTTTTGTCAATAAACACAGCTTTTGCAAAAGGATCAAGTAAATACCACCAATGAGCTAAAGCAGTTGAAGGTTCCAAATTTCTGAGTTGTTCTTCTATTTCTACTAAAGTATTGGTCAAATCGGTGTGGAAGTCGGTCAAACTAGTCCACTGTATGCCATCACTCTCACCAACAGCATAATTTGCATCTTCAATTAGTTTCTTACCACAATAATTCCACGCCCTGTGAAATTCCCGAATCGGCCTTCCTTCAGGAGATTTAAAAACATATTCTCCATGCCCTTTACAATGAGTCACCCTATGACGCCTCCCTATAATCCATTTTGCTGACCTAAGCAGACGATGAATGTGGTAACGCAAAAGTGGCCTAGGATCTGAGGTGGAATCTTTTGGGGGTATTAAAAGTTCATCTTCATCGATTTCCACAAATGAAGAATCTTTCCATTTTCGTTTAGTATGTCGAATCGGTTCAGGTTTGGTTACTAGAAGTTTGCTGACATGGCTCTCTTGAGAAACAGGTGATGCAATGGCAGCAGTTACAGTTACATTTACATTTACATTTACATTTACATCTTCATCTACATCTACATCTACAGCATGTCCTTTTTGGTCATTTGTTGTGTCCCCAATGTCTCCAAGAGCTCCCTTTAGTAGATAGCAACTTGACTTAAAACCTTGACCAGATGATTCAACTAAACGACATGTTACGATTGTAGATGATTGAAATAAACAAGAGTCAACTTCTTTGTTGACTACTTTTTCTAAATAAGGTTGCTCTTCGAGTAATACTTTTCTTCTTTTAGCTTCAACATTAGGGTCGTTGTTTGATAATATAGTGAACTCCTCCTCTTTTGTGTTTTGAAAATCTATTTGAGTTGTCATGACTGAATTGTCGCTGTTGGAACCGAATGATACGTCTTTAGGCTTCTTGTTTTCATTTTCAAAAGTGATTGCTCCTGTTACAACACACTTTTTGCTACTTTTACCACTTTTGCCCCCGAAAAATACTTCTCTGAAAATGGAATCTTCGTCTTTTGAGCCCTCGAATTCATCATCATGTAAATCTTCGATACCTCGGCTGAATAATGTTTTTAGGGATTTGTTGCAGTTTCCCTTCATTTTAAGTGCCCCACTTGAATCCTCAATCTAGTTTTTAATAGAAATGAAAAGCTTTATGTGTGCGCATCAAAAAGGAAACATGGTCATAGCTGAATTTGGAATGACCATTTAACCAGAAATATCACACCCTCTGCATTCTGCAATAATACAAGACCAAAAAAATAAATGATATATCTTAGAACAATATCAGATAATAAGATTTACTAGCTATCATTTAATACTTCATGCATAGACCACTTAAAGCAAAATTCTTTGAAGTGAAGTGTTACGTATGCTCCAAGCAATCTAAAGTAGAAAAAAGTTGACATTTTTAGTTGGGTATGAATTTAATATTGGCAAAAGAATTTCAGAACTCACAAGTGCTTATCAACTTGATTAAAGGAAAAACAATCATTAAACCCATGCACGCCCTTTAAGGTATTAACTCAATGTAAGATCCCCTCAATTTTGTAAGAAGAAAATATATCTATATATACAAATTCACTTTTCTAGATATAATGAATATACTTAAACCTTTGTAGGAACTACTCATTTCATACACAGGTGGTACGACATCTGCTTATGTGGGTCACACTAAATTACTTATTTTTTTATCTATCTGTGCATGATTGAAGTGATTCATGCATCATACACATTTAAGTAATTTAGTGTGACACATGAGCATATCTCTAGTACCCGTACTTGCTTGATGCAGGAAGATGAGGTGGCCACTTTAAGGATAATGATTGTAACAAGAGCATTACTTGGCTAATGGAAAAATGCATATGGACATATGGTGATACTTACTGTAACATTCATTTTGCAACAATGACCATAGGTATACAAGAGTACAAGACCAAAAGCTATTGTAAAAAGTTGTGACTTGTGACACTTGATATGAAGCTAAAATATTTGTTTGATAGATAACAGTAACTTCAGAATGTATCAAAAATCTTTAACATGCTACCATGTGAAAACTAAATACAGTTGTCAAAGTAAACAG
This sequence comes from Lactuca sativa, assembly GCF_002870075.4. Classification (NCBI taxonomy): domain Eukaryota; kingdom Viridiplantae; phylum Streptophyta; class Magnoliopsida; order Asterales; family Asteraceae; genus Lactuca; species Lactuca sativa. The sequence goes on from NC_056627.2 coordinate 279,247,749, forward strand.
TCAACAATTTAAACTGGTTTCCAATATGAAAAAGGAAAACCGCGTTTCCTAATACCAAAGATTATATGGTATCTCCAAAGAACATATAATATCTCCAAAGATATATCATAAAGATTTTATACCAATCACACAAACACAAAGATATCATGGTTCATACAAAAGCAAGATATACCATACAGATTTTATACCAATCAATTTTATATGTGCTTCTCCTATTTGCCTAGCCAATGTGTGTCATATCGTAATTGATAATTCCACTTTGCAAACTTTTGATGGGTATAAAGAGTCTGTCATCCAGCTACATTGTTATACAACCGGGAAATTACAAGGCAAGACAAACTCAATTGTTACAGAACTAATGACTATAAGTTTGTGCGATATCAAACTGATAGAGGATTGAGTTGCGATCATATATAACACATTCATGCATTAAATATACAAGAAACGAGCAAAACACCAGACACACAGCTGAGAGATTTACCAGGAAAGGTAAGTAGTAAACCTACAATAAAGATATACCATATACAACTCTAAAACCTAGATGAATTTTTTCTTCTGTCACAAATTTAGAATTTATAAGTCAATTTAGGGGGAAAAACAAATGAATTCATAAATAGATCGGTAGCCAATCAATTTGTGCCGAGAGAGGAGCTAGACTTCTAGAAATAGAAGTCGATTGACGAATTCATTGTAAAAGGAAAATCAAACAAAGCCGCTGAGAACATCTACGCCTCGATTCTATCAAATAAACAAAATTTCCAGAATTCGGGAGATAAACAACAGAAAATCACAAATATTTCCAGCATTCCTCAGAGACACACAAATCGATCACAAAACCTCTAAAATAAACAGCGGGGATCAAAACAGCCACGAATCGGAAACGTACAGTAAAACTGAGCTAAAATTGAAGAAAAATCGAACCTCTGGAGCGCAATTCAGCATCAAATCAGAATCTAGGGTTTGCAGATTTCCGAGAATCTTCAAGAGATAGAGCACAGGCAACAAAAATGAGGAAAATTCACCAACTTTAACCGTTACGTTGATCTGAGAACCCTATCACACTTCTCACGAGTGTTGAATGGAGGAAGCAAAAGAAGAAATGGCGGAAGGATTGGGCTTTGGGTAGCCCGAACAGCAGTGGTGCTCCGTGGCATAACAGATGGCAATCATGCGTCACCTTTGTCTTTGCTTACGCAAATATTTACATTTTTTTTTTCAAATTTTCAACAGGATTTCATTAATACTTTGAATGTGCAAAGATAATTTGTTTCAAATTTTCAACAGATTCCATTAATATTTTGAATATGTAAAGATAATTCCTTTGTATTTAATCATATTATTATAACTAATATTTTATAATAACTAGGTGTGAGACCCATGTATTACATGAGTGTATTTAAAATAATTAAATATATATAAACATTTGAAAATTTTGAATTTATAAGAAATATAAAATTATAAGGAAAGTCTATTAATAAAATTGATATGCATTTATTATTAAATTTAAATACCATATGGAATTAATAAAATAAGAAAACCACAAAATTACATGTGGAATAAAAATTAATTCAAAATAACCACAAAATGACATGTGGCAAAATGAATGTGAGTATGACAAGTGGCAAAAAAAACTTTCATTTATTAGAGAAGAAGATTTCTTGATTAGTAAAGATCATTTAAGATACAATTAATTCTGTAAAGATCGTTTATGATAAAATTAATTATGTTTTAAGTTGACTCCATACCCGCCATGCCGCCCCTGGTTTTGTTGTCTATATTTACTCTTGCACCGTTTCACCGACTCACCACTTCTATTGCTTTCTATATTCTTTTTTCTCATAGCTCCTCTACCGTGTTTTACTTCTCTCGTTCGATTTCTCATCTCTTACTTATTTCTTCGTTCAACGTTACCCCTTCTCCACTTCCTTCATCGCTACAAATGATCGCTTCATCCTCTCCTTTGCTCCATCAGTTACGATTGTCAACGACACCACTCATCGAACCCTAAATTGCCTATTTAGCTATCGATTTAGGGTTGGACTTGAGACCCCTAATTTTGGATTTTGAGGTATGTTTTCCTTTTTTCTTTTTATGAAATAAATGATTTTTCTGTGAGCTCTAACCTTCGTTGAAGATCGTATGTGGCTTAACGGTAAGGTATACACCTAAATCACCTATTTAGCTATCGATTTAAGGCTAGACTTGAGGCCTCTAATTTTGTATTTTGAGGTCTATTTTCCTTTCTTTTATGAAATAAATGACTTTTCTGTGAGCCCTAACCTTTGTTGAAGATCACATATGGCTTAACGGTAAGGTACACACCTGAATATAATTTCTCTTTATTTATCTATTGATAGGTTTATTGCACATTTTGTCATTTTTGGTTTCCATTTCTTTCCATTTTTGGAAAATCATATTTGTTTGGTGATCTTTAATGAATGATGTGAAATTATTAATACATGGAAGGTGATTCTGGAAGTAGTGATGAGGTTCCAACAACTGTAATGGTTGTGAGTCCAACTTCATTCATATTTTAGCCAGCAAAGAGAGGAGTTAACTTCAATTTCTTGGGTCCTTTCTTATTTGGTCAATTTTTTCCTTACTGTACGACGCCACTAAATGTTTGTATTCTATCTTTTCTTTCGATATATGATGGAATTTTGATTTGATTTCAGATTGTGGCACCATGAGCAAGAATTTTTATAATTATAGGTAACATTTTTGGAAGGATTGTTATCATGGCAATTGGTTCTGTTGATACGATGCTTGACTACACTTTTGCAAATGTTGTTCTATAGAAATAGCTATCTATAGGTAAAATTTATTGAAATTACTGCCATACCCCTACTGCCAACATATGGTTGAAACTCATTGCGAGGTTTATGTGGTTAGATCAGTACATTGACTGCAATCGCTTATACTAACTCAAATGATTTGCCTCATTGGCTACTCCCGTAACATATAGGTGTTTATCATATTCAACAGATAAGTATATTTTCAAAAATGCTACTACAATTGGAATACAAATGGTTTCTAAATGCTATTAGTTTTGCTATTATAATTTTTTTCTTCTTTATTTTAAATAATGATACGTTGTTAAACGGTTAAACATTACCTAAAAAGTATATGGATATTCATTTGTATCTACTAAACCTTCCAAAATCTTATTTTAAGCTGAAATTTCTTATTAAGCAAGGAAGAAAATTGCAAAGTTTATGGATAATAAAATTTATTTAATGTACATTGACATTGTTAATGTTGCATCTAGAATTAGTCATATTTATTTTGAAAATATATGAGAACAAGTCAAGCCATTTAGTTATCAGAAGCATATATATATTCTTTTCAATAGTTTTAACATAAGGAAAAGATGAGTTATTTTGCGGTTAATCTTGCCAACAAACACCTGAGGTTTATGGCTAAGTTTTTTATTATATGTGTTGTGGAATGGCTTTTTTATACCAAATACATGTTAGGAGCTAAAGATAGTAATCTATTTTTCGCCTATAATTTATGATAGTTTCATACTAATGGAATGAAAATTGAGAAGTAGGTTTAAAGGAACACTTACAATTACGTCATTAGCATATATGGTACTTTGGTTTGATTTTATGTTACAATGCTCTGTAAATCCAGACAACTACAAAATTTCAATCGAAGTGTAAAGTTATTGCTTTTGATAATATTGGTCGCCATAGATGAAGGCATGCATATTAATATTTTCCTTGTTGTAACTTCTTCCATGTAAAAGAGATCAATAATTACTATGTCCCTGAATTCAACGAGCAGGAATTCAAAGACGAGGAAGAGGCAAATAAAGATTCTAAACTTTCTTGAACTTTTGCAGTTGGATTACCAAATCCCTGTAAAATTAATTGATATTGAAAGGTAAACCATTTACTTTTAATTTCTTTTTGGTTAATCTTTCACATGCATGAATTTGAATGTCCATGTATATAAGAGTCTTTTTATATTCTCATTTTTTTTCAAATTTCTTGTCTTTTTATTTGATCATAACCATCCATAGAAATGTTTATATTTTAATGAAGGATTAGAGTCTTTATCATGTTATCTGCACAAGTAAAATTGCCCAACATTATGTAGACAAAATGTTTTTTTCCCTTTTTTAACAAGTTCAAAACAAAATCTATAAATTCAAAAGCTTTTGGACGTTTTTCAAACTTGATTTTGTGGTTCTCCTAAATTACCTTTGGGGTTACTAATGCCACTAAATTCATCCCTTCTTCCAATTAGGTTATTCATTGTTATCTATTATTTATCAAATTGACCCCTGACTGATTTTTGTGGACAAGAATAGGATCTCCTAATGATGGGAGAATAAATTTCATTCAATGGTAAAATGGTCAAATATAATAAATACAACCTGCAGCACATGAAACAGGAAAAGAAGATGAAAACTTCCTCCTTCCAACAGACGCAATGTAGAAGCACCAAACCAGAAAACATGATAAGGGTCATATGGTCCAAACAGAATAAATTATCCCAAACATCAAACATGGAATCACCAACATCAACCAAATTGGCATATACATTTGAATCTACAAATTACTTCTCTATTGCTGGTTAAATTACTTAGATATATCATTTTTGAAAACAATAAGAAATTTATTTGTCAAAGTGCAAAAAAGTCCATATATTACCACAAAATTTCAAATTTGACACAATTTTTTTTTTTTTGTAATTATGTCACTGTATTTACAATTTTGTTGCAGTATCAACCAAATGATCGGTTCTCCATGTTCTCCCGGTAACCACTTTTCCTAAATTGCAATTAAGTCACTATGTTTACCAAAATTGTGATTTTAACACTGTGTTTTTTTCTCAATTATGTCATTATATTTACAATTTTATTGCAATATTAACCAAATGACATGTTACCATCAGTGTAGCACATTATCAAATAAATTACATGACAATATTATGACGTGGAAGCCACATCACACCTGATGGGTTTTACATGTAATAACGTGGATAAATCTTTATACACTTAAAGGGCACATGCAACATATTAGATCTGGTCATAACATTATTTAAGCAACTTTCTATTGAACAACAAGAACCTTATAACCCTAGCTAATTTCAAAATTTATAGAAGATCACATACCTTTTGATTGTTGTAGTAGACAATCAAACAATCCTTCTTAAAAAAAGCTCTTGGAAGCTAGCACCAGAAATCTCGTGCCTCTGATGGTTCACACTTAAACCCTAGCAAATAAGAAACTTGAAGAAAGGAGATAGGAGAGACAAAATTCTGGTTGGCTTTTTAGCTTATGGGTTGGGCGAAATTTAGAGGGTGGAGGACCCTATTTATAGTTGACCAAGAAACCCTATATAGCCCTTACTTGATTAAGATAATAATATCTTAAATCAAGTAATTTTTGGTTTCCTAATTATCTCCAAAGGATATTCTAGAACTCTAGAATCACCCCAAAACCGTCCACCCTCATGTGGAGGGTTCTGGAACCCCTTTTTGTTGAACCATTACAGCTTAAATTCCTTGTGTTTGCTCAACCGCTTCATCTATGCGAGGCAGAGACAACGATTTCTAATGGAAAATCTTGACGGAGTCCTCGATATTTGAGGTACATACGACGAAATCCGTCGACCTCTGGAAGAATAAGACCGGGGCTCTCCAGGGTGAAAAGCCTAGTCTTCTAATTCTATTTTCTGTGTAGTTTGCTAATTTTTCCGGGCTGTTCTTGTATCTTCGTAGGTGTTTAGACTATAGAGCGATCTGTTTACAGGAGTCATACTGGGTTCTAAGTTTGTTCACATGATGATGCGATTACTCGTAGTCTTGGGCAGTCTCCGTCCTGAAGTTCATATTAGAATTCATACATGGTTTCACAATCACAATCTCGTGTATACGAGTCGTATATAATTAAGATTAAAAAGGTAGTCGAATAATTGATTCCTCTTTAAGCTCACATCCCATCGAGGAAAAAGAAGTTAAAGTGGAATCATCAATTCTAAACCTGTAGAACCTTGATTATATATCACTCTTATGTATACATTCCTCAGTGATAGATCAACCGCAAGGAATCCTTGGATTGAACTTGACGTACTGCACAAGTGGTACTTCGGGGATTTCTTCGGAAACGATAAGAACTATGAGGTACTCCTCGCATGAGTACTTCGGTGTTCTGAAATGACAGTTTCGCTAACAAGACGTTTACTGACAAAGAAATGTACATATGAAGCTGTTTTTGTGAGGATCAAATTGAATCGAGTCGTATGATAATGTCGAAATCATACAGAAACTTAAAGACATTAGATTTGAACATAAGGTGTTTACAGACAAAACACAACCGTGCGACCATCAACAGAGTTACAATACTTTAGACTACTACAAGACCATTACTGCGAATGAGGTATACTACAAAAGACAAGTATACGCAACACGAGCATCCCTATACCGATAGGATCCCGCAAAAGATAAGACTCTAGTTGCACTAGTTCTGGATAGTTTATAAGTCTGTTACGACGAAACGCCTAAATTACATTAACGCGGTTCCGAAGCAGGTTCTCCAGCAGCTGTGATCTTGAGAATCTTCCCATCTGCGCCATAGTTCTTTGCTATAGGGCAATCCTTCTTGAAGTGCCCTTTCTCACCGCATTGGTGGCATGACTGACTAGTACTAGCTTTGGTGGCGGGAGTGCGGTGTTTAGCCAGTGTTATATGGACACGAGTGCCTTCCTCATTACTCCACCTTGGAAATTTCTTCCTAAAGCGTTCTGCAGGAGTTGCCACTTGTGGATGTGGCATGGCAAGTCTTTGGGCTCTCTTGCGCTCCTTTTGGGTTTGACGATATCGTCTTTTCTTTTCAATCTTACGGCTTTGAAAGTCCATGACTTTTGCCATTTGTTGGTTTCCCGGTTTGGTACTACCATCGGAACTCTCGACTCCTTTGTCAGTCTTGCTTGTGTTGCCCGAGTTGATGTGTGTAAGGAAAGTTGTCACAGCAGTTGCTACTGCAGCTTGTAATGTAGTGGCGTCGATATGGAGGATAGGGGTTTCGTTGCTCGACTGATTGTTTCTGGTTGACGACATGATTTTGTTAACACGAAAGATAAGGATTTTGTGAGCGATTCTGGTTGACCCTAGATGTACCTCAATTGTTCAAGTAAAGAGTAGAAGTATGTTCGTGAAGGTTTGACCTACATCCCTATGATGCAGTCCTAGTATTGAGTGGAAGTGAGTTTGTAGAATGGTCTCATGACGTTTGTCGTTCAAGCCGAGGTATCATTGGTTGGTGAATAACATGATCCAACCACTAAAAGAGACTTGGAAACGTCTCCGGAGCTAAATTACTATAGTCCAATGACTTGACTAAAGCATGTTTCAGATAGACTCTAATGAAAGTATGATAAGAGTACTTGAATAAAGAACGACACAGGAGTTAGCCGACTGTCAATATCTTTGATATTCATGACGTACAAGTTCGGGAAAATGACCTTGTAAAAAGGTCTTACATCATATCTAGAGAAGATAGTTCTTGACAGCATAAGGACCTAACCAAAAGTACTTACAGTACAAGATAGTTTCATAGAAAATGCCACATCGGGCATAGACAGAAAAACGATTCCTTTTAACAAGGAAAATAAAGTAAAACATGTATTACTGGAGACGGTCATCCCTCTGGTGAACTCTCAGTTCAGCCAGTTGACGTTCCACATCAAGTAGGTGTCTTTCGTACACCCTCTGGCGTACTCGGAGCTCTATGACTTCGGCTCGTGATTCAGCCAGTGCTTGCAGTAGGGTCTCATGGTTTCTCTCAGATCTCTCACAAGCATCTTCTAGATGAATGGTGCGGAGGGTATGCATTCTCGCATCGGCGACAACTTTTGTGATCTGATGTAGGGCTGTCCTGCCTTGGATCTCATTTCAGGCCACTCTGCGGACCAATATTGGCAAGATTCTGTCTGATGAGCCCCCATTGCTTAAGTTTTAAAAGCTTCGATCACCAATAAATGGCATGGGCTGATCTTGTCCTTGGCTCCATGTTTTCAAGCATTCCACCATTCAGGCGTCGGGCCATGAAAAGTCGAACGAGGGTTAGGAATTGGAACGGGAGCTGCCTGGGGTAGGTTCTCAACCTTGGGTTCGGAGTTAGCACCGTCCGAAAGGTCTTCATCATGGTGATCATTCAAAGGGATAGGATGATCATTAATTGGTTCTTCTCGAAACCAACCAGCAATGACTTCGTTCGGGAGATACTGGTTGCCGTGGGGATGGAGTCCAGCCATGTTATCTACGCGAGAATTGGGGTAAGAAAATAATTAGTAGACGAACTATCTAGATAATTATTTAGAAAATCTTCATTAGTTACATCACTATTTGTGAAGTGCATACCAGTTATATGTAATCGAAACAGGATAAGCCTTCGAATAAGTGACCTTAACTCCAAATTCACACAGAATAGGGGTAAAGTAAAATTCTCACAGATTCTAAGTCTATAACATCCTAATTACATATAGCCTTAGTGTATCCACTTAGCAACTATCATCTTGGTAATGAAGATCCCGTTTTAGTTCTCAAGTATAAAGTACTATTGTAACACCAAATACCCTTATAGTATTTTAAGTTTAATGTTATGTTCTACTGTTCTCATTGTGGTAGGATTGGTAAGATTTTTGACTTGTTGCAACCACACAACTACACTTAGGCACCTGCTAGTCAACCATGAACGACGGAAACGTTCTAGGGCGGAGGACGTCATGTACAGTATCACAACAATGAAAAGTAGTAAACAAGCAACAACATCATCCATTGCATTAATAATATAATTTTAATACAAGTGTGTTCTGTCAAATTTTGATAAACACTAAAGCATAAATCAAAATGAAAGATGCGCCTTGAACGAGCACCATCTTCTCTGAACCTTGCATCGGTACCTGTCTACGGTTGACCTGAGGATACAAGTTATTTTGAAAGAGAGTATCAGCTTTAAAGTTGGTGAGATCATAAGTATTTTAGTGTCTTAATTTTTATGTAAGTATTTGTATGTATATGAAATGTAAGTATTTAAAATGTATATGAACTGTAAGTATAAAAATGTTTTGTATGATCCTAGGATGCCCTATGTTTCCTACTAATCGTATCCTTCTACCAAGGTATCTAGTGTCTGTATGTGTGGCTCTTGTAAGAGTGTGTATTTGTGTATTTTCCCAATTCTGACTATCATTAACCAAAAATATAGTTTTTACATTACCGTGCGTCGTGTGAATATTCACAAAGTGAATGTAATGGGAAAATGAAATAGTACTATGGTGTAGTGTCGAACTACAACCGTACTGATTAACTTAAGTCTATGGTAATTCTTCCAAGTACTGTAGTGTTTGTAATAAATGACTACTTCTGTACTCTTATTGCCTTATTTGAGGGATAAGGTATAATGTGATGGCTAGATCCCAGGATAGACGCTCCCTTGTCAAAGGGATTTTGGGACCTTTACACGACCCCTGCGTATATGCAAGCCGTTAACATCCATATTACTATGATCATGTATACCCGATATAACTATCACAATGCGTTGTGATTCATCGGTATAGTTAGATCCTGAACTTGTTCTATGCTATAGCACCTAGTGATGTCTGTCCTATTATCGTATATGTAACCGTACTTATGTAAGTGTAATCATGTAAACATATATATGTAATAGTATAGCAATGTACTGTAATGTTCTACGTGTGCTAGCTGTAATGTGTGTTCTCTCTCTATCTAGCATGTATAGTAATGTACTGTAATGTTCTACGTGTGCTAGCTGTAATGTGTGTTCTCTCTCTATCTAGCATGTATAGTAATGTATTGTGTGTACTAGTTGTAATGTATGTTCTCTCTATCTAGCAAGTATTGACTCATGAATGAACTGACTCATTGTATGATATCGCATTCTAGTAATTGTTCTAGTATCTTCCTAAACTACCCATATGGTAGCTTACTAGTAATTTAACTGGTACGTATGAACATGGGAATGTACCCTTGCTACCCAAGGGTATTGAACTGAACTGGAAGAACCTTTATGACTATATATGTACACATGATATATAACTAATATTTAAAGGACCTTCGGACGGATACCCGATATCCCACCAGACCACATCTCAAGCGCGAAAAGGAAATAGGGTGAATAGCCTTCCTAAGTCTTTTAAACATTTCTTATATAACTATACATATATAGGCATGCAATTTATAATATTAAAGCATAAAATAAGTTTTGTAAAACCTTTGAACATAATTATTATCTAAGAAAAGATTGACTTGTTGTCAATCTATAAAACAGGTTGAAGCATGGATTTGATAAAACAGTTTAAGTATAAAGAAACATTCGTTTGAAACACAATTGTAAATGAGTTTGAAATGAAACATACAAAGTAAAATGTATAGTTTAATAAAGAGTTTTAAACATATAAAGTGTTTATGAAAAACATTTGAAGGAAACTGTTTGGTAAAACGGCTAATGAGTAGCCAATCATTTGAATGCTGCTTATTAATCACATGTGATTGATATAATAGGTAGCATGATTCTACTTGTATCCCCCCATAAAGTATTTAAAACATTTAAAAGGTTGATTAAGGGGTATGAACTCACCTGTTGCGAGTGGATCGGAAGGAAGTGTCGGATAAGTGCTTGGTGTCAAGTGGAGACTTATACATGCACAAAGATCCTAATTACATATGAGGACATATGTATATAAAAAATTAGTCTTTAAACAACTAATAAACAAGTCAAGACACTCTAGGACATGACAAACACTTTGTATAAGTGTTATAAGTACTAAGGAGTGCATCTAAGTGTTGTAGGGAAAGGCTAGTGTGTTTGGGGTTCAAGGAACACTCCTAAAATGAGTTTACTCCCTAAAGACCAACACTCCTTGAGTTTACGGTCGTAAACTCCTAACCTTTTGACCATTTGTTGATTTGAAGTCTTCTAAGCTATTCCAAACATTCCTACTTCATGTTTAAGCCTCAGGAAGTGTTGTGTGGCATCAAAACACACCTAAATGGAGTTTACGGTTTAAGGACCATTTCTCCATGAGTTTACTACCTTAAACTCATGAGTTTACTACCTTAAACCCATAAGTTTGGTATTTGGGGGTTTTCAAGTCCTTGGCTCAATCATGACAATAGTCTAGGTTAGATTTAGACATAAGGAACAACCATGGGACTTTTATGGGACATTTTAAACACCTTTTGGGGTGTTTACGGTTTTGGGAGATTCCCAAACCGTAAACACATATAAATGGTTGTTTTCTTTATCTTTTAGGTGATATACACATCAAGGATGGATCTAGACAAGTCCCTAAGGCATTGTGAAGCATCTAGACACCCTAAAGCACCCTAAGACACTAAATTTGGTGTTTACGGTTTTGGGAGCCTCCCAAAACCATGAACACCTTGTTCTTGGTGTTCTTGGGACTTTTCCTTGGTATAAACATGTATAGCTAGCTTTAAATGACTCTAGGATGGAAGTACTTACATTATGGAAGCTTGAAATGAACTTTAAGTCCAAGAACACTAGTGTGTGTTCTTGGTGTTTTAGAAAAACTAGTCAAAACACATAAATGGATGGATTAAAGGATGTACAATCACTAGATTAAGTGATATACTAACTTGAAAGGGCTAGAAACACTTACTAGATTGAAGATATTTGAACAAAACTTGGATGATACTTGAGAGAATTTTTGGAGTTTACTCTTTTGGTAAATGGGGAGTAAACACAAAATGACTAGTTTTTGGGGAGTAAACTCATGCTTAAGGCATGAGTTTATGTTTTTGGATGATTTTTCGACCCAAACATAAAAGTTTGGTCGTGAACTTCTAAGACACGAGGTGTTTGCGGTTTTTAAATTTCAAAACCTAAGACGACACTTTCTTTCACCCGTTCATTTAAAGAATAATATTAAAATAATCAAACGAACTTTAAATTTGCCAAAAATAAGTAATAATGTAATTGACCTATAAATCGAAGTGATTGACTGTTAGGGTTTTACCGAAAGAAAATTTCGAGTTGTCACAAAAGGCTATATATCTAAAAGTTAAAAGAAACCAATTAGACTGTAATTAACAATTATACACAGATGATCAATATGAACTAATTTATATAAAATGCCCAACCAATAAAAAAACATACATGTTTAGATCCTTGACATAAACAATTGACCCCAAATCATGAAACCTCATAATTTCGGCTTATAACTCTCAATCTATTAAAAGAAAATTCAGAATAGGAAACATCAATTGATAGGGTGAAATCGGTACAGAAACAAACAAAACTTATCTTGTTATGAATTGTGATTATTCTTGACATTATTCTCTCTCCCTATTTATATAAGCCTTCAAAATCTTGAGTTTTGTTCCCTTCATGCCTCTCAATAGTTCCTACACACTAAGTTGGCAAACATTTTTAAACAAATGATGGATTAATTGTATCAAATACTGATAATAAAGCATAAAAAACTCAACATTTATTGTCAGATTCAATCAATTTATTATTTCTTCAAGTAAAGCATGCATAAGAGGACTAAATCAATCAAAAATTGAGTAAAACAACTATACATCATCCTTCAATCCCAAAAGGAATTCATAATGACATTTCATCAGACACCTAATATGTTGGGATAATCGGTTTGAATCAAATAGGGATTTTTAGTTCAAATAGGAAAGTTTATTTTTTTATTAAGTTTTTCCTAGTTTTTGTATTTGAGTAGGTATCTTTTAGAATTAGTATAAGTACGTGCATTTGTTTATTATTATTCCAGATTAAGTTTATTAAGCCAATGATATTTAGACTCCAAGCAATCTTTTAATAGCCTTGTTTTCATATCTCGTTGTTAATTCTATATTATCGCTTCTTTCTTATTTTTGTTATCTACTTGTTGTTACCTTAGTGCATAAGGTACCTAGTGTGAAGAAGTTTATTTAACACTTGGTATCAGAGAGCGGTTTCGTTGAAGGGGGTGTGATTCGAGGTTGATTAGAAGCAACCCCGGTTTCTTTTAATCGGGCTTGTAAGGGACTAACTGGAGGCGCAGAGTAAAGAAATGGGAAGACGTCAAAGCGGGTGACTTTGATTCGGTTTGTTTTGCGGGTGACGGAAGACGGTAAAGGTGGTCGTGACTTTGTCTTGTTGTCCGGTGGAAGAGTGCTCTCGGAACAAGCTTGATTAAAGAAGTTGGGGTTAAGGAGAAAATGATGTCGTTGGTTAAAGAGGGAGGTTCGATGACGTATCAAGTTCCGGTTTTGAGTACTCCAACGAATTATCTGGTGTGGGCGGTCAAAGTCAAGTCGATTATGGATGCACACGACATATGGGAGACGGTCGAACCAAAGGCAGATGAAACATCGGATCAAAAAAAATTCAAAACAAGCTCTTGCTTTTTTTGTTTCAAGCGATACCCGAAGACATGGTGTTGCAAGTGGAGAGTTACACCGAACCAAAGAAAGTGTGGGATGGGCTGAAAACACGGTATTTGGGAGTGGATCGGGTGAGAACGGCTCGACTTGCAACGTTAAAGAAAGAGCTTGAAAGTTTGTGTGTAACAGCCCGGATTCCCAGGTATTATTTATTCTTTTAGATTTTGGTGATTTGTGAGGAGACTCGGTGAGTTGGAGCTCAAACTCGCCGAGTATGATCGCGGTTTGGGCACGGGTTCGCGTCCGGACTTGGCGAGTCCACGCTGTTTAATGAAACCCTAATTTCCAGGGTATGAGACCTATTTAAAGGGGCTTATGGCCGTCATTTTCGGCCACCAACCCTAGAGAGAACCCTAAAGAGTCTTTGAGCGTTTTGTGAGAGAGAAGAGGAAAATCCTTGACTATTTGTGGGTGTTTTTGCATATAGAAGAGGATCAAGGCAAGAGGAGACCAAAGAGGGTGTTCATCCAGTGATTTCTGAGCTCAAAGACTTCATTTGAGGTAACCATTCGTTCCTTTCTCAGTCCTTGGTGTAAATCTAAGAGTTAGGGTTTCTTTGTGGAATGATCCATGGAGTAATTGGCCTCTTCTTGTGTTGGTGCTCTAGATCTGGACCCAAAGAGGTCCAGAGACTCTTTTCCCTCAAGCTTTATGAGTGTTAATGGAGGCCATGAGCTTGGAATAGCATTCTAGAGACCATATCATCAAATAAGGCCTTTGGACCTTTGCACGAGCACCAAGATTGTAACTTTACGTGATGTATGTGCTTGGAAGGACTGGATCTATGAGTTGTTGGAACGGATCTGACCTCAGGAGTGAGTTTGAGTGTATGCATGGCATAGACTCACCGAGTCCGAAGAACAGACTCGACGAGTAGCATGAAGATGGTCCATAACCACTCAGCGAGTGGTCTTGCCGAGTTAAGGGGTTGACTCAGTGAGTCAGGGAGAGTCAGAGAGGGTTAACAGGTGGACTGAGTCAAGCTGGAACTCGCTGAGTTATTCTTGAGACTCGACGAGTTGAGTTGTGGTGGCCCCGCAACTCATGCCAGGTGGAACTCGTCGAGTTGGGAAAATACTCGACGTGTCGAGAGAGGATCCCAGGGAATCAGTGGACACGTATAGACTCGCCGAGTCGCTCTAGTGCACTCGCCGAGTCCGGTCAAGTTGACCGTTGACCAGAGTTGACCAGTGTTGACTTGATAGGGGTAGTCAACCTTAGTTGTGAAAGTGTTAATTAAAGATATATTGTGTTATAGGAGGATTATAGCTCGGGGGATCGAGTGCGAGTGATTTCCGGGATTTGCGAGTTATCGATATATGCGAGGTGAGTCTTCTCACTATACTTTACCTAGTGTGGTAACAGAGTTAAGAGACAGAGTATTATAGAGTTATATGCCAGTGTGATTGCATGTTATTATGTGTTGTGATTTATTGTGATATGTGATATGCATGATTCAGAGTTACAGAGTTGGGACTTTCGGGTCCCTAAAGTTAGGGCCAGAGGGCCCACAGAGAGTTGGGGCTGGAGGGCCCCACTGAGACACTTTGACTAGAGGGTCAACAGAGTTACAGCCTCGAGTGGCTATTATGTGATTATTGTGGTATTTTGGGGAAACTCACTAAGCTTATGCTTACAATGTTCAATGTTATGTGTTTCAGGTACCAGTGATGACCGCGGGAAGGCGCCGACTTGATTCGTACACACATATGGGAATTGGATGCATTTTGATCTTGGGAGACATTGTGATTTGAAAACTTGATGTTATGACGTTTTGTGAACGAATTGTTTAATTAAAAATGCGTTTTCAAAAGTGAAAAATTATTTTAATTTTTACGGTGTTACATTGCGCATGAAGGAGGGTGAAACGGTTGATGATTTTGTGACAAAATTATCCGGTTTAGCGTCAAAGGCAAGGAGTCTTGGATATGAGCTTGAAGAAGGTGATTTGATAAAAAGGTTACTAGATTTGATGCCTAAGTCGTTTCTTCAAATCGTGGCTTCAATAGAGCAATGTTTCGAGTTGGATTCTATGTTATTCAATGAAGCGGTTGGTAGATTGAAGGCATACGATGAGCGTATAAGAGGAACCGAGAAAGTGGAGGACACTCAAGGTGGGTTATTGTTGGCTAGTGAGGAAAAATCACATGTTTGTAAGCATTGTGGCAATGGACGTTCAAATCGGGGTGACTTTGGACGTGATCGGGGAAGAGGTCGGGGGTCCGGGAGAAGTCGAGATGGTAATGAACGTGTCCGGGATAAAAATCATGTTAGATGTTACAAATATGGTGAGCTTGGTCACTATAAAAACGAGTGTCCTAAATGGGAAAAGGACGAAGCGGGTCTAATCGAAGAGGAACCGACAGTGTTTTGAACGAGTGGTATAACCAAACCGATTAAGGGGGTGATTATTGGGATAATCGGTTTGAATCAAATAGGGATTTTTAGTTCAAATATGAAAGTTTATTTTTTTTATTAAGTTTTTCCTAGTTTTTGTATTTGAGTAGGTCTCTTTTAGAATTAGTATAAGTACGTGCCTTTGTTTATTATTATTCCAGATTAAGTTTATTAAGCCAATAATATTTAGACTCCAAGCAATCTTTTAATTCCCTTGTTTTCATATCTCTCGTTGCTAATTCTCTATTCTCGCTTCTTTCTTATTTTTGTTATCTACTTATTGTTACCTTAGTGCATAAGGTCCCTAGTGTGAAGAAGTTTATTTAACATAATAGGCCGTAAAAACTCTATCTGAAACAGATGAGGGGCAAATTTAAAATAGTCAATTGTATGCAAAACAAACTCATATATATATATATATATATATATATATATATATATATATATATATATATATATATATATATATATATATATATATATATTGTGATGTGATGTAGAGATAGAAGAAGAAAAAAGAAATACATCGGCGTCAATTGGAAGTGTTAAACCATGAAGAGTGTATCAATAGGAAACCGATGGATGGAAAATCTCCTTTACTGAACTTGATTATGCTGTAGTAATTTGAATGGGGCGATGATTTTGTTTGGATCTGGATGATCATGATGATGATGTTGAGATTTTTATGAACTGAAAATAAAATCGACGGAGGGCAACTTGGCACTTATCATTCCGTGTAAGAAAGGAATGAAAAAAAGTTGGGGGTTCCATGGAATAGAAAACACGCTTCTTGGAGAAATTTCATTCATTCTTGAATGAATCATTCTTTATCTGTTGCCAACCAAACATATGTTTTTTCATTCCATAGTATTAATTCATTCCAAGATTACAGCCTACCAAACGTAGCATTAGGGATTTTGAAATTAAATTCAGAGCGATTCAAGGTACCGAGATTTGGGGCGAAGATTTTGAAGGATTAACATGTAAAGTAACCAATTTATGCATAAGATTTAGAATTCAAATTCCAAAAATCAAATCTTCAACCGTGTAATATGTGTGAGGAGTATATTTGGTATTTCACTTTGGCTTAAAAAGGTTTAGGAGATGCCGGCAAAAAATATACCGATTTATTATAATAGAGGATTCTATATCTATATTGTGCGTTCGTAATTCTATAAAAAAGTATAAATAGCCCTGCGGCACTCTTTTTCCCTTATCCGGTTGACATCTAGGGTTTTAAACCAAGAACTATATCAAAACCCTGAATATGGCGACTCGTGTTCTCGTTCGCTCTCTCCTCTCCACAGCTAATCAAACCTTAATCTCTCGTTTCTATACCATCAGTTCCCCCTCCTCTATTCTCCGCATCCGCCCTCTTGTGGCTGTTGCCAACAATCTCCGCCACGTCTCACTGGTTGCTACCGGGATCCGTCCTTTTTCTACGAGTCTGACCAGATCTTCTCTAAACGACTCGAATCCTAATTGGTCTAATCGTCCTCCTAAGGAGACAATCCTTCTTGATGGGTGCGATTTTGAACACTGGCTTGTTGTGGTGGACAAGCCTGAAGGCGAGCCTACTAGAGATGAGATCATTGACTCCTACATCAATACCTTAGCGAAAGTCGTTGGAAGGTACTGCTTTAGATTTTGTCAATTTTTTTACAAATTCGGCTGTTTGATCTCTATTCATGTCACTGCGATAAAGTGGAATTCTATTCATATCATCCATCTCAGTATAAAGCTAGAAAATATTAGTTCTTAAGTCCTTATAGGACTAATAGGATTAGTTTCATTACAAATTTTCACAGGAAGTAACTGTAGATTGTGACATTGTGTATATATGGTATTCATGATTTCTGGGATTAATTCTACTATGTGTTTCTAGCTATGACGAAGCAAGAATGAAGATTTATTCAGTTTCAACTAGATGCTATTATGCTTTTGGAGCCCTTGTGCCTGAAGAAGACTCATATAAGATAAAAGGTGATAAGAGTTAGCTGTTTCTTTCTGTCAAATTCTCTAGTTTATGACACAAGCTCTTTAACCTTTTCTCTTTATTTTTGTTAGAGTTACCTGGTGTACGTTGGGTGCTTCCTGATTCATATTTGGATGTCAAAAACAAAGATTATGGAGGTATCACATTCCATCTACTCTTTACTCTTTATTATTTTGATACCAAATGCCATTCTTATGGATCCTGGTGTATGATGCTTATAAAATAAAAGCTCATTGCATTTGTCATTTGTGTTTCCATGTTATAGGGGAACCATTTATTGATGGAAAGGCTGTTCCATATGATCCAAAGTATCACGAGGAGTGGATCAGAAACAATTCCCGAGCAAATGAAAGGAACAGAAGAAACGATAGGCCTCGCAATTTTGATAGGTCAAGAAACTTTGATAGGAGAAGAGAAAACATGCAGAACAACCGCCTACCACCCGGTGGGTCCATGGGTGGACCATCACCACCACACCATGGTGGTGGTGGTGGTCAGCCTAATTGGGGTCCTCCTCGTCCAAGTTACAACGGAGGACCACCAAACATGGGTGGTGGTGGGATGCCGCCACCAAACATGGGCGGACAAAATTACCAGCAGCAGCCAAGATATGGAGGAGCAAATGGCGGAGGTATGGGTTATCAATCTGGACCAGGGCCAAACAATTATGGATCAAATGTAGGTGGTGGAAATCCGTATCAGAGTGAGGGTATTCCTGGAAGAGACATGCCTATTTCACAGAACTATCAGTGAGTAATATAAATAGATATCGGAATCTAATTCAATTTTCTTTTAATTAAGTAGAAGACATGTTGATTCTCAGTCTAGTAGTTCATAAGATGGTTATATTATTTTGGTTTTACTTCTTTTGAGAATCACGTTGCTTAACTTATTATGTATAGCGTTTTTCACCACTAAAGTTTGGTTGGTTTTGTTGATCTTGCTTCTATGTGTTTACAAATGGTGGCATTATAATTTTCATTGTGAGCAAATAGTTACAACCACTTCAGATAATCATGTGTAAATCTTGAGAATTCTTGAAGCTAGTCGAGAGTGAATTTGGCTAAGAAATGAGAACTGTCTTTCTGATGATAATAAATTAATAAGGGTATATTCACATCACAATATTTTGTTTGAGCTCTATATATAATAATTATATATACCTCGGACGAGTAAAATAGAAAAACAAAAAATGGATAGTGGTCATAGTGATAAGATTTTTATGAAAATATGGGTGGTTTTTTTTTGACACAATTTAATATTCGTGATCAAACGGATAAAAGGACAAAATATAATGCTTTTTATATTATTAGCCCTTTATCCAAGACTAAAAATTGATTATCTATGAATCAAAATTGAAACCATCATTCACCTTCGAATCACATAACATCATTTGCCTCCAGAACTATCATCAAAGTTGCATATAAAGGTTTTGTAACCACCACAAATACTCTTGGATCTAATAATCAACTACCCTGGCTTATGTTTATAGTTAAAAGTCTGCATCCAACAAGTGTTTTTACTTTTTACCCCCTCACAAGGTTAAGCAGATGAATGATTAGGTGGCATAGTTGTCAAAATCTCTGCTTTCTTGTTCTTGACTTCACGAATTTGATCAGCAAGAGAAATATCGTCTTTCTTTATGTCTCTCTTCAAAATCTCCAGGTCAAGTCTTTCCCAAGCTCTTTGATCTCGACTACTAAGCTGCTCATTTACAGATCTTTTCCTGTGAATCTGTCACCCAAAAAAAAAAAAAAAGATCCTTATAAGTTCTTTTGTCTGTGCAAAAACATAAATACCCTCATCATAGAAATAATCCCAAAAAGCTTCATGATTTAAATGATGTTGAATTACAAGCTTTTACCTTTGTTAATCTCTCTTTCAGTTTCAAATCTTCAGCTGCTGCCAACTCCTCTTTTTCTTTTTTTGATTTCTTCTTCACCAACCCTTTTACTTTGGCCACCCGTTTCTTTAAAGTAAGCTTCACCTTTTCAGCTTTTGCTTTTGCTCTTCTCTCAGCTCGAATTTGTGCCATTTCCTTTGCTTTTGCCACGTCAGCAGCACGTTGAAGCTGTTGAAGAACAATCTCTCTTTCAATCTTCTCATAGCTGTCCCAATCCAATTCTTTCTGATCATGTCCTCCATTTTTAGCAGCTTTTGCAATGCTTTCAGCCCACAATGATATAAACCTCTCACCTGATCTTTTTATCTTCAATCGCTCTCTCCATTGTTTTGTAATTGTTTTGCGTATTTTTGCCTTAGTTTCCTCACTGCAGATACATATATGCATATATGTAAATCACTATGTTTTATGGAATTATGGATTCTGATCTCTTTATAGCTAAATATGGGAATTGATAATCATACCTAAGAGTTCGAGGACATTCAGACATTTTCTTTCTTACCTGAAAAACACAAGCATCTATAAGTGAAAGACCACTATAATGCAAGAAAATTATGTGGGACCTATGTTTAAATGATATATTTAAACCAACAGCCCCTTACATGACTTCACACCTTGGGGTCTTTTAAAGCTTCTTTAGTTCTCTGACTGATCAACTCACGAGTCCCTGTATGAAAGAACTTTACAATTAATTGAAGTGTTCAAATTCTATGGATTTTGGTATCCTATTTGCTAAAAGATTCTTTACCTGCAGTGTGTTTCTTGCCTTTGTTCCATGGAACCCTTCCCCTGTTTGCTAATCCAATTTTCATCCTTCTTTCCATTTCGTTCTTATCTTTATCTGATCTTTGTTCGATAAAAAAGTTATCTGAATCTGTCTCTTTTGCCGTAGATTCCCTTTCAAGGTAGCTGGAATTAAATTGATTTCTTGATTCCAAGAAGTTTGATGCCTTATTTGAATGAGTATTGCAGTGAAATAATCTACGTAATTGACCTTCTCTGGAAGAACTAACATATACCAAATTGGGAGATAAAGTGTAATCCAGCGGCGTCACAAAATGATAAAAAGATTGTGAAGAACAGGTGTTTGGGACCAGACTGTTGTTTGCATAAGTAACAGATAAATTCCTGAAGAAAGAAACCATCGTCAGCAGTAGAATAACCTTATTTAAAGGACACATTAATTGTGTTCAATTTGATACGTAATCGACTAACAAAGCTAAAAACATTGTAACATACAATTGACAATAAATTAGAGCGTACCCACATAAACATACATATAGAGAGTTAACAGAATCGTGGTTTGGGATGAAGTAATTAGAAGGGGATGAGCTTACAAAGGAGAGGACAGCATCTCTGAGACAAATGGTCGAACAGTTGGTAGTCAAACATCGAAATGGAGGAACGAAGTAAACTGTTTATGGCTTCAAAGATAAACCGAATTGCTGATATGTGTACGTCGATTCATCGGTAGATGAGAATCACCTGGTAGAATTTATGTCGAACCAGTCGTTAGTGATATGACTGGATAGGGAGAAGAACCAGACGTTTTTTCACTCGCAACTGCTCTTCTGAAACCCTCAAGGCGTACCCTGTTTGGCCTGTTTTAAGCATTTTACTGATATGGCACTTCAACTCCAAAACTTTGTATTTATGCTAATGTCACCCCTCAACTTGATTGATTGGAAATTTTATCATTTGTAATTATTTACATTCTAATTCTAGAATCTAAAACTATATGTAAAAAATGTGGTACTTATGCAAGTAGGATGAAAGTTCATTTAAAATTGTCGTTAAAAAGCCAAACAAAAACTATCTAATATGCGAGAAAATTTGCTTGGATCGAATTTGAAAAAGAACAATGGGAACAAAGGGGCAAACTGGTGGGGTCATTTAAATTCGAAGGTTAAATCTGTCATTTAATAAAATTAAAAAGGGTTATAATGAGCCGGCGTGAATGCAAAATCCAAATAGCACATGGACCCCTTTACTTTCAGGATTTTACAAATTAAACCCTATCCCACACCATTCAAGAAAACAACCAACTCTGCCATTCTCGCTACAATCTTCACTAGGATTTTTGTAGTTGAATGAATCCCTCCGATAAGTCATCGAACCTTTCACCCAGAACAGCTGTCTGAAATCGTTCTAACAGCTTCCATCCGTCACGCGGACGTCCTTGACGCCGTTAGATCAATCGCCGACCATGATCTCAACCAACACAAACTATTTATACGCAGCCTGGTTGGAAAACAACCACCGACAAACTCCGCGCTTTATTTGCTACATACGCCATTGTGATTGTCGATAAGGTTACCGGAAATAGTCAAGGCTACGGTTTTGTTACGTATAGAGATGGCGCATTAGTGGCTTTAATGGAACCTAGCTAGCAATCAAATTGATGGGAGAATGACTATTAGTCGGCTTCGTTCTGCTGGGTTTACGAATGGGGTTACAACCTGGCGAATTCACAAACCAACCCTAGATGTGTCGTTCGTTGATTGATGTAGGGTGCTATGGCTTCGTTGATTCATCCGATGGGCATCAACTCAATTGTGGATTTGCTGATGATAATAAAAGAGTAAATACTAGCGGTATGCCTTCACCGCCAGCTGCCACCCCCGCCCCCCCCAAGTTCAAGGATCAGGTGATGTTGCTCAGCCCTAAGTAATGAATTTGAACCAGAAAAGCTCAATGCAGGGTTCTTTTGCATCACATTTTGGTGGTGGAGGACCTGGTGGCGCTTCTTCTTATATGGTGGATTACTTATGTTAATTTGTTTAGGTAACTACCATTTTTTATAATTGTGGTGAATGATTAGTTGATTACCATGCATGTTGCTCTTTTGAACACTAGTTATATATGTATCAATATGCTTTTTCTATGAGTTCATAATGGTAGTAGTCATCGTATCTAGTGGCTTGTTAGTTTCTTTTGCATACTTACACATTGTGTGTTTTAAGAACACTTATGTCCCTTAATTGTAAAATATATTGCCACAGCCTTAGAACCAAATGTTTAATAAACTAATGTTCAACAAAATAAGCTCAAGAACGTAAAAACATAAAGTAAAAACCTCCTTGATTAGTTGAACAAATCAACAAAGTTTACAGAGATTAGCACTACTTTAGCTCCATTGATGCTTGTGTATGAAGATTGAGATGTGTTCTTGAATCCTTCAGTCTTTCTCCCAAAATTTCAATTTATAACCCTCATTTCCTCTCCAAAAATTGTTTTTAAATACATGGAGAGTAATCAAACTTTTCTATATTCTACAAATAATATCAAGAAACACGATAATCCTGTAACAAAACCGCATACAAAATTTCATTCCACGTGTCGGGAATTCCCGGTAAACACCAATGAATGCAATCCGCATAGTTTTTCGGATCTGATCTTTGCTCTTTTGTCAACAATTTCCCTTTCCTTTCACCATAAACCGATGCATGACCATCTTTCCTATACTCCGACAATTGGGTAATATTTAATAATCTCACATCAACCCTCAACTTTCCCAAAACATCTTTAACAATCCCCATAATATCAAGATTTGAACCGGTTCCCCAATACGGTCTTTGTATAGGTTCCGATTCACCGAAACAATTCCCATCATCTCCATTCTTCCACTCCCAGCTCCTGTAATATCCGATTTCACCTTTTCATTATCAATCATTCCCAAGGGTACTAACGTAAATTACTCACCATAAGTGTGTTGGAGACATAGTCATGAAGAAAACTTTCTGTGAATGAGAGTTAATACTTGTTTCGATCCACTTTCCCCAAGTTTCCATTGCTCTTTTGTACGCTATGGTTACATTGTACTCCTCAACATGTTCTAGATCTCCAAACCTGAAATATTTTTGAGTAAAGTTTTGATTTTTATCTTGAAAACGTGTAAAAAGGTAGTGAAGGGCGAAGAACTAACGTGGCATTGATTGTGGGTTTATACATCCACCACACGTAGCTTTCATAGACCAATATATCAACTCCTTCCCATTGTTTACTATGGTTAGATATGGAGTCAAGTCTGACTAACCGTTTCATCACTGTATGATTCGTTGCATGATCTGAAATAGACTCGACTAGAAATGGAGCCCAGTAGAACTCAATAGATGCATTGTATTCCTAAAACATTACCAGTAGAAATTGCGTAATGTACAACAACAACTGCATAAGATACATGTGTTAAGTTTACAACAGATTACCTCAGCTCTGAAAATCTTTCTTGGAGGGTCTCTTCGAAGAGACTTCTTGCCTTCAGGAATCACAGATTGCACCAAACACACCATTGAGTCAAACATGCTTCTTTGTACAGAATCCCCTACAAACATGAGTCTTTTGTCCCTCAAAATCTCCAACAATTTCAAAGCATTAAACCTATCAAAAACATATCAATTGTCAAAATCAAAACAAAGAAGTTAAATTCAAGGTGTTTGTTTTCTTAGAGGTAAAATAGATGTGGACTAAAAGACTGTTTGTTTTTGAGTTTAGAGTTTGACTGACCTTGGTAAATTGCATCCATCGGGTTGCCATTTCCACTTCTGATATGACGAATCTGGCCTCCCGTTTTTCTGGCAGGTCACTTGTTTGACCAAAAGCGGGCAGCTTTCTTCTGTGTAAAGCGGGTACGACCCGTTTCCCTGAACCCATTTCCCTTCAAAGATATTGCAGCCGTCTTTTATGGTTTCTTCATCGGAGACACGAATGGGTGGTCTGATGACACGATAACCACCACTCAGTGGTCGGAAAAAGGCGCAGGTGTGGTGGCTGTTTTGTAAATTGTCCAAGACAATCCGTAGGGACCCGAGGAATAGAACTGATGCGAGTGCAGCCGGGAATAGGTAGTGGGCCCGGAAGGGTAAATTTGTCATTTGTACTTGTAGAGTAGTGTTTGAAGTAGTGGAATGAAGGAAAGGTAGGTTTTATTTATGTTGGTAGCGAGTGAGAGTTGACTTGGGTTCGAAGCAAGAGATGACAAAGTTATTCATGCAACAACCGGTTGGTGATTAGTGAGACTTCAAGTCTGGTGTTTGTATGTGTTAATGAGGTTTGTTTAAGAAAGTATCATTGTTTTATATTTGTTTATTGGTTGTAAGATCTTGTGATTTCTATTATTTATATAAATAACATGATTAGTTAACTTGTTAATTTTAGTAATCTCCAATCAAATTTAATTATTTGAAATTTGACAACGCCTGTCTAATTAAGTGTAGATTAGTCTAATATAAAGAAATGAATCTAAGCTTTTGGCAGTTTCTTGAAATCAATAAAATATTAAAATTTCTTTCTTATGAATTTTGAGTGCCTTGTGTTCGAGTTAATTGTGTTATACGTCAACTAGATAGATCTAAATTGGGTTGGAGCCGGTCCTAAAACCGGTTTAAAATTGGTTCGTTTCTAAACCCACTTTAAAGTTTAAACAACATGGAAATTTAGAATTGGGTTAATGACCTAGAAAGGTAATGAACTTTTGTCTTTGTTCATATTTAGGTAACCATATTTTTTTTTGTTCACATTTGACCATTGAACTTGTTTGACATGTTCAAAATAGGATAATATGACCGGTGATTACAGTAATATTACCCTATTATGAACATGTCAAACAAGTTTATTGGTCAAATGTGTACGGAAAAAACATATATGATTACCTAAATACGGACAAAAACCAAAGTTTCTTACCCATTTTGGTAATACTGGACAAGAACCGTCTTAGGGATTGTGTGTCCTGCGATCAGGCTCCGACAGTTAATGAACAATTAGGTTGGTCTTGGTCTAACCCAGTTTAGTCCCGGCTGGTCATGGGCTAAGCTATGTTGCTCAGTCTTTAAAACACATACAACCGAGCCCCTTAAGCGTATACAACCTAACCCCTAACTAGCTGGGCCTAAACTAGCCCAAGACTTAACCATTTCCTTATACACAAGTCCGGACAACCTAATTTCATTTCACATCAATGGATCTTATGACTACTTGCACTTAACATAGAACCCAACATTACCAAAATAGGTAAGGAACCTTGGTTTTTGTCCATATTTAAGTAACCATGTTTTTATAGTAAACATTTGACCGGTAAACTTGTTTGACATGTTTATAATAGGGTAATGTTACCGCTAATTACCGATCATATTACCATATTTTAAACAGGTCAAACAAGTTCAATGGTCAAATGTGAACGAAAAAAACATGGTTACCTAAATATGGACAAAGACCAAAGTTCATTACCTTTCTAAGTCATTAACTCTTTAGGATTCTAGTTTTAAAAAATGTTGATATAATTAGACATTGTTTTAAGTTGTAAAAGAAGTTTTGACTTAGATTTATAGTTGGATAAGGTGGGTCTTATCATTATTATTTTTTTCTAAATATTAAAATAGAGTAAAAGTAAATAGGAAGATGAAAATTTTAAGCAAATAGTACAATTATAATTTTGCTTGGGCTAGGGACCATACTGTAAGAAAATAAAGTTATAAGGTTTGACACCTGTCAGTTTTTCGATAGTTAACTGAAGTTGCAAACTTGATAAATTTACAAGGACTATTTCTGAAATTTTGTTAAATATAGGTGCCACTAATTCATTCTTCGATTTTATTATTGGGACGGGTATTTTATTATTGGGACAGGTATTTGTCTTTGTCCCGTCCTAGATATCTACATTTATAGAATAGTTGTGTTGCATGGAACAAGAAAATTTGGTTATCGATGTTCGATCATTGCTTCGTATAGTTGATCACTGAATCATCACGAAACGTTTTTCAAGGGGTGCGAGGTGTACAGTCATCCGTAACTTATATATTGGCTGGCAATCGACAATCCTGTAATCCAAAGACAAAAACTTATGTTTCATCGTTTTGTTTCAATTCCAAGATCTCACGTTAAAATTAAAAACTACAAAAGCTCATATTTTAAAATTTTGGCTTAAAATCAAAATTTGCATTTGGGCTAATAATAGGCTAATGTAGATTTGTGGCAAGCTATAACTCACATAACTATGAAAAGTTAGTGATCAACTTTGTTTTCATGAATTTTAGGAGAGCCTCATAATTCCTATAAATATGTAAAATTAATATCCTATTATCGTTCTTTTGTCTTGATTGTTTTATAGTATTAACGGATTTTGTTTATATAAATAAAAAATATATTTAGGACTCCATTTTGACTTTCGCATAAGGAGCTTTAAATTAATGAGACGTCCATGTGTAGGCATGCCTTAATGGGTTGGATCATGCCTCATGGTGTATGATGTGATATTGATGGGTTTCAAGCCTAGTCAAAGACCAAAATAATGGCCAACGGAAACAACAATTCTAATCTAATAGACCCGAAACAACATATCTAACTCAACAATCTATGCAACTCATTAGGACACAATGAAACGAAAACATACCTTGGATTTCTTTATAGATTTCTTCTTTTGATGAGCCAGTTGATTGACCTAGAGAACCCAACAAAAAGTTCATACTCTATAATCACAGCCAAGAAGCAAAGTAAAAGCATATCTAACCAATCCTCGAACTGTGACCTGCAAACCGAATCAAAATCACAATTTTGTGACTGACCACAACGTGGTGATCAGGGTGTCACATCGTTGGAACTACACTTTGGGATTCTTTAGGGTTTTGAGGGTTCCAAACTTTGGTAGCTGAAAGGTATTTTTTTCACAAGTATCAAAACCGGATTTGGAGCCCTCATTATATAGAGTAATGATTTAAAACCCTAAAGATAATTACTAAATAAAATAATAATTATTATATGTGGAATTCAAATTATTCTGGAATATTCTGTATTCCATTATTTTCTAATTGATTAATTAAACTATTAATTAATTAACAAAAGAAGTCTATCATATAAACATCTTTTCAGTTCCGCTTTATTTTGCTCTTACGTGTAACCCAAAAGGACATTGCTATTTATAGTAATATTATTGGGTTTGTTATGGCTATGGGTACTAATCTCCATAAGCTCTCACTTGCACTTAGACATCAACAATTAACCGGTCTAATACTTACTAGGAACAAAAGTGAGTGACAGTCCAATGCAACTATTGTGCTTATAACAACTTTGCTATAAACAACTCTAAGACTGATAACTTTAAATTCCTTTGATCTTCATGGTATCTTATTATGATTTAGAGACATGGATCTAGGGTTAATCTCATGGTTTAGGATAATATTTCCTGATACCGACTTGTGGTGACCTTTAAAATGACTATTAAATCAAATCAACACAGTCTCAACTTGGCCTAACATTTGTTGTTAAGAAAAAATCAACGAGGGTCCAGATATCTAGTTCTTTATTTATGGCAGAAGGATCAAATAAACTTTGACTACATAGGTAAATACTATTCCTCATGCGATATCTAGTCAAACCCTATATGGGTGCCTGTTACGGACAACGTTGGAGAAAGACCAATGTACCAGATTGTAGAACAAAACCTTATGCATCTCCATTTGAAGAATAAGAAATACAATCGTCTTAATTTACTCATTACGTGATCCATGGAGTAATCTTTAAGCATGATTACTCCAATACTTAAAATCTCCATTTTTAAGTACTCATTAGTATTGGTTGCGTGGCTTTGCTATGTTCATCCCTATGAACAATTGACAAATACTATGACAATATTAATTCACTTTTATCTTCCAAGAGTAGGATGATTGTGGAAATTTGAATAATAAAATAATATTTTGTAAGTGTTTCTAAACATGCAAAAGTAGGAACACAAATAATATGAGCAAACATAGTAACTTATTATTAATAATCACCAAAAGCATAGTATCTAAAATGTTCCAAATGATTAAACTACAAATTATATAATCAAACCAATTCACTAGAAAATCCAATGCCAATAAAACTTTTATGAACATCATGCTTAATCTATGATAATGGTTTGGTGAGCAGATCAACTCGATTATCTTCTGATGGTACTTTGATCACAATGATGTCTCCATCTTCAACTAGCTTCCTTATATAGTGGAACTTTCCCTGTATATGTCTTGTGCGCTTATGATCTCGAGGTTATTTAGCTAAGACAACTACAAGCTCGTTATCACAAAAGATCTTAACCGATTCGGCTATGCTAGGAACAACACCCAAATCATTGATGAACTTCTTTAGCCACATTGACTCTTTGGCTGCTTCATTGGCCACAATATACTCTGACTCTGTAGTTGAGTCTGTTGTAGTCTCTTGCTTGGAACTCCTCTAAGTCACTGTTCCTCCATTCAACATGAATACAAAACCAGACTGTGATATGAAATTATCCCTGTTAGTTTGGAAACTTGCATCCACATACCCTTTGATGCTTAACTCTTCTTTACCACCATAAACCAGAAACATATATTTAGTCCTCCTAAGATACTTCAAAATGTTCTTGACTGCGGTCCAATTACTTTCACCAAGATTGCCTTGATAACGACTCGTCATACTAATGGTGTATGCGACTTCTGGCCTTGTACATATCATGACGTATATGATCGATCATATAGCCAAAGCATATGAGACTTGACTCATTCTATCTAGTTCTTCAGCAGTACTGGGACATTGGGTTTTACTCAAAACCGTGTCACGTTGCATAGGTACAAATCCCTTCTTAGATTCTTCCATCTTGAATTTCTTCAGGATTTTATGTAAGTTTATATATTGGCAAAGTCTTTTTAGTTGCCTAGATCTATCCCTATAGATCTTAATACCAAGTATGTAAGCATCTTCTCCCAAGTCCTTCATAGTGAAACTCTTCCCAAGCCAAACTTTTATAAAATTCAATGTTGTAATGTTATTTCCTATTAGAAAAATGTCATCGGCATATAAGACAAGGAAGACAACCACTGTCCACTAAATCTAACATACACATATTGTTCATATTCATTTCTTAAGAAACTGAACTCTTTGATTTTCTCATCGAAACGGATGTTCCACAAGCGAGGTGCTTGTTTGAGTCCATAAATAGACTTTTCAAGCTTGCATACCATATTATATTAGTAGACTTAGATTGTACAAAACCTTATGGCTGATCCATGTAAGCATCCTCAGTCAGTTTTACATTAGGGAAAACAAGTTTTACATCCATTTTCCATATTTCATATTCATGAAATGCAGTTATGACAAGTAGTATCCTAATAGAGTTAATCATAGCTACTGGTGAGAAAGTTTCTATAACACCCTGTTTCGAATAATTTCTTAATTCAGGGTTGTGGACCGAAATTCGATCAAGAAAAGATTTGGGCCTTAAGGAAGTAAATTTTAGACCTTATTGAAGGTTGATAATGTTGATAGTGAGATCTAAACCTTTGACTTGTGTGTTGGACTGAAGGGTAGAAAGGGAAAGGTTATAGGTCGGGTTCCTTGCATGGATTAGAGTTTTAGTTGGACATGTGTTAAGATAAAATTAATTGGATAGTATTGTGGGGCTCTTCAATACCTTTCGGTGCATATAAAGATCGCCAAAAACGAAGTTGAAACGAAGAAGTTATAACTGTTTGAAGTTAAGTTGTAAAAAGGAGTATTGACACTACGCATGGTGTACATTAGGTACGTAGGGCGTAATGGATAAAGGGTGGGACGTATTTTTAATAGGCTACGTATGGTGTAGCCTATGTTATGCAGGGCGTAACTACGTAGAGTAAAAACCCTATTTTGAGGGGTTTGAGCCCTATTTAGGGAATCTAACCCCTTGGGATCCTTCTTATCACCGACATCCACCCTCTTGAGCTTTTAACTCGAAACCCTAGCCATCTTGTGATGATTTTGAAGCATTTGAGTGTTTTCTAGTGTGTTTTGTGAAGAATGAGATCATTTAAGGTGTGTTTAGTAGTCTAAAGCTTGTAGATCCAGACTCTACTCTTCTTCAACATCCTCCATGAGGTATAAAGCTTGAACCTTGATAATTTGTTATATAGATCTAGCTTGTTATGTATTTTAAGAGCCTTTTGTCCCTTGTTCTTGGGTCTAGTGAGTATGAGCTACTCCAAGCATCATGAGTGGCATTTTCTAGCATTTTTGAGCTTGTACAATGATAAAAATGGGAGCTTGGTCACTCTTATCCTTCCATGCATGAGTATTTGGGTTTTAGGGTGTGTTTTGGACTTGTGGTTTGGTATTGTTCTATTTTAACCTATGCAAAGGCATAAAGTTAGGAACTTTATCACTCTATACGTTTATTAGGAACATAACATACTTTGTGTATGTACTGTGTACCACTACGCATGGCGTAGATTAATTACACATGACATAATCCTGCTGGAGTTGACTTTGACTTTTGTTGACCGTTGACTTTTTGACCAAGTTTGGCCTTCTGTATAGCAGGCTTGTGGATGAATCCAGGTTGGGGGTTGCGTTAGAGCCTCGATGCCTGTTCTTGTATGATGAAATCTTTAGGGTTCGAAGCATGACCCGAACATCTGATTGGGAATTCAGTCAGATGCAGGTTTGACTTGGGATATTAGGGTTGAGATGATTTGAATGTGGTAAGACCGTGGTTGGTTAGTAGGGATGCAAGATGGCGAGGGGATCATAACATTTATAAGTTTCAGGTAACCTATCATTTGAGGTGGTCAAGAGCGTAAAAGGGGATCATTTCGTGCCTTGGGGACGATGGATATGATTTTCGAGGAGCATTTCTCTGTTTTAGGTTGAGGATCGTTGAGGTCCGAGGCGGGGTCGGGCTTGTGTAGCTCTTGATGGGTGGGACCTGTGGGCGATGCCATGTGTATATGGCAATACAGGTGGGATCTGGTTGAGACCGTTAGGTCAAGGTTTTGAATCTTGGTTGAAGGATTATGTGTGGTCAGTGAGTGACACAGATGGATTCTTAGGCTAGGATATCCATGTCTTTTGGACTCTTGGGAACCTGGTGGATGTACATGTGCGAGACTAGTATTCTCAGCGATGGTTTGGGAACCTTTATATCCTTGATTAGTGATGGGTTGTTGTGAGTCAGGAGGTTTCAGGTGAAATGCACGTGTAGATCCTTGGATCTCGGGTTATGAGTTAGGTACAAAGTTGTTTTTTGGCGATAACTCGCATTGGGAATTGCAGGTGTTGGTGTGCAAGGTCTTCATTTAAGTGGGATGAGAATTAAGGAATATGTATGCCAAGGGTATCAGTTGAAGGGTTCAAGGTTAAAGGATGGTTTCTGATATGATGGGAGATCTCTTGTGATAGTGATTTGGATTGGTTCTTTTTGTGTGGGGGTCAGTCAAGAATGGGGTTTAAGAATTTCAGCAGCGGTATGTCAGTTCAACAGTTAAGGGAAGCAGTGTCTTGTTCAGTCTGGAAGGTTTATATCTCAGTTCGTCTCACGTTGCTCATTATGTTTATGGAATTTTTATCATCAGGATGAGCCTCTCTCGAAGGAATATTTAATCCCTTTATTCAAGGGAAAGGTTGTCGGCAACAACGTGTGATATGTGATTTTGTTCTAGTGGGAACCTCACGTAATCAGAAATTGAGTAGTCAGTTGGGAAATAAGTGGAATGCAATTAAGAAATGGTTCGGTGCGGGCGGTATGTCAGGGAGTTAGACCCATTCAAGATTTAAGATTTCAGGTTGAACAGATGTGGCTATTCTACATGGGATTGTTTTAGACTGGGAAGGATCCGTTCAATTTCTGATTTGGAGAGCCCTGCTAGGGTTGGGCTCGGTCGCCTTGGGAAAAAGGAGTTGTGTACTCGGGAATGTGGTTGTGTCGCTCAAGTCATCTGGTGCCTGGGATAGTAAGGAATGATTTCGAGGACGAAATCTAATTTAAGAGGGGGAAAGTTGTAACGCCCTTTCCCAAATTGTTTCCCATTTGGGTGTTGGTGACGTAATTTAGATGATCTGGGTGTTCGGTTTGTATTTTATAGCCAAAGGTTATTTTGGTAAAGTGTCAACTCGGGCTTTTATGGAAATTGGATTTTGTTTTGAAAATCCTAATGCGCGTATGAGTTGATAAAAGCGTAGAGCTTCTCGTTACCTTTTTCGTGGATATAAGGATCGTTAATTTCAGATTTATAATGAAGAAGTTAGGTCCTTCAAAGTATTTTAGGGTTTTAGGGGAAACCATAGTACGCGAGGAGTACATAGGGAGTACGCAGGGCGTACTGGTGCAAAGTGAAGTGCGCGGGGCGTACCAAGAAGGAAGGACCGTGAAGCCTTGGCCTCGTACGTTGGGCGTACGAGGAGTGCAAGGAACCCTATTTTGGAGTGTGTTGTACCCTATTTAAGCACCTTAAGTCTTTAGGGCTGGCCTCTTTACCAGCCCCCAAACCTCCTAAAACCCTAAATCGACCCTTAAGCTTGCTTTGTGGTGTTCTTGAGCTCTTGAAAAATATTTTGGTGGTTATTTGCCCATTGTGAAGGAATTGAAGAAGATTAAATGTGCTTTGCTTGGTGAAGAGCCTATAGATCCAGAATTATCACCCTTTTTGCAAGACTTTGAAGGTATCAAGTTCATACCTTGGCTTGTAAATGCTTAGATCTCTTTATGACTTGATTTGTTATGTTTTTTTTTATCTCTTTTTGGGTTGTTTGTTGAGTTAAGACGTTTGAAGGACTTATTCTTTTAGGTCTCAACTTACTGGGAGTTCCTTAAGCATAAATGTGACAACTTTATGGGGTATTGGGTCTCATGCATGCATTAAGTCACATATTAAGTCCTTTTTAAGCTTAAGGGCTTCATTTAGCCATGCATGAACGTAAAGTTAGTAACTTTACGTGATAAATCAGTCCAAGGAAGTCAGATGTAGGCTGTGGAGTAAAGTCTTTATGGAATAAGAGCTTAATAAGGAAGTCAGTTGTATACAAGGGTACGCTGGGTGTACAATCAGGTACGCTTAGTGTATAATCCCTAATGCAAGTATGTTGCGCGTACGAGCTGAGTACGCCCCACGTACTCAACAGAGTGGGCCTCAGATCTTTTAGTATTCGGTTTGGGCCTAGATGTTCAGGGCCTTGTTGAGCCATCAAAATTTAAGTTTTTAGACTAAGAATGTTGTTGGACCTAGACTTAAGCCCAACCCTAACAATCTAAAAGGCCTAAATACCAAATAATCATACAAGGTCCACATATGGTCCAATTTTCCAAATTTGGCCCAAACCCTTATTATGGCATGACGATTAAGGATTGGAATCCAATTGTTAATTGGATGTTATTTGATATTGATAGCTCGGGGATTTGTCGGACCAACAAACAAGGAGTTATCGGTGTGGTTCAACAGTGTGAGGTGAGTTTTCTCACCATATTTATGGGTCGGTTCGACCCATTTCTTGTTAAGTGGAATGCTTGTTGTGTTATGATAATTGCAAGAAAGACCATGGGGGTAGCCCATGGCACTTGTGTGTAAGACCGGGATTTGGCCCTCAACATTGCAAGGAAAGACCATGGGGGTAGCCCATGATGCTCGTGTGTAAGACCGATATTTGGGCCTCAGCATCGCAAGGAAAGACCATGGGGGTAGCCCATGACACTCGTATGTAAGACCAGGATTTGGCCCTCGGCATTGCGAGAAAAGACCATGGGGGTAGCCTATGACATTTGTATGTTTTGGTATGTGGTATTTTGGGAAACTCACTAAGCTTTTTGCTTACAATTTTTAGTTTATGTCTTAGGTACTTCTGTTTTCAAAGGGAAGAACTCGAGATGATTGCAGAGCACACACCACCTCGTTCCGTATCTTTTTAACTTACTATGATATGATGTAATGATTGACACATTTGTTATGTCTGGATTCTTATGATAATGTTCTAGAATACTGGTTTTATTAATTTAAAAATAAAATTTTTGGGACGTTACAACTAGTTTTTATCATTGAATTAAAATACCACATTACATTAAAAAATTCCATTAATTAAAAAATAAAAATAAAAAACACAACGTTAAAAAAAGCCTAAAAATGCCGAACATAACTAAAAAAACTACCCCTATTCCTATATTGAGCTAGAACGGACTATTTCATCGCAAGAAAAATCTCCAAATCTTTACCTTTGAGATCGTCCGCTTTCATTTTCAATATCTCCATATCGGTTTTTTGTTTGAAGTGTTATTTGTGCCTCTTGAAATGACGCTTGTGCTTCTAGCATTTTTTTTTGCATTCGACTCATCATCTCTGCCTTGCTCTCTTGTATTTGGACATACTGATCAAATATGTCTCCCAATTGATCGATAATGCTAGATCTCGAAGCCGATGAACCCATTTTTTTTTATTTCTTCCAATGGGTCGATGAAGAGGTTTCTCATTTTCAAGATTTATCAGATCATCATTGATGGATGAGTGTCCGCCCGTCTGATTGTTGAGAAGTTGCATTGGAGTTTCTTGAACGCTTTAAACCGGAAGAGGTTTGTGAAGTTCCTTCGATTTTCTCTTTCTATTTTGGAGCATCTTTTAATTTTAGCTACAGTTTGAGATATGGAAAAGCTTTGCGGTTTGTCATTGTTTTTTCATATTGATCCAAGGCCGCTTTAAACATATCGAAATCGTTTGACCCAATTTTGTGTAGGTTGTTGTAAAGTCCTCCAAATTTAGTACATTTTAGCCTTAAATCGCTCCACTTTGAGCTAAATTGATTGAGATTTCAACTTTCACTTCCCATTAACTCGTAGAACACACTTCTCACTTTCTCCAAAATACAATTAAAGGTTTGACTATCTCCTTCAATTGGATCTTGAGAAACCGATACCCACGCCTCCATTAACTTTTCTTCTTCCTCTTTTGTCCATGACACCCGATCAGTGATATTAGTTGGGATGTGTTTTTGTAACACACAGAATCTTGAGGAGCAATTGTAAGGAATGAATCCCCTTTTGAGGGGTTGGACACGTCGTGTTGGAGGAACCAACACGACGTGTCTAGTTAAGGAAAAATGTGGTCCTCATTAAGGTCAACACAACGTGTTGGTGTCTAAATACGAGGTGTTGGAAGCTGGGAAGGAAACCCTAATTTTTTAGAATGTTTCACCATATATAATCTCTTTAAGCCCCAAGGGTTGGTCTCCTTACCAACCTCCATTGACAATAAAACCCTAAAATTGATCTTTAAGTCTCTTGTTGGTATTCTTGAGTTAGTAAGAAGTTCTTGGTGCTAATTGATTGTCTTTGTGAAGGTAGAGGAGATCTTGAAGTTGCTTTGTTTGGGAAAAAGCTTTAGATCCAGAATCATCATCTTGTGGGGAAGCTTTATGAGGTATCATGTTTGTATCTTTTCTTGTATATGTTTAGATCTCTTCTTTTGTGCTTTGTTGTGCTTTTGGTCCCTTTTTGGGTTGAGGAGAGAGTGAAGATGTTAAGGGCTTGTTATCCCAGATTTGAGTTGGTATTGGACCCATTGAGCATAAAGGTGCAAGCTTTATGAGATAATTGGTTACATGCATGCACTAATTCCCTTATTAAGTCCTTTTTAAGCTTAAGAGCTTCATTTAGACATGTATGAACGTAAAGTTGGCAACTTTACGTGGTTTTCTAGCTCAAGGAAGTCATATCTAGGTTTTGGGTGCTATGTCTTCAAGGATTAAGTGCTTATTGGTTAAGCCTTTGCTATATCAAGCCTTTTTGATTGGGTTTGGACCCTTTTTGGTAATCCCTATGGGTAAATATGGAAACTTTACCCTTCTATGTCTCATTTTGGTCTACATCTGAGCTTTGGAGCCCCTGGGATGAGAGAGAGTAGCTTAATGTATTAAGATGTTGGAATTCAGGCAAACACGACGTGTTGGTTGGGTTTTTCCCGATTATCTGGATGATTGAAGAACACGACGTGTTTGGTCAATATGGATTGTTGACTTTGACTTTGACCAGAAGTTTGATCAGGGTTGTCCATGGGGTATGTTGGGTAATGTTTGGGCCTCAGTCTTGGAAAAAGCTAGGTTAGGGGTAAAATGGTCAATTTACCCCGAGTATGGATTTATGGTTATGGTTTGGAACCCAACTGTTAATTAGGTGTTGTTTTGATATTGACAGTTCGGGGAATCTGTCAACCAAAAATCAAGGAGCGTCTGTGTGATTCGGCAGTGCAATGTGAGTCTCCTCACTGGGTTTAGCGGTTTGAAGGTACGCTTGTATGTGTTGTATGATGGTACGCTTACCGGGCAAGGCCCGATGCCAGGCGAAGCCTGATGAGTAGATTGTATGGTAGTTATTAGTATCTGTTTTTATGCTTACCGGGTGAGGCCCGTTGCCGGGCGAGGCTCGATTATTATATGATATACTATAGTCTTTGTGATTATTGTATGTGATAGTAAAGTTATATGCTTATATGAAAACATGGTTATATGATTATGCGCGTATCGGGCGGGGCCTAATGTCATGTGGGGCCTGGTGATGGACATATCTATAACTCGAGCAGAGCTCGATGCTGGGCGGAGCCCGAGGCCGAGTGAGACTCGAGACCGTGTGAGGCCCGATGGAGGGCGGGGGCCAAGTATGTGTTTTATGTATATGTGGTATGTGGTATCGTGGGGAACTCACTAAACTTTGTGTTTATAATTTTCAGTTTATGTTTCGGGTACTTCCAATTCCAAGGGGAAGAGCTCGGGATGATTGCATTGCACACACCATATGGATTCTGTTTATGAGACACACTCTGATTTTCATGATGTTTGACACCTTTCTTTTATTGGGTTGTATGAACAATGTTTTGGAATACTGTTTTACTAGAATTAAAAATAAATTTTTTGGATTATGTTTTTGGGACGTTACATTTTTTTTTTGGTTGGGATGGTGGTGGTGAAGGTTGTGTTTCTGATACAAAATCTGAATAATGAGGGTGTTGTGAAGGTGGTGGTTGTGATTGTGATGATTGTGTCGTGAAGGTTGTGGCTAGAAAGCTTGTTGATATACGAAATCGAGTTGAAATTGTTGTTGATAGGGCATAAAAGCTTGGAATTTTTGTTGGATTTTTTGGTTGAAATTTATATGTGTAAATGTTTAATAGAGAAAGAGAAGAATGGTGCAAAAATTAAGATTGTATATTGACCTATTTATATATGTAAATGATTGTTTTTAGAAAAAAATTAAATTTTTTGCAAAAAAGTTGCCGTTAAATGGCTAGTCAAAGTGAGTCAAAGGGGAAAGGTTGGACCGGCTGCTTATTGGACGTTGTCACTCGTCTTTGGCTTCATGAACAACAAAGATTAGGAGCTGCCACGAGCGTTCTAGCTGGCGTGCACGAACCACACTCGTGGCCACTTAAACCACGAAACCTTTTGTAATATGCATTACGGAAGGTCGTTGTAACAGAAAATGTAAAATTAGATCACAAAATAACTAACATTTTGAAATTTATCAAAAACATCAATCTATCTTTTGAAATATTAAACATTCACATAAATAACAGAAAATGAAAACTTACATCGCAATTTCATAAATTCACAACATTTTTTTTTCACAAAATAAACAATATTATTAATAAGTTTTCAAAATATTATCATATAATCTTTTCAATATTTAATATTTTTGTGATTATATCTTTTGTCATCATATTCACAAAATTTAAATGCATCACGCCGTTAGCGAATAAACAAATGGAAATCCATGGTTGTGAAAATAACATAACTAACATTTTGATATCAAAAACATCAATTTATTTTTTATTTATTATTTTTTTTGAAAAATCATGAATTTGCAAAATTGTCTTTTTCTAATGTATAATTATTGCTACGAAACAATAATGATGTGAAAACTAATCATAATTATCACGTAAACGAATGTTATGAACAAAAAACTCAACTAGTTTCTCATATTTTGTGATTAACTCTTAGGATAATAATTAAAAATAATTTGCAAAAAGTAAAATTCTTAAAATGTGATTTCATTTGTAGTGACAGCACGAAAAAATAATTTTATAAATTCATAAATTTTTTTCACAAAATAAACAATATTATTAATAAAATTTCAAAATATTATGATACTAGTTGTGAGACCCATATATTATACGAGTTGATTAAAACAAAATGTTAAGTATGAACGATTAAATAGAAATTTTATTTGAATTTGAAATTGAAATAAATAAAAATTATGAGAAAAAAACATGCAAAAAATAAATAAACTAAAATTATGTGTTTAGTGTGTATTAAACGAGTTAATTATAACAAAATGTTAAACATAAATGTTTAAAGGGATATATATAGTAAATTCTCAATATTTTCATCGATTTGACAAGAAAGTCCTAAACTTTATTTTTTTGACAGTGAAGTCCAAATTACCGGCAGTTTTTGACACTTTTACCCTTTTTTCCCGGTTATCCGGTAATTAGGATTTTTTTGTCAAACAAATAAAGTTTAGGACTTTCTTGTCAAATCGTCAATTAAGACTTTACTGTCAAAAAAATAAAGTTTAGGGCTTTTTTGTCAAATCGTTGAAAATATTGGAACTTTAGTATATATATAACTTTTTTTGGTTAGAAATTTAATGGTATGATACTCTTTAAACATAAGAGTTATTGAAACCTTAACTAATCTGCTAGATCGTATTGAAATCCTTAATGTTTTGCTTCTTGTTAAATCGTTTTTTTAATCTCAAGAAACCGACATTGAAAAAAATTGAGATAATCAAGAAAGAAAGAAAGAAAGAACCATGGTAGTGTTGACTTTTTGCAACTCCAAAAATGGAGAAATAAGAAACCAAAAAAAAAAAAAAAAACGAAATTGCCATTCTTTCCTTTCTCCACATTCACACCCTTTTGACTAGACATGTGTTGTTTGTGTTTGTATAAAGCCAGGGCAATTTCGTTTTTTTAGGTTTCTAATTTCTCTATTTTTGAGACTGCAAAAAGCCAACACAACCCTGGTTCTTTCTTTCTTTCTTGATTATCTTAATTTTTTTTTCAATGTCTGTTTGTTGAGATTAAAAAAACGATTTATCAAGAAGCAAACATAAAGGATTTCAATAGGATCTAGCTGATTAGAGAAGGTTTCAATAACTCTTATGCTTAAAGAGTATCATACCATTAAATTTCTAACCAAAAAAATTATATATATTGAAAATGAAAATTAAAGTAATGATAAGTGGAAAATAATATATATCTCAAATTATGACAAAATGATATGTAACTAATTTTATGAAAGAATGACATGTGGCATAGTCATTTTCATTTATGGGAAGATATTTTCATTTATTATGGGAAAATAAGATGATAGATAATCTTTTCAACATTTATTATTTTTGTGATTATATCTTCTGTCATAGATTCACAAAATTTAAATGCATCACGCCGTTAGCGAATAAACAAGTGGAAATCTATGGTTGTGAAAATAACATTGGGAATCACAATACCCATCAGTCCTCCCCCACTTTTAAAATTAGCCTCCTATTTCTTCCAGGACTTGCAAACTCAGCCCCTATACTTTTGTTTTATTTTTACTTGCTAGTCGCCAAGGAATTTTCTTTCCAGTTAGATCCTTCCAATTTAACTAAGCTCTAAACTTGCTTAGATCATGACATCATGAATGCATATACATATACGCCAAGGTTGAAAGAGATAAATATTGAAAAAGATAAACAATTTGAGATATGGAAATATAAATAATATATTTACGAAGTTTGTTTGTTTGTTTGTTTTTTAAAATTTTTTTAAGTTGATTTAATTATATGAAAGTGAAGATAGATAGACCTTAAACTCATGTCGATAATTTTTTCTAAATTGCATTATTTGTACTGCCATCAATTCCAACCTTCAAACCGTTTCAATATATTTTGACATAAACTCAATTACTCAAATCCTTGTTTAATTTCCTAGTTTCTCTATATAATTA
The DNA here is from genome assembly GCF_002870075.4 of Lactuca sativa. Classification (NCBI taxonomy): domain Eukaryota; kingdom Viridiplantae; phylum Streptophyta; class Magnoliopsida; order Asterales; family Asteraceae; genus Lactuca; species Lactuca sativa. The sequence continues at coordinate 279,288,204 of NC_056627.2, forward strand.
TGTATATGTACACATAACTTTCGTTAGAAAATTCTATCTATAATATAATATGTCAAAAACTATTATGTTGCTAACAAAGCTACATGTTAGTTTTAAATTATACCGGTGATCATTTTTCTTATCACTTATATGCAGATAAATGCATCATGTATTTACAAAAACTTAAATGTTATATTGCGTTTTATAAATATAATACACACATCAATAAAATATCATTAAAAAAATTAAAGTATGAAATTATTTGTTTTTGTCATAAAATATCATTAAAAAAATATTAAAATGAAATATTTTATAAACACAAAGTTTGACTTTATTACTTCCATCCTGCTTTCTTAAAATGTAATTCTTTACCAAGTGTCAAAGGTAGAAATCATTTTTTCGAGGGACAAAAATGGAGGTTTTTAATAGGACATGGACCATTGTTGTCACTCTCTGCTACTACTTTTCTTTCTAAAAAGCAACAGTTGTGGCTCATTTTCTCTATATCATACTCCGTCTTCAAGCGCTTTCTCTCTATACTTTCTCTCTCTAGAAAGCGGCAAGCAGAGAAAAACAATGAGGACGGCTATGTTGAGATCGATCCGTGCTTCCCTTCAGAAATCTTCTTCATCTGCTTTACTCCACCGGAGTTACTCATCGGAGTCTGCTCCTGCACGTAAAGTCGCTGTCTTGGGAGCCGCCGGTGGTATCGGACAGCCGCTTGCACTTCTCATGAAATTAAACCCTCTCGTATCTAGCCTCTCCCTATACGATATCGCCGGTACTCCCGGTGTCGCCGCTGATGTCAGCCACATCAACACCAGATCTGAGGTTATCCCTAACTAAATTATATCCGCCTTTTATTGTCAACCATCCGTTTCTAACTTTTGATCTAGTATACTGATTCTTTTATTCCAGTAGTTTTCTTCGATTTATCCTGTTGATTTGGTTCACATCTTACTTCTAGGGTTTTGATCTACTATATTCTGATTGTTTTTTTAATCTGCTCTTAGTTCAATTAAAAAATAATTAGATTAAAATCTCCTCGTTCATGCCGCCACGTTTCTCATGCTATTCTTTGAAGAACTTTTCTCGTCTCATATAATTATTCGTAGTCTCAACTCAATGAGGTTTGGAATTAGTTTTATATTTACAACTTCGCTTATTTTAGCTTTACTAGAATAAGATCCATTGCTCTCACAGTATCTTACTCATATGTTATGTATGCTGGAAAGTAAGTTTGATTTGCTGAAATGTAATTGTATTGGTGTTTTGTTGCATAGGTCGTTGGTTACATGGGTGACGAAAATTTGGGAAAGGCATTAGAAGGAGCTGATGTTGTCATTATTCCAGCTGGTGTACCAAGGAAGCCAGGTATGACCCGTGATGATCTTTTCAACATCAATGCTGGCATTGTTAAAGCTCTGTGCGAAGGTATCGCCAAGTATTGTCCCCATGTGAGTACTCATCTATCTCAACTCTGCAATTCATAGATTCAGTCAAGAAATACATACTTCTTTTGTTATGTTTCAACACATATAACAATCTTGAACATGGTGTTGTTATCAGGCATTGGTTAACATAATCAGCAACCCTGTGAACTCCACTGTACCCATTGCTTCTGAAGTCTTCAAGAAAGCAGGAACCTATGATGAAAAAAAGCTTTTTGGTGTTACAACACTTGATGTTGTCAGGGCAAAAACTTTCTATGCTGGAAAGGCTAAAGTCCCAGTTGCTGGTATACTTTCTCACATCCTATTATCTATTTCCCAAATCCAAACACATACAAAGTAAATTTTCTTCTCAAAGTCTCAATTTTCTTTCAAATCCTCCAGGAGTCAATGTGCCTGTTGTTGGCGGACATGCTGGTGTTACCATTCTACCCTTGTTCTCTCAGGTATTACTTGGTCATTACTCATTTCACATTTAGTTACATAATAGTATCTTATCAATAAATGTATACGCATAAATGTTTCTAAATTCAGGCTACACCACAAGCAAATAGTTTATCGCATGAAGAGATAGTTGCTCTAACTAAAAGAACTCAAGATGGTGGAACTGAGGTTGTGGAGGCTAAAGCTGGAAAGGGTTCAGCCACACTTTCAATGGCGTAAGTTTTTCTTTACAAAGTTAAATCATGTGATATATCATATGTAATACTAAATCTACAATTTAAATAAAATGTATGCAGTTATGCTGGAGCAATATTTGCTGATGCTTGTTTGAAAGGTCTTAATGGGGTTCCAGATGTTATTGAATGTTCATTTGTGCAATCAAGTGTAACTGAACTACCATTCTTTGCATCAAAGGTAGTTACAGAGTTCCACTATAACTAGTGAATTACATTTTGATTAAAAAGATGTTATTATTATTATTTTTTAATAAATGTGTTGTTTTTGTAGGTGAGACTTGGGAAGAATGGTGTAGAGGAAGTTTTTGGGCTTGGGTCACTATCAGACTTTGAGAAGCAAGGTTTGGAAGCTCTTTTGCCAGAGTTGAAGTCATCCATTGAAAAGGGAATCAAGTTTGCTAACCAGAGTTAAGTAACTCGGGTGTTTGCATATTTCACTATTTAAAAAAATTGTCAACAGTTTTGGACATTTGGTTGATGTGAAGTGAACTTTTGTTGTACCCTTTTGCTGAGAGTGTTATTCAGGAGGCACTAGGCTTACTACTTACCTGCCAAATAAAAAGGGAAAGGCAGATGTCTTTACCTTGCCCATATAATACCGAAAAAGAATGTTAGATTGTTTTTTATTTTTATCTTATTCTATTGGACTTTGAATTGTTGTTTAATAACTATTTTGAGTTAGTGATCAAAAGGAACTACTCTATATATGCTTAAGCCTTTTGTTTGTTATGCCCTAGGTCAATCATCTTATTTTACACCAACCATTGTCATAGTGTCTTTTGGAATTTATGAAAGGAAATCGCAAATCAAGTAAAATGATCAGAAGAGGATCAAATATCAACAAATCACCAATATAATAATTTCAAAAACAAAAGTAGAAACAGTTTTAAAACAAAACTAGATTTCTGCAATGAAATCGAAGCAAATTTCGTTAACTGTTTAATAAACAAAACCAAACAAACTCCATAAGCGATTTTTAAAAACAAAATCAGATTTTAGCAACGAAACTAAAAACAAATTTCATCAATGAAATCAGAAAAATACCGATGGCCAGGTGAGCAAAAACCGCATCATAACTAAAAATAACCAAAAAAACCGTATAAACTGCAACGACAATGAAAACCGAGGGTAAAGTTTTTTGTTTTTCAAAAACTACAAATTTACGGTGTGGTGTGGTTATTAATTTTTAAAAATCACAAAAAAACCGCACCGCATATATATATATATATATATATATATATATATATATATATATATATATATATATATATATATATATATATATATAATTAATTAATTAATTAATTATTAATATATTAAATATAAAAAAATATAACAAAAAAGAACTAAAAGTTGAGTCGGATTTTCATCCTAGATATGAATAGATATGAATCCTCTTTCTACTGTTTGGATTTGGCTTCCCTACTTTCCCTCCATTTTTGAGTCCTACATACCTTAAAGGTCTTGTGGGAACCTTTGGAAGATTCCTTTGTGCACATGAGCACACTCTTGCCTTGGCTCATCCCATGTTTGCTCGTGTATGTGTTGAGATGGATGTCTCTTAAACTTTGCCTTCTAGGGTTTGGGTTGGTCCATTCGACAAAGAATAAATTCTCCCTAAACGAGACTTCTCAAAAAGTTCTTTTCCATCGTATTTGCCCTAGCCTCCCTCATGGACTCACACACAAACAATCGCTAATTCCTCCTACTTATATGTGCCTTACAACACATCGGTTCAACGATGTTTGAGTTTTACAAAAAGAAGATTCTAAATTTTTGTCCTATAGAGAATCATAGGGGTGACACCACTGAGAGCCTTGTTTATGATTGTATACAAAATTAGGGGATTGGGATTGTGTTTATTGTCACATTGGATAACATGTCTTCAAACGATGGGGCTATAAGATATTTGAAGAGGATGTTGAAGGGACCAAATGATATATTATATTGTAAATATTTGCACCTACGTTGTTGTGCACATATCATCAATCTTGTTGTTAGAGATGGTTTGGAAGAGTAATTCGATTATTTTACTAGAATTCGAAATGCGGTGACATATGTGCGATCATCACCAGCTCGGTATAAAACATTTGAAGACAGTATTGCTTAGATTGAAATAAAATGCAAACAAAAGCCCTCTCTTGATTTTGATACGCGATGGAATTCAACATACTTATTGTTGGAAACAACAGTAAAATACGAGAATGCGTTTGAAAGGTATGTTTCTTCGTTATATACATCTGTTATGTTTTCCTTTAAACAATAAAACTAATATTATGAGACTGTTTTATTTTCTCAATAGGCTTTACACGATAAATCCTTCTTATGGAGCTTAATTTCGCAGCGAAGCGGATACCGATTTGGAAGGATGCACAAGAAAAAGGAAAAGAAAGCCTACATTAGTTGGTGCTCCGAGTGGTGTTGATTGGGAGGCAACCATGTATGATTAACTTTCTTAGTTGACACTTTGTATTTAATATTTATCATATTAATACTCAAATATTGTTATTAAATTAGGAATTTCATCGAGTACTTACAAATATTTTCTGATGTTACAACCAATTTTCTGATGTTACAACCAAGATATTTAGTTCGAAGAATGTAACATCTAATATATTTTTTTTTTTCTGAGCTTGTGAAAATACAAGCCACCATCACACGGATGTGCTTGTGTCAAGATGAACAAAAGAAAAAGATGACAACATCGATGAAAACCAAGTATGATAAATATTGGGACAATGTAGATAATATGAATTATCTATTGCATGTCGCGGTTGTTTTGGATCCGTGCAACAAGCTTCGATACGTCAATTATTGCATTGAAACGATATATGGTAAGAACTCTGAGAAAGGCAAAGAGATATCGGGGAAGGCGAATAAGACTATTAAAGATGTGTTTAACCATTATAAGAGTAAAACGGAAAAAACCAATGTACAAAACACACAAGATGGTGTTTTTATTGATAAGTCAAGTAGTATTGGTGAGATGGATGTTGATTTGGAGTTTGAGTTTGACAAATATGATGATGAAGTTCAAATACTAAGAGTGAGGTGGAGATCTAATTAGCAGATGGAAGGGAAAAAGGGACCAAACATTTGATCTTTTGGGTTGGTGGAAATCAAATTCGGTCAAATTTCCGATATTGTCTAAAGTAGCTATGCATATTTTGGCAATGCCGATCTCAACTGTTGCATCAGACTCGACATTTAGTAATGGTGGGAGAGTTATCGATAAGTATAGGAGTTCACTTAACATTGACATCTCATAATCTTTGATATTGGTACAAGATTGGATACGATCTTCATCGGCGGATCTTGAGTTCAGTTGTACTATGTCAGGTAAAGACATAAATGAATTGAACGAGAAAATGGCGGGTATAAAACTTAATAAGCATTTCTCCATATTTTTGGACAATTTTTTCACATACATATTATACATATTATGATACTAATATTATCATGTTTTTTTTATGTAGAAATGCTTTCAAAGGGTAAAAATTCATCCGATGATGCTCAACAAAACGAGTGATGGAATTGCATAGCTACCATGTAACTAACATGTTATATCTTTGCTTATATTATAACACCTGTGTTCCAGATTGGTTAAACTTACTTTTATCAGGGACCAAAGATTAAGTTTTGGAGAAAATTCTATGCCACGACGTGGCCAAAGAGGCCTACAGCGTGGCAATTGTTTAATGGATCACGTTTGTTATTGGATCGCCACGGCATTGTCAAAGGTTGCCACGTCGTGAAAGCTGTCCTGACCCAAGCCCATGATTCTTTTAGGGTTTGCTTCGTATTTAAACTCCTTTAAATCATTTTTAGGGTTCCTTATCAGCCTCCATCACGCTTAAGTTTTAGAAACCCTAACCCTAATTCCTCCTTGAGAGTTGTGAGTCCATTTTGGTGACCTTGGGTGCTTGTGAAGAAATAAGAGGCATTGGAAAGGATTGTGGTGTTTCTTCGACGAAGTGAAGATCTCTTTTGGGCATCTCTAGACCTTTGTAAGTGTCCAAGTTCCTTGCTTTATGGCTTAAAGTGGTTAGATCTTGAATATTGTCCCATGCCCTTCATGTTTGAGAAAGTTTGGAAGGAAGGAACTCATAAAATTGACAACTTTATGACTCTCCCGAGTCCTATGAGCAATATCTATTGTAGATCTAGGTTTTGGTTGAGGGTTCTTGATCTTACAAGAGTTTTGGTCATTTTAGCCCATTTTGACCTATAATGGATTCTAGACATGTATTGGTATGCATGTCCATAAAGCTCCCACCTTTATGATAGATATGGTATTAGAAAACCCTTCTGGAGTGGTTGGGTTAAGGACCTTTCAGATTAAGGACTGAATGGTTAAGACATTATGGTTTTTGGCTTTATTTGGACCTAGGGTTGGAGATCTTAATCTATTTGGGTGTCTTAATGGATAAAGTTGGAAACTTTATCCATTTAGACATAAGAATGGACCAAATATGATATTTGGAGCTCTTGAAATCGAAGAAAACAACTTAATCCATTAAGCTGTTGAAATCTCAGCTCCTACGGCGTAGCCATAGGTCGCCACGACGTGGCGACTGGGAATTTCCCATCTGTTAGATCGCATAAGGGCCATGACGTGGCGAAGGAAGGCAACGACGTGACAGTTGACTAAAGTCAATAGTAGCCATTGACTTTGACTGTTGACTTTTAGTACGGGTTGACTTTTAGTCAAATTTCTATTTTTGGAAAGTAGACTTAGGGTTTACCTTGTGTGGACTGTTAGGAGGTGTTCAACACCCATCTTTGGCAGAGAGAGAGAGAGAGAGAGAGAGAGAGAGAGAGAGAGAGAGAGAGAGAGAGAGAGAGAGAGAGAGAGAGAGAGAGAGAGAGAGAGAGAGAGAGAGAGAGAGAGAGAGAGAGAGAGAGAGAGAGAGCTATTAGTTGTTGTCTGCGCGACATTGAATTGGGTTTAAGTCGACTTTGTGAGTCAGGTGAGTTTTCCTCATTGAATTTGTGGATCGAAGGCACAAATGTCGACCCACTGGATTATGTATCTTGGTTTTGACTGGATTGATTTGATGCTGAGTATGTGTTAGATTGGTAGACCCGTATGATTATTTGTGTTCACTGAGTATGCGTTAGATTGGTAGATCTGTATGATTACTTGTGTTGCTGTTTAATGATTATTATTGTGTATGTCGACATGTTATGGTTTGTTGGGTTGAGGAGGTCCTCCTTTGTGCTAAAGGCCAAAATACCTAGGGCAGTCTGAATAGATTGAAGACCTGCTAGGTAGAAGGCCCAAAGAGCAGTCCAGATAGGCTGTAGGGCCTACGAGGCGGTCCAGTCAGACTGAAGGCTCATATATGCATGCTGTTATTTGTTGGCTTGTAGTGTATGAAGCGGAAAGCGTTTCAACGATAAGTTTTTTTTTTTTTTTTTTTTTTTTTTTTTTTTTTTTTTCAATTTTTGTGTAAGTATGATTTTGGTTGTTTACTTGTAGTGTATGAAGCAGAAAGAGTTTCAATGACAAGTTTCATGGATGAAAGAAAGATAAAGTTCTAGAAGACAAAAATGTTGGTTTTTTTGTTATGTTGAACTTAAAATGGTGAAATTTGACAATTTAAATATATTTATTGTTAATTACTAATGATTTAACATTTTAAAGATATTAGTTGTTTGTGATTTAATTTAATTGTCTTATACCTTATGTTTTTTATTATTACAAGTAACATGTTTGAACTCTTAAAACCGTTTAAAGACGTCTTAATTGTTCAAACGCGTTATGCAAAATCATAAATGGTTAACAACGGTTAAAAACCATCCAAAATAACCACACTAAATAACTTCACCAAATCCATGTGGTTAATAACCGACCCACAAATAAAAAAAACTGCATCACAAAAATAATCGCATAACTGGACCGTTAAAATTACTACACCAATCGGTTTTGAAAATGGATTAAACGCATTCGCGATTAACAGTGATGTTTTGGTGAATGACCGCACCGAACCACATTGCAATCACCCCTAATGAAAAGAATAAGGCGTTGGTCGCTTTGAAGGAGTAAAATAGTGGAGGTAGTGTGCACTGCTGGTTTCTTTAGGAGAGAAGGAACCGACAATGATTTTCTTTAGAAGAGGAGGTTACATATAAGAAAAAAGAAAGAAATATTTTATGTTTGAGGGTAGTAATGGAAATCTTCCACAAAATAATGGTTCAGACTTTAGAGCTTTTTTATATGAGCAGTGAAGAGCGCCTTTGACTGATTCAGAGGTAAATAAATGACAGAACCAAACGTGTTTAATGCTGAACCATTAAAAGGCTTACCAAACAACCCTTACATTGTATGTCATCAAAGCATGGGAGATGGGTTATTGGATTCATCTTGCTTTCAAGAGAAGATAAAACTAAAAGTTAATCTTTTTATGATTGTCTTCAACACAAAACACAAATTTTGTTTCTTCCATATACTAAGAAAAAATGCCGAATATCGGATTTCGCAACGGATACGCTTAAAAATGGCCAAAGCATTTTCACAAACCCATATAATGTGTGTTATTAGATTAGATAAACAACATTTGCATGTTATTAAAGCAACAAACCCATATTTGTACCAACTCTAATTATCCCAACAACATATTCTTATCTTATTGTTATATAAATCATCGTTTCATGTTTATTTTATAAAATTTATTTTGGATGTTTCGCTGTCATCTGTTTAAAGCTTCCATTAGATATTTCCCCAAGGTGCACTTACATGCTAACAATCTGTCAATTGTGCGGTGTTGGAAATATTTTACAAGAAATAAACAAATTAATGTTATCTAAGGGATTATGTGGTCACACACTAAAAGCCATAACATATCAAGAATAAGTAATAATTATTTGTTTGATATATATATATATATATATATATATATATATATATATATATATATATATATATATATATATATATATATATATATATATATATATATATATATATATCAACTAAAATAATATATTTGATAAATAATTATTATTTATCAACTAAAATATATATAAAAAATTAGTTTATTTTATTATTTCTTAGATCAGGAAATTAAATAAATGAGTTTATTTAATATTCATAAAATAGTTTTATTAATGACTTTTAATTTTAATTGACAGGCTTACATCAATGGTTGGACAAAACCATAATCCTTTCATTTCCTCTTAAAATTGCGAGCTTCCCTCTCCTTCTCTCTTGGTGTTCCAACGACAAAAAACAAGGGAGAAGCCGTGTCAAAGTTCTTGATCAAGTTGAAGGTTTACTCGTTAGTTGGATTGGCTTGTTGGATGCACCATACGATTGTTTCCACTCCATAAACCGTTTATTACAACCGTTTTTAGATTACATCAAACCGCAATACCACAATAGTGATATCATAGTCACCTTTAGATAAGTTTACCACATTGTTGTATATTGTTGTTCTTTGTGTTATTCAAATAGTCAGAATGCAATAATTGTTAAATTTTTTATTTTAACAATTTAATGGTTTGATTTTATTTATTTATTTATTTTAGAAAATATATTTGTGTTATTAAATTATGTGCATAATTTAATAAAAAAACCACTAAAATATTAATTAGGATGAATGCGTTGCTCTTCCCCAAATTAGATTTGTATTGTTGTTCATTATTTTTTGTTATATAATTATGATGGTTTGGTTCATGTATTTTGGCAAATTTGTTTGTAAAATTTGGGATGTATTTTGTTTTATGTATTGTATTTTAGTTTACTTTTTTTTACAATGTAAAACGTCTGGACACATAACAAAATCCTAGAACTAAGCAAAATAGACAAGAAGTCCCACTAACTCAACCCAAAATCCCTTATAGGCCTGTTCTTGCTCCCTTTGGCTTATGCCTTGGGTTGGCCTTCCCTTTGGCCCACTACTAGTTTGGGGCAATGCTGGTTGGACTTCAACCCTGTGTGGGGAACGTCTAGTGCCAAAGTCACTGAATGGATAAGTCGATGATCCCTAAAATAGACTATGTAATGCTATGTAATGTACTTTATCTGTTGGATTACGAGCGGTCATTTTACTAGTTATAATATACCCTTGTGTGATTCCTGTTGAAGCATATATACTCGGGTGCAAAGAAGACGATTTTAAAGCGGACTCTCCATTTATTAGATAAAGAAGATGACCAAGATTTGGTGATCCGCTGTTGAACTTATTCTAAGAGAGCTCGGATCGAATCAGTATTGCTATTCGAGCTCTCTTATTGAATTGTTGATTCAATAAGCATTATTAATATTATGCCTTAAATAGGACTCGAATCTCGAGACTCTTTAGCACGAGATTTTAAGTCTCACATGTCTGCCATTTCATCACCAAGGCATCTTGAAAGTGAATCATATTCCATTAATATGGTATCTATATAATATTATGTATGGAATATATGCTTTTTTTTGATGTAGGTGGACCTGTTGAGATTTCTATGCATCAATACACATGATCAACACAACAGAAACAAAATCAATAAACCTATGTGTACATGCATACTAGAATCTAACTTTTACTAGTTTTAACAACCTACTTTGAAAAGCGAACAAAAAGATAGAATACTAACCTCTTGTTGCTTTGATCGCGATCTCATAACTGCCAGCTCTTGTAACGGATGGAGGATCCAAAGTAGAACCTGTCTAATATAGTCAGACCCAAAACTCTAAAAAGCTAATAAGGATTAACCCTAGTCTAGGGTTTTTTTTCAAAAATTCTATAACCCTAGGAGAGGGGTTATAGTTTTCGCAGAAGGAGAGTGAGAGAGAGGTGAATACTTTTTCTAAGAGGAATCAACAACTAGGCTTTGATCCCTAGCAGCCTATTTATAGGCAGCAGGTAAATCCTTAAGGGATTCAAACTCTTAGGTTTTATCCTTACCTTATTTAAATCCAACTTTATCCCTATCAAGGGATAAACAAAACTCTCCCTTGTAGCTCTCCAGAAGCTTTTGGAATATTCCAGTTAATCTCTAGGAATTAAATAATACTCAAGCTCTTTAATTAATTAAAACTATTTAATTAATTCCAAAATAATTTCCAATTAATTTATTAATTACTTAATAAATTAATAACTTATTTTCTCTATTTCTTTATAGCTAATTGTGTTATGAGGCCAACCCAAAAGGACCCTACTATTATTAGAAATATTACCAAATAGTTAACAACCTTGAATATTATTTACAGCATGACCATTACAGAAGGAGGCCGATCACCCTTTTCCTAGCCCAACCTGTGAGTTATGGTGGTGGGAGGAGGTGGCAGTAGCACTTGTTGGCAACCCCTCTCTCGACAACTTCTTGTATGTGGCTTAGATGTCAGATTTTTGACCCGACCGTTTTAATTTGTGAAATTGTTTCCTTTTTCGTTGTTTATTTATGTATGAGTAATTACATGAATCGTCCCTCATGTAGGTGCCAAAACACACATTTAGTCCATATTTTCAAAAGTTAACTCGGGTCGTCCCTCGTTTGTTGAAAACATACACGCTTAATCCCTCGTTAGTTTAAATTTGCACATTGCATCATTTACCAGACATAAAATGACTATATTACCCTCACTATTTTATTTTTAATTTAGTTATAATTTCTTTTATATTAAATAAAGAAAATAGAAAAAAATTTCTAACCCACTCCAACCTAAAATTCTAATCTAATATACAATTATCTCTCAATTTCATTGTTCAACTCACAAAAAATCACTACCACCACTACCACCGGACCACCGCCCGCCACCATCGCCGGAGAATCGCCCGCCACCATCACCACAACAATACTCACAACCATTTTCATTGTTCAGAACCACTGCCTCTCTCTCTCTCTCTCTCTCTCCCCATCTCATTCTTCTATGATAGAATACATTTTCTTCTCCGATCTGATACTCTCCCATCTCAGATCTAAGATCTCCATTGAGGATGGTTTCAAACTGCCGAGTAGGGTTTCAAATGATGAAGAAGAAGCAACCAACAATTTAAGATTGATCATGACAGCCATCGTCAGGAGTCTTGAGAGAAGACAGAGGTTTGTGGTTGTCATGCGAGATCATCTTTTTCGGAATCTGGTGCTCGTCTTCTTTGGCAAGAAATTTACAATTTCACTTTTTCTACCCTATTTCTCGCCGGAATTTGGTGCTCATGGTTTTAAGCCTCTTCGTCGTAAGGTTTTACATTGGAGGCTCCTCCGACAGTCCAAGCCTAGACATTTGAGTTATTTTGATATGTTCTCTTTCTTTACCCTCTTTCTTGATCTTAATCTCTTCCGTACCACAATTGATTTCATTTGTGGATTTGAATACATTTGGTGCAATGATGTTTGTGCGCATGTGGAAGAGGCAGTGGAGGTTGTGGCGGTGTTGGTGATTCCACCGATGGTTTTGGTGGTGTTGTTTTCAGGCAAGAAAGAAGGAAAATAAGAAAGAGAAGGGGGAGGGGTAGGTTAAGGTATGGGTTGGTCCAATACTTAAATCTCTATTAAGCACTCATGAGTGTTAGCGCAATCTCTTTGCTATGTCCAATCAATATGGACAATCCACTAATACTCATGACAATCTTGAATCACTACTTACTTCCAAGAGTATGACCGACTGTGGACGTTTGAGTAAATTAATACTCAGGAAGTGGGTTCCAAACATGAAAAAGTGAGAATTCAGTGATAGGCTAATTGAAATGACCGAAATCCATCATATATTTAGATCACCACTTAATAATCGCCAAATCAAATTAAAAATTATACCGCTTCAAGTTCTCGGATTTTACAACAAACCAAACTAAGAGTGTTTAAGCCAATTCATTTGCAAATCTAATGCCTCTAGACTTTGTTTGACTGTCAGACTTGGTCAGTGACATTGGCGTAGGAATGGATCGACATGATTATTTTTCAATATGAATCATTGACTATGATGTATTTACATTTGACTCACTATCAAATGCGTTGGTACTTACTGAGTATGTGTAGTGTGAGCTTGTGTGACTTGGGATCCATATTCGAGGTAAGTTCACCCCTAAAGTCACAAGAAACTTTATAAGGATCATCAATGATTTAATTTGAACAAAGATGTCACTAACGACTCTCTTTCAGCCACATTGTCTTCTTTGCAATTTAACTAACTGCAACATACTCTAAGTATGTTAAATTCCACAAATGTGTATTATCTGGTACTCTTCCAAGCTAATATATCATCATTCAGTAAAAACATGAATTCCGACTGCAAACGGAATTGCCTTTATTTGTATGGAACTTAGCATTAATGTAACTCTTACACTGATCTCTTCCGTATTATCAATATCATTTCTTCTGTCCTCCAACATTCCATGTACTTTGGCTTAATCCAATGAATCACTTTGATCTATCTCCATAGATCCTTATTATGCACGTGTCTTGCATCTCCTATGTATATCATAGCGAAACAGTTCTCATACCAAGCCAAGCTTTTACACCTGCCAAGTTAGAATATAGTTTCCTATAAATCGTACACTGTCTGTGTACAATACAAGGGAGACTACAGTGCTCCCACTAGCATTGACATATATATATATATATATATATATATATATATATATATATATATATATGGCTTATCTATGTTTCTCGAAATTCAAACTCCTTGAGCTTTTTTCATTGAAACAAAGATTCCAATTACTCCCACTAGCTTTGACATATTTATGGCTAATCTTTATTTCTCGAAATTCAAACTTTTTGAACTTTCTCATTGAAATAATGATCCCATTTGTGAGATACTTATTTCGATCCATAAATGAACTTATTAAGCTTACACATCTTTCACAACCTATCTTGGTTTGATTATGTGTTTGTTCCTATCCATGCTTGTTTCTTCTTAAAGATCCACTTGTACCTAAGGGTTAAGGTCAAGTGCTTGATCTACCAAATTACAACATATAAGGACTGAATCTCACTTTTCCATGTCTTCCTTCCATGTTGTAGCCTTTAGGGCCTACCATAGCTTCCGATAGCTGGTACACTCTGATTGCTCCATACCAGTGACTCATTTACCTTAGCAATATAAACTCTTATATAACTAGGTCCATGACATCTTCTATCAGATCTATAAGGAAAAATGGAAATATGTCAGTTTCCTTAATAGCTCTTTCAATTCTAAATTGAATGCTATGTCCAACTTTAGGCTCTTTGTTGGTTGAATCTCGAATCTTATCAAGATCAATGTGGCTCCCACTAGCCCTTTTGGAAATCAGCTCTCTTTCTCAAAAGATTGCCCTTCGAGCAACATACACTTTACTCTCATAAGGATTGTTAAACAATTATCCAAAATGCTTTATGGGTTCACCAACGAGATAACACATCTCTATTCAAAGTCCTAGATTGTTGAGCGCTTCACGACGATCATAAGCCTCATGATCGTAGACTTCCATATATGTAAGTGAGGATAGAATCCCACTTCACATACCATAGAGTTTTTCAAGAACCTACTTAGTTGGCACAAGACCAAAGGAATTCTTGTAACATTATTCATGGCACAATCCACGAATTGTTAGCAAACACAGTGCGACTCATCTAGTACAAAATCAATGAACAATTTTTTTCTCTATCCAACTAACCCTTCCTAGTGGTAGTGTTTTGGGCGGAGATAGATCATGAAACTCTTTCACGATCACTTAGATGATCGATAAAGTTTGGAATGAGATTCTCATTATGAGTGTCTCATCCTATTGCCCAATTGATTCTTAACTTCGCTATATGAGAGCTCTGAACACCTGAGAGGTTCCAGACTCACATTCATACGAAGTTGGTCTCACAATATATCATGGTTAATCTGAACGGTCCACTAGTGTGAACTAATTCCAATAGATACTCACATCACCCAGTGACGCATTCATCATCTATCTTGATAAACAAGATTTGCATTTATCATACGACTTAAGGTCAAATGATATCCAAAATCTGATCCAACTGGATACTTGGTAATGCATTTCTCATTTATGTATCCAATACTATGATTCCACAAATACATTTCACCCAAACATTTGGATGTATTTGAATAAGTACTTATTATGGTCAATCTGAACGATCCATTAGTTGAACTAACATAAAAAAATATTCATAATAATACGCCATATTCAAATGTTCGAATCAATTTTGAACTATTGCTACTATACTAGCTTCATAGATTTCATGACTTTCTTTTAACATGTTAGAATGCTCCACATTTAAATAAGTCAGAACTATCTCATGAATCGTAGTATAAACAATTTCAATTATAATACCATAGACTAAACATTTTGAAAAGAGTTGTCTTTTGATCCTATGAATGTAGCAAGGGCTTGGAATTCATGATCAAATTATCTTCTCCATGGTTTAGTCTTCTTACTTCATTTTAATGACTGCACATTCTTGCAAATGTCGGCACTAATCCTTAGCAACACACTCAAGGTTAGAAGTAATGTTTTGATGGCATTATAAATCCATATATTTATTTGAATAACAAACATGGAATAACTAGTTATCTTTTGATCCAATGGAAGGTAGCACGGGCTCGTGATCCATGATCAAATTTAACTTCTTCATGTTCCAGTCCTTTCACCTCAAATATACATTTGGGCAAGTTTGATATCTTAGTCCTTTTCTTGTTATGGAAACAAGCAGCTATCAGAACATGTCTTAGAATAAGCCTTCCTTTGTCCTAGGTATTAGGGCCTAGATTAGGTATACTAATTGCCTTTTAAACCATGGGCAATTGGCTTTCTTCTTCTTGACACTTCTATTCATGATAGTAAAATATGGGAGTGTTTTGAAGTATGAGTTTCTATGATTAGCCATGTTAGTTCCAAAAGGAAACCACAACATGTTACACAACTCCTTAATGGATATTCCAAGTTGTTCATATCAAAATCAGAATGAACTGATCATATGTACATGTTAGCTAGTCGACTAACCATAGTTAACTTCTAACTCAATGAAATTCCATTTTACTTCAATATGTCAATTTACAACGTACATCTAATAATTACTCTTTCTAACAATTTAGAATGCAATGTTTGAAGTAACCTAGGAAGAGAAAAGGCGTGATCTTTCCTTTCGTTTATGAGAACTATTCCCAAACTATGAATTTGGCAGGATTGATCATCCTCATAGCTAATCCTTTCAAAGGTTTATAGCAATAGATTTTAGTGGATAAGGTTATAGACATCATTCAACGACAAATTCCATTATAGTTTGTTTTACTTAGCCTTAGAAAATAATTACCTTAAATTATTTTAGAAGGCTAGGATCTATATTTGGCTCCATGATGTGTAAAGGGATGCCGTAAACACACCATAAAGTTATTTAGGTAGGCAAAGCCCTTTTCCAATTTCGATCACTACGAAACTCCTAGATCTTTGAGATTCATTGACTATCAATGACATGTTAATCTCGGATTATGTTCATCTCATATTTAATGACTGGGTCGCCACAGATCATTGAACAGATGGTGAATCGACCATACAAAATCGCGTGGTCCCCGACTCAAGTTACGCTTGAGATTCGCGAGTTCCACATCATTCTCTACCTATACTCTCAAATTGACGTGCCGTTTAACCACGCGAGCTCCATCAACAAGTTATAAAGAAAATGTGCAACTTTTATGGATAACATAAGATTCACATTAAATATATTGAGAATTAACCTTGCAAAATCGCATGGTCCCTGGCTCAAGTTATGCTTGAGATTCGCGAGTTCCATATCATTCTCAACTATATCCTAGATTGATGTGTCGGTTAACCACATGAGATCCACCAACAGAATATAAAGAGAATGTGCAATTTTCATGGATAGTATAAACTTACATTCTATTAATAAAACAGGATTTTGTTTTATACTTGTATTTAGAATACTTTTAGATTAACCATTATCACTATCAAACCTTTTCGGTAACTCCATTCTTAAAATGCAATAGGGCGGTGAGGGTGGTAAGCATGAAGCATATTAAAAACCGACCTCATTAGGAATCATAGAGACCTCCTTACACCCTTACATTAGAACGGGTGAGCTTAGTCGAGGTAAGACTGGCAATGTCAATATTTAAACACGCGAGGACACAGTTTGTAACTTTCTTATACATATAATAGACACAATTCTAATATATTTAAATACAATGGGTAAATTTAAAACTCTTTAAATTTAGTTGTATATTATTAATTCTAATTAATTGCGAGGACACAATGTAACAATTAATAAATCATGAGGGGTAATATTCAAATTTATAAATCTCTATTACAAATAATATTAAAATATTTAAATTCACTATTTATACATAAATAATTATTCAAATTCAAATAAACACATTTAAATAACATTTATCCATTATCAAATAAATATTCAAATTCAAATAAACACATTTAAATAATATTTATCAATTTTCCAGATTCAAAATCAATTTAAATTAGGTATTTATCCATGTTTATCAAAGCTACATATTCGAAAAATGGCAAATAATCTAAAATTCTGATTCTGCTGAGCTCACGTCGTGAGCTGCAACTAAGGTTTTAACACATTACGATTTTTTCAGTTATTCTTCCATCATTTAGTTTCAAATAAGTTTTTATAGAAAACATGGATCTAGGGTGAAAGTAACCATGCACCAATGGCTCTGATACCACTGTTGGGTTTTCTATGCATCAAATACACTCTAAAACTAGGCAATGGGAAAATCGAAACAACAATATACCTAAGTGTACATGTATCCTATGGATCTATGGCTTCATGCTAATTACATCAACCCTAGAAAACTAAAACATAAGTAAGAAAACATACCTCTTATGTAGCCCTTGATCTCCATGCTTGAGATCTTGAACCTCCATGAAGTTGCTTGGCTGAAAGGATCCAAACCAGAATCCCTCTAATGGTATCACACCTAATGACACCAAAGAGTGGAATAAAAATAACTAGGAGAAAGGTCAATTTCACAAACCCAAAGGGGTTAGAAATCTTCCCTAAGAGGGGGAGGAAGAAGGCTTGGTGAATACTTCAAGCCAAGGTGCAAGGAGGAATGAAATCCCTAAGGCTCTATTTATAGCCTTGGATGCCTCCTAGGGTTTAGTACTCCTTCCCATGTTGGATGGAGGCCTAACCACGAAATTTCACTCCTTTCCCATGTAGGATGGAGTGATTTTCATCCAACCCTAATCCCATAAAGGTTCTGGAACATTCCTGATTAACCAACTATCGATTAAGGAACATTCAACCCTTTAATTTATTAAACTATTAATTAATTCCCAAAATATATTTCCAATTAGTTTCTAATTAATTATTAACCATAATAATTAATAAACCAATTTCTCCTTTATTTATTCTACTTAATTTGGGTCTTAAGGGCAACCCAAAAGGACCCTGCTATTATTAGAAATATTACAAATAATTAATGACCTTGGACACTATTCCAACAAACATATCATATCATAAGTGCCATTTTTTATCTTATCATTTCATTAGATTATTTTCCATTTCCATTTCTAATACCAAGGTGGGAAGAACAAATCAACGCACTAAGGCATCATTTCCAAGACCTAGGTGGAAAGAACAAATCAATCCACCAATGCATCATTTCCAAGACGAAGGCAGAATGAACAAATCAATCCATCAAGGCATCATTCATATAGGAGATCTACTTCACGATAGGGAGGTACCACCCTAGTAGATTCCTCTAGACTTCTTATGAGGCATCATTGTCCAGGTAGTTTCCGTTATTTCTTTACTTTAATTCCTTTTTACTTTATTTTTAGGTTTCACTTTCCATATTATCAATACTCATATCACCATTTACAATAATGTAGGTTATTATGAAGATATACTTTGAAAAGATATATTTCACATATCAAACATTTGTTCTTCCAAAATATTATTTTCTTTCAAAACATTCTAACTGTCAAGGCATTCTTTCAAAAAATTATTTTCAAAAATATTTAACACTTTCGTTTCGAAACATTTTGTATGTCAAACATTAGTATTTAATTATCATAAAATTTATTTTACCATGTACCCCAAAGTGGGAAAATGTCAACATGTACTCACCTCAATCAGACAAAGGCTAGCTAGTCCTATTCTAGTTCATTTCCTTTGAGAAACACTCTCAAACACCACCTATATGACAAGTAAGTAAAGGTCATTCAAAATGACCAAAATACCCCTCAAATATTCCATTAGTAATTTTCTTTGCTTCAAATCATTCCTTATGAAAAACTATGAATGTAGGCTAAAACCGCATGTAAATACAATTCCATATGCAAAAGTTATTAGGGAAATACTAAAGTTCAGATTTTTGGTCTAGTTGGGCACTTTGATGTCTGTGTGCGGGCCGCATGCCTGACCACACAGGTCGCATCTCGTAGCAGCCCAAACACCCCCCAAAAACTCACTTTTTCAGTCTTAAACTTGCTTGTATGCTTTTGGTCTTTTAGGTAACAATTTGTTATACCTTTAAAGGTTTCCAAGCACTACTAGAGGACATTTTATCATGTCAAAACATTCAACTTAATTCATTAAGTCCTCAATCAAAATGATAAGTTCATATTTCTTATAAACACTCAAATGAAAGGGTTAAGAACTCAAGTTACTCAAAAACACTCTTTAACCAATTTGACTTATTCCCAAATAATTTAATACATAATTGGGTGTTTCTTAATACAACTATGGAATCCTCAATTTCATTCCATGTTTCCTAAATTTCCCTTTAGGCCAAAACAATCACTAGAGCTAGAACCTTACTAAAATCCCTTCATGTTTGTGTTCTGATATCATCTCTATAGTGTCAATTCATATTCATGAATTTCATTCACTTGTTAGATGTCAATATTTATGTAGTAATCTATACTTTTCCCAAAATGCCCTTTTAAACACAAACTCCATGGATTCATCCAATAATTAATCAACACTTAGTATTTTTCATCAAAATCATTCTAATAACATCCATTCTCTACTACAACGGATTACATTAATTTCATTCCAATTTCCCCTAAAACCAATATAAATCGATGGTCATACTAGGTTCTACTATCATGGATGAATTCGAGCATTCCAATTGGATTTGTTGCTTCCAAATATCATCTAGGTCATAGATCCAACCAATTTCATCATCAATTTTAATATCCCCAATTTGAGTTTTCTAGGGTTCATGGAGATTTTTACCCAAATCATCAAATCCATCAATAGGATGATTAGATTGAAATTAGAACCATGTAAGCCAACCAAAAGAGGTTAGAAAACCAAACCATAATCATTTGAAGAAGTTAATTTCGACATTGGGGTTTACTCACTTCACAAAATCGATTTCTAGGTTGAAATGAAGTGAAATTATACCTTTCAAACCTTGATTCCTTCTCCTTTTTTGCTTGGTTGCTTAATTCCTTACTTGGAACAAACCCTAGAATCCCATGAGTTCAAAATCACCATTAGAGGAGGTGGTAGAAGTTCAATCATGTTTTTCTCCACGACGAGGGAATAAACGAATCGTATTTCTTGAAATTTACAATTTAGTTCCCCAAGTTTTTGTTTTGGTCAAAACTCACCAATCCTCAATAGTTGTTGTGACAAACCGATATTTCAACTCTTTATAATGACCTAAAAAGTCAAGTATTGTAACCACTTTTAAGTTAATGAAATTAACTTTGAAAATAAATTGTCCGAAAAGTTTCTATTTTAATTACCTACTATGTTAGATGTCATTAAACCGTGATCGTATGTAAAAAGAACGCCCAAATCCGACTTCGTATATTGAAGTTATGATTTTCCAAGTTCGGCTTAGCAGCAGACAGCTAAAAACTCGAAATCGGAAATCGAGCGACTTTTGGCCGGAATGACCTAAACGAGAATCGAAGGTCTCGACAATGGTATTTCAGCGGTAAAAAGTCTGGCAAAAACTGACGTCAGATAAAGAAGTTATGAATTTCTAACGAAATTCTCTTAACGCGACATTTTAAAAATAAATAATAAAAATAAATTCAAAATTTGCCGACTGAATCTAAACGAAAGTTGTAGAGCGTAGTCTCACCTACGCGTGGATATAAAGAACATCGAAAACGGAGTTCGTATGAAGAAGATATGAATTTTAGAAGTTTATTAATTAAATAAAATATAAATTTAATTATTAATCCTTGGTATTATCCGAAGGGGAGTCAGCAAGCCTATCCGAGTTACGCCCAGCGTACAGGCGTACGCCCTGCGTACTCAAGGGCTAGGCTTCGGATCGTCCACGTCTCGCCCTATGCGAAGCTAGTATCCCGTCCCATCCGAGTCCGAGGCAGTCGAGGATCCGGTCATGCGTGACGTACGCGTACGCCCAGCGTACCCTCGTACGCCTCGCGTACCGAGGCGGTTCCCAGCCCCTATAAAAGGGATGCGATGGTTTCGAAGAAAATTGCCTTTCTCTCTCATTTCTCTTGCATTGTTTCCTCGTTTTCCGTGCCCGTGCTAACCCGAAGTCCCGGTCATTTTGCTCAAGTCCCGAAGGTCGTTTGTGCTCCCGAGATTCCCGAGAATCCCGAGAAAATCCGTTTTCCCGAGAAGAAATTCTGCCCGGTTTTCATCTGCCTTTCTTCGATGTGACAACCCGATATTTCGAGCCAATGTAATGTAAAACCAATCAAATTTAGGTCAAAATGTAACTTTCCTAAAATCTTATTTGGGTTAAATAAAGTAGTAGGAATCGTATCAAGGTTTCCAAGCATATAAAGAACCCTAAAATCCGAGTTATAACGAAGAAGTTATGACCAACCGAAGATTCTCGGCAAAACCGGCATCAGCGAGTAAACGTAAAACGCGAAATTTCGATGCAATAGTTTTTAGCCTTAAGTATCTAAATGAAAGTTATAGACAACCTCAACCTATGATCGTACATAAAAAGAACGTCCAAATCTGACTTCGGATGTGAAAGTTATGAATTTTTGAAGAAATTCCTTAATCGCGTCATTTTATTAAATAAATAATAAAAATAATTTTGGAATTTGCCAACGGATTCTAAACGAAATTTGTAGATCTTGGTCTCACCTTCGCGTGGATATAAAGAACGTCAAAAACGGAGTTCGTATGAGGGAGATATGAATTTTAGAAGTTTAATTAAAATAAATATAAATTTAATTATAAACTCCCGGTATTATCCGAAGGGGAGTCATCGGATAGGACCGAAGTACGCCCTGGGTACCTTCGTACGCCCCGCGTACTGAGATCAAGGGCCTCGGATCGTCCACGTCGCCCTATCCGAGGTGTCCGACCCGTCCGACCCGCTGTCCCGTCCGAGCCGCCGTCGCATCCGACCCGCGTACCCAGCAACCCGTCCCATCCGAAGCCGAGGCAGTCGAGGCTTCGGTCATGCATGACGTACGCGTACGCGCTGCGTACGAGCGTACGCCCCGCGTACCGAGGCGGTTCAGTCTTCCTATAAATAGGATGCGAGGGCTTCCGAGAAAAGGGCTCATTTCTCTCCCCTCTCTCACAATCTTGCCTCGTTTTCTGTGCCTGTTCAAACCCGAAGCTCTGGCCTTTTTGCTCAAGTCCCGAGGGTCGATTTTACTCCCGAGATTCCCGAGAATCCCGAGAAAAATCCGTTTCCCGAGACGAAACTCTGCCCGGTTTTCCATCTCGCTATCTTCAAGCTTTCAAGTGAGTTCATACCCCTTAAATAATGTTTTAAACTACTTTTAAATGCTTTAGGGGGGGGGGGGATACAAGTAGAATCATGCTAGTATTACATCAATCACATGTGATTAATATACAACATTCAAAAGATTTGGCTACTCATTAGCCGTTTTACCAAACAGTTTCCTTCAAATGATTTTTATAAACATTTTATATGTTTTAAGCTCCTTATTACACTATACCTCTTACTCTGTTTATCATATTTCAAACTCATTTACAACTGTGTTTCAAACAAATGTTCCTGTTCCTTATACTTATATTGTTTTATCAAACTTATGCCTTCAAATTGTTTTATAGATTGACATCAAGTCGATCTTTCCTTAAACTAATATTTATGTTTCAAATGTTTTACCAAACTTATTTATGCTTTTATATTATAAATTGCATGCCTCTATATGTATAGTTATATAAGAAATGTTTAGAAGACTTAGGAAGGCTATCCACCCTATTTCCTTTTCGCGCCTTGAGATGTGGTCTGGTGGGATATTGGATACTCGTCCGAAGGTCGTTTAAATATTAGTTATATATCATGTGTACATATAAAGTCATAAAAGGTCCTTCCAGTTCATCCTATGCCCTTGGGTAACAAGGGTATACATCCACGTCCATACATACCACTTAGATTACTAGTAAGCTACCATATGGGTAGTTCAGGAAGATACTAGAACCATTACTAGAATGCGATATCATAAAATGAGTCAGTTCATTCATGAGTCAATACTTTCTAAAACATTACTATACATTACATGTACAAACTATACTAGGACGAGAACATATACATCTATACTAGAACGTTCATATTGCTATACTTGCTAGATAGAGAGAACACACATTACAGCTAACAGCACGTAGAACCTTACCGTACTACTATAATATTTACATTACTATACTTATAGGAGTACTTGTGCATAGATACATCAGTGGGAGTCCTATTACATTTTATATGTATCGACTCCGTTCTTAAATCCGTGTTCTTACCTTTTCCTTGTGATAAGATCACAAAATCGACGAGATAGAATAGGTTATTATCCTAGTACCAGAGGATGCGAGTTGGGGGATTGACCATTCCTAGAATCTCTGTTAGCTACAGAGGTAAAAGTACATCTACGGATGTCAAACGGTTGGTACCTTTTCAGGTGCACGATTAAGGGATTAACTATTCCTATACCCAGCTGTTAGCAACAGAGGTAAAGAGTACGTCTACGGATGGCTTAAAGTTAACGTTTACAGTGCCAAAGGGTATGATTCCGGTTAGTTATATTATTACCCATAATTGTGACTCATTCACATAACCAATGAGGTAAAATTATATTTAGGTATCCTTGTACCAAAGGATAAAATTTCTTATAATGATAATAATAGTAACACAATTAGGTCTTGGTAGAAGACTACAAAGAGCACAGTTAAGTCTTGGTAGAAGACTCCTTTTGTTACTAATAGGAATCATAGGGATTCTAGGGTTTTCAAACATTTACAGCTGATCTACAAACATTTTCACACTTTTATGAGCTTTCTTTCAAAACAATGTCAAGTCTTAAAAATTATAAGTTTTTACAAATTAAGACACATTAATACTTATGATCTCACCAGCTTTATAGCTGATACTCGCTTTCAAAATTACTTGTTTCCTCAGGTCATCTTAGATAGGTACCGATGCAAGAAGAAAGGAAGATGGAGCTTATTCAAGACTTATCTTTCATTTTGATTTATGCTTTAGTGTTTATCAAAATTTGACAGAATACAATTGTATAATAATTATTTTATTAATGCAATGGATGATGTTGTTTCTTGTTTACTACTTTACATTGTTGTTGATATTATACATGACGTCCTCCGCCCCAGAACGTTTCCGCCGTTCTCGGTTTTGGGGTGTGACATTCGATCTTTCAAGTGAGTTCATACCCCTTAATTAACCCTTTTAAATATTCTAAATGCTTTTATATGCTTTCAAGGTGGGGAATACAAGTAAAACACACGATTATTACCGGGTGTTATATATAAAGTTTTATTATACACTTCTATTAAATAGAATCATATGTGATTTATAAACTTTATAGGGAACTCTCGTATATAAAATATATTACAATAGCATTCTATCTTTTGAAATATAAATTGTTGTCATGTATGTATAAACTAAACATTTTGCTTAGATTATATGTATACGTGTCTATCTTAGACACTCTAAAAATCTATACTTTCATATCAAGTGATTCATTTTCTAGGGATTTCTAAACAAATGAGACACACTTTTAGAAAGCTATAATAGGAATAGTTTTACGAGAATATTGCTAACTTTTACATACTAGAAACAAGATTTTCAAGAAGTCACTTTCATATACAAGAGCAAACGAACATTTTAACACGTAAATCTGTTTTTATACTAAGATATGTGAGACATTAACTTCACGTACGTTCGAGTACACATTTCAAGTCCTGTATTATATACCAGAATCCCTTGGAGGGGGAGCATGGTGTTTGTGTATAGATCTATACGGGCTTGACAACCCGCGCCTTGACTGTTAGCTACAGTCCACCATTTGGGGTGACAAACGTCATAACATTCCAACGCCTGAAGAACGTTGTGTATAGGCATTCTGAGTCAATAGTATGGTTATAAAACTCACATGAGGTATTAAAAATACACTGATTTACGTGGTTTTCAAACATATTGGTTATTTTACACGTACATACATTCTCTAGAAACAAACATTTGTCTTGTTAGAAGGCTACATTTATGTTAGTAGAAAATATGGGATTTTCTAGAAGCAAACAAACAAAAACAAAACATTTCATTTTCATACAAACATTGTCATTTAATACTTATGAAACTCACCAGCTTAAATGCTGATCTTCTCTTTCAAAACTACTTGTATGTCCCAGGGATTTAGTAATTACAGGTATCAAAACAGCTTTTGAAGAAGGGACGCTGCGTCGTCAGTTTAAATTCATATTTTGGCATCATATTTTAATTGGGTTTGAACATGTACTTTTAACAATGTAAACTTTCAATTATATATATGATGGTTGTATTGCTTTCTTTACTATGTATTCATTTATTATGCTACCACATGAAGTCATCCGCCCCCGAACGTTTCCGCCGTTCCGGTTTAGGGGTGTGACAGTTGTGATTTCAACTTACATTTTGACATAATAAGTCCTTCCCTATCCCTTATATAACTTTTCTAGTCCCTTCCATTAATTCAGTTAACCCCTTAGTTAACTCACTTTGCCAACTTGATACTTTGGCCATTTAACTTTTAATTATTTTTACTTCTAACTTTCTAAACTTCATGTCAGCTAATGATATGCTTATTCCTTGATTATTTATCTATATAAATCATATTTCATTTATTTACTTTGTTAATTTAACAATTAGTTCTGAAATTTTAGTATGTTATAGTTTTTTTTCATGAAGTAGCTAAAAGAAAAGTACCGAACACTTGTTAAAAATTCTAGAAATAATAGGAGAGCTTAATTTAGAGCTGTCTCATATGCAAGTTGTTGAACCTGTGTTTCTTACCGAAAGAAAAAAGATGCCATAATATTATTTTTCCTCAAATTCATGGGTGTTTGACACATATTGTGGAACTCAAATTTATAACAGTATGGAGGGGTTTAAGAAAAGTACGAAATCGAACAGAGGCAATTTGGACTCGTTCATTGGAAATAAGACATGAGCACCCGTCGAAGCTATCGGAAGCTATGAGCCAAAGTTAGTAAATCTTATCATTCTTACACTAGAATATGTATCATTCTAGAAGATGTTCATTACACTCTTAACATTAGTATAGGAGTTGTTTCATTTTCCATATTTAGATGAATAAATTATGAACTAAAGGTTATTGATTGTGGTTTTTCAATTTATAAATTGAATATGTTCCACTTTAAAGATATTCCAGAAAATGGTATTTACAAACTGTATATGCATATTCAAGTTTCAAATGATAGGTTAGTATATGTATTGAATGCTATTAGATCAAAGCTAAAGTTAGATAAAAAAAAATATACATGGGATTGCCTTCTTGGTCACATAAATAAGAAAGTCATAACAAAATTCCATGTAGAAGGAATTTCAGATGATCTGGCTCATATCTATTTGATTTTTAAATATATTGTTTGTATGGGAAGATGAATAAGGCTCCCTTAATCAACATCAGAGAGAGTGTTGACGAATTGCTAGGAATCATACATACTGATGTAAGTATTCCTTTGACGACTTCTACTAGAGATGGATTCACCTAATTCATTACTTTTACTGATGATTACAATCAATATGGTTATGTATATCTTATTTAACATAAGCTTGAGGATTTTGAAGCATGTAAGGCCTACCAAAATGAAGTGCATAATCAACTCAAGAAGACCATTAAAGCGATCAAATTTGACCATGATGGTAAGTATATATGTCAAGAGTTTATGGATCATCTTAAAAGGTGTAGGACTGTCTCACAGTTCACTCCACCCGAGACACCATAACATAGCATGGTATTTGAGCAGAGGAATCACACCTTACTAGATATAGTATGGTCTATGATAAGTCTGAAGAGAGTCCCAATGAAATTCTAGGGATACACTTTAGAGTTCGTTAAATACAACCTTGATATGGTTCCAACAAATAAGGATAATAAGAATGTAACACCCGTTCCTTAGGTACATTTATTTATGTTATTAAAGTTTACTTTTTTGGGAATTATGGTTCTACGCGGGGGGTAGATGGCTAGTTACATAGGGCGTAAGTCATTAAATTCATGGGAGGATTTTATGCCCTACGCATGGCGTAACTCTAGTTACGCTGAGCTTAAGTGCGTAGGGTTTAAAATCAAATTGTAGGGTTATGAGCCATATTTAAGGACCTTAACCCTTTGAGGCCCTTCTTATGTTTAGCCTCTACTCCCATTGACACCCACCACGAAACCCTAATCCTCTTGAGCAAGTTTTGAGACTTTTGTTTGTTTTTTTGGTGCATATTGAAGTAGGAGAAGTCCATCCTTGAAGCTTGGTGAAGCTCAAGCTTGTATTCCAGAGTCTACATTGCATTATTCAGCCCCATAAGGTATAAATCTTGCACCTTGCTGATTCATGTGTTAGATCTTGTTAGCTTGTTGATTTTCATGCTCTTTTCTCCCATAATCTTGGTTCTTATGAGTATGAGCTACTCTAGACGTTGTGGTTGTCATTTCTTGATGTTTCTGAGGTTGATAAGTCATAAAAATGGGATCTTGACTATTATCCTTCACCCATGCATGAGTTTTTTTATACATCAGAACGTGTTATGAGTCTAGGGTTTGGCTTTGAGCTATATTTAGCCATGAAAATGCATAAATTTAGAAACTTTATCACTTTAGATTATTATTAGGACCATATCTGAGAAATAGATGGTTGGTCCTTAAGGATTATGAGTGAAAAATGGAAATGACTTAACAACGTAGTATGTAGGGCGTAAATTAGGTTACGCCTAACGTAGCCTGATGTTGCCCTGATCTTCACATCGGAAGCTCTACGCAACGCGTAGAGCATGGGTTATGCAAGGTGTTGCACCAAAAGGTGATTTTGGGGAAAAATGGGTATTAGGTTAAGTGGACCGGGGGGGGGGGGTTTAGTCTTGGAAGGGTAAAATGGTCCTTTACCCAGAAAGAGTAATATTGAAATAGGACCCTTGAGTATGGATGTTTACCTTAATTTTGATTAAGGTTTAACTGTGTTTATGATTAGCGGGAGGTGTCATATTATCACCAGCCCAAGTGTGAGATTATTTGTCTTCAGATTGAGGTGTGATTCTCGCTATACTCGTGGGTCGATAACACCAATGCCGAACCACTAGATTAAGTTTTTAGGATGCTATTTGTATTTGTGACTATTTCATGTGTATGCGTGTTTTATATGGGCTGGGATCGATTATATGGACTAGGCCTAAATGACATGGTCTGGGCCCGAATGTTTGGGCTGAGCCCGAAGCATGTATGTTCGGCTGGGCCCGTTCTTGTTTGATATATGGTATTTTGATGGAAACTCACTAAGCTTTGTGCTTACAGGATTGTGTTTAAATGTTTTAGGTACTTCTGGTTTAAAAGGATACAGGCCGACATTATCGCATTACACACCCTGGAATTTTATCCCGCACTACTTTTTGATTCATCATTGATGTATGAGAATACATTATCATACACTGATTATCTTTTATGAATGGATGTTGGTTTTTTGGTTATTTTATAAACAAATTTTTACCTTGAATTTTTGGGACGTTATAAGTTGGTATCTGTGCCTTGGTTTAAGGGATTCAGATACACTCTCGAGTGTGTTTGGACTCAAACTGAGGAAGTGGTAAAAATCTTTTAAAGAAAAACAGTATCTCTAAAAAGAGATTTATAAAATAAAAAGGGTGTGATGCATGCAATTAGCCGAGCTCAAGTAAGTATTTCCTGAAAATACTATATGTGTGTTATGTTTAGTGTCTTATATGTGAATCACATGTTAGATTAGGTCGAAGGATCTGCTCAGGATTGCATGATAGAATGCATGTTTAGGAGTGATGCCTTTATGCGTGATATATGAGGTGGTAGTAATGCATGCTAGTGATTAGAGATCTCTAGGAGTTTGTGAGATAAGATTGTCTGAATGTGTATTATCGTTGTCAATGCTCGAATGCTGCTTGCATCGTGATTTGGGAGAGATTCACTGATATCTATTAGCTATTAAGCGAATATAATAGGTTGCATACTACAAGGATTAAACAATCTTAGAGTGTTAGGTTAAACTCTATTTCACAACTCTTTTTTGAGTCCAACCGTTATAGTGTAAGATCTCATAGTCGAAGGATTGTTTAATATTTTTCGTATGCGATTGTATTCATGAGGTAGCTAAGGTGTTTCGGTGGAAGTTTTCTTTGCAAATGATAGTGGAGATGGGGGAGGGAATCCTAGGAAAATCTAGGAAAAATGTAGTAGCTTGTGAGTGTACTGTGTAGCGGGGTTTTTGGGAATTATTATGGAAGTAACTTAGAGGATTCATGATGATTCTTGAGGAAAGTGCAGATAGGTGTGCTCAACGCATAGGATTCTGATATGTGCATATTTAGTTCATATTAAGTATAGATTTTTATTCATTTATTAGCTAAATTATTGCATTTTATGGACAAAAGGTACTTAGAAGTGTTTGAATTATATTCTCAGTCCAAAAATGAAGCTCAGAAGCAGAAGGAAGCAGGAGAAGTGGTTGAGAGAACGAGAATGGAACAAAGAAGAAAAAAACACCAAAAATAGCACCTACTTGGCGAGTAGGGTCGACTACTCGGCGAGTCCAAGAGAAGATTCGAGAAGATAAAGACTCGGGATCCCAGAGACTTATCACAATACGGGGACTGAGAGATGGACTCGACGAGTCACCACCTGACTCGACGAGTCAGTTCGTATATATAAAGATAACTCCTCAGAACGATGGGGGAGAATTCTGGAACAATTCAGAAGAGTTTAGCTACGATAAAGAGGTCAGAAAAACCCTAGAAGACGACGAGAGAAGCTAGAATTCAATCCCGAAGGAGAATTGAGGCAAAATTTCATCATCTCACTTAATCTTTTGTTTTGACATTATGGTTAAACAATTAGACTTTGCTTGTTTGCTGTTATTTACTTCAATTATGAGCTAAAACCTTTAGACTTCTGTTTGGGGATACAAAATTGATACTATGGTTTGATTGATTGGTAGGATTAATTCTAAGTTGGTGATTTTTGTTATTTTAGCTTGTTAAAGAACCTTATGTGTGAATAATAATTAATTTTCTGTTAATAGGAAGATAATTGATTAGCATGAACATCTATTGATTATCAATCTCATATGCTATGTGATCACTTTGTCAGATGTCTAGGATTAATGAACATGAAACTAGAGTTAATAAGAAAATTGAGTAAATTCATGTGCAAGCTTGTGTGATGACCATCAACAAGAAGTTAATTAAAAGATTAAATTAGTTAACTGTTGCAAGTCTAAATTAACCCGAATAATTAATCTAGTAAATCTAATTGAATTAGACAACTGGCCACTGTTTAAGTTAATTTATTTGCTAAGGATTAGTGTAGTGAATGCGAATCTAATCACTTGAATCGGTAACCAACAAGAGAATTAATCCATTACACCATTACCTTGAAATCAACCATAGGATCAATTGAGTTGAACTAAACAGAAGTTCCTTCCCAATTATTGAATCTAGTTAGTTCTTTGTTTCTAGTTTTTAAATTAGTAATAGTTAGCAAGTTTCTAGTCTTGTAAAACTAGAGAAAACCCCTACTTATTAATTAATTTAGATAGGATTAGTTTTTAGTTTTAATTTGCCGTTCCCTGTGTTCGATACCCTACTTATTCAACTATACAACAATTAATAGGTTCACTGCCTTTGCGTGTTATTTTATAATTAAAAGTAGGTTTAAAACTAAGTGAGTTTGCACACATCAAGTTTTTTGCGCCGTTGCCGGGGAACGGTTCTAAAATTAACATTAAATTCTAATTTAATCGATCCTTTGTGTGGGATTTATCTTACACAAAGTTATTTTAAAAGGTAATTCAGTAAGTAGAACTAGTCTTAATAAAATTCTGTTTTTAGAGTAACTAGAAAAATTTTCTGTTTTTGCCTTGAACTCGTCGAGTGCACTCGTGCCGACTCGGCAAGTACATCGCTGTTACAACTTTAATTTTTATTTTATTTTTGTTCTTTTTACGCGTTTTCTGTTTTATTTACAGTTGTTTCATGACCCGAGGATCTGATACACCTCTGGTCCCTCCTCTTGAAGACCCGGAATCTGCACTAAGGAGGAGCAAAGGCAAAACCGTTGGAGAAACCGCTTCTTCAAAGAACTCACCACTCAAAAACCTAAAGTCCGTTTTTAGCAAGAAGAGGAGCAGCAAATCCGGAGCATCCAGTGCCTCTTTGACAATCGAAGACCTAATTCAAGAAGATATCGAGAACGAGACCGAGGAAGAAGAAGAGCCCACATACGAGCACGACTCCGAGTTTGAAGACGATTTAGCTATCACTATGGCTAATATCGATAAAGTCCCCATGGGGGAATGGAAGAAGAGGATGCGCGATGACACCGGCCTGGGACTTGTGCAGCCCGCAATTCCCGCGACCGCTACTTTCGAACTAAAAGGCCATATTCTCGCCCAACTCAAGGAGATCCCTTTTTATGGGAAGGATCACGAAGACGCCTACAAGCACTTGGACGAAGTGAATGATGTGGCTGACTACTTCAATGTACCGAATGTCCCCCGCGAGACCTAGCTTCTTCACATGCTTCCAGTCACGTTCAAAGGAGCTGCAAAGGATTGGCTAAAGTCACTTCCTCCCGGATCGGTCACCACATGGGCTAAGATGAAAGAAGAGTTCATAGACCACTTTTGCCCGCCCTCCAAAATAGCCAAGCTAAAGAAAGCCATTGCCAACTTCGAGCAACAACCCGGAGAATCTCTTTATGAAGCTTGGGAAAGGTACAAGAGCTTGCTTAGAAATTGCCCACACCATGACCTTAATAGCCAACAAGAGGTCTCTATTTTCTATGATGGGGTCAATGTCACCACAAGGCAATTGCTCGATTCTCAAGGCCCGCTCACGAAGAAGGCGCCCCCGGTAATCAAAGAGCTAATTGAAGAATTCTCTAATCACTCTAGAGAATACCACAATCCAAGAAATGAAGTAAGTCGGGGGGTAGTGAACTCGGCAAGTGATAGCATGGCGGCGGTGATAGCTAAGCTTGATAATCTAGATAGGAGGATGACAAAAATGGATCAAACAATCCATGCTATTCGGGTTGGATGTGAGAATTATAGAGGGCCCCATCTCACAAAGGATTGTGATTTGGATGAGAATGGAAACAAAAAGGCTCAAGTATTCTATTCAAGTGGCGATCAATACGATGTAAATTCGCGGAAACCGAAGAAGGAATGGCTCCCATACGAAGAATATACGAAGATGGGAAAGAAAGCCGATTTAGAAGAATTGTTCACTAAATTCATAGCCGTGTCCGAAAAGAGACACAACGATCACAATGCTGCAATACACGAGACCAGAAACATGCTAAGGAATCAGCAGGCATCCATTCTCAACATTGAGAAATAGCTGGGACAGCTTGCACATCAAGTGAACGAAAGAAGACGGGGTCAACTTCCAAGTAATACCGAAACCAATCCTAGAATGGAGAATGTGAGTGCAGTGACCTCCAGAAATGAAGAGATTGTCACACATGCACAAAAGATCTCCAAGAGGAAGACAGAAAAGGCAGAAGAGTCGGCTCCAGCTAAACCCGACCTGACTCGCCGAGTCCCTCTAATGGACTCGACGAATCCATGCGTAAATGACAAAACTGTCATTCCCTTAAAGCTATATAATCCTCCTTTTCCATTCCCAATCAAAGCCATGCCTGTGGAAAAAGTTGAAGCCTATAGAGCCTTTATGAAGCATGTTAAAGCCCTCCAAGTCAATGTGCCATTTATAGAGACGATGCTCACAACACCCAAGTACTTCAACTTACTAAAAAGTCTCTTTGCTGCTAGGAAAGACTTGGCTGAAGAAGCGGAAATAATATTGAGTGAGCTACCCGAAAAGAAGGGCGATTCGGGGAGTATTATAATTCCGTGCCAGTTTGGAAATACATTTGTCACTCAAGCGTTGACCGACTCAGGTGCAAGCATCAATCTGATGCCTTTCTCTTTCTTTAAGAAGTTGAATTTACCGGAGCCAAGACCGGTAAACATGAAGATCCATTTGGCGGACAAGACAACAATTCATCCACAAGGAGTTTGTGAGGATCTTCTCATTAAAGTCGACAAGTTCATTTTTCCAGTAGACTTTGTGGTGGTTGACATGGAAGAAGACCCCAAAATTCCAATTATTTTGGGGAGATCATTTTTAAACACCGCATGTGCTTTAATTGATGTATGTGAGTCTACACTAACGTTGAGGGTAGGTGACGAGTCCGCAATCTTTAGAGCCGTACCAGAAGCCAAGCAAGAAGAGGAAAGAAAAGAAGAGATCTCATTTATCCATTTGGATGATGAGATACTACAAAAAGAACTTGAACTCTTGCAAGAAGAAGATCCAAGCAAGTTTTTGCTACATTCTGGAGAGGATGGAGATGTTAACAAGGACTTGGAGGAGATAGAAAAGCTACTGGGAGGAGCTTACTCGGAAAACACAGAGGAAATAGTGGAAAACGATCCGACTCGCCGAGTCACTCTCCTGGACTCGACGAGTCCAGTCGAAATCACCAACAACTTGGACGACTTAGATCTGCTTGTTGCTAGTTCTATGCATATTCTGGACTTTTTTTCATGATTCTTCAGAAGAACATACAGCAGAAGGAGAAATGGACACGGAAGTTCAACACGCCCATATATATAATGTCTTGATGCAATTCCGCTTGAAGATGAGGTAAGCACAGAAAAAGAGGAGAAGGAAAAGGATAGGAGAGTGGAGGCTGATCAACCATTCATTACCAAACCTAGAGCACAAACCTTCACAAAATATGAAGTAATTAAGTTTGAGAAAAAGGAGGTGCAAGAGAAGGTGAAAAAGAATGGGGTGAAGCAGAAAAAGAGGAGAAGGGAAGCCCAAGCAACCGAGGATGATGCTGTGAAAAAGAAGAGAGAGGAATCAAAATGGGCTTACAAAAAGAAGATTCACGCTTACAAAACAAAGTACAAACCACAAAAGACTAGACGTGCATTCCCGATGCTGGAAGATGACAAGACGTAGATGGGAAGGAGTCCAGCTAACGACTCCTTAAAAAGAAGCGCTTGGCGGGAGGCAACCCGTTATTTAGAGTTTGCTTTCTTTTACCTTTTTAGTTTTGTTTGAATTTTTTTTCGTTTCTTAGAATTTTAATTCTCCAAATCATCGGACATGTCTCTTGAGAGTGCGTATGGACTAAGTGTGGGGTGGAATACATTTTCTTTTCTAAATAAATGACAAAAACTTTATAATATTTGAATTGTTTGCAAGAGACTCGCCGAGTCTGACCATGACTCGACGAGTCCATTTAGATTTCAGAAAAAATAAGATCGCGACCAAACTCGCCGAGTCTGACCCTGACTCGACGAGCCGGTATTATTTACAGAAAAAATAATAATAATGAAATTACTTTTACAACCGGTAACTAGGGTTTTAACCCTAAAGAAATCAGTTTCTTTTTCACAACACGCCGTGCGCCTCCCTCCAACATTTTCTCTCAAGCATTCATCTTCTTCAATTCTTCTTCCATTGTTCTTCAAGTTTTTCAAGTTCTATCACTAAAGGTAACTAATTTCTTCCTATTTTCTGTTAGAAGCATGATTTTAAGATGATCTAGGGTAGTAATTTCATAGAAAACCCGCTTTTGAAGAATAGTGAATTTTTAGGGTATCGATTTTTCATGAATTATGTTGTTTTACATGACTATTCTTGCTCTAATACCTTATAGACATGCCCCTGGACAAAACCCTTGAAGTAATTTTGAGATTTCATGGTTCAATTTAGACCGACTCGCCGACTGACTCGCGCAGTTCTTGCGACTCGCCAAGTCGTTTATGGACTCGACGAGTCGAGTCGGGGACACAAGAGTGACTTATTTTAATGATTTTCTGTGTTTGCTTGGTTTTATGTTCTGTGTTGTGCAGGGAAAATGTTTCACAGGGGGCAAGGTTCAAGTGGACGCCAAGGAGATTTTCCTTTGTTAAATTTCCCTCAAATTGAATCCGCATCTACTATGACGAGGTGGAGGAAGAAATTGGCTGAAGTAAAGAAGAAAGAAATTTATGTGCCCAACAGAATTGATTGGGGTTGGTTGCAAAGCGTGCGCTATGAAGAGGAGTTGGCTCCTTATCTTTTAAAGGAGTTTGTTTATGAGGTAGAGACGATGGTATGCGATGGGTGGAGCCGGGTCTTCCGTATTCAAGAGCCGGTGTACCGGGAGCTTTGCGTGGAATTTTTCTCCACGGTATCTTTTCGTGGGGGGGATGACTACTATCACCCAACAAGTGTCAGTTTCTGTCTTGGGGGCGAGTTTCATAAGTGCTTCGTTGTTGACTTGGCTTGTCGGATGGGTATTTATGACCGGTCATTGGTGTCGACCGCTGTTTTCCGTGCATTTATGGAACACTCTCACAAAGTGTTCCCCGATGGAGTGATGAGCACGGGTTGGTGGAATACGATTGCCAACAAAGTGTACATTCCGAAATCAGCCCAGGAAGGAAGCATTCGGTCGCCTACACACCGCCGTATCCACCGCCTTATTTCCACCACCATTAACCAAAGGAAGGATGATGACAAGGTTTCTAACCTTGATGTCTTCTACTTATGGAGCATTATCACACCCGATACTTTCTGCAATATTCCTTGGTGTTTAGCTTCATACTTGGCTGAGGGTGCGGTCAAAGACTGCAATACATCGAATATTAATGGTGGAATGTTTGTCACACGACTCGCTAATTCATTTGGGTTGATGACCCGTGGCGCGTGGAACTTGATGACTATGATTCCTACCCCTCCATTCAATCCTATTCTTTTTAGGAGGGCTAGGATCATTGAGGACTATGGTGGAGGTCATTATGCTATCCCACATGATGATCATGTTGTTGGTCCCGAGGCGCCGGGAAGGAGGGTCCGGTCGAGGCGAGAGCGTGATGTAGAGGATGAACCGCCGGTGATTCCGATAGACAATGATGAGGTACCAATGGATTGGTATAATGTTGAGATGAGGCGGTTACAAGATCAAATGGCGCGGGGTATCAACTTTAGCAATCAATCACATATTCAACTTTTTGACCACTTCAACATTCCGCATATTGATGGTGGTAACTTCCCGTATATTCTGTCGTGGGAAGAGGTGATCAATGCGAGAAGGAGCGGTGTGAGTGGAAGTGGAGCGGTGCCGAATCATGACGATGATGAGGAGGATTAGTTTCTTTGTGTTTTTATTGAACACTTTTTATCTTTGTTTTTTTTCTTGTTCTTATTTGGTGTGTTTGGAATTTGTTTAAAATTTTTACTGTTTGGGTTGATGTTTGATTGCCTTGATTATTTTTCAGAATTGAATTAGGAGTGCTTGCATAGAAGGGTTAGAGTTATAGAGTCAAGAGGGTTATAAAGAGTGAAAGAGAGTCAAGAAAAGGAAGCATTAGAGTCAAAGTGTCGAGTCTGGTCCTTAGGGACATGAACGAGTGAGTCCAGAAGTGAGGAGAAATTTTGAAGATTAATTAGAGGCTGGAACAAATACAGAATATCATTTTTTTCGTCCAACGGTCTACTCGTCGAGTGCACTAAACAGACTCGACGAGTCGCCTTGTAATCTCACATATTCGAAGATGTCCGCGCTTATACTCGACGAGTAGCATATATGACTCGACGAGTCATTGATTTTTATACCGTGAGGACTGTTGATTTGATGCTGATGAGTGTACCACTTGACTACTTATTCTTCCATACCGATTCTTGAAGATCTTACACTGTTTCCCCTGCATATTTGGAGCCTGCCACATGAGATTTTGATACCCAAGTCATGGATGAGCTGTTCCCATGTCTAAAGTCAATTGAAGATGGAGCTGAAGAGAATAGATATCAACCTCGCCACTACTATCCCAGGGGAGTTTGTTCCAATTCCCTCTATATATTTGCATTTTTATTTTTTGCATAATATGCAATGAGGGCATTGCATAAAATACGTGTGGGGTAGGGGGTTGATCAAATATTAGAAAATTTAGAATCTTAATTTAGGCTAATTTTAAAAAATTCTTGCAAACCAAAAATATTACTTAGGATTTAATTTAGAAAATGTTGGTAAAAGCAAATTAGGATTCCATGTTAGAATTGTGTTGATGATTGCATGAAAACCCAAATGTTTAGTTGAGCCTATACACGTTCTAGTGCATTTGTGGCGTCCTTATTCCAGTGAAATGATGGGACAAAAACACGACCCTGCTCAGCCTGAGGGATGCAATATGTTTAGCAGCCTAAACCTAAAATGTATACAGGAAAATTATTATCGTTAGCCAATAAAGGTTGAGGTTGAGCGCCCTTGATTAAGCATGTAGGTTTATTGAGTGAAAAAAGAGAGGTACATGTAAAAAAAAGAGAGAATTGCAAGAAAAGTTGAAGAATTTTGGAGCAAATAAAGTGAAGATCAAAAGATCAAAATTCCAAGAAATTCAAAGAGTTGAAGATATCAAAAATCAAACAATAAAGGTGGTGAATTTAAAGAGATCAAAGATCAAATTATCAAGGAAGTGAAAAATTCAAAAGAGCTCCATAGTGGTATCGAAAATTTGTAATTCTAGATTATGTATGCTTGGGTTGCTCAATTAAAAATACCTTGAGGGTAAGAGGTTTTCTACGGATGGAATCGGAGGGTTGCATAAAATGAGCATAGTTCGGGGTGAGTGGGCAAATGTTTATGGGGATTGTGAGTATGGGGGGTACTTAGGACAAATTTAGACACAAATGCATGCGTTGCGGTCTTGGCATAATGGCTGGGTTAGATTGGAATTGTCATATGTGATTCTAATGTTTAAAATTCAGTTTTGCTTGGGGGCAAGCAAATGTCAAGTGTGGGGTATTTTGATATGTTCATATTTAGTTCATATTAAGTATAGATTTTTATTCATTTATTAGCCAAATTATTGCATTTTATGGACAAAAGGTAGTTAAAAGTGTTTGAATTATATTTTTGGTCCAAAAATGAAGCTCGGAAGCAGAAGGAAGCTGGAGAAGCAGTTGAGAGATCGAGAATGGAACAAAGAAGAAAAAAACACCAAAAATAGCAACTACTCGGCGAGTCCAAGCGAAGATTCGAGAAGATAAAGACTCGGGATCCCAGAGACTTATCACAATACGGGGACTGAGAGATGGACTCGACGAGTCGCCACCTGACTCGACAAGTCGGTTCGTATATATAATGATAACTCCTCAGAACGATGGGGGAGAATTCTGGAACGATTCAGAAGAGTTTAGCTGCGATAAAGAGGTCAGAAAAACCCTAGAAGACGACGAGAGAAGCTAGAATTCAATCCTGAAGGAGAATTGAGGCAAAATTTCATCATCTCACTTAATCTTTTGTTTTGACATTATGGTTAAACAATTAGACTTTGCTTGTTTGCTGTTATTTCCTTCAATTATGAGCTAAAACCTTTAGACTTCTGTTTGGGGATACAAAATTGATACTATGGTTTGATTGATTGGTAGGATTAATTCTAAGTTGGTGATTTTTGTTATTTTAGCTTGTTAAAGAACCTTATGTGTGAATAATAATTAATTTTCTGTTAATAGGAAGATAATTGATTAGCATGAACATCTATTGATTATCAATCTCATATGCTATGTGATCACTTTGTCAGATGTCTAGGATTAATGAACATGAAACTAGAGTTAATAAGAAAATTGAGTAAATTCATGTGCAAGCTTGTGTGATGACCATCAAAAAGAAGTTAATTAAAAGATTAAATTAGTTAACTATTGCAAGTCTAAATTAACCCGAATAATTAATCTAGTAAATGTAATTGAATTAGACAACTGGCCACTGTTTAAGTTAATTTATTTGCTAAGGATTAGTGTAGTGAATGCGAATCTAATCACTTGAATCGGTAACCAACAAGAGAATTAATCCATTGCACCATTACCTTGAAATCAACCATAGGATCAATTGAGTTGAACTAAACAGAAGTTCCTTCCCAATTATTGAATCTAGTTAGTTCTTTGTTTCTAGTTTTAAAATTAGTAATAGTTAGCAAGTTTCTAGTCTTGTAAAACTAGAGAAAACCCCTACTTATTAATTAATTTAGATAGGATTAGTTGTTAGTTTTAATTTGTCGTTCCCTGTGTTCGATACCCTACTTATTCAACTATACCACAATTGATAGGTTCACTGCCTTTGTGGGTTATTTTATAATTAAAAGTAGGTTTAAAACTAAGTGAGTTTGCACATACTCGAGTCGAGGACAGTCACGATGATTCTAAGGAACTTATAGAGTGTGAGTTTCTTCGTGTGTATTTTGATTGTTTGCGTACTATATTTTAGTAGGGTGATGACACATGGTGGAGCAAGAGGTTCAGGAGGTGGTTCCGGTTCATGCTTAGGTACCGAACCAATTGATGAGGGACTATATGAGTTCATGGCATTGAAGATTACATGTGGTGTCCTTGATGCGACCCCCATGATGTTCGGGACGATCAAGGAAGGGATTGTTAAGATGATGGAGGAGCGTTTTCGGATATTTCGTGCTAAGATGTCTGTTGGAAAGTTTGTACAGACTGTTGAGGTGCAGTAACCAACGAGGGAGTTCCAGGACCTGTGCCAAACGTTTGAGACTGTGGTGGAGATCACCTCAAAGGTTCAGGAGAGAGCTTTACTAGGTCTACAATATGTCGTAGATGAGGAGATGTAGAATAATCGGTACCACAACATGCTGAGACCGAATATTAGGGAAATTGTTAGCTTTTTAGCTTGTCAGAAATTAGATGATATGATAGCTAGAGCCCGGGAGCGGGAGGTTGACTTGGAGTACCTCAGGAGTTGGAAGGCAGAGTAGGTGCAGGTAGTTGGGGGTCCTTCGAAGAGACCAAATACTTCTGATCAACGATGTATAGGCCAATTGGGTCGGGGCCGATGTGGTAGATGTGGTAGAGTTCATGAGGGGAATTGCCAAGAGAAGGGTGATCGCTGCTTAAACTTTCGCAAGACAGGTCATTTTATCAAGGATTTTTCTAAGGATCGGGTCTGATTTTCTTTCATTGCAATCAAATGGTTTACAAGAAGGACGGTTATTAAAGACTACAGTGAGGAGCAGTGATGACACCCGATCCAACTACATTGAGGATCACATATGGCCGTGAAGGCATGGCAACGACCCATGTGGTAAAGAGTAGGGCTTTTCAGCTGATAACCAAGGAGGCGCATGTGACTTTTGATGTGGTCACAAGTATGTTTTCCATTTATTACTCATTTTCATTATTTTAATGCTTATGTTTAATGTTGTGATGTTTAGAGACGTTCTTAGTGATTGGGTTGCTTGCTTTGTTTCTTTTAGATTTGGGTGCTACTCGATCTTTTATGTTTCTTATGCTCAACAAGAGGTTTGATGATACTCCTGGTGAGCTAGATTGTCTTTTGGAGGTTGAGAATGCCGATGATCATTCAGTGGGAGTTTTGAAGGTTCATCGGGGTTGTATATTAGAGGTCTTTAGTGAGAGATATTCGATTGATTTGGTTCCCATTCCGTTATGTGAGACGAAGGTGATTGTGGGTATGGACTGGTTGAGCCCTAACGTGGCTATGATTGACTGCAAGCACCAATTAGTGAGAGTTCGAACCCTAAGTAAGGGATAACTAGTTATTCATGGAGAGAGTGCTCATCATGTGTCGAATCTTTGTTCAAGTACAAGGGCTAGGAGGTATCTTCAACATGGATGTTATGGATTTTGGCTTCTATGTTGGATACCCGAGTTAAGGGGAAGACGACCGTTGTTGATACGCCCGTTGTTTGGGATTACCCCAAAATGTTTCATGAGGATTTTCCCAGAGTGCCTCCCAAGCGACACGTTAAGTTCCGGATTGATTTGACTCTGTATGTGGCTTCGATAGCCAAGGCACCCTATTGTTTAGTGCCACTGGAGATGCAAGAGTTGTCTATGCATCTGCGGGAGCTGCTAGACAAGGGGTTTATCAGAACGAGTAGTTCGCCTTGGGGAGCACCGATCCTGTTTGTGAAAAAAGGACGGTTCACATAAGATGTGCATTGATTTTCGAGAGTTGAATAAATTAATGAAGAAGAACCGTTATCCACTCTCGAGGATTAATGATTTGTTCGATCATATGCAGGGTGCATCTTGGTTCTCCAAGATTCATTTGAGTTCAGGTTACCATAAAATGAGAGTCTGAGATGAGGACATTCATAAGACATCTTTTAGAACTTGATATAGTCATTACGAGTTTGTAGTGATGCCTTGTGGGCTCACCAATGCACCAATGACATTCATGGATCTCATGAATAGGGTTTGTATGCCAATGTTGGACTGGTTGGTGATTGTCTTTATTGATGATTCTTGGTCTATTTCAAGAGCATGGAGCAACATGTTGATACTTATAAAAGGTTTTAGAGACTCTGAGGAGGGAGAGGCTATGTGCCAAATTCTCCAAATATGAGTTCTGGTTGCGTAAGGTGCAGTTCTTGGGGCATCTTGTCAATCAGAAGGGTATATTGATTGATTCAGCCAAGATTGAGGCCTTAATGCAGTGTAAGGTTCCGAGGTCTGCATCTGAGATTCAGAGTTTCCTTGGCCTAGTAGGGTATTACCAGAGTTTTATTGAGAATTTCTCCGGGATTGAAGTTTCGTTGACCAGATTGATAAAGAAGGCAGTCACATTTCGTTGGAGGTCTGAGCAGCAGGTGACATTGGAGACCTTGAGGCAAAAGTTATGTAAGGCTCTGATTTTGACTATACTCAAGGGTGTGGAAGTTTTTGTGGTTTATTGCGTTGCTTCGATCACAATTTTGGTTGTGGTGCTTATGTAGAGGGGTCATGTGATTGCTTATGCTTTGAGGCAGTTGAAGCCTCATGAGGCGAATTACCTTACGAATGATCTGTAGTTAGGGGTTGCGGTTTTCACCCTAAAGATTTGGCAACATTACCTTTATGGGGTTCGTGTACCATTTATGCAGATCATAAGAGCTTGAGGTACTTGATGGATCATCCAAATTTGAATATGAAGCAATGTAGGTGTCCTGATGTAGTGAAGGACTACAATTGTGAGATTTTATACCACCCTAGGAAGGCCAACGTGGTGGCCGATGCACTGAGTCGCAAGGTGACTAGTGCACCTATTCGAGATCTATTTTTGAGGATTACGTTGGTTACCCCATTTCTCTAGCATATTCGTGAGGCTTAGGTTGAGGCTATGAAATAGGAGAACTATAATAGTGAGTGTATCATGAGTCAGGTTTCCTCTTTTAATAACGATAGTCGAGGGTTATTGACCTTGCATCGGAGGGTTTGGGTCCCATATTTGGATGGTACATGACATATACTGATGGAGGAGGCACATAAGTCAAAGTTTTCGATTCATCTGGGTACGAAAAAGATGTAGAAAGACCTCCGACCCGATAATTGGTGGCCCTGCATGAAGTATAACGTGGGTTGGTATGTGGAGAGGTGCTTGACTTGTCGGAGAGTCAAGGCCGAACATTAGAGGCCTCACGGCAAGATGCAACTGCTGGATATTCCCATGTGGAAATGGGAGCAAATTGCTATGGACTTCATAACAAAGTTACTACGGATCACACGTGGGGTAGATTTGATTTGGGTCATCATGGATCAATTGACCAAGAGTGAACAATTTATCCTTATTCAAGAGAGTATTTATGCAGAGAAACTGGCTGATATCTAAATTCGTGAGGTGGTAGCACGACATGGGGTGCCAGTTTCAGTGATGTTGGATCGGGATGTTTGTTTTACCTCTAGATTTTGGAGGAAATTCCATGAGGAATTGGGTACTCAATTGCATTTTAATGCATCTTATCATCCCCGGATTGATGGGCAGAGCGAGTGGACGATTCAGACGCCCGAGGATATGCTTTGGGAATGTGTGTTTGATTTTGACAGGATTTAGGATATGTATATACCCTAGCCTGAGTACTCCTACAACAATAGTTATCATTCTAATATTGACCAACCTCCTTTTGAGATGCTTTATGGGAGGAAATGTTGGACCTCGATTTGTTGGGGCGAGGTTAGAGAACGAGTAATGGGGAGTATTGAGGTGGTACTCAAGACTACTAAGCTGATTCAGCAGGTGTGCGGGAGGATTTAGACCATGCAGGGTCGTTAGAAATGCTATGCAGACAGTCAGCGTTCAAATCTCGAGTTTTTCAGGTTGGGGATTTTGTGCTACTGAAGGTGTCGCCTTGGAAAGGCGTTATCCAGTTCAGGAAGCGGGGCAAGTTGGGCCCCATATTTGTCACAATCTTCAAATTTTAGAGTAAGCAAGGTCAAAACCCTAACCTAGTACAAGTGAAACCACATTGCAATCCTTGTTGCATTGTATCCTCTATAGTCTTAAAGACATGTTTATAAGCTATTAACTAAATATAGTTTGAAACCTAAGTTGATTTAAGTTATTATAAATGTAACATCCTGAATTTCCAGGTATATTAATTTATTTAATTATTTTGGAAATTGTGGAGGAACTCGGCGAGTTGGAGCCAAGACTCGCCGAGTAGGGTCGCGGATGTTCATCCGGGTTCACGTCCGGACTCGGCGAGTCCATTAGTGGACTCAGCGAGTCCACGCTATTTAATGAAACCCTAATTCCCCGGGTTTGGAGCCTATTTAAGGGCACTTATAGCCTCCCATTGCGGCTACCAGTCCCTTGAGAGAACCGTAAGTGAGCTAAATCGTTGTGAGGGAGAAGAAATCAATTTTTGATCCTTGTACCTTTGGTTTAGCAAGAAGAAGGTGACAAGAGCAAAGAGGAGGTGCGATTCAGGCAGTTACAGAGTTCAGAGAATTCATTTTGAGGTAATTGTTCGAACCTCCTTCAGTTTTGGTGTTGATCTTTAGAGTTAGGGTTTTCTAACCCCCTTTGGAGAGTGATTATGTGGAGCAAATGGTCCCTCTTCGAGTTTGTGCCTTGGATCTGGACTCAAAGAGGTCCAGAGACCTTAACCCTTGGAGCTTTATGGATCAGTTTGGGGTTATTGGACTTAGGTTGCCATTTTTGGGACTAAATCTCCTTTTGATGCCTTGTTGTGGTTGTACAAGCATCAAGTTTCGAACTTTACGTGACATTCATGCTTGGGGAGGCCAGATCTATGGTTTGGGGAAACAAATCTGACCTCAGGAGGTCAGTAGAGTTTGTGCATGGCATGAACTCGCCGAGTTGTTCTGGAGACTCGGCGAGTAGGGTAAGGGTTTCACGTAAATTGTTCAGTGAGTAGACTTACCAAGTTGGGGGATGACTCAAAGAGTCAGGAGGGAGTTAGAGGACTGGAGTTCAAGGCGGTACTTGCCGAGTTGTTCTTGAGACTCGGCGAGTTGAGTCGGGGTGG
Source organism: Lactuca sativa (assembly GCF_002870075.4). Taxonomy (NCBI): domain Eukaryota; kingdom Viridiplantae; phylum Streptophyta; class Magnoliopsida; order Asterales; family Asteraceae; genus Lactuca; species Lactuca sativa. The sequence goes on from NC_056627.2 coordinate 279,333,022, forward strand.
CCCCGCGATTCATGACTGGTATGACTCGTCGAGTATAGGGAGGGACTCGGCGTGTCAAGCGGGACAAAGAGTTAAAGGACATGTGAGAACTCGCCGAGTCACCAGGGCGCACTCGGCGAGTAGGGTCAAAGTGGGAACGTTGACTTTTGTTGACTTTTAGGGTTTGGTCATCAATGGAGTCCTTGTGACAAGAGGGGAAGGTAAAATGGTCTTTTACCTTTCTGAGGGTGCCAATGGCAGGTTGAGTCTAGTCTCGAGAGTTATATTTATAAGAGTATTTATTTATGTGAATAGGAGGAGGCTAGGCAATATTTTCCATCGAGTCAGAGATTTACCAAGACGCTTGAGGTGAGTCTTCTCACTATACTTTACCTAGTGTGGTAACAGAGTTATGTAACAGAGTACTATAGAGTTATATGCCAGTGTATTTGCATGTTATTTATGTGTTGTGATTTATTGTGATATGTGATATGCATGATTCAGAGTTATAGAGTTGGGACTTTCGGGTCCCTAGAGTTAGGGCCAGAGGGCCCACAGAGAGTTGGGGCTGGAGGTCCCCACTGAGACACATTGACCAGAGGGTCGATAGAGTTACAGCCTTGAGTGGCTATTATGTGTTTGAGTGGTATTTTGGGGAACTCACTAAGCTTATGCTTACAGTGTTATGTGTTATATGTTTCAGGTACCAGTGATGACCGCAGGAAGGCGCCGACTTGATTCGTACACACACATGGGATTTTATGTATTTTGATCTTAGGAGATATTTTGTGAAACAAAGACATGATACTATGACATTTTATGAATAAATGAGTTTGTAAAAATGTGTTTGGAAATGCGAAAAATTGTTTTAATTTTTACGGTGTTACAATAAACTAACATAAGTTAAAAGACTAAGGTTTAAACCATAAAATAAACCACCATTTATGAGATTTCGGTCCAAAGAATCTAGGACTTGGAGATTTCGGCCAAGGAATTAGGAATCAAAAGTAGTTTTCGGTTCTAAACTCATGACACATTGGGTTTTCGGTCACCATGACCGAAATTTATAAGGCTAAGCCCATTAGGGCCAAAAACATAAAGGTAAAGGACCGAAAACTAAATCGTAAGGTCCATCAAGGACTGTAAACACTACCCTACACACACACACACACACATATATATATATATATATATATATATATATATATATATATATATATATATATATATATGTATATGTTCAACCGTGAACACAATTGATTTCTAACTTTTTAGACCGTAAACACCCTCACTTTTGCTCTCAAGTATCATGCGTAAATATCATATACTCATAAAATTCTTACCCATATCTTCTTATTTTCGCCAAGAACACCAAAGAACAATCTTCAAATCTTCAAGCTTACACTGAAAACACCCCAAACCCACCGAAAACGCCTAGAATTCTTTCAAATAATTCCTAAGGCATTTTGTAAGTATTTCTTAAATAATTAAGTGTTGTCTAACACTTTAAATTATTATTTAATTTATTTAAATTAATATCTTATTAATTTAAATACGATATCGTGTATAATTATTATTAGGACACGACTACGCATGTGGGTTCTAACCCGAGGATCATCGCTATCAACTCGTATCCAAACACGAACGTGCATTCGAGGTGAGTTCATACCCCTACATTTTCACTATTTTTCCATGTTTTTAGGGGGGAGGGGGAATACAAGTACAATACAATTAATTTTTTTTAACATTTAAATGATTTCAAACGATTTCGAACCATGTCAAACTATTTCAATTGATTCAAACTATTTCAAACTGTTTCAAATTACTTCAATTATTTTTTACCTTTGTTTTCCAAAATACATGTTTATATATATATATATATATATATATATATATATATATATATATATATATATATATATATATATATATATATAAAATTTGTTAGATAACCATTTTGTAACATGTCGAGCAAAAGGGTATTTTCACAAACCTTTTATTTTCACTTTATACACACTGTTAAATTCCAAGGGTTTTCAATTAATTACATAATATATACATAAAATATAATAGGTAGAGTTTGGGAAACACTACACTATTGTACTAAGTTCAAGAACACTATACATAAACAAGTATATATATATATATATATATATATATATATATATATATATATATATATATATATATATACTATAATAGGTATAGTTTATGAAACACTACTCTATCTCACTAATTCAAGGATACACTATTTTTCTAGTTCAATGAAACACTAATAAAATATTTATTTAAGTATAATTATTTTGTAATACAAGTACATTACTAAAGGGAATGCTTACATCTTTCAAGTACAAAAGAACACTAGTACACTATACGTAAACTAGTTAATACAAGGTTGTGAGGCACTACTTCGTTATACCCATCATGGTACATGTTAAAGTCCTATAAATTATAACCAGAGTCTACTTGAGGGAGAGCGTGAATTTGTGCATAGATCTATACGAGACTGACAATCCTGCACCTCAACTGTTAGCTACAGTTAGGCCGGCAGGCCAGGGGTGACAAATATCATCTCATTCCGACGCTTGAAAAACATCGTGCAGGCCAGTAGTCATTTTAGCATGGTTATAAGAAACTCACGGTAGTATCAACTAAGACGTTTTAGTTTCGAGTAATACATAGCTTCCAATGGTTTTATTTTAATAATAGAACTAAACTACACTACTTTTCTAGCACTATGAACTTACATTTTAGAAAGGACCTTTAATGCAAATTATATGATCCCTTAATAATACGTTAGGATTATATACAAATAGGATCTGATAGGCAGTAGAATGTGTGATTTCCGCTTTACTTCCTGTTCCTTGTTTGTTGTGGTCTTAAAGAAGATCCACACAGTCTACTATCCATTCTATCTTGGCTATATATGACTTGTATACACTTAGTAATCATAGGGGAAAAATGTATGGGTCAAGTCACTATATACAAGAACAATACACTATTTTCTAACACAGAACATATATTTCCGTGGAAAATATATATCTATATAGTTTTATTATATAATAAAACTACAAGTATACTATTTCAAAGTACATTAACATGCATACATTTGGGTCTTAAGGTCGAAAGGCTACATCTCATTTTAATAAGAATATATTGGACTTTCTGAAAGAACACACTCACTTTTCCAAAAAGGACTTTTACTATTAACTATGTAATTACCTAGTGAATACATTAGGGTTATATACAATAAAGATCCGACATGTAGTCGAATGGGTGATTTCCGCCTCATTTCCTGTTCCTTGTTTGGTTGTGGGCTTAGGGCAGAACCACACAATTGACTGTCTGATCGATCTGGATTATATATAACTTGGATGCACTAAGTATACGTAGAAGGAATTAGTATGAGTCACATTACTTACATTTCATTACATCAAAAAAATATAGGATTTTCTAAGGGAAACACACTAAGGTTTTTAAGGAACAAAGTACATATTTTCTAAATCAAATGCTTATGAACTCACGAACTTAAATGTTGATACACTTTCAAAATCACTTGTATTCTTAGAAAACTACTAGACAGGTACAAATAGAGGTTTCGAGAAGACGAATCATATTAGCTTCAAGTCTTTCTTTTGTTATTTACTTTTTGAGCAAATATTATATGCTTCGAATACAATGTAAACACTATATTATTAATACAATGGTTGTTTTTGCTTTGATTACTATTATAAAATTGTTGTGATACTGTACATGACGTCCTCCGCCCCCGAACGTTTCCGCCGTCTCGGCTTGGTGGTTTGATAAGATTCATTGGACTTTTCAGGATCCTTGCTCGGGTGGGAAATATGGCATACTAGTTGATTTATAGGATGAGCTCAGCCAGATCCACATCACGTTCCATGTATCTCAGCTGCGGAAGTGCTTATCTGATGATTCCGCAGTAGTACCCTTAGATGATATTCAGATTGATGAGCGACTAAACTATGTAAAGAGATTATTGACAATCCTCGATAGGAAGATGAAGAACTTGTGCAACAATTTGGTGGGCTTAGCTAAGGTGTAATGATAGCACCAGAAAAGTTTAGAGTGGATGTGGGAGCCTGAGGAGGAGATGAGGGAACATTACCTAGAGTTATTTACAACAATGAACTTTGAGGATGAAGTCTAATTCAAGTGGGGGAGAGTTGTAACACTTGTTCCTCATGTACATTTTTGTATGTTATTATAGTTTATTTTTTAGGAATTGTGGTTCTATGCGGGGCGTAGATGGCCAGTTACACAGGGCGTAAGTCTTTAAATCCATGAGAGGGTTTTATACACTATGTAGGGCGTAAGTGCGCAGGCTTCAAACCCTAATTATGGGGTTGTGAGTCCTATTTAAGGATCTTAACCATTTGAGGCCCTTCTTATGTTCAACCTCCACTCCCATTGACACCCACCTCGAAAACATAATCGTCTTAAGCAAGTTTTGAGCTTTTTGTGTGTTTTGTGGTGCATCTCGAAGAAGGAAAAGTCCATCCTTGATGCTTGGTGAAGCTCAATATTGTAGATGCATAGTATACATTGTAGTATTTAGCTCCACAAGGTATAAAGCTTGCACCTTGTTTATTCTGTTGGATTAGTGTCTAAGTCCATAACTATTTTGGTATGTACTTGACCCGATGGTGCATGGTCCTTTTGGGTTGCCTTCACCAAAGCAACTTGATAGGATGATTTATGGAGAGAGAGAGAGAGAGAGAGAGGATTAATTATGATTTATTAATATATTATGAGAATAATATATTAAAGGAGAAATTATATTGTTTAATTAATATTAGTCAATAATTAATTTTGTGGCTAAAAGATATTAATTAAACTTAAGGGACTAGAACTCTCAATTGTGTGATAGTTGGATATTGGGCTAATGGACTCCATAGAGGATGGAGTGGAAGAATTATATGGGGAAACCCATTAGAAATCGTCCAAGGCCTCTATGGAGGGAGTCCATAGGTTGCTTAGGGCCTAAGCAATCAAATTAGGGTTTCCTTGTTAGATAACACTAATAGCCTCACTATTTAAGGACCCATAGGGCACCAAAGACGTGGCCAACTAGCTCCTTAGGGTTTCTACACGTTTTTGGGTGCCTCCTCTCTTCTCATTCTTCATCCTCTTGCTCTTGGTGTTTGTGAGCCATTAGAGGAGTGACACTTGTGACTCTAAGCTTTCTAAAGCCATTACAAGGAGGATTTGAGATTGTTATTGCTACATAACAATCAAGGTAAGATCTAAACCCCATTCTTGTGTTAATATTGATTATCACATGCTAGATCTAGGGTTTAAAGTCTTGTATGAATGCATATCCAATAGAGAAACCTAGATCCAAGCATTAGGGTTTGCATGAGCACATAGGATGTTCTTATGGCTAAAACCCTTTAGTGGTATCGGAGCCTTGATTGGTTTCTATTGCATTGATGCCTAGTATATTCATTCTTGCTGTAAAATTGAGTTTCTGGCCATCTGCCTGTCAAACTCGTCGAGTGCCAATGTGGACTCGTCGAGTAGGTTGAACTCGGCGAGTCCATATGGGAACTCGGCGAGTTTAACTGTCAGACAGGCGGATTTTCGGGATTTTTTTTGCCTATTTTGACTTAGGATAATTGCCACAATTGTTTATAATTAATAAAATACGAATTTTATTGATTCCTTATGATTGTCTTTGTCAAAATAAAAGATTTTGGTCATCTAATTAGATAATTGTTACCTTATCTGATAAATGTTAAATTATTTGGATTGTTGGATCATTATCTTGCATGAAATTGAATTAGGTCATAATTAGATAATCACCAATTAATTGTTTAATTGTCTTATTTGTATTTTGATCTAGTAGTTTTGAAAGGTTTCAAAACTTGCCCTCAAGTTTTGGAATTTAGATTTTTAATTAAAAGTTTAATTTCAAAAATTTTAAATTCTAAAACCCTAAGTTTTGAAAAAGTTCAAATTGCACCCTTATGGTTTTATTAAATTAATTAGGTGTATAATTAAAAGAGAGTTAATAAATTCATAGTGATATGGTTTACATTCAATTAAATTAAAACTATAATTTATTAAATTAGACCACCTAGTATTTTAAAAGTGTAAAATACACTCTTATACTATATATAACATTAAAAATCTAATATTACATATGTATAACTTAAGCTGCTAGTCTTACCGTTAGTAGGCCTCATTCACGAAGCTGGTCTATAAGGGGTGTTTAAGGAAATTTCCTATAAAATGGCGATTGAATGGGTATCCACTCTTACCCACCGCACTCTTGAGTAGTGGAGGGTCGTTAGCCGAATGGGTAGGATAGGGCAAACCCTTTCCATTAAAAGTATAATCAAGTATAAAGTAACTAAATGTCTTATACAAAATTCCCAATCTTAGTTACTTTAGGCAAAAGTGAATTTGATGCAATTCCATGAAATTACTCTTTGTACCCTTGCGAAGACGTTAGTGGAGCGTGTGTGGTTAACCGACACACTAAATGGTTCTAAGCAAAGGTAGCAAAGCGTGACTCAATGTTTGTTATAGTTCGGTGGAGCGTGTGTGGTAAACCGGCACATCGAATAGGTGACTGTAACATTGGGGGCAACATGTAAGTTTGCATGGTTATTCACACCCTGTTTTGTGATCCTCGGCATCCCAGTCACAAATCGAGGGGCATATCGAGATTTAAACATGCCATTGAAAAGTTCAATGAATCTCAAAGGATCTAGGAGTTTTTCAATACATTTAAAAACTTAATCTCTTTTTCGTTTTTCATGGTGGAAAATTAGTGAATCGTCATTCACTTACCTTCTAATGTTTTGCAATTTGGGTTACAGAATCCCTCTCCCAAGTTGTGGAATATTGTGTTGGGTCTAGCCTTAATATCTCATTTGGGTGATTTATTAAGGACTCAATCAACCAACTAACTTGACTTTTCTCCTGTTTTTTAGATGTCAAAGTATGACAACTATGGTCTTCCCAAATCCCGTGGAACAAGCTTTCCACATGAAGATGATATTCCACGATTCGATCGAGGAACACGAGATCATGCTTCACTTCCTCCACCTCCTCCTGTTGTTCTCCCTAACCCACAAGTTCAAGGGATTGAAAATTTAAAACTCACTCAAGCCCTTTTGGCAAGTAAACATGTAGAAGGAAAGTCAGTGTGTGCATACGTCCTAGAGATGAAGTCACACATTGATAGGTTAAGAATGTTGGGATCCGTTGTCTGTGAGGAGCTGGCTGTTGATTGGGTTCTTCAGTCACTTCCTGACTCATATAGTGAGTTCGTAAGAGAGTACTATATGATGAATCACGACGTGATCCTCATCGATCTCACCTATATACTTATTGCTGCTGAATCAACAATGATTTGGCCTACTGGAAAAGAAAAGTTGATTGGTGGATCTGCCTTCCAGACCTCTATGGATAGAGGCAATGGCAATGAAAGGCATGCCATGGTTGAAAAGTTTGATCATAAGAGAAAGGAAAAGTCTAAAGTAGTTCCGTGTGCTGTTCCAAAAGAGTCAATTTGCTTTTATTGCCAAGAGAAGGGGCATTGGAGATGAAGCTGCCCAGTATACCTGAGAGATCTAAGAGATGGGAGAGTCAAGACGTATGACTATACTTCAGGTAAACTCCACTATCTAACCCAATTAAGTTCGTATTCATTGATTCTTAATACATAATGTGATAAGATTACATTTGAATATTTTGTAGAATCAGAGAAAAGAGAGGAAGCTTGATGGAAGAGCAAGATGAGTCTGATCATGAAGAAATGGATCACGATCGCATGGATTCGAAGATCAGATTTTGAGCTTAGGAAGTTATGATAGAGTTGTTAGGAATATTTGATTACATAGTTTTTCAGTTGATTCTGCGTTGTAAGGACATGTTTTCCGCTGCTTTTATGAATAAAATAAAATTTGATTTATCTTATTTATGTATATCCTTGCAATGAAATCGTTGTGAAAAATTGATGTTTGTGTATTTCTATAAATGGATGTGATTCTTAGTTATGTTATTTATGGTAGTGTCAAAATTTTCTAAGTAAGGAAAGATTCCCATCACCCAAGTTTCAATTGGACAGAAACATGGAAGCATATGATTTGAATCATGTGATGTATGGAAATCTTGGTACTTAGAGAATTTAAGACTAATTCCTTGACAAAGAGTCAAGTGAAGGACTAGGAGAACGGGTTCACAATGTTGTGCACTAGTCAAGTCCATCACAAATAACAATAAGACTATTCGTCATAATTTACTAAAAATCTAGTATAAGTGGTTATGCTTACAAGATTAATTGGAATTCTGAATCATTTAAAAGTTTCAATGAATGGCAGAACGAATATGTAGAATCAATTAGGTAGAAAGATAAAAAGTTTCTCAAATCTAAGAAGAAGGGATAGTACTTTTGTATCAGATTTTGTGATCGTCTTAATGATTAAGAAACATATCACAATTGATCCTCTAAGGACATCTTAGTGTACTAGTATGGCTAAGAAGAGGAATCAGAAATTTTTGAAATGGTTAAATCAAAAGGATGAGTCACACTTCGTTCCAAACTCAAGTCTTAGAATCGTACTCCAAGATTTTGAATTGAGTGACACACACTCATCAAATGTGAAGTAGAAAATTGTTTTTCTTACTCTTGCACGTTTGAAATTGGTAAGTTGTGATGTCTTGGATAAGACTAAGACCAACTAAGACAAAATGTGTGTAATGTATTTGTCTTGATATAGACACACGCAAACTCTTGGATATTTGCTTATCAAGAAATGTTTCTTGATAAGAGAATCTAATATGTAAAGAGGTTAGTGGGAGTCTGAAGATCTTGAAAGAACTAATCCAACAGTTAAAAGAACTAATCTAGAGTAAACTTATTAAACACTAGCACACGACTTGCAGTTTGTAACCTGTCGTGTTGACAAAATTCTATTTCTGTTTCAATCCTGTTGAGTGATTATGCATATGAGTTCTACGAGTTCTCAATAGACTGCGTAAGGCAAGCACCTTGTTCAATGAAAGTACATTGACTGGCATGGGTGAGCTACTAGATAACTTGGAAGCAATGGTGGGACCCTTGATGGCAAGAAATTAAGAATGAACAAGTTCTGTCCATAAGAGTTTGAATTTGTCACAAACGTTATCTTTCGATTATGGTTATGGAAAATTCACATGGATAGGAACACATACACCATAAAATCTAAGTGTCATAAGGTTTCTCTCCTTCATGAAATTGATTGTGAGAAAACGCTTTTAGTAAGAGAGATTTTAAGGAGATATCAATTATGTAAATTGCATTCTCAAATTCGATTATGATTACGACATCCCTTTTCATAGTTCGAATTGTGAGATTTGGCAATTAGTCTGAACATTTAGGACTTAGTAAGATAAGTTCTGAATTAGTTTAGACACACATATAAGCTGTCTAAGGAAAGGTGTGTAATTTTGAGAAGCTTAGATAAAGGCTTATCGAAGCATATCGTATTAGAAACAATGAACTTTGGAAATCAATAAGTATTGATTCCTAGAAGTTTAGTTGGTTCCTAAATACGTGTCAAAGCTAGTGGGAGCATAAATGTTATGCTGGAATGGATATAATCATCATGTTAGTGGGAGCGTGATTATTATTTAGTATTGCAAGTTGGCAAAATTAATTATAGAAAAACAAAAGTTTCACTATGCAATGTTGTAGGGGTTGAAAAGTTGTTTTTGCTATAATTAAGGGAGAGAATGTTATACTTTGTTTCTAATTTAAAATCTTAGATCGAGAAATTTTAATTGAATTTAGTCAAGGGTATATTTATTATTTGCATTCTCAAAGTTCGATTATGATTACGGCATACCTCTTCGTAGTTCGATTTTTTGAGAACACAACAAATAGAAATATTATGACGATATTATAGTTAGAAATTGGTAAAGTATCACGTTTTTCATTATGAATTGTATCCCATACGCTTCGGGTATAGGATCAATTGAATTTGCTATAATATTCGACTATTCTAAAATTTTCCAAATGCCTAGGGCATTTAGAGGGAAAAAGCAAATAGAACCGGTTTTGACTAAAATAATTAAATAACTGCCAAGGACAATCTAAGGTTCGCCTAGGGTTGGTCTCTTGTCGACAGTTAGAAGTATAGTCATGGATGGACCATATTGACATAATTGTGAATAGATAAGACTCTATTTAGAATAAGTTGTCATATGGAAAATATGGAAATGTTTCCATATTGGGAGTTGGTTATCGAGAATCAATGTCTAGATTAGAAACTTTTATGCAAGAAGGATGTTCAAAGGAATGTACTTTGAATACGAGACTTCATGACTATGGAATTGTCTTGTAACAATCTCCAATAAAGTATTTTGTAATTTCATTGGACGAGTCTTGGTGACTTTTGTGCCATGACATTATGAAAGGACTGTTGCATAAAATGTTAGAATCTAACATATTCTAGTAGTGGGGAGAATTTTGTATTCTTCCACTAATGGATTAGGAATGGTTAAATGAGTGTGATTGAAAATGTTATTCAATTATACTATTTCACAAAGTAAGGATCATAGTTAAACATAATGTGCGTGCTAAGAGCTTGGGACAATTGTTGTTATAATTCAGGTAAGAAGTTGATTACCCGAAACAACAAATAGTGAATAATCAATATGGTGATTAAATAAAATGTTTTATCTATACCCAAAGTTTGGGGCCATATGGGATTAGTATTATTCTTGTGTTTCACTTTGCATGTTTTGACTTCCCAAATAATAAGATTATTCAAACTCTCCACAGTCGCTCATTCTTTGGAAGTAGGAATGAAAGAAGACTGTCATGAATCTGACTGTAGATTGTCTAAAGTGTTTTAGACATAACAAAAGTTTGCTGCAGGGTTCATGAGTGCTGCTATAAGATTAGAGTATTGGATTAAACCCACGCTCACAAGAATCACTTCATGGATTTTATCACGAGTGATTGTGAGTTGATAATATTGTATATTCTTGAAACCGAGACGTGTGAGTTGTTATTTGCTGGTCGGTTACACATTGATGATAAGTAAACGCACCAGTAACTTGGTGTTATAAAACTTATTGTTGTGTGTGATTCGATAAGTGAATAAAAGCAAGCATTGAGTCGAAGTTTATCCGTTCCTTTTATCCAAAGTGGGATAAAAGCGATATCTTTGGGCCCCTCGATGATTTAGTGATGACACCTAAGCGCTTGGACAAGCCGGGACTAATTTGATGTGTTCAATTGTAGTCTGTTGTCAGTCATCATAAATTGAAAATCGGGAAACAACACATAGACTGAGAGAATGATTTCAATCCATGTCTATACGATCTCTAGATTGGAGGAATATATGATCACTTATCTAAAGGACGCGTATATGATAAGATCAGAGTTGACAACGACTTTTGAAAGCTACGATTGCAGATCAAGATTTGAAGACATACACATAATAGTTATTTGACTTATCCAAGTGGGAGATTGTTGGATTAATGTCGAAGTCCATAACTATTTTGGTATGTACTTGACCCGATGGTGCATGGTCTTTTTGGGTTGCCTTCACCAAAGCAACTTGATAAGATGAATTATGGAGAGAGAGAGAGGATTAATTATGATTTATTAATATATTATGAGAATAATATATTAAAGGAGAAATCATATTGTTTAATTAATATTAGTCAATAATTAATTTTGTGGCTAAAAGATATTAATTAAACTTAAGGGACTAGAACTCTCAATTGCGTGATAGTTGGATATTGGGCTAATGGACTCCATAGAGGATGGAGTGGAAGAATTATATGGGGAAACCCATTAGAAATCGTCCAAGGGCTCTACGGAGGGAGTCCATAGGTTGCTTAGGGCCTAAGCAATCAAATTAGGGTTTCCTTGTTAGATAACCCTAATAGCCTCAGTATTTAAGGACCCATAGGGCACCAAAGACGTGGCCAACTAGCTCCTTAGGGTTTCTACATGTTTTTGGGTGCCTCCTCTCTTCTCATTCTTCATCCTCTTGCTCTTGGTGTTTGTGAGCCATTAGAGGAGTGACACTTGTGACTCTAAGCTTTCTAAAGCCATTACAAGGAGGATTTGAGATTGTTATTGCTACATAACAATCAAGGAAAGATCTAAACCCCATTCTCGTGTTAATATTGATTATCACATGCTAGATCTAGGGTTTAATGTCTTGGATGAATGCATATACAATAGAGAAACCTAGATCCAAGCATTAGGGTTTGCATGAGCACATATGATGTTCTTATGGCTAAAACCCTTCAGATTCATGTGTTAGATCTTGTTAGCTTCTTGATTTTCATGCTCTTTTGTCTCATAATCTTGGTTCTTGTGAATATGAGCTACTCAAGACCTTGTGGTTGTCATTTCTTGATGTTTATGAGGTTTATAAGTCATAAAAATGGGATCTTGACATTTTTCATTAAACCATGCATGAGTTTTTTTTGGACATTAGAAATTGTTATGAGTTTAGGGTTTAGCTTTGAGCTCTATTTAGCCATGCAAAGGAATAAAGTTAGAAACTTTATCACTTATTAGGACCCTATATGAGCAATAGATTGTTGGTCCTTAAGTATTAAGAGCCAAAAATGGAAATGACTTAATAACATAGTACGTGGGGCGTAAATTAGGCTACGCCTAGTGTACAACATGTATTATGCAAGGCATTGCACCAGAAGGTGATTTTGGGCAACAATGGGTATTAGTTCAAGTGGACCCGGGGGAGGGGGATGAAAGTTTAGTCTTGGAAGGGTAAAATGGTCTTTTACCCAGAAAGAGTAATATCAAAATAGGAACCTTGAGTATGAATTTTTACGTTAACTCTGATTAGGGTTTCATTATGTTTATGATTAGTGGGAGCCGTCCTATTATCAGAAACCCAAGTATGATATTATATGTATTTAGAATGATTTGAGTCTTCTCACTATACTCGTGGGTCGAAGGCACACATGTTGGCCCACTGGATTATGTTTGTAGGATGCTATCTACCTTTATTACTCTTGAATGTGTATGGAGGATTTGTATGGGTTGGACATGATTATATGGGTTGGGTCCAAATGATATGGACTAGGCCCGAATGATAGGGGCTGGGCCCGTTCTTGTTTGATATATGGTATTTTGGAGGAAACTTACTAAGCTTTGTACTTACAGTTTTTGTTTAAATGTTTTAGGTATTTCCAGTTCATAAGGGAAGAGCTTAGCATGATCGCATTGCATACCCTGGAGTTTTATTCCATGCTACTTTTTGATTTATCATTGATGTCTAAGAATACATTATCATACACTGATTATCTTTTATGAATCGGTGTTGGTTTTTTTGGTTATTTTAAAAATGAAATTTTTACCTTGAATTTTTGGGACTTTACAAATACACCACCTAATACATGATATTGACGAGCACCCAAACTATCTTAATCAAAGGTCAAGGTTATGAGGCTCTCATAAAATGCAAAACCTCTAAAAAAACTCGAATATAAGACCAAAAAGTATATTTTTATAAGGGTACCCAACTAAAACCATGGGCTCTATTTTTACTATCCCACCAAGAACAAAGAGTTTGTTGATTGAAATCACTTGTTAGAAGAAGCAAGTGGGAAAATTTTACAACTTAAAGAAATTAAAGATCTAAGAAAGCATCAAATTTAGATAAGTATAGTAAAGGATATGTGGAACTAATTCAACCAGTTGTATAAGTTCCACATGAGACACAAATCATTCATAGATTCGATAAAGTCTCTCGATATCTAGAGATATATGGATTATTGTGACCTATAAGGAAACATTGGAGTATAGTGAAACAACTACCTACCATGAAGCTGTATCCAATATAAAATGTGATGAGTGGTTCAAAGGCATAAATACTGAGACGCAGCCCATGAAGGAAAAAAAATATGGATTTCAATTGACCTTCCACCCGGAAGCATGGCTATTAGGTTCAAGTGGGCATTCAAGAAGAAAACTGACATGGAAGAAAAAGTACATATCATTATGGCTTTACTGACGGTGAAGGGGTATATGCATATTCATGGTTATACTATGATAAAACTGTTGGGTTTTGAGCATTCTAACACTCCTATGGTGTACATGTAACCCTATAAACCTTGGATCTATGTTTTCTCTATTATACATGCAAATAAGAACTTTCCAAGGCTTTAATCCTAACTAGCATATTATGAAGTTCTTATACTACAAAGTACTAGTTAGATGACATACCTTTTGATGTAGCTTGATGTCTTCAAGCTTTAAGAGCTTAGCCCCAATAGTGTGGAAGCCTCAAGTGGAATCACAAATCACCAAAACACCTTGGAAGACTTTAGAGAATATGGATACTTGGTTCTCTCTAGTGAAATTGGCTAGCGCTCTTAGTGTACCCACACTAGTGCCCATTTCACCAACCAAGGACATCCTTATATAGTGTGGAGGATTAGGGTTAAACCCTAATACCCATGACCCATTTCTTAGGATCCATGGGTTAAACACTCCATGGACTATCCATGAAAGCTTAGCCCAACCTAAATGAACCTGGCCCATTCCATATATATATAAGAGTCCATATTTAATTAGTTCATTTTGATCACTTAATTAATTCTAAATTAATTCTTGATCAATACTAGTTAAATAATATGATTCCATATTAATATATTAGAACTTATAATATATTAATATTAATCATAAACATACTATTCTCAAAAGATTATCTATATAAATTGTGTCGGTGAAGTTCAACCCAAATGGACCATGCCGGGTCGGGTTAAGTACATACCAAATATAGTTATGGACTTAGACATTAACCCAACAGTCTCCCACTTGGATAAGTCTAAAACTATTATTGAGTATGACTTCAAAACCTAACTGACAATTATAGCTCTTAAAGTCGTTGTCGAACTCTGATCTTGTCAACGAACTTGTCCATTAGATAAGGGATCATATATTCCTCCATTCTAGATATCATATGGACTGAGACATGGATTATAATCATTCTCTCTGTCCATTTGTTGTTTCCTGATTTCTGATTCATGATGACTGACTGATTGAACAAATCAAATCAGTCCTGGCTTGGCCAAGCACTCACATGTATCATCATTAAATCATCGAGGGGCCCACAGATATCGCTTTTATCCCGAAGGTAAAAGGAATGAATAAACTTCGACTCATATGGCTTGTTCTACTACTTGTTGAATCATACACAAAGGCACGTTTTATAACACCGAGTTACCGAATGTGTTTTCGTGCAATCAATGTACAACCAACTCATAGTAACAACTCATATCTCTAGGTTTGAAGAATATAAGATATTATCATCTCATGATCACTCGTGATAAAATCCATGAAGTGATTCCAATGAGCGCGGGTTGAATCCAATACTCAGAACTTATGAGCACTCATGAGTGTTGTAGCCCTTTGTCCAACACCTTATACCTCTACAAGCTAACCCATGACAGTCTTGATTCATATCTACTTCCAACATATGACCGACTGTGGATGGTTTGAATAACTTAGTCATTCCAGAAGAATAACCTAGTTTATTCTGGAAGTCAAAACATGCAAAATGAAACACAAGAATAATTGAATCCAATATGGTCTCAGAACTTATGAATATAAATAAAACACCTTTTATTTATCACCATATGATTACACATTATTCATTGTATACTGTTTCAGCTATCAACTTTATTCTTGAATTTAAAACAATAGTTGTCCCATGCTCCAAGCATGTACACTATGTTTTCTAAACACTAGTCATTCCACACACCAAGTGTGCATACTATGTTTGTCTATGATGTTTACTTTGTGAAATAGATCAATTGAGCATAACTCCAATGATCATCTTTTCACAGTCCCAAACCCTTAATGCAAATGCAAGAATTCCAAATTCATGCCATTTACTGAAATCTGTTAGATTCTAAACTTATATGCCTTGATCCTCTTGTAATGATTATGCACAAATTCAACCAGACTTGGCAACAATCATTACAGAGTATTCCAACAGAGATCAACTCCTTGGAAACATCCTTCTTGCATTAAGTTTCCTAATCTTACAGATTGAATACTTTCTAACTTTGAACCATTTCCATATTCCATTTTGACTATCACTTCCGAACAAGAGTTGCCTCTTTTCAGACTATGTCAATATGGTCCTTCCAAAGTCAACACTGTACTTCCAACTGTCCTTGAGCAACCAATCCTTGGTAAACCTTAGATTTTCCTCAACAATTGCTTAATCATTTTAGTCAAATCCAATTCTATACCTTTTCCCTTCTTAATGCCCCAGGCATTTGGAAAATTTTAGAAAGGATGAATATAGCACATGTAATCGATCCTATATCCGAAGCATATGGGACACGATTCATGATGTCTCACATAAAGACTAAACCGGTCTTTTGCTATAATATTTCCATTTCTATTTGCCAAGTTCTCATAATTCAGATTATGAAAAGGGATGCCGTAATCATAATCGAATTTTAGAACGCAAATAATGAACCCATACATAGAATTTCCTTATGTTGAGCCATTCCAACATGAAATTCATATATATATTCTTGACTAAATACGATTAAGACCTCAATCTAAGCTTTTAGATTTGAGATGAAGTATAATTTCCTCTCCCTTAATTATAGCAAAACAACTTTTCCCAATTGAGACCTTTTGTTTTCTATAATTAACATTGCTAACTTGCAACCTTTATCATGCTCCCACCAATATGATGATTAATAGCATAAGACTTATGCTCCCACTAGCTTCGACATGTACCCAAAAATCAACTGGACTTCTAGAAATCAATACTTTATTGACTTTCTTACCAAAGTTCAGATTTCTGATACTAGATTGCCTTGATAAGACTTTATCAATATCATACACCTCTCTTAGATAGCTCACATGTGTGTCTAAAAAATTTCAGAACTATGAAAAGGGATGCCGTAATCATAGTCTAAATTGTTTAGACCTTTTGCCATTTCTCATAAGTCAATGTTAGTGTGTCAGTTAACCACGCACGCTCCACTAACGACTTTGAGAACTGCAAATATCACAATTGTTATCTACTTAAAATCTACTTAGTGAAAGAGTTTCCTTACCATCATTTTCATGAATCGAAGAGAAACCTTATGACACTTAGATTTTATGCTATATGTGTTCCCATCCATGTGAATTTGTCAACACCATAATCACACGACTAGGTTAGTGACAAATCCTAACTCATATGGATTGAACTTGTGCAATCTTATCTTCTTGCCACCTGGCAGCTCAAGGGCCTGCCATTGCTTCCAAGTTGTTGTGCAACCAATTGAGAACTCTAAGAACTCATATGGAAAGCCAACTTTAACTGGAAAGGGCACAGAATATGTCAACATGATAGGTTATAAACCTCAAGTTGTGTGTTGGTGATGAAATAGAGGTTTTTGTTCTTGATTACTTCTTGAACCCTTTCAGGATCTTTTAGACTCCCACTGTCTCCTTGACCTATAAGACTTTCTTGTCAAATATTCAAGAGATAATGTGGATTCTAATCAGGACAGACACTTTCAAAAAATTGGCCTAAGTTGGTCTTTGTTTTATCCAAAACATCACAACTTACCAATTTCAAATGTACAAGAGTAAGAAACTTTTACTCTTACATTTGACAAGTGTTTTAAACCTTCTTTAAGACATGTCACTCAAGTTACAATCTTGGAGTATGACTCTAAGAATTGTTTTGGAATGAAGTATGAGTCCTCTTCTTGATTTAACCATTTCAACAATTCAAGTTCCTCTTCTTAGTCATAAGAATGCACTAATTTTTTCCTTAGAGAAATAATTTTGATATGGTTTCTTAATCATTAAGATGATCACAAACATGATACTAAAGTACTCTACCATCTTTTCAGATTTGAGAAACTTTTATCTTTCTGCCTAAGTTGATTCTTCTTTTTCGTTCTGCCTTACATTGGAACCTTTTCCAATGTCTCAGAGTTACACTTAAGCTTGTAAGTAAAACCATATTTACTGAACTTAAGTAAATCATGACGAATAATCTTATCGATCTTTTGTGGTGGACTTGACCAGTGCACCAGAATGTGTACTCAATCCCTTAGTCCTTCACTTGACTCACACATCCATGTGAACATCCTAGGGTTGGAATGAATATTTTGATGAGAAGATCAAAGTGTTTAGTTTTAATCAGTATCTAGATGAATCTTATATCTAGACTAGAATGAGTAGGGGAACTATTGTCTTCCTATGTGGATGACATAGTCCTTATAGAAAATGACATTCCTACTTTGCAAGATGTAAAGTATTTTATAAGAACATGACATCCCTATTTTTACGACCAATTTAAAACTTTTTATTAATGCTTATTTATTTCAGAGTATAATACTTAATGCGAAATTTTGTTCCCAAAACATAATATATTTCCGAAAGAAACTTTCTTCATATATATATATATATATATATATATATATATATATATATATATATATAACCTTTGGATGTTATAGTCAATGCAGATACATAAGCATAAACTTATTTTAACATGCCTTACAGCAATTTATTCTACTATGGCCTAATAACTCCTTAAATCAGTCATCACCCCTATGCTTTCGTATCCTACCTGTGAGCACATAGGGTTTTCAAACCGAAATAATTAAGTTCTTTAATTATATTATTCACATCAAATAATTTACCCGATTATCCATTCCTGTTATTCTCACATACTGATCTCAAGGGACCTATCCTAAGGATCATCATCAGCAACGGGTATACATTACTGCTTGGGGGATTCCTTTAGCAATATATCAATAAGGAAATAAGGCGGGGATAGAGTATGTCAAATGAACAGATAGTTTATTAACACCTATAGGTTATGAGTTTTCCAACGTTTCCACTGGACTATGTAGATTAGTCAGTGGTCGTCATCTATACTCTGCTAGACGACTGACTCATCAATAGTCAAGTCCTCTCATCATCATCTCATCATTTTCATCACCCATCACTACTTAATATATTTTATACATGAAAATACTTATATGGTTAAATCGAGTAAAAATTATATAATCGATGAAACACAAATATCAAGGAATAAAAATAATAGACGCACATAACATTTAATCGTCAAGATACTTTATATCTATGTATAAGATGAAAGTTACTATGCACTCACTTGTTGAAGTGGATGAATGGAAAGTTGGGCAACACTTATCTTTTTCCTTTGATGAGACATAGGTTTAATTATCAGTAACTCTTAGTCTAATATTCTTCATGACTAATGATAATCTAGATTCCTCAACATTCTTAATGTTTACATCAAGATCTATCCAGTAAGGAGTATCCAAGTAATATCGTATCGGAGGTAGGGTCCGTTTGGTATACATAGTATACTATTTAGAAATCCCGCTTTAAGCACCTCACTAAATCTAGCCTAGACATCACCCCTGTAAGTAGAGAAATCAGTATCATGACTTGGAATCATTGATAAATCTTATTTATAAATTGATAACAACGAATATGAATATAAATATAAGTTACACGGAAGGAAATCTAAGGGTAGCTTAACTTATAGAGATTTTCTTGACAAAAGTCTAGAAATTGTGCTAGCAGAACTCTGACTCGATAGCTCCTAATTACCGGGCTTTCAGGGTGCTTAAAGCTTCACAAAAATAGGCTAAGCACTAAGGATATTCGAGGTTATAACTTAGAGAATCAGAGGGTGAGTTTGGAAAGGGGTGAGAAAAAATGAGGGTGGATAGCAATTTATTGGGCGATTTTGGGGACTGCATGGCGTGCCGAGACTAGGAGCGTGTTGCATCCACGCCCTGGCCTCGTCAGCCTCCCAGGGTGTGACACATGTTGTTCAACGAGCGGAGCAGCGTGATTGAAGGGGTAGGAAAGCGCTATATCATTAAAAATTCATATCTCGCCCATATGAGCTCCGTTTTCGATGTTCTTTTTATTTACATTTAGATATTTTTGAGTACTACAACCATCATTTAGACTTCGTCAGCTAATTCTAAGCCGATCTTAAATTTAACAGTATAGGAAGATTACACTGAAAAAGACCGTGTAAAATTTATAACTTTTTCATACGTACTTCGTTTTTGTCTGTCTTTATATCGGCATACTCCTTATTACAAAATCTTCAATTCTCATTTAGATCATTTCGGCTAAAAACCAACTGATCTAAATGTCGATTTCTGTGCTAACATAGGTGCGTTGAAACTTCAAAAAATCATAACTTCGTCATATGATGTCAGATTTAGATGTTCTCAATATGCATGCTTTGGGTTTTACGATTACTACGACTTTTTTTTAGATTACTTAGGCTGACGAGCGATCCATCTTCGATTCACTATCTATGACACTCGTTGTCGTATCTGGTTTGAATGCAGAACTTCAAATGATCATAACTTCTTCATACGAGGTCAGACTTATGCTTTCCTTATATCCCAAAAATCCTCATCACAACTACTTCGAGCTTTATCAAGGCTATTTATCCTAATTAATATTTTATTTTAATATTTTATTTATCCCTATTTATTAAGTTTTCACCTAATATTATACACATATAATATAAACACATAAATCTGAAGGGTCCAGTTAGTGGTTTGGTCTAGGCTTTCATTGTAATAAGTTCTAGCTTTTGAGTCTTTATCATGTTTTGGTAGGTTGATTGTGTGTTTACGCCCCATTAGTGAGTTTACGGCCGTAAACTAGTTTACGACTGTAAACCTAGTGTCCGACCCAAGTCCACTATATATAGGGGTTGTTTTGGTCATTAATGGTTGTTGATGCCACAAGAGTTCACGGTCATAGAGAGCAAGTTGTACCAGACGTTTTATACAATATAAGCGTGTGCAAGCTTGTTTCAATTATGTTTCTACTTTGTTTCTTATTCTATTTGATTGTGTGATTGCTTGATCATTGTTAAAGATCCGTTTTCTGGACTTTACAATTGGTATCAGAGCAAAACCGGTGTCAAAGCATCATTTAATCGAGTTTTCAGCCGTTTAAACTCATATTCTTCATTGTTCGAGATTAGGGTTTGGTGTTTTCATTGTAAAGGGGGTCAAATCTACATCAAACTTGCATTTACTGAGATTTTTTTGGAGTTTACGGCCAAAAGATTACGACTGTAAACCCTGTTTACGGCCGTAAACTCAAGCATATTCAAGAGCCGTAAATTGTGTTCTTGAACCGTAATCAGTGCATCTTAATTCACCGTAAACTGCCCGACCGTAAACACCCCAACCGTAAACACTCGACCGTAAACACAGTTTACGGCCGTAAACTGCTGACCGTAAACTCAATTTTGACAATTTTTATTTTTTCATTTTTAAGTTTTAAAATCAGAATAAATGGATTCTCAAAGTCAAACACATCATCATGAGTTGGATTCGGCCATGGGCACCACTACACGCATTCCAAGACTGCTGTCTATAGATTGTTTTCCTAAATGGAAATACCAAATTGAAAAATATATTAAAACGAAGGACTTCAAGGTTTGGAAAGGGATGATTAAGGGTCCTGTCCGAATCACCACCACTGTTGCAGGACAAGTTACTGATAAAGCTGTTGAGAATTACACAGATGAAGATTTTGAGAAAGTTGAGGAGCAGGAACGGGCTTTGGCCACCCTGACCATGGCCTTGTCTCCGGATATAGCTCAAGGTTTTAGAGAGTATACTTCGGCTAAGGATTTATGGGAAACCCTAATTGAGGTATATGAAGGGAATGAAGACATGAAGGAGTGTCGCCAGGAAATGCTACGCCAGAAATTCAACTTGTTCAATTACATTCCTGGTGAAACCCTGGAGGCACAACTACAACGATTCACAACTCTCACCACTAAGATGAATATAGCTGGAATCTTATTGACCAAGTCTGAAATAAACAAGAAGCTACTGAATGCTCTTCCAAAGTCATGGGACATGAATGTAGCTGTTATCAAGAGGACCAAGGATTTGAATCGTATCACTCTCACTGAAACAATGGCGATTATCAAGGCTTGTGATGTTAATGATAAACAACGAGAGATTAACCATGTGAATTAATATTCAACTGCAAATCTTGGGATTTCCTCCTATAATGCTCTTTCATCTTTCAACTTTCCTTCTCCAGGTCAACCTTTTGCTGCTCAACAAGCTCAAACTCAACCAACAACTTTATTTCCTGCTGCACCATCCATGCCTTTCTCTCAAAACCAATCGTTTGTTGCTCCATAAATTGCTCCTTTCTCAAATGTGGCTTCTTCCTCAAATTCCAAGGATGGTGATGAAAATCTAGCTTTTTCCACAGGACTTGTTAACTGCTATCATGCTCTTGTAGCTGGAGATCTTCCACCACAATTTTCATTTGCTGATCTGGATCAGATCCATCCAGAATATGTGGAAGAAATGGATATTACATGGCAAATTGCCATGACAGTGTTCAGGGCGAAGCAGTTTGCTAAGAAGACAGGAAAGAATAATTGGTGGATGAGCGCTGATAAGAAGGTAGGGTTCAACAAAGGGAAGTTGAGGTGCTTTAACTGCCACGAGCCGGGTGATTTTGCTCGTGAGTGCCATAAGCCAGATAGAAGGTTGAACAACGAAAGGACGATGGTTGCGGTAGGAAACAATCGGGGAGGTGCTCAGGTCAACAGTGAGAAGGCTATGGTTGCTCAGTTATTTGACTGGGAGGACCAGATTCAGGCCTTGAACATTTCAAAACCTAAAAATGCTAACTTGGCCCAAGTTAAGGATGAAGCTTTCATGGAGAGTGTTTCAGCTGATGAAAAGATGATGGAGCTTCAGTTTGCGTTGATGGTATCTTCTACTTCTAAACCGAAGAAAAATGAGGTAAGTTTGCCTTCTTGTTCTCAAGCTTGTATTGATTACGTTAAAATTTTTCGTGAGGAAATAGAATCATTACGTAGAGAAGTAAAGGACCTTAGATATGAGGGCTATCAATTTAGAAAAGGACAAAAACCCTTAAAGGCCCAATTAGAGACAAAAATAAAGGACTTTAGGAGACTCCAGGAAGACTACAGTAATAAATGTGAAAACTATGATTATATCAAGAGACAGAATGCTGAGTTAATTGCTGAGCTTGATACATTAAAAAATAAATTTGATATTGCAAACTTTGATTTTAAAAAATATGATGTATCAAGTGAGGTAGTTGCCAACATGATTGACCATTGTCTGCAGTTTAAACAAAACCAGAAAAAGGATTTGGGATACGATAAAGTGCCTCCTCCTTTCAATCACAATTATCAATATCACCCTGTCTCTGATGAGAAGATTGCCAATGAATCTTTCATGGTTTATGGAAAGCCAACAAGATTTGTTTCAAGAGGAGTTATTAATGTTGAAAATACTAACATTTCTACTTCCCCTGCAGATCAATACTTAAATCAGTCAAAGCACGAAGTTGAAGGATCTGTTTCTGATAAAAAAACTGAGTCTGAACCTGAAGTTTTAGTTGTAAATAAAGACTTTATTTTTTCTGATGTTAAAAGTGACAATGTTTTTTGTGATTTTTCTGCACCTGCTGATACTGGTTTGAATTGTTTTGAAGTGTTTGATGAGATATTTGATAATTCTGATGTTTGTAATGATACTAATAAAAACAGACCATTTCCACAAGTCACTCCATTTGATACACCCTCACTTATCTCACAACGTGCTTCTTGTTCATGTTCATGTGAGAAAAGTAAGGGAGTCGGTATGGAAAATAAATATGAAAAAGGCAGTACAGGTTTTAATAATAACAAACAAATTTGTTTTAATTGTGATATTGGTGGTCATATGGCTAGGAATTGTCTAAATAGAATGTTTGTACATTATACGTCACAAAGAGGAGAGAATGAATTTAGAGGAAGGTCTTTAACCAGAAAGTCCTCTAGAACTCGTTCTCGGAATGATGATTGGAAGGATGATCGTAGTAGAAAAAGGGAATTTTTTCAAAATAACAAAAAAGTTTTTCATAACAAAGTCCCAAACAGTTTGCCAAAACCAAACACGGCTCCGCCAAGATCGGTTTCGTCAAGGAGTAGCTCTGGGTCTTCAACCACTTCTGGTAGAAAACCCAAGTGCTCAAGGCAAACTGATAAGAAACCTATTTCAAAACCAAAGGTGACTGTTAGGAAACCTAATTATCAATGGATGCCCAAAATAAATTCCAATCCATCATCAGCATCCTCTGAAAAAGTTACTAAATAATGATAAATCTAAAAAGGTGAAGGGTCAACCCGAGAAAGTGATGACCTAGGTTCCCAAATTTGAATGATCCCACACGGTTTGCGGGGACAGTTGCGGAGGAATGTCTTCAGAACTTGGTTCGTCGACAACGACTGCTCCCGGCATATGATAGGAGACATCTCCTAACTGAATAACATTCAATCTTTTAATGGGGGATATGTTTCATTTGCGGGTGGAGAAGGTGGCAAGATCACTTAGAGAGGAACTGTTACAAATGGGGTGCTAAGTTTCGAGAATGTCAACTTTGCTCCCGAGTTAGAACATAGTTTGTTGAGTGTGTCTCAGATATGTGACAAAGGATATTCTACACATTTCACCGACAAGGAGTGTATGATTCTGAAGCCAGGCATTGTCATCCTGGAAGAGTGGATTCTCGTCAAATCTAAGCGGGATGGAAATGCTTACATAATTGATATGAATAGCAAAATTCTTGAGCAAGTTACTTGCCTCTTTTCGAAGGTCTCAGAACAAAACGCAATGCTGTGGCACCGAAGACTCGGTCATGCTAACGCTAAAAATCTGAATCGACTTACGAAGAATGAGATGGTCCGTGGTTTACATGTCAAAGATTTTATAACTTTTGAGAAGTGTGTGTCATGTGCCCAGGGTAAACATCATAGAAAACCACACCTGCCAAATGTCACACCTCCAAACCGGAACGGCGGAAACGTTCGGGGGTGGCTGACGTCATACGTAGTATCACAACAATTGTATCATAGCAAGCATAGTAAACACAACCAGACATTGAATACATATGTGAAAAAGGTTTAACTTGTTTAATACATAGTTTTGTTCTTATCAAAAGTACAATTGAAAGGTGCGAGTCTAACGCTTCGATTTCTCCGAACTCCTGGAAATACCTGTCTACTAATTCCCTGAGAATACAAGCATTTTTGAAAGAATATCAACATAAAGCTGGTGAGTTCATAAGCATTTAGTTTTGGTGGAAAAGTGTTCTTTCAATCCTTTTGAAAAGTGTTCCTCAAGAAAATCCTATATTTTCTTATGAAAAGCGTGTTTGAAAACCCATTCATTCCGTGGCTTTTAGGTTCGTACATAACATGTACAATCCAATGTGTCGTGGAATGAATATAAATATCTGTTGCTTGTAAAACAATCCGTTTTGAATAGTCGGTTTATCCCGGGAAAATCCTATATTTTCCCTAAAGGTTGATGGTTGATTATCCGTTTTAAACTGATGTTTGCAAGTATCTACCATACTCGTGTTGATAAAAGTAGTTTTCTTTTAAAAACCCTGGTTACACCCAGAGAGGTATATTAGCCTTATTACATAAATAAAACTAAACAAAAGAAAACCGTGATCAACTAAGTCCTGAAGGTATTATTATTAATACCCTCCAGTAATTAAATCGATTATTAATTTGAGGTTAGTTCACTTGATTCATTATTACAAAAGTAAATCTCTGCTACATAGGTTTTGAGTTTCATGACCATAACTGACTGGATATAGCCCACAACGGCCTGTATCCTTAATGACTTTGTCACCCGCAGACTTGCCGGTCCGACTGTAGCTAGCAGTGAGGTGCGAGATTGTCAGTCCTGTATAGATCTATACATAATAGTCACGCTCTCCCTACAAGAGACTCTGGTCACGAGTGCTAGTCCTCCACTCTGTTTCTTGTGGTGAGTGTTACCAAGGACATGTCTCAAACATAGCCTAAAAAATTTACAAGTAATAATACCGAAAATCCTGTTTATGATTTGCATGAATCCTTTATAAAATAATACATTTTACTATATGATTCACTAGTTCATTGTTCTAGTTTTGAAAACTGTTTCTACGTGTTGATTTCTTAATCGGTTGGTAAAACTGTTTTCCGTGTTAAAAGCATACTGAAAATATAATTATCTTAAACAAAATAATATATTTTGAGCACAAGTTTCCTTGTGCTTTTGCTTGTATCCCCCCCTGAAAACATGAAAAACTTGGAAAAAGCGTAGGGGTATGAACTCACCTCGGGTGATTTGAATGAAGGATCGACACAAAATGTTGGATGTTCAAGTGAAGCATTGAACATGATTTGATCCTAAATTACATGCAATGACACATAAAGGAGTCAAATGGAGGTATTTCACCACTAAATGTGATGGAGAACCACTCTAGGAACTTGGGACTACTTGTACTAAGTGTTAGAGCCCTAAAGGATTGCATGAGGTGGATGTATGGCCACCTTTAAGGTGTGTGCGGCCATGGGTGCGCGGCCAGGCTGTGTGTGAGGTTGCACAAAGGAGTGTGCGGCCAGGTTGTGTGTGTGGTTGCACACATGAGTGTGCGGCCGTACACTCTCGTTTATGCTCCAAACGTCTATTTTCAAGTGTTTCAAGGGTCAAATCAAGTCTAACTAAGTGATAGAGAGCCAAAACTCTCACTTTAGAGGGTTTTTGAGGTGTGTACGGCCACCTTATGAAGGTGTGCGGCCGTACACCTTCAAGTGATGAAGAACACGAAGAACATGAAGAGTTTCAGGCTTAGATTTAGGTGTTTTACTTGTATAACAAGCAAAATGATGGAATTCTTCATGTGTTTGAGGCACTTAGAGTGTTCTTGGATGAAGTTCTTAGAAGGAAAAAGTAGAGAGAGAAAGTAGAGTGCAGCTAAAATGAAAGGAATGAGTGAAGGGGTCACCCTTTATAAATAGGGATGAGTGTGCGGCTGGAGGATGGGTGTGCGGCCACACACTCATGTGTGCGGCCATACACTTGGGTGTGCGGCCACACACTCATGTGTGAAGCCATACACTCGGGTGTGCGGCCATACACTCATGTGTGCAGCCATACACTCGGGTATTCGGCCAGACACTCGTGTGTGCAGCCATACACTCGGGTGTGCAGCCACACACTCGTGTGTGCAGCCATACACGCGGGTGTGCAGCCACACACTCGTGTGTGCATCCATACACTCTGGTGTGCAGCCACACACTCATGTGTGTGGCCACACACTCCTTTTGATGGAGTGTTTGGCCAATTTGCAACCCTAAATCTTAAACCAACCCATATGTAATTCAAACTTTGGTTGTACTCCAGGCTTTACATGCTTAAATGAGCCCTTAATCAGTGCTAGGAGTTAACAGAAATGAGTTTAACTTAGATTAACTGACTAGATTTACCGGGTAGAAGTTTTCGGGTTGTCACATCATCCCCCCGTTAGAGGGAATTTCGTCCCGAAATTCAAGAATAAGAATATAATTCATGGCCTTGGAAAAGATGGAGGTACTTAAGGTTCATGGGAATTGCAAATGTCTCATCAGACCGACATTCTTTAGATTCGATTCGTGGGAGGCGGAATGGAATTTGCTAAGTTCTCGAGGTAACTGGAGTTCGTACGTTTGTTGGACCGACCCTAGCAAGGATCTCGGATGGTCCGACGTATCTTGGATTTAGCTTTCTATGCTTTTCACAGCATATCTGGCCTTTCTAGGGTGAGATCCTCAAGGGATACGTCCACTAATTTCAGGGCTCGTGAGGGTGATGTTGGGGACTTAACTCTTGACTAGATACATGTCGCCCACCTCAGCCCAGCACAAAGGGGAGCTGTACTTACGACCATAGAGGGCTTCGAATGGTGCAACCTCGATACCGGAAAGGTCGCCGTTGCTGCAAGAAAGTTCGATTAAGGGTAGATGTGTATCCCATGACACATCTTCAATTATTCGGATGGTTCTCTTACTTTGTCCTTCTCTTTGTGGATGATACTCTTCGTATGAATACTTTTGGATTTTAAAGAGAGATGAATTCTTTGAAGTTCGCATCTGGTTTTCGTCACGAGCGACGAGAGTTTCGCGATCGAACGATTTAAGATAAAAGGGTTTGGTATAACATAGACTCCGTCGAACTAAACAGGACGACGTCTTAGAATCGCGCGTTAAGTTTGTCTAGTAAGTTCGTTTCGTTAGTACATTGGTGCCTCTAGGTGAATAGATTTGGTGTTTCTTGTGTTTGATTCGAAGTTAACAGTTACTACTAACACGAGGGTTCTGATGTATTGAAACAATGACTTTCATGAAATGGTTCTTACTAGATCTCTCTATGATCGTTTGGTGTACACAAGCCGTGTATAATTACAACTGAACTTAACGTATTCACTAAATTGTCATAACTTACTCATTGGGGATTTAAATCTTATAAGAATGTCGTGATTTAATTTGGACGAGGAGATAATCACGATTATGAGCAATTTTAGAGGTTTTAGAAAACGTACCAAAACATAGCAGGGTTCTTTTATGGTTCGTCATTCTTTGAGTTCAGACTCTTCCTGTTTCCCCATTGTTCTTCTCTGTTAGGTAGTCTCTTTTGAAATGTCCTAAACTTCCACATAGGTAACATGTTGGACTTGTCCCAACATTGGTAGTCGGAGTGATAAACTTGAACAGGGTTCTACAACCGTGGGAGGTGTGTCCCTTCCTGTTGCATCTAGTGCAATGCAACACTTGGCAGACTCCATGATGATGGTAGTTGCATTTGCTGCGGTGCGGGAGATTTCCACCGTAGGGTATGGTTGGTGTTGGAACAACAGGGATGACTAGGGTACTGACTGTCCCAAATCATTTCCTCTCAGTAGGTCCTTGGGTTGAACAACTTCCTTTGAACTTTCATTTTAGAAGGTTAGGTGTGTCCTTTCTAGTAGGCACTTGTTATTGAGATTGGTTAACACCAAGATTCGGATTACCGCTAACACTTCCACCCATATTTGTGTTGTTAGCGTTAAGAATAGCTAGGGCAGCTGCTACAGCTGCTGTGACAGTAGCTTGGAACGTAGCTGAGTCCATATGGAGGATTGGTGTCTTACTGGTGGGTTGGTTACGTTTCCTCGGAGGCATGATCTGCTATATGTCAAGAAAAGAGTTTGTGAGCAAAAATGGCTGCCTCTAGATGAATCCTAAACGTTTATCTATGCACTAAGATTTCTCGTTTTTGATCCGACCTACATCCCCATGATGTGGTCTAGCAAGAATAGAAAATGATTTGAACGCAATAAAGTTCACATATAATAACTTACGAACTCCTTGCTGTTCAACTCATTGCACTGGTTGGATAACTCTCACATTTTCGTCGGCTCTAGACGATATGGAGATTTGGCTATAAGGGTAGTTTGAAGATCAAGTCGATATGGGATTCAACTTGGCACTCGGAAGAAATCCCTGGAATGTCTTTGGGGAAGACATCGGGAAAGTTGCAGACTTTGAAGATGCTCTCGAGGTCCTTAACTTCTTGCGTCTCATTGTCAACATGAGCCAGGAATGCATAGCATTCCTTCCGTAGAGGCTCCTAGGCTTGACGCAGGAAATGATACGAAGGTTCGAAAAATCTTATCACTAAGACCAGTGAGGATTTCGTTGAAGGGAAGATTGAGATGAATAGCTTCCTCAAAGCAAAGGATATCGGCACAATTTGGGCTCAAACATCTCATGCCGATTATGACGTCGTAGCTTGTTATGGAGACTGATATAAAATCGATGGGGAAAAGGAATGATCGTCTTAAGGTAAGAGTACTTCTTATGACAAATGCTTCTAAGACGAAACAGTAGCATGAGTTTGATAAAGTTGCTTAATTTGCATGCTATCGATCTAAAGTATACTTTTGACAAAGATCATCTTTAACTGAAATATGGTTGTTTCCATCATAACCGAAACGGAGATTACCCATATTTCGGAACCCTTGACCTAAAAATAGGTCTAAGTTATTCTAACAGGGAAAGAATCTTGGTAACTTGAAGGATAGTGATGTTTACAGAAAAGAGCTACTTAGAACATAGATATGAAGGTTATTCCTTAGACCAAAAAGTAAGGATGAGTAAAGTATTCTCCTATCGGTGATGGGCACTCCTCGGACGGATCCTTAGGTTAGCCAGCTGGCGCACCATGTCAAGCAGGCGACTCTCGTATACTGTCTGGCGTGCTCGAAGTTCTAGCTCAGCTCGAGTGGTAGCTAACTCTCGTTGTAGGGCTTCATTGTTCCTTGTAGCTCTCGTATGAACAATCTTGAAGAAACGGATGCGGTCCGTGCTGGTGCTCGAATCAGCTTCGAGCTCCATAGTTCGCTGAAGGGTTGCCATACATAGCTCCACATTACGAGCCACTCAGCGTATCAGGATTGGAAGGGCCCTATCCATGGGGCCTCCTTTGTTCAGATTGTAGAAGTTGCGGTTTCCGTCATATGGGAGGGGTTGGTCTTGCTTATAGCTCCATCTATTCAAACTCCCGACCCACATAGGCGTTGGACCTTGGAGTTCAACTTGAGGGTTAGGATTTGGTATTGGAGTCACTTGAGGTATGTTTTCAAATTCGGGTTCTGAGTCAGTCTCTTTGGGAAATGGTTCGGCAAGGTCGTTTTCCAAAGGGATTTCATGGTTTCCTTCTGGCTCTGGCTCGATCCATCCATCATCTCCTTGGTTGGGAAAGTACGGGTTGCCAGGGAGGTGGAATCCAGCCATGCTATCTACGCGAGGTGATGGTAGATGGATAGGCATCGAATCTAATAATACTTCTAATGATGGATTCTTGGGTAAGTTTCTGGTTTGGTCATTATAGCATCCTAAAATACTCCTATAGTATTTTAACCCTTATGGTTGGTTCTAGAACTCTTCTGATATCTAGGTAAGTTTTTAGGCTTGCTGCAACACCACAGTCACTCCCAAGCACATGTTGGTCATGTCTTGACTGAATATAGTTGATCAGGCTATATTCACCCTAGTCATGATTACATAACTGCCCAGGTTTAACCGCGATGTCCAACATCCAAATACTTTTGTTTTGTTCTACTTACGACACAGATTCTGATACTCGGGTATACTTATATAAAAATACTTGTATTTTTGAAAGTATACTTTTAGTTTAGAGCACTTAGGCCCCTTAGTATTTATAGGTGTATACCATGTAAGGTTCGGTATACTTAGTTCATTATAAACAATGTTCTTTAAATCCCTTTGAAAAGTGTTCCTCAAGAAAATCCTATATTTTCTTATGAAAGGTGTGTTTGAAAACCCATTCATTCCATGACTTCCAGGTTCGTACATAACATGTACAATCCAATGTGTCGTGGAATGAATATGAATATCCGTTGGTTGTAAAACAATCCGTTTGAATAGTCGGTTTATCCCAGGAAAATCCTATATTTTCCCTAAAGGTTGATGGTTGATTATCTGTTTTAAACTGATGTTTGCAAGTATCTACCATACTCGTGTTGATAAAAGAAGTTTCTTTTAAAAACCCTGATTACACCCAGAGAGGTATATTAGCCTTATTACATAAATAAAACTAAACAAAAGAAAACCGCGATGAACTAAGTCCTGAAGGTATTATTATTAGTACCCTCCAGTAATTAAATCAGTTATTACTTTGAGGTTAGTTCACTTGATTCAATATTACAAAAGTAAATCTCTACTACCTAGGTTTTGAGTTTCATGACCATAACTGACTGAATATAGCCCGCAACGGCCTGTATCCTTAATGACTTTGTCACCCGCAGACCTACCGATCCGACTGTAGCCAGCAGTAAGGTGCGGGATTGTCAGTCCCGTATAGATCTATACACAACAGTTATACTCTCCCTACAGGAGACTATGGTCACGAGTGCTAGTCCTCCACTCTGTTTCTTGTGGTGAGTGTTACCAAGGACGTGTCTCAAACATAGCCTAACAAATTTAGAATTAATAATACCGCAAATCCTGTTTATGATTTGCATGAATCCTTTATAAAATAATACGTTTTACTATATGATATAGTAGTTCATTGTACTAGTTTTGAACACTGTTTCTACGTGTTGATTTCTTAATCGGTTGGTAAAACTGTTTTCCGTGTTAAAAGCATACTGAAAATATAATTATCTTAAACAAAATAATATATTTTGAGCACAAGTTTCCTTGTGCTTTTGCTTGTATTCCCCCCTGAAAACATGAAAAACTTGGAAAAAGCGTAGGGGTATGAACTCACCTCGGGTGATTTGAATGAGGGATCGACACGAAATGTTGGATGTTCAAGTGAAGCCTTGAACATGATTTGATCCTAAATTACATGCAATGACACATAAAGGAGTCAAATGGAGGTATTTCACCACTAAATGTGATGGAGAACCACTCTAGGAACTTGGGACTACTTGTACTACGTGTTAGAGCCCTAAAGGATTGCATGAGGTGGATTGTGTGTGGCCATGGGTGTGCGGCCAGGCTGTGTGTGCAGTTGCACACAAGAGTATGTGGCCGGAGTGTGCGGCCAGGCTGTGTGTGTGGTTGAACACAGGAGTGTGCGGCCGTACACTCTTCGTTTATGCTCCAAACGTCGATTTTCAAGTGTTTCAAGGCTCAAATCAAGTCCAACTAAGAGATAGAGAGCCAAAACTCTCACTTTGGAGGGTTTTGAGGTGTGTACGGCCACCTTATGAAGGTGTACGGCCGTACACCTTCAAGTGGTGAAGAACACGAAGAACATGAAGAGTTTCAGGCTTAGATTTAGGTGTTTTACCTGTATAACAAGGTAAATGATGGAATTCTTCACGTTTTTGAGGCCCTTAGAGTGTTCTTGGATGAAGTTCTTATAAGGAGAAAGTAGAGTGCAGCCAAAATGAAAGGAATGAGTGAAGGGGTCACCCTATATAAATAGGGATGAGTGTGCGGCCACACACTCGTGTGTGCGACCATACACTCGGGTGTGCGGCCACACACTCATGTGTGCGGCCATACACTCGGGTGTGCAGCCACACACTCATGTGTGCGGCCATACACTCGGGTTTGCGGCCACACACTCATGTGTGCAACCATACACTCGGGGGTGCGGCCACACACTCGTCTGTGCAGCCATACACTCAGGTGTATGGCCACACACTCGTGTGTGCATCCATACACTCGCGTGTGTGGCCACACACTCTTTTTGATGGAGTTTTTGGCCTATTTGCAAACCTAATTCTTAAACCAACCCATCCTTAATTCAAAATTTGGTTGTACTCCAGGCTTTACATGCTTAAATGAGCCCTTAACCAGTGCTAGGAGTTAACAGAAATGAGTTGAACTTAGATTAACTGACTAGATGTACCGGGTAGAAGTTTTCGGGTTGTCACACCAAAACAGGTTAACTTAATTAGTTAGGTGCTCCTATTATAACATATGCATTTGTGCGGTACAGTCAACGTCCTAAGCATCAAAAGAAGTTCGTACTGTCTGGTTGTGATTGATGATTTCTCTTATTTTAAGTGGGTTTTCTTCTTATCCAACAAAGCTGAGGTTGCAGGTATGATAAAGAAGTTCATAGTTTTGATTGAGAACCAAACCAAGAATCGGGTGAAGGCGCTTCGTACTGACAACGGAACAGAGTTCAAGAATTCTATTCTAGATCATTTTTGCGCAAAAAAAGGGATTATGCGTCAATACAGCTCCGCTCACACACCTCAACAAAATGGTGTTGCTGAAAGGAGAAATAGAACTTTAAAAGATGTTGCAAGGACGATGCTGTGTGACTCCAAGTTACCGGTTTTCTTTTGGGCCGAGGCGATTAACACTGCCTGCTACGTTCAGAATTGTGTGTTGATCAATAAAGCTCAGATGAAGACACCGTATGAGATTCTATATGGTCACAAGCCATCAGTCAGTCATTTCCATGTATTTGGCTTCCCTTGCACCCTTCTTCACCTAGAGTCCAACCCAAAGTTTAATGCCAAATTCGATGATTGTTACTTCGTAGGGTATGCTGCATGCACCGCATATAGGGTCTACAATAAGAAGACGAAGCAGATTGTGGAATCCTATGATGTGCGCTGGTTGGAGGAGAATGAAACGGATGCTCGAGTGGGTCCGGATTGGTTATTTGATTACACATCACTTTCAAGTCTGTAAATGTGTCTTCGGATAGTTCATCTGGGTCTTCCTCTGGTTCGAAGAATGTTTCTAAAGACGAAGATGAAGAAGTTGTCTACAGACCCCCAACGGTATCCTTTTCACCATCTGAGGGGGCGTCCTCTGCTTCACCTGAGGGGGAGTCATCTGTACTACCTGATAGTCCAAAATCTCCAGTTCAGAATGATACTCCTGATGCTGATGCTACACCTATTACTCCTGTTGAAAGAGAGTCCATGTCTAGAGATGCTTCCGCTGTCACTTCAACTTTTATGGAACTACTCTTTCCTGAAGACATTTCTAATGAGTTTGTAGCAGAGTCATCTAGTGTGGAACAATCAGCAAATGATGGAGGTGTCAGTATTCACAATCTTTCCGTCTCACTTAATGATATCAGCCAGGAGATACCCTCAAGAATTTAACGCGATCATCCGATCGAGAACATCATTGGTCAGCTGGGCGATGGCGTTAAAACCAGAAGTCAGAGTGGAGATGTCAATACATGTCTCTATTCTTGCTTTATCTCTCAAATAGAGCCCAAGAATGTTGAAATGGCTCTGAATGAACCTAACTGGGTAGATGTTATGCATGAAGAGCTAAATCAATTCGAAAAGCTCGGGTTTGGAAATTGGTTGAGTTACCAAAAGGCAAAAAGTCTCTTGACACACGCTGGGTTTATTGAAACAAGCAGGATGATTCTGGAGTTATAGTTAGAAATAAAGCTAGATTGGTGGTTCGCGGGTTTAGACAAATCGA
Organism: Lactuca sativa; assembly: GCF_002870075.4. Lineage (NCBI taxonomy): Eukaryota > Viridiplantae > Streptophyta > Magnoliopsida > Asterales > Asteraceae > Lactuca > Lactuca sativa. The sequence continues at coordinate 279,367,833 of NC_056627.2, forward strand.
GGGTCTTGACTACACTGTTTATGATCCAGTAGCTCGCTTGGAGGCTATTTGTATCTTCCTTGCTTATGCCTCCTACATGAACTTCACGGTTTACCAAATGGATGTCAAGACAACCTTCTTGTATGGCAAGGTGAAGGAAGAAATCTACGTTGATCAGCCCCCTGGGTTCGTTAACTCGAAGTTTCCTAATCATGTCTACAAGTTGGACAAGGCATTGTATGGGTTACATCAAGCTCCTCGAGTGTGGTATGCGACCCTTACAAAGCACTTGCTTGAGCATGGATACTCTCGTGGCACTATCGATCAAACTTTATTCATCAAGCATGTTGGTAATGATCAGATTCTAGTCCAGATCTATGTTGATGACATTATCTTCGGGTCTACCTGTCCGCAGCTATGCAAAGAGTTTGAAGGCGTTATGAAAAAGAGGTTTGAGATGAGTTCGTTGGGTGAGATGACCATGTTTATAGGGCTTTAGGTCAAACAAATTTCAACCGGAATTCTACTACATGAAGCCAAGTATGTGGAGGATACTCTTGAGAAGTTTGGGTTTCAAGATGCTAAACCTACATCGACGCCGATGGCCGAAAGACCTTTACTGACTCCAGATACTAATGGCGAATCCGTAGATCAGACACACTACAGATCGATGATCGGATCGTTGATGTATCTTACTGCAAGCCGTCCATACATCATGTTTGTAGTTTGTCAATGTGCACTTTATCAGGCTAGCCCTAAATTTTCACATCTTATTGCTGTCAAAAGAATTTTTCGGTATATCAAAGGCAGCCAAAAATTGGGTCTTTGGTATTCGAAAAATTCCGAATTTGATTTATATGCTTTTGTTGACAGTAATTATGGAGGCTGTGAGCTTGATAGAAAATCTACTTTAGGCAGGTGTTAATATCTTGGAGATAGGCTGGTGTCGTGGCAGTGCAAGAAGCAACACAACGTCTCAACTTCAACAGTTGAAGCGGAATACGTTGCTGCATCTGCTTATTGCTCTCAAGTTATCTGGATCAAACATCAGCTGTTGGATTACAGCTTGAATTATCTAGAAACCCCTATTTACTGTGATAATGAGGTTGCGATTCAAATTGCTAAAAATCCTGTCCAACATTCAAAAACCAAGCACATTGATATCAAAATTCATTTTATCAGAGACTGTTATGAACGTTCACTTATCCGGCTGAAACAGGTTCCCACTGCTAATAATGTGGCGGATCTATTCACCAAGCCTTTTAACAAAGCTCGATTCGATGTGCTTCTGGGATTTTTGAAAATGATTCGTTTTGAGGATTAATTTTTTTTTTTATCTTTTTACTTATTTTAATTTTTTCTTTTCTTAATTCTTATCTTCTATTTTATTTTTGGTTAGATTAGTTTAAATTTGCGCATTTTAGTGATTTCATTCTCACCTATGCACAAATTTAGGGGGAGAAATAAACAAAAACCAAACAAAAATTAAAAGATTTCAAAAATCCAAAAACATTAAAAAAAAATCAGAAAATCAATAATATGTTGCTGATAGTCTTGCTTGTAGGTGATGTGTTGGGAAGTGATATTATCAAGTGATAATAGGCAATCCGAATCTGCGTAACGTACCAAAATTAAATTGTCTACGCTCTGTGTTCGATGCTCTGGTAGGCATGAAAGATTCTAAATGGACTTGACTAGGAAGATTTGAACTTAAGGAATTCAAGGACGTGACAAATCTTGAACTAGTTAGATCTATTTAGCCTGACAATACGACACTCGGATAGGTTGAGCAGAGAGATATACATGAGAATCTACTGGTCACATTAAAAGAACCTGTATCTAGAACTGTGGATTAACTTTTCCTCGATGTGCGGATTTTGTCCTTAATTCCGGTATTGATGGGGTGAATGGGGAATTCCGATAAATTAGGTCTGTAGAAAGTTTTTTTTTCTTTCTTTCTGTCTGTTAGTCATATGTTGCCTCTTCTGCGTGATCGAGAGATCCGACCTGGACTGTAACATATGCAATTCTATCTCTCTGCATCGTCTTTCTATCTGTTAGCCATATACTGTATCCTTTGCGTGACGTACAATCTGACCTGGTACACAGTATATGCATCATTCTTTTTCTCAATCTCTCTAAAACTTCAGTTAGTCATATGTTTCATCCTCTGCGTGATTGGAAGAGATCCGACCTGGGTGTATAGCATATGCATTCTAAATCTATCTTCTCTCTTAATAATTGTCTGGTCACCCGATGTAAGGAGTATTCTGGAAATCCTTGATGACTGGAGCATATCAGGAAGCGGGAAACATGTTCTAGTAAAAGTAAAATTGAACATTTACAGACTATCTATAGATCTTGCTGCTCAATTTAGGTGGAAAACGATATCCCTGGTCGTTGTCAGATAAATGGTCCTTAGGAAATTTATTTAAGAATATAGAATCAAAAGGGTCTTGTCTTTATTAGCTTGTCCAAATTTTATCACAATTTTTCGTGTTTAAGTGGACCACAATATCGACGATCGATCTGACATGGACATGAAGGTAGAGGTACTGAAAAGTGGACTAAGGTTGTCTAACAACTTTGATCATAGTGTCACAAAATTACATTAAACATTAGTTAAGATAAATTTAGTCTTATTTTAATTTTAATTTTAATTTTAATTTTATTTTAATTTTAATTTTATTTTTACTTTTAACTTTATTTTTATAATTGTCAGAATTTAAAATTTTGAATTTTTGAAATTACTTTATTTTTATTTATTTATTTTTATTTTATTTTTATTATATTTTTAAAATTGTAAAAGTTTTTAAATTTTCAAATTTTTATTTTTTAATTTTAATGTTAATTTTATTTTTTAAATCCTCAAAAGTTTTATTTTTGAAAAATATTTGAAATTTGGACTATACCTTACACTGTGTGGACAACAAGTAAAATTGTCAAGGGTATAAAAGGGGGGTTTACAGCCGGAAACTCCTCATCTTCTGATTCTATACTCTTTTCGGCCAAAACTCTCTCCACCCTCTCTCCTCTCGAAAAAAATTTCTTCTCTTTTTGCGAAATCGTTTAGTCCATCTCGAAGGTACAGCAAAACCGACCATGGGAATGTGTTTCATTCATCAAATCGATAGATTTTGGGGCTAAAATCGAACAAAATAGAAACTGTCAGCGTTTACGGTCCAAGCTTACGGCCATGAGTTTACGGCTGTAAACTCCGTTTGCGGACATGAGTTTACAGCCGTAAACCCAAAGTTAACCATAAACTCCTTTTGGTCAAAATTATTTTGGGGCACAAATTAAATTGATTAAATAAAGAACCATGAAACCTTAATTGCTTTAATATATTTGTTTTCTCACTTGGTTCGTTTTAGTGCAGATCAAATGGCAAATTTAAAATTCACAGACATGCACAACTTGGCCATTGTACTAGCAGATCCTCCAGTTGCACATGGAGAATTCAGGTAGATGATTCATGGTCTGAGAGAATGCCACCTAGCCTCTGCTATCACCATAAATACTGTGGTCTATCAGAACATCATAAGGGAATTCTGGCAGACTGCTAAGATGAAAAGAGATGACGATGGAGCAGTCACTGTGGATGCTACCGTTAAGGGATGCAAGGTTGTGATCACTGAGCAGTTCATCAGAGAAACGTTGTGGATTAATGATCAACCTGGTTTTCTTACTGAGATCGCGATTGAAGATGCCCAAAAGATTTTGAAGAAGATGGGGTACGAAGGCGACTCTCCTCCTACTGTGATGAAGCTTCTGCCACATTATTGGAGATTCTTAGCTCATGTGTTCGGGAGCTGCATCTCTGGCAGGAGGTCTGGTGCGGATGAAATCTCATTGAGAAACAATGGAGCCATCGTTTCTCTTGCTGCAGGGTTTATCCTGGACGAGTTCATGGTCAACATCAATGCTATAACCAGGGATACCTTCTTGATGTATCCCAGGTTCATTCAACTATTCATCAACCGTCAATTTCCCGAGATGGTCAAGGAGGGAGAAACTCTTGACATGAAGTCCTTAGGTCCTCACACTGTTAAGCTCATCAAGCAAAATTGCAAGGGAAAAGTCGTATTCCAAGGACTGTATCCGCTTTTAAAGTTCGGAAGATTTGCTGAGCCAAATGAGGCATCCGAGTCTCATGGATACTCTGACAAAGTATCCTTTGAGCCTACTTCCTCAGAAAGAGTTATTTCAGAAGAGGATGTGATCACTGTGTCGGACCAAGAAAGAGAAGAGACAGTTGCTCCAAATGTCTCTGTAGCTGAGGAGCATGATTTGTATGAAGGGTCTTCTATGAGTGTGACTGAGACTAATTTGTATGAAGACCTTGATCTTACGGGCTTTGATAAGGATGAAATTATGACAAACTTTGGAAGCAATGAATATTTTTTTGTCAAATGTCAATCTTAACATGCTACTTGACAATATCAATGATGTTGCTCATCCAGCAACAAAGATAAGGGACTTCGATGACGTTCTCGAGTCAACGCCTATTACTACCGATCAAGTGGTTGATACAACAACTCCCATGGTGACAGTGTCAGGGATTCCTCCCCTTGATGTTATTTCACCTACCATTGAACCACTTCAGAGTGATGATGCAACAATCTAGACCTCACAACCTCCTTCAAAGAAAAGAAGACGTGATCCTAGACATGGATTTCTGGATTCTGATTTATCTCAACGCCTGCCAATTACCCCAACAACTACCCCTGCCATTGTCTCATCAGAACTGTTTAGTGAAGGTCCTAGCATCACCTTTGAGGTTGGTGGCTCTTCTGCTCAAGCATGATTTTCTCCTGCTAGGCAAGATCTTGATGATGCCTCTGTACGGCTCGCCATGCATCTAGCTCAGGAACAAACTTCAATACCTTCTCCTAGAGCTAAAGGAATTTCTTTTAGAGAAGGTCATTCAGGAGAAGATGATTCAGTCATTGATGAGCTTCAGAAGAGAGTAAATGTACTTGATCAAAAGAACATAGAGCTCAATATCCATGTTAATGATCTTTTGAGCGAGAATGTAAAGTTGAAGATTCAAGTTTCTGATCTTGAAGAGGACAAAGCTTTGAAGACCAAGCAAATTTTTGCCCTACAAGAGTACTTTAATCTCCTCACTTCAAGTTACTTTGATTTGAAGAAAAATTTAGAATAGGAACTTGGCACTACTAGAAAAACAACCTTTAAGGACGCACAAACAATGACACACAGTGATAAAGGACGCGCATTTGTACGTGCCCTAAAAACTAATGTCAACTTTCCAAAATTTTAAGGATAGACGACATGCATTTATGCGTACCCTAAAATTAGTGTCAGAAATGAAAAAAAAATGCAGAGGCCGCCTTTCATAAAACGTGCGTCATGTAAATATGTAGCTTTATAACTTTTAAGTGAAATACGCGTTTTAGGCGGGAAATGAAATCGATGAAAATTACCCCCCCCCCCCCAAAAAAAAAAAAATAAACCCCCCGCCTCTTCGACTTAGCAAGAAAAAGCCCTAGGGCCTTCATCTTAATCTTCAGAAGTGGGAATACCTAGGTCGATTCTTCTGGGTTCAACAACAGATTTGTAAATAGCAAACATATATGATTTTGGATCTCGGCCATGATTATGGCGCTTTGGAGCCGGCGATGAGAACATCATTCGTGAATATCTGTCATTTCCTTCTTTCAACATTTCCATATTTTAGTCTTCACAAATCGACAAGGGGCCTCCGCAATCAAGTTGTTTCATCTTCATCTTGCTTTGTTGAAGAGAGCGATAGATACAGAAGCGGTTGAGAGAAGAAGAAAAAAAAGGGAAATCTTATCATTTTTGTTTCATCTTCATCTTGTTTAATTATAAACTAGTTAAAAATTAAATGGTGCATCCTTAGGTCAGGCGTGAAGCAACGCGTGTTCACTATTCAGCAGCCTATGAACCTTTTAACGAACAATTGGATTAGGATTTCCTAAAACAACATAAAAATCCGATCTTTCGTTTCCCCTTCAAGACATCTCTTCCCCTCTCCCTCTCTGGTAAACCCACCAATTTCTCGCTGAAAGCTCGCAGCCTTTGAATCAAGCATCTATTTTGAAATTTCTGTTCGAGGAAGAAAGGGCGAGACAAAGATCTGAACTTTGATTTGAAGAGAAGGAGAAAGATGGGCCTAAAACGCCTTCTTACCCAGGTCTATTTTCCTTCATCTTTTATTTCAAAGATTGCTCTATTTCATCTTTCTTGGTTAGATCATGTCAATTATGCATATAGGTGGGTTATTACACTTTAACGCTCCTTTGAAATCAGTTAGGGTTACATACGAAAAGAAAGAAAACCCTAATTTGAAAGAGCTTTTAGGGTTCTTACAGACCTTCTTCAAGTAGCTTCAACATGGTTACGTAGCTGTAGATTAATGCAATTTGTTGGACATTTTTTTGATTGATATATGTATATGTATATTCTTATATATTGAAATTTGTAGTGTTTTCTTGATCAAGGTTTCTTTGGTCTTCTTGTTACATTCATCAGATTTGATGTACTGAAATTGAAGTGTTTTCATGATCATGGTTCTTTTTGGTCTCACTTGTTGTATTATGTTAAGAATCCGTTTTTGTTGGACAACACTGTAGTTGAATTTCTTTATACTTTGCTTAGCCATCAAATGAATACATGCATGTTCTTACTGTATGATTAGGTAAAATTGGTGAAGAAATGATATAATAAGTGTTAGGAATCAGGATAGTTTAATTGTAGGTCCTAAATGTTGTTAAAAGACAAATTATCAATTCTGGGCACACACTTGTCTGTGATTGATTACAACTTTCTTTACTCTTCTTTTCTTTCATCACTTTTTCTTTTTGTTGTTTGATTGAGAACTTTTCCTCAACCACCACAGCCCAAAAAAGAGTCATTCGGTTCGATACTACTTAATAAGTTTGTTCGCCTTCTTCAAAAATTTGTTTCCGGTGCAAAAATAGGCGGGGAAGTCGACAAAGCTTCATTCCGGGAAACATGTTCCCAGGCGGCTGCACTGGTTCTCTCGACTCTCGTATTGTAAACATACTACCGCCTGTGACTAACATGTTGACCAATTTTGACGAAGTAGTTAAATAAATAAATGTTGGATGAACATTTTCGATTTCAGGATGCGGATTCGAAAACAAATGTGGAGAGCTTCTTGCAACTTCTCCGGCTTCTTTGCTGGTGTCCGGCGTACGTTTCTACAATCGAAGCTATGGAGACTGGTATATTCATATGGACGTGGTTAGTTTCTGATGCTCCTCAGCATGGTTATGGACAATCGATACCAAGCGAGGTCTATTTGCCTCTAACATGAGGTTCTCTGGACCAACTGCCAAGTTAAGGCCTCACCTTCAACCTAGTGAGCCCGAATCACCACCTGAGAAGGATCCAGTTGAACAGATTCTATCACATAAGCTATGGATCGAATTTTTCATTGACCGTTTTGAAGTACGTAAACAATTTTCTATTTGAATTATATACTCACTCTTTTCTTCTCTTATCTTTCCTCTTTGCTTTTACAGGTAGTACGACATGATAGTCTGGTACAACTCTTGCTTCTTGGCAGGATGTTATAGGGGACCACCAAACTTCCATGAAAATTTTCACACCATCCAGCTGCTGCTGGTACGTTTTTCACAGTCATGCTGCTTGGACTTAAATTTTGCACATGCCAGTATGAAGGGAGCGTACAAAAAGTTAGATTGGGAATTCAGCTGCTGGAAGATGGGATTTATCGGTATTACATTCAACTCGTCTTTCTTCATAATATAACATTTTTTATTTTAATTTAAATTCTGAAGTGGAAAACTGAAACCAACTGCAGGGCTACATTAGGCTGGTTTGCTTACGAACCTGAATGGTTTGAACATGATCATGGAAATTTTGCACACATCGAGGCTCAATCTGTTAATTCATTTGTTCACTATCTCCAAAACGATCCAAAAGCACTGGGTGGGGAATATGAGGGATCTTTGCTTGACATAGTAAGACAACAATATTGCTAGTTATCCTGTTGTGTTTTATGATTTTTTATTAACAATGAACAATCTCAGAAGGATCATTGTCACCCTGTTTGGGGACCAATGGAGAACTATGCAGCTTGTAGAGATAAGAGGAAGCAGCTACTTTTAATGTTATGCCAACATGAAGCTGACAGGCTTGAAGTTTGGGCACCAACTGTTAACTACAAGTATTTTCATCAACTGCAATTTTGCAACATGTGATCTATTTTATCTTTTATTAGTTATCTAGTCCATTACATGTTCATAATAAAATACTATATTCTCATGATTTGTATTTTAGGGCCCAAAAGGTGTGTGTCTGTTTTCAAAAGGGCCCACATATTGTTTTACATTTATATTTACTATTTTATCCTCTTCTTTTGGTAGACCTCATGACCGAGTCCCTTTGAAAGACATGAAAGCAGATTGGCATTCTTGCCTTGATAATAAAGTCGGATTCAAGGTGAGTTGCATTATTATTACTATGAAGTTTTGTAGCATTTATTAACTTGTGACTTGAATTATTTATAAAAAAACATTTTTTTGCAGGGTTTTGCTGTACCAAAAGAGACACAAGACAAAGTTTCAAAGTTTTCATTTCATGGACACGAAGCCGAACTTAGACATGGGAGTGTTGTGATAAAACAGGTTACCTTTTTTTCTTCCACTAGTGTTGATAAGTGATAACTTCTCTTTAAGTGTTCATAATTCAATAGGCTTCCAGAAACAAATTCATTTTTTTGGATTTTATGTATGATTTTATTCATGATTTGGTTAATAAAATCAAGGATCCTTTTTTCTTTTGGATTTAATTGGGTAATGGTATATTTGATGGCATGGCATCTCAGGAAACTTCAAGCACGAATAAAAGATCTTGAAGATGAAAGAGCAGAACAAGCTAATGAGGTTGGACCCTAAAAGATGGAAAACCATGACATATTTGTTTGTATGATTGATTTGTTGGAATTGTTTTGCAGATGAAGCAATGCAAAAAGTATATATCTGAACTTGTAATCCATGCAGAAGCTCAAGCTTTACAGTAAAAAATGGAAAACCATGACATATCAGGAACTACCATTGGCCAAGGCTCGTCTACATAAGCTAGAATGAGTAGAATCAAGTCGACAAAAAGAGGTTATCATTATCTAATAATTCATATAGATCCTTTCTCATCTGTTTTTTTTGGTGAATAATGGGATTCTAAGTTAGTTGTGTGTGTGATGTGGATGATGCAGAATTTGATAATGCAGCATTTAGAGCATTCAGCAGGGGATTTGATTCATCTGTTTCAAGGACTATTAAGATATGATCCATTAGAGAGGGTAACAACACGTGCAGCATTAAGACATCCTTTCTACACCATGGACAATCTGAGTAGACGATACTAGCTACTGCTAACAATATCAAAACAAAGTATGTGGTGGTCAATCTAAATCTGCACACAGAAGGAAGGAAGGATGTTTTTGCTGTAGATGTTTTTATTACCTGAGGGTATGTTTTGAGTTCCTACTGCACTGCTATGTGGAAACCCCACCCACACATCTCATTGACCACCTTGAAGTCGAATTTATGTTTAAAGTACAAACAAACAAACAAACAAATGTAGAAAAAGAAAAGAGAGATGATTACAAGGTATGTGAAAGAGGAATGGGCATGGTTATGTTCTTTATCCAAGGTATTTTGGTCTTCTCTTTCTCTCTCTCTCTCTCTCTCACACACACACACACACAAACACATGCATACACAGCATGAAGGATCTTTAAGTTTTTAAACATTGAGAATAAAGTGTTCATTGTATTTCAGTTTATGGAGAGACAGCTGGATTGACTGTGAATGATCCTATTTTACAAACACACTAGGTATTAGTGACATACAATTTCATTGGTATGTCACTTTTTTTAATTTAATTTAATTTAATTTAATTTTGTTCTCATTTTCTGTGCATACGTGCTTCATTTTGAGCAGTTTCTGTGTAGTTGAATGCTGGATTTTGATCTCTAGTTTCCCTAATAATGGTTTGGATTGAATGAAAGAAGTAGCAATGTATCATCATGTCACACCCCCAAACCTGAACGGCGGAAACGTTCGGGGGCGGATGACTTCATGTGGTAACGTAACAAATGAATACATAGTAAAGAAAGCAATACAACCATCATATATATAATTGAAAGTTTACATTTGTCAAAAGTTACATGTTCAAAACTCAATTACAATATGATGTCAAAATACGAGATTAAACTGGCGCCGCAGCATCCCTTCATCAAAAGCGAAATGAATACCTGAAATTACTGATTCCCTGGGACATACAAGTAATTTTGAAAGAGTAGATCAGCATTTAAGCTGGTGAATTTCATAAGTATTTAAGTGACAATGTTTGAATGAACTGAAATGTTTTATCTTCGTTTGTTTGTGGTTAGAAAATCCAATATTTTCTACTAGTATAAAAGTAGCCTTCACTCAAGACCAATGTTTGTTTCTAAAATGTATGTAAATGTAAAAGAACCAATGAATTTGAAAACCTTGTAAATCAATGCATTTTAATACCCCTTGTGAGTTTTATAACCATACTATTGACTCTGAATGCCTATACACAACGTTCTTCAGGCGTTGGAATGTTATGACGTTTGTCACCCCAAACGGTGGACTGCAGCTAACAGTCAGGGCGCGGGTTTGTCAAGCCCGTATAGATCTATACACAAACACCATGCTCCCCCTCCAAGGGATTCTGGTATATAATACAGGACTTGAAATGTGTACTCGAACGTACATGAAGTTAGTGTCTCACAAATCCGTGGTATAAAAATAGATCTACTTGTTAAAATGTTACGTTTGTTCTTGTACACGAAAGTGAACTTCTTGAAATATGTGATTCTACTACATAAGAGTTAGAAATTTGTTTCGTAAAACCATACCTATTATAGTTTCCAAAAAGCATGTCTTGTTTGTTTAGAAACATTGAGAAAAGGAATCGCTTGTTTATGAAAGTATAGATTTTTGGGTGTAGAGTCTAGGATAGACAAGAAAAATCTCAGAACAGATTAGTTTATACATGCATTACAACAACATTATATTTTTAAAAGGGAAAATGCTATTGTGACATATGTTATATATATATACATATATACATATATACATAAGTTCCTTTAAATGTTTATAAATCGCATGTGATTTGAATATATAACAGAATATAAAAGAATTTCTTTATGTAACGCACGATAATACTCGTGTGTTTTACTTGTAATCCCCCCCTTTGAAGGCATATAAAAGTATTTAGACTAATTAAAAGGTTGATTTAGGGGTATGAAACTCACTTGAAAGTTTGAAGATAGCGATATGGAAAACCGGGCAGAGTTTCGTCTCGGGAAACGGATTTTCCTCGGGGTTCTCGGGAATCTCGGGAGTAAAATCGACCTTCGGGACTTGAGCCAAAAAGACCAGAGCTTCGGGTTTGAACGGACACGGAAAACGAGGCAAAGTTGGGAGAGAGAGAAGAGAAATGAACCCTTTCTTTGGAAACCCTCGCATTCTATTTATAGGAAGGCTGGTCTGCCTCGGTACGCGGGGTGTACGCTCGTACGCGCTGCGTACGCGTACGTCATGCATGACCGAAGCCTCGACTGCCTCGGTTCGGATGGGACGGGTTGTTGGGTTCTCGGGTCGGATGGGACGGGTTGCTGGGGAGGTGGGTCGGATGGGACGCCGGGTCGGATGGGACGTCGGGTCGGACGGGTCGGGCGGGTCGGATGGATCGGATTCCTCGGATATGGCGACGTGGACGATCCGAGGCCAATCCTCTCGGTTACGCGGGGCGTACAGGAGTACGCAGCGCGTACTTCGGAGGAGGATGCTGACTCCCCTTCGGATAATATCCGAATTTTGAATTAAATAAATAATTAATTTATTTAATAAACTTCAAAAATCCATATCTTCTTCATACGAACTCCGTTTTCGATGGTCTTTATATCCTCGCGTAGGTGAGACTACGCTCTACAACTTTCGTTTAGACTCCGTCGGCAAATTCCAAAATTATATTTTTATTATTTATTAAAAATCCATCGTGTTTAAGGAATTTCTTAGAAAATTCATAACTTCTTTATCTGATGTCGGTTTTTGCCAGACTTTTTACCGCTGGAATACCATTGTCGAGACCTTCGATTCTCATTTAGGTCATTCCGGCCAAAAGTCGCTCGATCTCCGATTCGAGTTTTTAGCTGTCTGTTGCTAAGCCGAACTTGAAAAAAATCACATCTTCGCTATATGAAGTCGGATTTGGGCGTTCTTTTCACGTACGATTATGTTTCAAAGACATTTAATCATAGAAGGAAATTAAGTAGAACTTATTTATACATGTTATTATGAAGGTAACTTTTTATTATTCAGAAGTGGTTACAATACTTGACCCATTTTGGTCGTTACAAAGAGTTGAAATATCGGGTTGTCACATCATCTCCCTGTTAGAGAGAATTTCGTCCCGAAATTTAAAGTAGCAAAGATGCTAGTGAACATGAAAGAGATGAGGGTACTTTTGTTTCATCTGATCTTCGCGTTCCCATGTGAATTCGGGTCCCCGCTTGGCGTTCCAGCGAACCTTCACGATGGGTATGCGACTTTGTTTTGTTTGTTTGACCTCTCGGTCCATGATTTCTACTGGTTCTTCCACAAAGTTGAGGCTCTCGTTGATCTCGATCTCGTCGAGTGGAATAACAAGAGTCTCGTCGGAAAGGCACTTTTTCAAGTTTGAGACGTGGAAGGTTGGATGGATGTTACTAAGTTCGCGCGGTAGGTTTAGCTTGTAAGCCACTGGGCCGATTCTGGCAAGAATCTCGAAAGGCCCTATGTATCTTGGATTTAGTTTCCCACGCTTTCCAAATCGTATTAAACCCTTCCACGGTGAGACCTTTAATAAGACGCGGTCTCCTACCTGGAATTCCAAAGGTTTCCTCCTTTGGTCAGCGTAGCTTTTCTGTCGGTCTCTTGAGGCTTTCAATCGTTCACGAATCTGAACGATTTTCTCTGTTGTTTCACGTATGATCTCCGGACCTGTGAGAGTGCTTTCAGGAACTCTTCCTCTAGCTAACTGGGTATCGCCAACTTCAGTCCAGCACAGAGGGGATCTGCACTTTCGACCATAGAGGGCTTCAAACGGAGCAGCCTTTATGCTTGTATGATAACTATTGTTGTATGAAAATTCGACAAGGGGTAAATGAATATCCCATGCCTTTCCAAAGTCAATCACACAGGCTCTCAGCATGTCTTCTAAAGTTTGTATTGTTCTCTCACTTTGTCCGTCTGTCTGTGGGTGGTAGGCTGTACTCATGTCTAGCCTAGTTCCCAGGGAACTTTGTAGTGACTGCCAGAATCTTGAAGTGAATCTACTATCTCGATCGGAGATAATGGATATCGGAACACCATGCAGTCATACTACTTCCCTTAAGTAAGTTCTTGTAAGCTTCTCCATTTTGCCAGTCTCCTTGATGGGTAGGAAATGTGCGGATTTGGTCAACCTGTCGACAATGACCCATATGGTATCGAGTCCACTTGTCGTCTTGGGTAACTTGGTTATGAAGTCCATAGTAATCCGCTCCCATTTCCATTCCGGTATCTCTGGTTGTTGTAGTAGTCCTGACGGTTTCTGATACTCGACCTTAACCTTAGCGCAAGTAAGACATTTACTCACGAAGGTAGCAATTTCTGCTTTCATGTTAGGCCACCAGTATAGTTTCTTAAGATCCAGATACATTTTATCTGAACCCGGGTGAACGGAATATCTTGAATTGTGAGCCTCGGTCATGACTACGTTTCTGAAACCACCATGATTTGGGGTCCAGATTCGGTCCATGAGATAGTAGGCTCCGCCACCCTTGACTTCTAAATTCTTCTCCATTCCTCGCAGGGATTCACCCGCCACATTTTCAGGTTGCAAAGCTTCCATTTGTGCTTCCTTAATTTGTGTGGATAGGTGGGAATGGATAGTCATGGTCAGAGATTTGACCCTCCGACCAGTGTATTCCTTTCGACTGAGGGTGTCGGCTACTACGTTGGCCTTGCCAGGATGATAACGAATTTCGCATTCGTAGTCATTCAGTAACTCAACCCATCGTCGTTGTCGCATGTTGAGTTCCTTCTGATCGAAAATGTGTTGAAGGCTCTTGTGATCGGTGAATATAGTACTCTTTGTTCCGTATAAGTAGTGCCTCCAGATCTTCAGAGCAAATACCACTGCTCCTAACTCGAGGTCATGTGTCGTATAGTTCACTTCGTGTGTCTTAAGCTGTCGGGAGGCATAAGCGATAACCTTCCCTCTCTGCATAAGAACACAACCAAGTCCTTGATTTGAAGCATCGCAATACACCACGAAGTCTTCTATCCCTTCGGGGAGGGATAGTATCGGTGCGGTGCACAAGGCCTGCTTTAGTGTCTGGAATGCCTTCTCTTGTTTCGCTTCCCAGTCAAAGGCCACACCTTTCTGGGTTAATGAAGTAAGAGGTTTCGCAATGCTCGAAAAGTTCTTTATGAATCTACGATAGTAGCCAGCTAGACCTAGAAATTGACGAATTTCTGTAGGTGTCTTTGGTGCAGACCAGTTCTCAATAGCCTTAATTTTGGAGGGGTCCACGTGTATACCTTTCTCGCTAACAACGTGACCTAAAAATTCGACTCTTCGAATCCAAAATTCGCATTTAGAGAACTTCGCATATAGTTTCTCCGTTCGCAGTGTTTCTAGGACTTTTCGTAGGTGTTGACTATGCTCTTCCTCACTTCGAGAGTAGATAAGTATATCATCGATAAAGACGATGACGAACTGATCCAAGTAAGGGCGACATACCCTATTCATTAGGTCCATAAATACTGATGGTGCATTGGTTAATCCGAACGGCATCACTACGAATTCGTAGTGTCCATAACGAGTTCGGAAGGCTGTCTTTGGAATGTCCCCCTCTAGAACTCGTAATTGATGATATCCGGATCGCAGGTCTATTTTGGAGAAGTAGTTCACCCCTTGAAGTTGATCGAATAGGTCGTCGATACGGGGTAGAGGATAGCGGTTCTTGACAGTAAGTTTGTTCAGCTCTCTGTAGTCGATGCACATACGGAACGATCCGTCTTTCTTCTTTACAAACAAGACTGGTGCTCCCCAAGGTGAGAAACTTGGTCTTATGAATCCTTTGTGAAGGAGTTCATTAAGTTGACTGGAAAGTTCCTGCATCTCTGCTGGTGCAAGACGATAAGGCGACTTCGCTACTGGGGTAGCTCCTGGAATTAAGTCGATTCTGAACTCGACTTGACGTTGCGGTGGTAATCCTGGTAGTTCTTCTGGAAAGATATCGGGAAAGTCGCGTACTACCGAGATGCTCTTGATGTCCTTCAGTTCTTGACTTGTATCGACGATGTGCACTAAGAATGCTCGACAATCCTTCCGCAAGCACTTTCGAGCTTGGATGCACGAAATGATGCGAAGGTTTGTACTAGATTTGTCACCGTAGACAACTAATGTTTCGTTGTTTGGGAGGTTAAGACGGACTGCTTTCTCAAAGCACATGATGTCGGCGCGAAGAAGGCTCAACCAATCCATGCCGATGATGACGTCGAAACTTTTAATTTGAACAGGCATGAGATTGATTGGGAAAGAATGGCCGTCTAATGTTAACGTACAGCCCATGTATATGCAATTTGTGTTTTCGGTTTTTCCATTGGCCATCACTATAGTGAATGAATTTTCTAACTTGCTAGGTTTAGGTTTAAGTAAATGAATAAAATTTTGACTCACGAAGCTTCTCTCCGCTCCACTATCGAATAATATGCATGCGTATGAATTATCGAGAAGAAACGTACCAGCAACTATAGTTGGGTCAGCTACAGCTTCGTCGTGGCCTATTGCCAAAACTCGTCTAACACCTCCGGTGCCTGCTGCCTTAGGACAGTTTCTCTGGTAGTGGCCCACCTCGCCACAACCGTAGCAAGCCTGCCCTACACCCACACCGGGAACTTGAGTGATCGGCTTCGCGGGTTCCTTGCAGAAACGAGCTGTGTGCCCTTTCTGGCTGCAGTTAGCGCACTGCATAGTTCGACAAGGTCCATGGTGGTGGTAATTGCATTTGGTGCATTTTGGGAGGTTTCCTATATAAGGCTTTGTTGGGTAGGTATTTATAGGGGCTGTAGTAGGTACAATGGCAGCATTTACTGACACAAGTTGTTTCTTCGCGGATTCTTGGGAAGATCCACCCTTCCCTTTAATCCATGCTCTCTTCCTGCCATTGTTGTGGTTGTTGTTGTTGTAGTTGTTGTAGTTGTTGTTTGCTTTCTGTGGTGCTGGTGCAGAAGTGATTGAGTTCTGATGACCTCCATAGTCGATCAGAGATTGTGCCAGTTCCTTAGCACTTTCAAAGGTGTCAGGTTTAGAAGCTAACACGCTTGATCGCATTTGGGGCGTCAGTCCCCAGATGTACCTTTCTATCTTCTTGCTCTCGGGAGCAATCATATCTGGACAAAGGATTGCCAGCTCGCAGAATCTGTTGGTATAAGTAGCGATGTCGGTACCCACCATTCCGAGATTCCATAGCTCGTGTTCAAGCTTTTGAATTTCTCCCCGTGGGCAGTATTCTCTCATCATCATGGCCTTCAAGTTCTCCCAGCTTATGGAGTTCGCCACGATTAGGGTAAGTACTTTAACGTGGCCATTCCACCAAGTTAAAGCTTTATCGAGAAGGGTGAAAGTTGCAAATTTGACCTTGCTGTGCTCGGGGCAGGAGCATATTTCAAAGACTGCCTCCGTCCTTTCGATCCACTGCCTCAGGGCCATCACACCACCAGTACCATAAAACATTCGGGGCTTGGCATTAGTGAAGTCCTTATAGGTGCATTCCCGAGGTGGTCCATGACTCTCGCCATGGTTGGATAGGTGTGTGCCAGATCCCGAGCCATTAGTACTCGAGTTATTGATCTGTGACATGGCAGCTGCCACTGCCGCGGTGACTGCTGCTTGAAACATAACAGCATCAAATTGAGGTGGTGGAGGTGGTGGTGGTATAGGTGCTTCCTCACCGTTGTTTCGCCTTGGATTCCTACGCGGAGGCATCCTTCAACTATAGATTGAAAAGACAAGGATAAGAATTTCATAGAATGGAAAAAAATGTATGTGTCTCATGAACTAAATCGCTATAGTTCAACAACAGATGAAAGTATAAGTCTTAAAATAGAAAAATGAAAGTTATTTGTAAGACTGAAGGTATGAAACGAGTGTTTGGGTTCACAAAGACCATTCAATGTTCGAACGAAATACTCTACATAGTAGTAATAGTGCCACTTATATTAATATAAAAGTTGTTACAACGATCATGAAAATTTGACCCCCATAAGGGTCTCCGATTACAAAGTTCGAGAAATTTAAAGACTTTTAGCCGAGGTCCTAAGCTATAACAAAATTTGAGTCCTAGACAAGCACTACTTGCGTCGAAGGTTGCGCTTGGAGCTTGACTCCGTATCTGATTGCTTTGACTCCATTAGACGCCTATCGAAAGCGGCTTGTTGTTCCCTTAGTTCGGCGAGGGCTGCAATCATTTGCGCTTGAAACGATTCAGCTTGGAATTGGGCGTTGTCTTGCATCTTGTCCAGCCTACGGATGTCAGAAGTGTGAACCTGCACTTCCACGTTGATATCCCGGAGTCGACTAGCTTGTACTCCAGACTGATAGGACTGATTGGCTAACTTACCCACCATTACCGGGAGTGCTCGATCAGCCGAACCTCCGCCGCGGACATCATAGAAGTCCTGGCACATGCCGTAGGGAGGGCGTAGGTTTTGCTGTTGGCTCCAATGGTGGAGGTGACTTCCCCAGACGGGAGTCGGTCCTTGAAAGTTCCTTACGAAGACGGGAGGTTGAATGGGTGGTGGATCGATAACTTCCGGCTCTGAGTCGGTACCGGAGTCATCACCCACTTCTATGGGTTCCTCGTCCTCTTCGGGATCATCTTCGATCCATCCTCCGTTGCCTTGGTTGGGAAAGTAGGGGTCGCCAGGGTGGTGAAATCCAGCCATTTGACTGTACGAGAAAAAGGGGTTATAAGAATTGAGTAAAGCCGGAACATGTAAAACATGTAAGTTAAACTAGTTTAGATAGCAAATACTCCTATAGTATTTAAGTGCTTGTGTTTGATTCTTGTAATGGTTTGGTAAGTTTTGACTTGTTGCTTACTACGATCATTCCTCGATATACGTTGGTCCAATCTTGGGCAAATATAGTTGATCACGCTATATTTGTCCAAAATCTGATTACATATATCGAGTCCCAATCGTAGTGTCAACTTGTCTAAATACTTGTATAGTTGTATAACATGAAAATAGTTCGTGGTATGCATGTATTTGTACTTAAATGAACTACCAATTTAAGTTGAACGAAATGCTGCTTAAGTGTAAAAAGAAAATTTGTTTTGTCAGAGAGTATTAGTCCCTTAAGCATTTATAGTTTGTATATCTTATGTGGTTCGATATACTTAGTTCACTATAAACATTGCTCTGATACCAATCTGTCACACCCCCAAACCTGAACGGCGGAAACGTTCGGGGGTGGATGACTTCATGTGGTAACGTAACAAATGAATACATAGTAAAGAAAGCAATACAACCATCATATATATAATTGAAAGTTTACATTTGTCAAAAGTTACATGTTCAAAACTCAATTACAATATGATGTCAAAATACGAGATTAAACTGGCGCCGCAGCATCCCTTCATCAAAAGCGAAATGAATACCTGAAATTACTGATTCCCTGGGACATACAAGTAATTTTGAAAGAGTAGATCAGCATTTAAGCTGGTGAATTTCATAAGTATTTAAGTGACAATGTTTGAATGAACTGAAATGTTTTATCTTCGTTTGTTTGTGGTTAGAAAATCCAATATTTTCTACTAGTATAAAAGTAGCCTTCACTCAAGACCAATGTTTGTTTCTAAAATGTATGTAAATGTAAAAGAACCAATGAATTTGAAAACCTTGTAAATCAATGCATTTTAATACCCCTTGTGAGTTTTATAACCATACTATTGACTCTGAATGCCTATACACAACGTTCTTCAGGCGTTGGAATGTTATGACGTTTGTCACCCCAAATGGTGGACTGCAGCTAACAGTCAGGGCGCGGGTTTGTCAAGCCCGTATAGATCTATACACAAACACCATGCTCCCCCTCCAAGGGATTCTGGTATATAATACAGGACTTGAAATGTGTACTCGAACGTACATGAAGTTAGTGTCTCACAAATCCGTGGTATAAAAACAGATCTACTTGTTAAAATGTTACGTTTGTTCTTGTACACGAAAGTGAACTTCTTGAAATATGTGATTCTACTACATAAGAGTTAGAAATTTGTTTCGTAAAACCATACCTATTATAGTTTCCAAAAAGCATGTCTTGTTTGTTTAGAAACATTGAGAAAAGGAATCGCTTGTTTATGAAAGTATAGATTTTTGGGTGTAGAGTCTAGGATAGACAAGAAAAATCTCAGAACAGATTAGTTTATACATGCATTACAACAACATTATATTTTTAAAAGGGAAAATGCTATTGTGACATATGTTATATATATACATATATACATATATACATAAGTTCCTTTAAATGTTTATAAATCGCATGTGATTTGAATATATAACAGAATATAAAAGAATTTCTTTATGTAACGCACGATAATACTCGTGTGTTTTACTTGTAATCCCCCCCTTTGAAGGCATATAAAAGTATTTAGACTAATTAAAAGGTTGATTTAGGGGTATGAAACTCACTTGAAAGTTTGAAGATAGCGATATGGAAAACCGGGCAGAGTTTCGTCTCGGGAAACGGATTTTCCGCGGGGTTCTCGGGAATCTCGGGAGTAAAATCGACCTTCGGGACTTGAGCCAAAAAGACCAGAGCTTCGGGTTTGAACGGACACGGAAAACGAGGCAAAGTTGGGAGAGAGAGAAGAGAAATGAACCCTTTCTTTGGAAACCCTCGCATTCTATTTATAGGAAGGCTGGTCTGCCTCGGTACGCGGGGCGTACGCTCGTACGCGCTGCGTACGCGTACGTCATGCATGACCGAAGCCTCGACTGCCTCGGTTCGGATGGGACGGGTTGTTGGGTTCTCGGGTCGGATGAGACGGGTTGCTGGGGAGGTGGGTCGGATGGGACGCCGGGTCGGATGGGACGTCGGGTCGGACGGGTCGGGCGGGTCGGATGGATCGGATTCCTCGGATATGGCGACGTGGACGATCCGAGGCCAATCCTCTCGGTTACGCGGGGCGTACAGGAGTACGCAGCGCGTACTTCGGAGGAGGATGCTGACTCCCCTTCGGATAATATCCGAATTTTGAATTAAATAAATAATTAATTTATTTAATAAACTTCAAAAATCCATATCTTCTTCATACGAACTCTGTTTTCGATGGTCTTTATATCCTCGCGTAGGTGAGACTACGCTCTACAACTTTCGTTTAGACTCCGTCGGCAAATTCCAAAATTATATTTTTATTATTTATTAAAAATCCATCGTGTTTAAGGAATTTCTTAGAAAATTCATAACTTCTTTATCTGATGTCGGTTTTTGCCAGACTTTTTACCGCTGGAATACCATTGTCGAGACCTTCGATTCTCGTTTAGGTCATTCCGGCCAAAAGTCGCTCGATCTCCGATTCGAGTTTTTAGCTGTCTGTTGCTAAGCCGAACTTGAAAAAAATCACATCTTCGCTATATGAAGTTGGATTTGGGCGTTCTTTTCACGTACGATTATGTTTCAAAGACATTTAATCATAGAAGGAAATTAAGTAGAACTTATTTATACATGTTATTATGAAGGTAACTTTTTATTATTCAGAAGTGGTTACAATACTTGACCCATTTTGGTCGTTACAAAGAGTTGAAATATCGGGTTGTCACACATCACTGATCATGACACAACACCGAGAGGTCATCTTTAACAAAATTATCTTTACTATATGTGAATTACATGACAAAAATGTCAAATAACTTATAAAGTTTTTCTTTTTTCAGAAAATCAGCTTATAAAGACTGATCAAGTGAACATACTGATTAGATCACTTATCCTTAAGCAACAACAAAAGTCTGGAACAACTTCAAAGAATGCAAAGGGTGCAGGCACAAATTAGGGTTCAAGAAAAAGGTATTTAACTTTTTTTTTTGTTACACATACTTGTTTTTTATGCTCGCATTCTTGGGATTTAGTATTTATATATTTTTGGGAACGAAACATTACCATTTTCTCCCTAGGGCCCCAGAAAGAGCTGCAGATGGTAGGGTTTCTACTAAGAGGGCATCTGATGAGATCACTTCTCCTTAATTTACCTATTTATATTTGAAATTGAAATGAACCTATTGATCATAAGAAGTTAGTTGAAGAGATGAATTCAAATGCAATGAAGACTTTGGTTGTAGAAGGTCAACAAGTGTTGTTGACCATGGAAGGTGAGGATTTGACTCTAGAACAACAGAAAGAGCTTAATGAAATCAGGAAAAAGAAAAGTATATTAATCTGTGAACCTCAAGAAAAGCACAGCTGAAAGCAGACCAATTGTTCAAAGAAAATTTGATAAGACAAGAGATTTACATCTGAGAGAAATGGTCATCATTAGGGCTTGATCCATCAAAAGCAATGTAAAGGGTGAGAAGTGAGTCAAGGGTTAGAAAGAGGGAGAGGTCATCTAAATCGTTTGTAAATTTTTTTTACAGCTTCTATTGATTTGTTTTATCTTTCCATGGAACGATTATTTATATGAAATTAAATTTATGCAATGGATTCTATTTTTTCTATATGATATTTTATTTTCTATTATGAAACATTAAATACAAATTTAATTTGAAAAATAAGTAAATGTATAAATAATATTTTTTCTAAACATTTAAAATTATGATACGCAAAAATGTGTGTCGTCTTCATTTATGACATGGCCTTTCTTGAAGGGGGGCTTTCTTGATACGCATTGCGTGTCATTAACATGTGCGTCGTAAGGTTATGACACGCGAATGCGTGTCGTCTTCCTTTATGACAGGTCCTTCTTTGATATGCATTGCGTGTCATAAACGTGCGTCGTAAATGCGTGTCGTAAATGAGCGTCGTAAATGCACGTCGTCTCTCTTTATGACAGGGCCTTCCTTGACCCGCATTTGCGCGTCGTCTGTGCCTTTTACGACATGCAATGAGAGTCGTAAAAGGCTGTTTTTCTAGTAGTGTGGTGACAAGTTCAAGACATCCGCTGATGAGTCAAGGATCAATCTGCACATCCAAGCTCACCCCATTGCGACATCTGCTCAAACATCATGTATTGTTGATAGATTTGAAGAAGAGCCAGCTCAAGCTCCAAGTGTTGTAGCCTTAAAACGTGCCAAACTAGCCAAATCTACTGAGAAAGGTCAATACTTGTTTAAAAGGAGCTCAGATCAGAATGCTCCTGCGGATCAACCCATCGTCACCTTTACAGATCTTGAAGGGAATCGTTTTAAAGATATATATGGTGATAGGTCAGGGATCATTTCATGGGGATTTCACGAAACTCTGAACATGTGGATCATGAAACGGAAAAGGGGCAACACTGAATTATATAAAGATGCTCATGACTACAACTCCTGGACCAGGGTTGATCTTTCGGAGTTGTCAAAGGCCCCTTTTGCAAATCCCTCTCAAAACTCCATGGCCACACAGTTCAAGCATTTCTTAGAAGATCAAGTACTCAAGGGTTTTCCTTCAATGAAGACTGCATAGTCAATTATTACGGTATACCCAAGTGTAATTGATCCTAAAACCAATCATCCTCTTCGAACTGTGATATGGCCAGCTACCAATCAAGTGAAGTAGATTCCTATCCTTCAGGATAATTCAGATGGATCTCTGCGAACCATGCAGTATTGGGTGTTTGATGAAAGTACTGCATCTACTATCATCAAACTTAAGAAGGGAGGCATCCGCTTGTATGACAAAAGAGACCTGCTTCAGTTTGGAAAGTGGGATATACATCAGCTGAGCCATCATCTTATTAAAGTTGCACAAGACATCTTTGAGCCAGCGGCCAAAGAGTTTACAACTATGGTTGTGGAGATCATTAATAAACGGATATGGAACGGAGCAATGGGGAAGTCAGATGTGCTGGTGGTCTACAAAGACTGAACTCAAGCTAGCACCAAACCAAGGGGGAGATTGAAGGGTCCAGTTAGTGGTTTGGTCTAGGCTTTCATTGTAATATGTTCTTTTGAGTCTTTATCGTGTTTTGGTAGGTTGATTGTGTGTTTATGGCCCAAGTCCACTATATATATATATATATATATATATATATATATATATATATATATATATATATATATATATATGGGTTGTTTAGGTCATTAATGGTTGTTGATGCCACAAGAGTTCACAGTCACAGAGAGCAAGTTGTACCAGACGTTTACGCAATATAAGCGTGTGCAAGCTTGTTTCAATTCTTTTTCTACTTCGTTTCTTATTCTATTTTATTGTGTGATTGCTTGATCATTGGTAAAGATCCGCTTTCAGGACCTTACAAAATCACATAGATTCAAACAACTTCCTTTTAATTATTAACGTAAATATTACAATTTTTGACCAACATTGGTTACATATTCTATTAATGCCTAACAAGAAACGTAGACGTTACAAAGAAAGTGCATTTTAATAAAGTATTTAAGAAAAGCATAAGATATTCTTGGAATCAAGATCTATAGAGATAGACATAGCCGACTTATTGGTCTAGTAAAAATGCATACACTAACATGATCTTGAAACATTTGAAGATGTAGGATTCAGAGCATGGGACCATGCTAATGCAATATGACCTTATTCTGAACAAGTCTTATTGTTCTGCGATACCTATGATTCGAGATGCATGAAGATTATTTCACATGCTTCTAGTATATGATATATCATGCATGCCATATTATGTACTAGAAGCTACGTGATAAATGCCATTTTATGCATCTTTTAGGGTAGTTTTTAATAGCACTTAGCATCATATTTACGCATTAGCATGTGAATTAGTTTAACAAATATTCGACTCATGTTTACTGTCAAAATTCTCTTACTACTCGCATTTTATTTCTTTATCAGGTATTTCGAGTGGAGCAGAGTTTTGGAAGCAGCTTGGATGCATATTTAGAGCTATAACACCTAAGGAATGTAATGCCAGTGTTCCAGGTATTTTTCATTTTATCATTGATTCCTTAAAAAGATTGCAAAATTGGTCCCTATGTTGGGCGTACGAGATGGGTACGCCGGGCGTAGGTCCTTAACGATGGCCGTGGTATCCCTCGTGTATGTTGGGCGTACGTGTGTGTATGCAGGGTGTACTCAACCAGAGGGAGAACACTAATTTTTAGTGTTTCAACCCTATCAAAAGCACATTATGGCCTTAAATCCTTTCTTACCTCCAACCTCCATCTCTCTTAGACCCCATCTCAAAACCCTAATTCTTGTGTGTTAGTTTTGAAGCTTTAGAGTGACATTTTGGTGTTCTTGGTGGTGAAGGAAGACATTTGGAGTTGTGGTGTTGTTCTCAAGCTTTTGGATCCAGATTCTTCTCATCTTTGTGCAAATTTTGGAGGTATAAAGTTCATACCATGGAGCTTTCTTTGATATATATATTGTTTAAGCTTAGATTTATGTTCTTTTGTCCCAAAACCCCGATCTTTGTGAGTATGGAATACTTAAGAGCTTTTGTGTTGTCCTACTAGACGCTTTCGGGTGTATAGTGTCATAAAAATGCAAGCTTGATCCTTGGTATTCATCCATGCAAGAGTTATGGAAGTGTAGATGATAATATAAGTTAGGGTTTTGGTTTTGAGCTTCCTTTTTCCATGTAAAGGCATAAAGGTTGCAACTTTGTGGCTTTAGATATTTATTAGGCTTAGATATGAAGATTGGACGTTAAGTCTTAAAGTATTAAGACATCAAAAGAGAGTTTGGGCTTTAGGACATTACGCGGGGTATAATCCGGCGTACGCTAAGCGTAATGGGCTGAGGCCCCATAAAGCCCTCTTGTGAGATCGTGTTGTACGCTGGACGTATGGTGGGAATGTCGGGCGTACTTCCAGAAAACCCATTGGGATTTTCTTATTCCTAGGGTCATTATTAGTTTTGGGATTTGATTAGTTGGGTTATGTATGAGAAGGGCAAAATGGTCTTTTTCCCTTAATATGATAAAGGATGATTTGGACAATTGATTATGGGTTAAAACCCTGATTTTAATTAGTACTGTCTTTAGGTTTTGTTTAGTGTGAGGAGTCGTGTTTGTAACAGAGTGTGTGATTTAGTTACCTTCAG
Source organism: Lactuca sativa (assembly GCF_002870075.4). Lineage (NCBI taxonomy): Eukaryota > Viridiplantae > Streptophyta > Magnoliopsida > Asterales > Asteraceae > Lactuca > Lactuca sativa. Next base: position 279,393,144 of record NC_056627.2, read on the forward strand.
TTAGAGTTGAGTTTTCTTACCATACTAGTGGGTCGAAGGCACCAAGGCCAACCCACTGAATTATATGTGTATGATGGATGTATTAGTGTGACTATTACTTATATGATTGTATGGTGTATGCATGGAACCAAATTGGTCTCGGAGTCATTATGGACTCGGGGTTGATACAGACCCCGGGGTTGATTCGGACCTGACACAGTTAATTGCTGTTACACAGGGTTGATACGAACCCATGGGTAGTTACGGGCCTTACTCGACCACGTGCTGTTATATTTATGTGTTTGGTGTATGTGGTATTTTGGGGAAGCTCACTAAGCTTTGTGCTTACAGATATGTTTTTGATTTCAGGTACTTCTGGTACAAAAGGGAAGGGTCCGACGTGATAGTACAACATCTTCCCCCTCATGATTTCCAAACTTGGTGATCTATATTACTATGATATTTTGCGATATTTGAATGTTGTATGTTTTCGAGAAATGTGATGTTTAGAATGATGAGTTGAAAAATGAAAATTTTACTTATGGATTTTGGGTCGTTACAAGGAAGCTGGAAGTTGGGTCAGATTTTGTGAAGCTGAAGAATTCGCGTTCGAAACACACATTTTTAAGTTTAGATGATCGTATTTTTCACCATGCGATCATTCTTTTGATCGTGTTTTATCTTCACAACTTTCCAAGCCAGAATCAAGTTTGAGGACCTCAGTGTGTTTATTCGATCGTGGTTGGACATATAACACGATAGTGTTTTTCATATTTCTTGCTCCAGAAGTCACTGGCTTGTATATAAATTTGACCACTCTAATAAGTTTGAAGGCTAGATGTTCCCAGACGATGAAAAACCCTTCTTAGACGATTTTTTTGAGGCAATTTCTGCTCGTTTTCATCAATTTCAAAAGATCTGAAGGCCGTAGATCATCTGAATTAGTTAGATTAGTAAGAATTAGTAGTTTAATCTTTCTTTTCGTTAGTTTATATCATATTTTTATCATGTCTGGCTAAAACCTCGATTTCAGTTCTGCATAGATTAATACTTTTCATGTAATCAATCGTTAGACATGGTTTTTGATTTATGATTCTATCTAGTGATTTCAGTTTTAATCTTAATGAATGTTTGATTTTAGTTCTTTCTAGCATGATCAACTAATTATGGTTTAATCATTCTAGTTAATCAGTTAATATAATCCATAATTGTTCTAAGCAACTGGTAATAACTAACAAGTATCAGATTGGTTCCATTATGGGGTTTAACTTTGATATAAACCTGAATTTCATATTTTTACGCTTTCGAGCTTGTGAGAAGTATTAAATATTGCTGAGAATTTTACACATATCATAATGCTACTTTTTTGAATTTGATTAAGAGCTAGTTTTACTAGATCGATAAAAAGTTAAGTTTAAATGAAGAGATTGTTTTGGTTAACTAATTAGGTAAAAAGAACTTACTAGAGCTTGTTAGTAGTTTGCAGTACTAATTTAGATAGAACACATCTTAAATAACCATGTTTGTGTTGATTGCATGATTAGGAAAGTCGTGGTAGATCTAAATTCGCTTTTTATTACTACATTTTAATTAGTTATTTTCATTTCTATTTACTTTTTAATTGATTATCAAAACCCCCCTTTTTGTATTTATTTGCTTTTGACTAGTATGTGTCTTACGCAAAGAGACGTTGAACATTAGGCTGTGTCCCTGATGATTCGACCCTGCTTCCCTATGCTATCCTTTAGTGCATTCGAGCAGTGAAATATTATTTGTTTAAGACGCTTGTGTCAGCATGTTAAAGCTACATGTCATATGCTTTGAGCATGTCGATTCATTTTTAGTAGAGTATGGGTGAGAAACACTAGATAGAAGTGAAAAACAATAGAAAGTACTTGAGATGGAGCATGGAGAGGATCCTAGTTTATGGAGGCCTAGATAACAAGATTATTGTTAAGTTAACGTGACTTGATGATTCTCTCTCTCTCTCTCTCTCTCTCTCTCTCTCTCTCTCTCTCTCTCTCAGTTAGGCTATATATCTATTATAAATATAGGTGAATTCGATTGGTAGAGTTCAAAGATGAACATGTATGGTTGCACAATGGATGACATATTTAGAGTATATCGTCACATTAGACGTAGCTCAAGAAGACACCTGGATGTACAGATATATTACACAAAAGAACCGGCATAATACGTTTAATCGATTGGAGTTGAAGAAGTTTATTATAAACTTAAGAGTAGCGCCCAATATTCAAGATCCTTTGGAGATATACTGTGATAGTATATAAGATATAACGAATAACAAAGGATGCAAGAGCAATCAGAGGTATCATTACATTTGTGAGGTCAATCGTGTCTAAGAAGGTTACAATCATGAAAGTTCAAATAAACCATAACTTATCAGACCCATTCAGAAAGCTCATGCCAACAACAATGCATGAGAGTAACATCATTAGCATTAGACTTGGTGATAGTTTTTTATTTGTCTTTTGGTATTTGGATATTTGGAACATCTGCAGTCTTTTTTTTGTATGTTTAATAAATTAATCAAAAGTCAAAACTTTGGGTTTTTTTTTTTGACATGATCATTCCATCCATTTTATCAGACGTTTTTTTTTTTTTCTGATATAAGATTATTAAAACAAAAAAGATGCTAAGTATTGATCAAGAAAGAGACCAAATTGTCACACCCCCGAACCAGACGGCGGAAACGTCCGGGGGCCTACGCGTGACTTCATCTTGTAATATCATCACAATTGTATATAATTGAAAGAAGACAACATCATCATCATGCATATAAAATACAACCAACATTGTTTACATCAAGTACAATATTACATGTTCAAAATATTTAATGTATGTTGATAACAAAATATAACAAATTCCACCATTTCCTACTAACCTTTCTTCTTAACGATTCCCTGAGAATACAAGTTATTTTGAAAAAAACGTCAACATCTATAATATTGGTGAGTTCATAAGCATATTTGAATGAAAAGTTTCGTATTGTTTGTAAACATCAGAAAATCCGATATTTTCTGAAAATGGTTTGGACATGATGTATCAAAATCAAGTATTAATGCATGTGTGTTTCCTATATTTGGAATGTATAAAAATGTAATCCAGATAAAACCTTGTATTTTTCTGTAGGACGTAAAAGATATTGTTTAACGGTTATTACCCAGAAAATCTGATATTTTCTGTTTATAAAGTGTTGTGGTCTCAACCCCAAGACCGAATGACAGTATATGTAAGTTTTTGTATCCACAAGATTTTACAGGTATTCTATAAAATTATGTTGGAGAGGATTTCTAAGTGAGCCGTTTTAGCCATACTTTATTTTTGATGAGTTCGCCTGTCGTGGTGTTCTTAGGCGTTGGTTTGATTGACGGTAAGCTTTGTCACCCTAGACTAGCCTAGTCTAGCTGTAGCGAACAACTCAGGTGTGAAGAGTCACCCCGTATAGATCTATACACAAACTCTCGCTCTCCCTCTAAGAGACTCTAGTTATAACTACAGGCTACGATCATACACTCTAAAGGTGTCAACCGGCAAGTCTCACTAGATCATTTATTGTTTTCCATGAGTATTGAAATTTGCTATGTATAATGTTTTCATATATAAATAGTTAAGATTCGCAAAGCCCAAAAAACAGGTATGTGAATGTATAAGGCCTAACAAACATGTAAGGAAGCAGCTATGACCCACTAAGCATGTGATGTATAGACTGGGCCCAATAAGCATGTTAATGGGTCACAAAGACCCAATTTACATGTAATAGATGTATTAGGCCCAACAATCATGTAATTGAGCCACAAAGGCCCAAATAGACATGTAATGGACATGTTAGGCCCAATATTATGAAATTAACGTTTATGGTCCAGATATACATATGTGAATATTTTTGACCCATTTTATAGAACTTGACACTTTTGGCACAAAATATATTAAATATCATTCCTTTGGCTCATTATTGTAAAGATTTACAATTTTAGCCCATTTTAAATCAAATAACACTTTTCGACTCAGGTTTTATAAAAAATGATGTTTTCGGCCCTTTTATTTTGAGAATTTACATTTCAGCCCATTTTTGATAAAAAGAATAATTCCGGCCCAAATTTTATAAAAATAACATATTTGGCCAAAATTGAGGAAAGTAACATTTTCAGCCCCTATATCCGTAATTTCACATTTTTGGCACAATTTGTATAGAATGACATTTTAGTACACAAAAACCAAAAGTTTTACACTTAAAGCATAAGAAAACCGTAAGGCCCATTATGCGAAAAATTTCACTTTTAGCCCCTTGGAAACTATGAATATTATAAAAATCCATTTTATGTAAAAATTGACTCTTTTAGTCCATGTAAGACCGTAAATGCCAAGAACGTCTCATCTTTTTGGTTATTTTTCAAAGATTGTCCTTTTTCAAAAAAAAATTTAGTTTTGTGTGACTCTTCACATTTCTAACACATTTATCCTCATAGTAAGTTATATAAACTGCTGTAGTTCCCAAATATTATCTAGATCTATGAAGTTCTTTACACAATCACAACATACACTTAGAAAACACACATAAACATGCACAAATACATAGATCTAACACATAACAACTTGTATTCTCCCCAAAAAACAAAGTAAAACCGAAATCAAGGGGGTATGAACTCACTTTGGGGTTTGAATTCTATTTGATAAAGAATGAAGTGGAGATCTCGGCCCTAGCAAGCTCTTTGAAGGATTTTCGAACTCTATGAAGCAAAGATGTATAAATCGAAATGTTATGGTTTAAGAGGAGATTTTTTGAAGAAATAAAGAAGCTAAACCATAGATCCAAATGAGAACTTACCAAGGATGATGATCTTGGTGAAAAATCTCTTGAGAATACCCATAAATCTCAAAAATTTTGAGGAAGAAGGAGGAGTTCTTTTGAGAGAGTTTTGAAAGTGCTTGAAATGAGAAATAGAGGTGGGGTGGTGGGAGTCTCGGCTTAAGATAAGATGAGGGGAGGAGAGGAAGTTTGAGGTGATGTTTGCATGGATATCCACCATGCAAACATGAGGTGTCATATACACAAAATCCCTTCATTTCTCTTTTTTTTGTCTAATATGCATAATTATCTCTATTGGGCCGAGATTTGGGCCAAGGAAATAAGAATAAAATGATTTGGGCTCAACCTTGGCCTTGTTCAAATTTTAAGAAGTCTAACCATATTTTTTGGCCCATTGGGCCTTTATGAAAGTTCATGGCCCAATATTGTAAAAAGGAATGGGTTTATGCCCTATTAGGGTTAATTAAATTATTTATGGCCCAATTGGGCCCATTAGGAATAAAATGAACCATTTAAGGCCCACATGGCCAAAAATGTTAAGTTTTATGAATGTGGTCCATTTAGAGCCCAATTAGGATTCATAGGCCCAATATAGTCAAGTTGAAGGTTTATTGGTCCATTAGGTCCAATAAGAGAATCCTAGTTCATAATAAACTTGAACCGGAATTTCTAGGGTTTTCAACACATAATTGACTATAAGAGATGTATTGAGTGAGCATAGAGCATGATATTCATTTAGAGTACCAGTCATTACACTACATGAATGTTTACATGAGAATAGAATTTCCTAGCGAAAATCCTAGTTGTGACATCATCCCCCCGTTAGAGGGAATTTCGTCCCGAAATTCTTTTGTAAGATAGACTTAAGGATTAGAGAATAGGTGAGGGTACTTTTGCTTCATCTGGTCTTCGCGTTCCCATATGAATTCCGATCTACGCTTAGCGTTCTATCGAACCTTCACAATCGGAATGTGGCTCTAGTTCGTACGCTTTACTTCCCTATCCAATATCTCGACTGGTTCTTCGATGAATAGGAGATTCTCGTTTGTTACGATCTCTTCCAAAGGAATGTCAAGAGTTTTGTCTGATAAGCACTTTTTCAAATTTAAAACGTGGAACATGGGGTGTATATTGCTGAGCTCTGAAGGCAGCTGCAACTTATAGGCTTCCGGACCAATTCAGGCAAGAATCTCGCACGGTCCGATGTATCGTGGGTTTAGTTTTCCCTGTTTCCCAAAGAGAATCATTCCTTTCCATGGAGAGACTTTCAATAACACTCGGTCCTCGACTTGGAATTCCAGAGGCTTTTTTCGTTTGTCAACATAGCTCTTCTGTCAGTCTTGCGATGCTTGAAGTCGGGCTTTGATTTGGATTATCTTTTCAGTCATTTCTCGAATGATTTCTGGTCCCGTGAGAGTACTGGTTGGTGATTTCCCTTTTGATAATTGGGTGTCACCCACTTCAGCCCAGCATAGAGACAATTTGCATTTACGACCATAAAGAGCCTCGAAAGGAGCGACCTTGATGTTCGTGTGATAACTGTTGTTGTATGAAAATTCAACCAAGGGAAAGTGGGTATCCCACAATTTTCCGAAGTAAATCACACAGGCTCGCAACATGTCTTCAAGTGTTTGGATAGTCCGTTCGCTTTGGCCATCGATTTGAGGGTGGTAAGCGCTACTCATGTCCAATTGTGTTCCCATTGCCTTCTGAAGTGACTACCAAAACCTTGAGGTAAACCTACTATCCCGATCCGAGATAATAGACCCCGTTACTCCATGAAGTCTTATGATCTCTTGGATGTAGATTCGCATAATCTTTTCCATCTTGTAAGATTCTTTTATTGGCAGGAAATGAGTGGATTTTGTTAACCTATCGACAATTACCCAGATATCATCCAATTCGTCTGCCGTCTTTGGTAATTTGGTCACGAAGTCCATAGTAATCCTTTCCCATTTCCACTTGGGTATCGTTGGCTGTTTCAATTGATGGGTTTTGAGCATTCTAACACCCCTAAGTGTACATGCAACCCTAGAAAACCTTGGATCTAGTTTGTCTAAAATACATGCAAAATATGATTTCCAAGGTTCATAATCCTATCTAGCATACATGGGAACTTTTAATCTAAAAAGATGGCAAGAATTACATACCTTGTAGTTGATTTGATTCCTTGAAAACCTTGAGAGCCTAGCACCCTAATTGTGATGCCTCAAATGCTTCACACAACACCAAATGCTTTTGGAATGACTTTTGAGAGAATACAAACACTCTAAAAATCGGCCTAGCCCTCTCTTGTACTTGAGTAACCGATTTTGGTGGAGAAGGTGTTACTTATAGTGTGTCACATCTAGGGTTACACCATATAAACCCTAATGTGACATGACTCTTCATTTCCATGACCCATGGGTTTGTAACTCCCATGGAGCATCCATGGAGCATCCTATGGGTTTACCCCTAGTTGATAATCCATGGAGCCTTTTAGCTGACCATATAAGTTATGGATGATTTACATAATCAACCCATATATTTAATTAGTTATCTTTTGATCACTTAATTAATTCCAAATTAATTCTTGATCAATACTAATTAAATAATATTATTAATATATTAGAACTTATAATATATTAATAAACCAGAAGTGTTATTTCTCTCATTTAGTCTATCCAAATGCATGATGCCATGCAACCCAAATGGACCATGCCGGGTCGGGTCAAGTACATACCAAAAATATTTATGGACTTAGACACCTTATCCAACAGTCTCCTACTTGGATAAGTCTAATAACTATAACTGCAAGTATGACTTCAGGAACCGATAAACAATCGTAGCTCTTTCAAGGTCTCTTGGAACTGAGAAGATGATGATATGCCATTTAAGATAAGTGATCATATAATCCTCTGTTCTAGATATCAGCCGGACAAATACATGGAACAATGTCTTACTTATTGTCCAGCAGTTTGTTTCCCGATTTCCGATTTGTTTGACATAGAACTTAATTGAACACATCAACTTAGTTCTGACCGTGCCCGGTACATAGGTCAAAACAAAATCATTGAGGGGCCCATATATCAACTTCTAATCCAAGAAGGAACATATAAACTTCGACTCATATGTTTGCTCTACTACTTGTCAAATTATACACAAAAGCACGTTTTATAACATCGAGTTACCAATGTGTTTTCATACAATCAATGCATAACCAACTCATAGGCAACAAATCATATCTCTAGGTTTGAAGACTTATATGATATTACCGTCTCACGATCACTCGAGATAAATTCCATGAAGTGATACCAGTGAGGGTGGGTTGAGTCCAATGCTCAGAACTTATAAACACGCATGAGTGTTGTAGCCATGTCCAACAACTTAGACCTCTGCAACCTCCTCATGACAATCTTGATTCATACCTACTTCCAACATATGACTGACTGTGGAGATTCGAATAATATGATATACCAAACATAATTATTCGGGAAGTCAAAACATGCAAAAGAAATATAGTAAACGATTGACAAAATATAGCAACACTTTACTCATAAATAAACACAACTTTTATTCATCATCAAATGTCAATTACACTTTACAAATTTCAAAATTATCTAACTACTAAAACTAATATCATCCTTCAGCCCTATGCTCCAAGAATGCTGGAGATGCTTAGCCCGAGTCAGTCCCTTCGTGAGGGGATCTGCTGGGTTCTCATCTGATGATACCCTCTTTGCCACAAGGAGTCTTTCTTCTATTTGATGTCTGATGAAATGGTATTTTCTGTCGATGTGTCTGGATCTCCCATGATCTCTTGGTTCCTTGGCTAAGGCAACGACACTTTCACTATCACAGAAAATTTCCATTGGCTCCTTTATAGCTGGTACAACTCCAAGGTCTCCAATGAAGTTCTTAAGCCATATCGCCTCCTTTGCTGCCTCGCTTGCTGCTATATACTTTGATTTGCAATTTGAATCAGCCACTGTCTCTTGCTTGGAACTCTTCCAAGTAATTGCTCCTCCGTTTAAGGTAAAGACCCATCCTGACTGAGAGCGAAAATTATCCCTATCAGTCTGAAAGCTAGCATCACTGTACCCTACAAGTCTCAAGTCATCACTCCCGCCGAGGGTAAGGACCTGGTCCTTAGTCCTCCGTAGGTACTTGAGGATATTCTTTACCGCAGTCCAGTGTGCCTTACTAGGGTTCCCCTGATACCTGCTAACCATGCTTAAAGCAAATGCTACATTAGGTCGAGTACACGTCATAACATACATGATTGATCCTACAACCTAAGTAAAAGGTACTCGACTCATTTCTGCTATCTCAGCCTCAGTACTTAGGCTTTGTGTCTTACTCAATCTGGTGTTACTCTGGATGGGTAACTCTCCTTTCTTGGAGTCCTGGATGATGAACCTTTTCAGTACCTTATCCAAGTAGGTACTCTGACTAAGTCCAATTAGTCTTTTACTCCGTCTCTCAAGATCCGTATCCCTAGAATATAGGCAGCTTCTCCTAGGTCCTTCATAGAGAAACACTTCCTAAGCCAGGACTTAACTTCCTGCAAATTTGGGATGTCATTCCTATGAGTAGTATGTAATCCACATACAATACCAAAAAGCTAACTATACTCCCACTAGCCTTGACATATACACAAGATTCATCTTCACTCGTAGAAAAACCAAACTCTTTGACTTTCTCATCAAAGAAAAGATTCCATCTGCGAGGTTCTTGCTTTAATCCATAAATGGATTTCTCAAGCTTACACACTCTATTAGGGTACTCTGTATTGACAAAAACCTCTGGTTGACTCATGTAAACATCCTCAGCCAACTTTCCATTAAGGAAAGCGGTTTTGACATCCATTTGCCATATTTCATAGTCATGAAATGCAGCTATGGCTAACATAACCCTAGTAGACTTAATCTTGGATACTGGAGAAAAGGTCTCATCATAATCAACTCCCGGAGTTTGAGAGAAACCCTTTGCAACTAGTCGTGCCTTATAAGTGTGTACATTACCATCCATGTCGGTCTTCTTCTTGAAGATCCACTTGCACCCAACTGTCTTACGACCTAGTACATTGTCAAACAAGTTCCAAACTTGATTGTCATACATGGACTGTATCTCGCTGTCCATTGCCTCTTTCCATTTGGCTGACTCAGGGCCTGCCATGGCTTCCGCGTAACTTTTAGGTTCATCCAGACTTACCAATGTCTCATCACTAATAAGTGTCTCACCTTCCATAGTAATATGGAAACCATAATAATGCTCAGGTGCATTCCTAACCCTTGTGGAATGCCTCAGAGGTACAAACTTGTCAATTGGCTCAACAGGAGTTTCCTCCTCAGGTTGAGTGCTAGGGTTTGAAGTTGCTCCACCACTTGACTCTTGAATTTCTTCAAGGTCAACTTGCCTCCCACTGTTTCCTTGGCTTATGAACTCTCTTTATCGAAAGACAGCCCTCCTTGCTACAAAGACCACATTGTCACTAGGTCTGTAGAATAGGTAACCAAAGGATTTCTGCGGGTAGCCGATGGAAATACACCTCTCGCTTCGAGGTTCGAGATTATCATGAGTCTCGCGTCTCACAAAAGCCTCGCAACCCCAAATCTTGATGTGGTCTAGTTTGGGTACTTTACCAGTCCACATCTCATGAGGAGTTTTGGCAACTTTATTTATAGGGACTAAATTAAGGATATGGGTGGCAGTCTCTAAGGCATACCCCCAAAATTAGATTGGTAGCGAAGCTCGACTCATCATGGAACGAACCATATCCAACAAGGTTCGATTACGCCTATCAGCTACACCATTCAACTGCGGTGTCCTAGGAGGTGTCAATTGTGAGACAATCCCACATTCCCTAAGATAGTAGATGTCACACCCCGAAACCGAAGGCGGAAACATTTCCGGGGTTGACTCCACGTTGAGTATCAAATCCAATGTACATAGTAAGTAAAGTAAATCAACCATTAGATTACATATATGAAAGTTATACATGTGATACATATCATATATAAACAATACGAAACGAGTCTTCTACGCACTTCTTCTTCACCAAAAGAGATCGTCGGGTACCTGTCTAATGTGAACCTGAGAATACAAGCGGTTTGAAAATCAGCATAAAGCTGGTGTGTTCATAAGCGGTTTTGTTTTCTGAAAATGTACGAGTTCCCTTAGTTTTCTGAAAACGTGGTTATCCAAGAAAATCCCATATTTTCTTATGTAAAGTTAGTTTCCATATCCGAAAAGTAAAGTAAACGATGTATAATGAAAACACACTTGTTCTTGTGAATTGTAGTTCAGTTATTTAACTTATTACACTTTTCTGATTACATATTACTGTTACTCAGGAAAATCCTATATTTTCCTATATGTGTGTGTGAGCTGGTACTGATTCTGTTTGTACAAACTGTTACCGATTCCGATTATGTTCAATGTTGTCCCCAGGAAAACCCCATGTTTTCCTGACTGTGTGTGTGAACTATTACCAATTCTGATTATGTTCGATGTTCTTCCCAGGAAAACCCCATGTTTCCCTAACTGTGTGTGTATCTTTACCGGTTCTAGTTATATTCAATGTTCTTCTCAGGAAAATCCCATGTTTTCCTAAATGTGTGTGTACTGTTATCAATCCTGTGTATGCTAACTGTTACCGATTCCGAATATGTTCAATGTTATCCCCAGGAAAACCCCATATTCTCCTGACTGTGTGTATGTGTGTGTGCCTGTCATCCTTGAACGTACATTAGTTTTATTACGTACATAAAACTAATAAATACTCGTAAAGTGTTAATAATTCTGATTGTGAGTCCTTAACCATACTCAGACTAGATATGACTCGGACTAGGGCCAATATCCTTTTTATGACTTTCGTCACCCTTGAACCTTTCGGTTCGGCTGTAGCTAGCAGCCAGGTGTGGGATTGTCAGTCCCGTATAGATCTATACACTCAAGCCACGCTCTCCTACATTCGGAGATTCTGGTTACAGGGTTAGTCCTCCACTATCTCGTGCCATGGAAGTGTTACGAGGATGTGTCTCCAATCTTTAAGATTCCTCTTTACTTTTCGACTAGGAAAGTAGTATTTACGACTAGCTATATTCTACGTACCTGTCCTTTACACTCGGGCCTAGGTGTTTTATGAAGGACATTACACTCGAGCCAAGGTGTTATCTAATGATGACTGTCCTTTACACTCGATCCTAGGTGTATTATTAAGGACGTTACAAATGATATATATGTGTTATCTTATGGTGATTGTCCTTTACACTCGATCCTAGGTGTATTATTAAGGACATTACAATTGATTTGTGTATTATGATTGTATTTATCTATCACACTCGAGCCTAGGTGTATTGTTAAAGACATACAGATGTTTTATGTTTTCTGATGGTGTCTGTCTTTTACACTCGAACCTTAGTGTTTTATTACAGACATTACAATGGTTTATGTGTTCTATCAGTTTAAATGTGAACAATCAAATATAAAGTATACAATACGTCAATGTATAATAAGAATTGAAAATCGGGTTAAAACAAACAACTCTACAAGTTAAAACAGTTTGTTAAAAGGTTTTCAATTCTTAAAAATGTACAATTATGAAACCATTTAACTGAAATCATGTGATTTAGTACAAGATATTCTTGTACTTTTGCTTGTATTCCCCCCCTGAAATCATTGAAAAACCATTGAAAAAGGGTAGGGGTATGAACTCACCGGACGCGGAAGTGTGTTGATTTCGGATGCTAAACGTCGAATCGAGGCCTGATAACACGCGAGGTTCCTATGTAATATGAAATGGCATACAAATATATCTAATTAAATTCATAAACTCTAATTAGATATGAAGTCACACTCCAACGAACGAAAACACCTCAAAACGGGTGTTTGGAGTGACCCGGGTGACATCTACGGACGAGAATTGAAGCGAGGGACTTGGGATTTGAGTTTACTCCCCAAGAGTAAACTCCCTAATGAGTTTACGGCCTAAACACTACCCACACATGAGTTCACGGCCGTGAACTCATGTTGGCAAGGGTTATGGAGCTTAATGGGTCACAAATGGCTATTATCACTTGGAAATGCTTGGAATAATTTTACCTAAGGCTTGGAATGAATTAAAATCACCAAATACAACACTTAAGGGAGTTTATGGCCTTGGCATGGAGCCTATGGCCGTAAACTCTCATATTCCCTTGAATATACGTTTTTAAGGTCCCAAAGTTAATCACATGTGATTCTAAAAATTCCTACAAGCCTTGAAATGATTTTTGGGCACAATATGACATGCTTTTAGGATTTTACGGCCATGGAGCACCTTCTATGGCCGTAAACTCTCAAATGAAGAGTTTTGATGTGTTTAAATCCCTTAAACTATTTTTGGTTGGTTCTATGATTTATTCCAAGGCTTTTGGTGGTGTTGGATGGCTTTCTAACACCTTAAAAATGAGTTTACACCCATGATTGAGGAGTTTACGGCCCAAGCACATGCCTTGGCTATAAACTCATACAAACCCCTCAAAATTCATGTTTGAAGTGTTCTAGGTCCATAACCAATATTTTAAAAATCATATCTAAGTCTTGTTTGAGCCATGGAAGGGTTTAAGGGCTTAAAAACCCTTTAAATATGGGTTTACGGCCTAAGCACCATCCTGGGCCGTAAACTCATATATAAGGCTCTAAATCATGGTTTGAGGCATTCTAATTCCATTTCATAAAGTTATCTAGCAATATTCAAGGTCTAATTGTGGTTTGGAAGGGTTTTGTTGCTCCAAAAACCCCATTTATATGAGTTTACGGCCTAGGACTGTTCTAGGGCCGTAAACTCATGATAATGGTCCTAATCCATGGTTTAAACTCGAATTTGAAGGCTCAATATGATGCAAAATGAGTATAGGAAGGTACCTTGAAGATTTGAGACCTTAAACTTGAGATTTGGACCTTTAATTCTAGTTTGAGGAGAGAGGTTGGAGTGAAAGTTGTAGAATGGAGCAAAAGCTTCAAAATGAAGACTTGGATCACTTTAAATAGTGTCCAAGTTCGGGACACGGTAGAATTCTACCCGATACCGGCGTTAGACGGGGCTTTTGGTCGCACCCGGCCAATTTGCCATAACCCGATATGGTTGATTCTAGAAATGTTCCGATCATTAATATGAGACGTTAGAATGAGTTCTAAGGGTATTAAGACACTCATTAAGCCATAAAATAAAATATACATTAATGACTTAATAAAATGTCGGAATCGGAAACGGCGATTGGATGATCGGAACGAGTTGCGAGTAGGGTTACATTTAAGGATATGAATTTCGGGTTGTTACAGTAGAGGAACTCTAAACTAAGATACTCACCACCTCGATCGGATCGAAGCATCTTAATGTTCCTGCCCAATTGATTCTCGACTTCATGTTTAAATTCTGTAAACCTTTCAAAAGTCTCTGACTTATGCTTGATTAAGTAGACATATCCATATCTACTGTAATCATCAGAAAAAGTCAATTAATAACGATTAGCATCCCTTGTGGCATGTTTGTAGGGTCCACACACATCCGTGTGTACGAGATCCAATAAACCTTCACCCCTCTTACAAGTACCAGTGAAGGGAGACTTTTTCATTTTTCCAAGTAAGCATGATTTGCAACTATCATCTGACTTTAGGTCAAATGATTCCATGACTCCATCCTTTTGGAGTTGGCCTATGCGTTTCTGGCTTATATGTCCAAGACGACAATGCCATATTGATGCTTTATCCAAGTTATTATCATTAATAGAATCAATACACAATACATTATTTCCTGTGTTATCTACAACAAATACAGTTTCATACACACCATCACAAGGTAATGCTTTAAAATAAAGAACGTTATTAAAGAAAGCATTAATCGAACCAACTTCATTATCAAATGAAAAGGTAAAACCTTGTTTATACAATGCATGAAAGGAAATAATATTTCTTGCCATTTCTGGTGAGTAACAACATTTATTCAAATCTAAACTAAACCCACTACTTAGTGATAAAGTATAAACTCCAATCTTGGTGACAGGTAAAGCTTTCCTATTCCCCATGATCAAGTTTATTCTTCCATGCTCCACATTCTCACTTCTTCTTAGTCCCTGCAAATCAGAACAGATATGAATACTGCAACCGGTATCAAGGACCCAAGAGTTAGAATAGGGTGAGTTATTAGATAAGATAGTGTAAATACCTGCATGGTTGGGTTTAACTTTCACATCCTTCACATCTTGTTGGTACTTTGGGCAGTTCCGCTTCCAGTGCGACTTTTCATGGCAATAGAAGCACTCAGCCTCTTTTGGGCCAGAAGAAGGAGTGACGAAACCTTTCTTGGTTCCACTTGAAGAAGAGCCATCAAGGGTCCTAGCCTTGGTACCCTTCGAAGACCTCTTCCTCTTCTTCCCTCTATCTTTCTTGATTGCCAAGACAGGGGCAGAGTTTGGAATAGGAGTAGGAGTGTTAACAACCGACTTACCTTTAAGACTTGTTTCTACGGTCTTGAGGAGTCCCTGAAGTTTGTTGAGTGTGACTTCTTCCTTATTCATGTGGAATTGATCATAGCACGAGGGTAAGGAGTGCAAAATGATATCTATTGCAAGCTCCTCAGGGAAGTTCACATTAAGCTTTAGCAAACGATCCACATACCTTTGCATTTTCTGCATGTGGCTCATGACGAAGTCTCTGTCCTTCATCCTGGTTGTTATCATGGAGCAGATTATTTCATACCGCTCTTAACGAGCACTCTGATGGTATCTTTCCATCATATCTTGGTGCATTTCAAAAGGGTAGAAGTCCTCATAGGACTTTTGGAGTTCTGCTGTCATGGTGGCCATCATGATGCATGCCACTTTGGTGGCATCTCTTTCATGAGTCCGGAAGTCAGCGATCTCTTGTGGAGTAGCAGTGGTCTCATCGATATCCTTCAGCTCCTTATCGAGGACATATTCCTAGTCCTCGTAACGAGTCACCATCCTGATGTTCCGGATCCAATCCATGAAGTTGGAACCATCGAAGATGACCCTCCCACATAGGTTCATGAGCGAAAAGGAGCCGGTAGGGTTTGAGCAAGAAGCCGTGTTGTTGGAAGACATCTGAAAGAAGAGAACAAGATTAGTTTAGATATTAAGAGAGTCCTTAATAAAACACCCAAATGTAATATTAAGGCTAGGATCCAATCACAATATATTATAACTTAGAAAAGGTATGCCGTAATCCAAGCTATAACATATTTGAAAGGTAGGTGAATGACGATTCACCAATTTCCACCATGAAAAACGAAATATAAATATTAGGTTTTTAATTGGTTCTTAGAAATTCCTAGATTCTTTTGAGATTCAATGAACTTTTCAAAGGTATGTTTCAATCTCGAGTGTGTCCTCCAAGTTTTGTGACTGTGATACCGAGGATCACAAAACGAGGTGTGAAGTAACCATGCAAATCACTTGGTACCCTTAAAGTTCATCACTCAATCGATGTGCCGGTTAACCACACACTCCACCGATACTATGATAAACCTTAAGTCACCATTTACCTCCCTTATTAAGTCCAAGTTAGTGTGTCGGTTAACCACACACGCTCCACCAACGACTTAAACAAATTGTAAAGTGTAATTTCATGGATTAGCACCTTATTCACATTTTCTTAACGTAACTAAGACTGGGAATTTAATAAAAACATTTAGTTACTTTATACTATTCATTATACTTTTAATGAAAGTTTATAAGTCCTTGTCCTACCCATTCGGCTAACGACCCTCCACCGATCAAGGAAGCAGTGGGTGAGAGTGCACACCTATTAAACTGCCATTTTATAGGCAGCAACCTTATACCCCCTTATAGACCGGCTTCGTGAATGAGGCCTACTAGCGGTAAGACGACTTGCTCTTATACATACATATATATATATATATATATATATATATATATATATATATATATACATATATATATATATATATATATATATATATATATATATATATATATATATATATACATATTATTATTATTAACTTATAATATTATAAAGTATAAGGGTCGATTTTTACCTTTTAAAAATCTAGGGATTGGAACTAAAGTTTATTAATTGACTTTACATGTTCCAAAAGTTGAGGGCAAGTTTTGTAACTTTACAAAACCTTTCACATTCATAACTTATGAGTTATTAAAATGAAGACTTCATTTTATAACTTATGTGTTCTTTTAATGGTTTTTAACACAAATAGACTTTTGGTTATCCATAACTTGAGGACAAGTTATGGACTCCATTAAAACACATAAAGATCATGAATTAACATTTAAACAAGTAATTCCTATGATCTATTAAAAAGTCATAAGAGCATGAATATTCATATCAAAGTTTCAAGAACATATGAACACATATAATCATGAAAAATTGATATTAGCCATTGTGAATGGATTAGAGCAATCATTACACCATCTAAAACAAGTTTTACAGCACAAAAACAGTTTAGGGTAATGTTTCTAGTCCATTTACAGCAACAAAGCTCCAAAAATTGCTCACTAGATGACAAAGTCGTCAAGTTCATGCAATAACACATAAACTCGGAGAGTTTTTGGCTAGAACTCGTCGAGTTTTCTTGTCTAGACAGTTTTTGGCTTTTGAAAAACAAGTTTGCATCAAGTATTTAACAAACAAGCCTAGGCTCTGATACCACTAATTGGTTTTGAGCATTCTAACACCCCTAAGTATACATGCAACCCTAGAAAACCTTGGATCTATGTTTGTCTAAAATACATGCAAAATATGATTTCCAAGGTTCATAATCCTATCTAGCATACATGGGAACTTTTAATCTAAAAAGATGGCTACAATTACATACCTTGTAGTTGATTTGATTCCTTGAAAACCTTGAGAGCCAGCACCCCAAGTGTGATGCCTCAAATGATTTACACAACACCAAATGCTTTTGGAATGACTTTTGAGAGAATACAAACACTCTAAAAATCAGCCTAGCCCTCTCTTGTACTTGAGTAACCGATTTTGGTGGAGAAGGTGTTACTTATATAGTGCGTTACATCTAGGGTTACACCATGTAAACCCTAATGTGACATGACTCTTTATTTCCATGACCCATGGGTTTGTAACTCCCATGGAGCATCTATGGAGCATCCTATGGTTTAAACCAACTTGATAATCCATGGAGCCTTTTAGCCCACCATACAGGTTATGGATGCTTTACATAATCAACCAATATATTTAATTAGTTATCTTTTGATCACTTAATTAATTCCAAATTAATTCTTGATCAATACTAATTAAATAATATTTTTAATATATTAGAACTTATAATATATTAATAAACCACAAGTGTTATTTCTCTCATTTATTCTATCCAAATGCTTGATGCCATGCAACCCAAATCGACCATGCTCGGTCGTGTCAAGTACATACCAGAAATAGTTATGGACTTAGACACCTTATCCAACAACAATAGTCCCGAGGGCTTTTGGTATTCCACTTTCACCTTGGCGCAAGTAAGACACCTGCCCACGTAAGTGGCTATCTTTGCCTTCATATTTGGCCTCCAATAATGTTGCCTTATGTCCAGGTACATCTTATCTGAACCCGGATGGATGGAATATCGTGTCTTGTGGGATTCATTCATGATTATTCCTCTGAATCCCTCAAGTTTAGGGATCCAGATTTTGTTCATGAAATAGTAAGCTCCGTCCTCCTTGACTGCAATGTTCTTGTCCATCCCATGCAGCGTTTCATTTGCAACGTTCTCCGGCTTTAATGCATCTGTTTGGGCTTCCTTGATTTGCACGGTTAGGTGGGATTGGATTGTTATGGTTAAGGTTTTCACCCTGCAACCTAGATATTCTTTTCTGCTTAGGGCATCAGCTACCACATTAGCTTTACGCGGGTGGTACTTGATTTCGCACTCATAATCGTTTAGCAGCTCAACCTATCTTCATTGTCTCATGTTTAATTCTTTCTGATTTAGAATGTGCTGAAGGCTTTTGTGGTCGGTGAAGATGGTGCACTTTGTACCTTAGAGGTAGTGCCTCCAAATCTTTAGAGCGAAGACCACAACTCCCAGCTCGAGATCATGAGTGGTGTAATTTACTTCATGTGTCTTTAGTTGCTTGGATGCGTAAGTGATCACCTTTCCACATTGCATAAGGACACAACCTAACCCTTGATTCGAAGCATCACAGTAGACTACGAAATATTCGGTTCCCTCTGGTAAGGATATCACTGGTTCACTACAAAGGGCTCGCTTCAGGGTTTGGAAGGCGGTTTCTTGCTTTTCGGTCCAGTCGAAAGACACTCCCTTTGGTGTCAATGTGGTAAGGGGTTTGGCTATGTTAGATAAATTCTGGATAAACCTCCGGTAGTAGCCCGCGAGACTTAAGAATTGACAGATTTATTTTGGGGTTCTCGGGATAGCCCAACCTTCAATGGCCTTTATCTTTGAAGGATCTACGTGAATCCCTTCCTTGCTGACTACATGACCCAAAAAGTTTACACTGCGGATCCATAATTCACATTTGGAAAGCTTCGCGTAAAGTTTTTCAGCTCTTAGGGTCTCCAAGATTTGACGGAGATGTTGACCATGCTCTTCTTTTCTTCGAGAATAAATGAGAATATCGTCGATGAAGACAATACGAATTTATCAAGGAAAGGGCGACAAATTTGATTCATGAGGTCAATAATGCAACGGGGGCATTTGTTAGACCGAAGGGCATCACGACAAATTCGTAATGACCGTATCGTGTTCGAAAAGCGGTTTTGGGAATATCCTCTTCCCAAAATCGAAGTTGATGATAACCGAATCTCAGATCTATTTTTGAGAAATAACTAGCTCCTTGAAGCTGATCAAATAGATCGTCGATTTATGGAAGTGGGTACCGATTTTTGATGGTGAGCTTGTTTAATTTTCTATAATCGATGCACATTCTAAAGGATCCTTCCTTTTTCTTGAAAAACAAGACCGGAGCTCCCCAGGGTGAAAAGCTTGGTCGAATGAATCCTTTGCTCAACAACTCGCTTAGTTGGCTGGATAACTCCTGCATTTTGGTGAGAACTAACCTATAAGGTGATTTGGCAATTGGTGTGGCTCCTGGTATTAGGTCGATTCGGAATTCGACTTGTTTTTCTGGGGGTATTCCCAGAAGATCTTCTGGAAATACATCCGGGAAGTCACATGTCACTGGAATGTCTTGAATGTTTACTTCTTCTTTGGTCTTATCCACCACATGAGCGAGGAATGCACAGTTCTTCTTGTGTAGACACTTTTGTGCAGACACTTTTGTGCCTTGATACACGAGATAAGGCGAAGGTTGGCGCCCGGTTTATCGCCATAGATTTTCAGGGTTTCGCGATTGGGTAGATGAAGGCGAACAGCCTTCTCGCAACACATAATATCAGCATGATGGGGGTTTAACCAATCCATGCCGATTATCACATCAAAACTCCTAATATTTACTGGCATCAAGTCTATTTGAAAGGAGTGATTGTTTAGTATTAATGTTCACCCTACATAAATATCTTTGGTTGTTTCAGTTTTCCCATTAGCCATTTCCACCGTGAAGGCTTTGTTGAGCTTCAGGGGTTGTTGATTTAGTAAGTGTTTGAATTTATTACTAACGAAACTTCACTCTGCTCCATTATCAAATAAGATGCATGCGTACAAGTCGTTAAGTAGGAACGTACCAGTAACAATTGTTGGGTCCTGCATTGTTTTGCCTTGACCCATTGTCAACACTCTTCTTGCTGCTCCTGCCCCCTGATTGTTTGGGGCAGTTATGCCAGAAATGGATGATTTTTCCACACCCATAGCTGGTGTAGTTGACATTGTTGTTGTTGTTGTTGCGGATGTTGTTGTTGTTGTTGTTGTTCGATTGTTGGTTTTGTTGCGGATATGTTCTGCAGTACCTTGCGGTGTGACCCCTTCGGTTGCAGCTTGTGCAGTGCATCTCTCTACATTCTCCCCGATGGTGAAAATTGCATTTACTGCACTTAGGAAGGGTCCCTGAGTATTGCTTGGGATTATTTGGTGTGGATGAGGCTGGAGCATGTGGTGTGGTGGTAGCTTGAGTTGCAGCATGGATAGTCACAGTTTGTTGTTTCTTTGACGATTCAAAGTTTTGTTTTCCCTTCCGCTTGTTGTTTTTCCCGTTCTTGATCTCATATTCTTCTTAACTTCCGCTTCTCCTGTTTTGGCACTATTTTTGTTGTCATGATCATACAATTTCTTGGCCAACCTCTTTGCACTATCATATGTCTCAGGGTTTTCCGCAATGACATTCCATTGGATTGGCGCGGTTAATCCCCAAATAAACCTCTTAATCTTCTTCCCTTCAGAGGTGATCATTCTGGGACACAAGAGAGTCAGCTCACTAAATCTGGATATGTATGCATCGATGTCAGAATTTTGAACCGTGAGGTTCCACAGCTCTTGTTCCATCTTCTGAATTTCGCCTCTTGGATAGTATTCAGCCAACATCATTTCCTTAAGCTCTTCCCATGGCATCGCATTCGCCACAAGGAGTGTCATTGCCTCTACGTGACCATTCGACCAGGAGAGAGCTTGATCAATGAATGTGCAGGCCGCAAACTTGACCTTGCACCCATCCGGACACCCGCAAATTTCAAAAATTGATTACACCTTCTCAATCCATCGCTTTAGGGCTATTACACCTCATGCTCCATTGAAGGTTCGAGGTTTGGCGTAGGTGAAGTCCTTGTAGGTGCAGGTTCGTGTGGTTCCGTGGTTTGTTCCTCAAACTCATAGTCTGTTTCTACGTATTCGCCAGGCCCGACACTGGGGGCTGCCTCCACCACGGGGTCTTCCTCAATTTCTCCGTGGGCCACTAGGTTCTAGTAGAAAAGGACCCCCTGATGTGCTCCATCCATGGCGACTGTGCGAGAAACTGGGAGTGAGAAGGGAGTGTGTATATGAAATTTCAAAATACTCCTATAGTATTTTAATTACTCGTGTTTGAATTCCAAAGAAATTTTGGATACGAGGTATGTTTCTAGGTTAATTTCCCGCCATGATTACCCCCAAACACATGTTGGTCATATGTTGAATAAATATAGTTGATCAAGCTATATTTATCCCCAATATGACTATATAACTGCCCGGGTCTAATCACAGTGTTCAATTTCCTATAGAGACTTTTAATGTTATAGTTTTAATGTATGCACTTTATTCAGAGTGTTTTAGTCCCATTGTATTTATAGTTGCATGTCAAGTATGATTAGATATGCAATTCACAATAAACAATGCTCTGATACCAATCTGTCACACCCCCGAACCAGACGACGAAAACGTCCGGGGGCCTGCGTGTGACTTCATCTAGTAATATCATCACAATTGTATATAATTGAAACAAGACAACATCATCATCATGCATATCAAATACAACCAACATTGTTTACATCAAGTACAATATTACATGTTCAAAATATTTAATGTATGTTGATAACAAAATATAATAAATTCCACCATTTCCTGCTAGCGTTTCTTTTTAATGATTCCCTGAGAATACAAGTTATTTTGAAAAAAGCATCAACATCTATAATGTTAGTGAGTTCATAAGCATATTTGAATGAAAAGTTTCGTATTGTTTTTAAACACCAGAAAATCTGATATTTTCTTAAAATGGTTTGGACATGATGTATTAAAATCAAGTATTAATGCATGTGTGTTTCCTATATTTGGAATGTATAAAAATGTAATCCGGATAAAACCATGTATTTTTCTGTAGTACGTAAAAGATATTGTTTAACGGTTATTACCCCAGAAAATCCGATATTTTCTTTTTATAAAGTGTTGTGGTCTCAACCCCAAGCCGAATGATAGTATATGTATGTTTTTGTATCCACAAGATTTTACAGGTATTCTATAAAATTATGTTGGAGAGGATTTCTAATTGAGCCGTTTTAACCATACTTGATTTTTGACGAGTTCGCCTGTCGTGGCGTTCTTAGGCTTCAGTTTGATTGAGAGTAAGGTTTGTCACCCTAGACTGGCCTAGTCTAGCTGTAGCGAACAACTCAGGTGTGGGGAGTCACCCCATATAGATCTATACACAAACTCTCGCTCTCCCTCTAAGAGACTCTAGTTATAACTACAGGCTACGATCATACACTCTAAAGGTGTCAACCGACAAGTCTCACTAGATCATTTATTGTTTTCCACGAGTATTAAAATTTGCTATGTATAATGTTTTCGTATATAAATAGTTAAGATTCACAAAGCCTAGAAAACAGGTATGTGAATGTATAAGGCCCAACACAGATGTAAGGAAGCAGCTATGGCCCATTAAGCATGTGATGTATAGACTTTGCCCAATAAGCATGTTAATAGCCCACAAAGACCTAATTTACATGTAATAGACGTACTAGGCCCAACCATCATGTAATTGAGCCACAAAGGCCAAAATAGACATGTAATGGACTTGTTAGGCCCAATATTAAGAAATGAACGTTTATGGTCCAGATATACATACGTGAATATTTTTGACCCATTTTATAGAACTTGACACTTTTGACCTAAAATATATATATAAAATATTATTCCTTTGGCTTATTATTGTATAGAATTTATTTTTAGCCCATTTTGAAATCAAATGACACTTTTCGACTCACGTTTTATAAAAAAATGATGTTTTTGGCGCTTTTATTATGAAAATTTACATTTCGGCCCATTTTTGATAAAAACGATAATTTCGGCCCAAATTTTATAAAAATAACATTTTTGGCCCAAATTGAGGAAAGTGACATTTTCAGCCCTATATCCGTAATTTCACATTTTTGGCACAATTTGTATAGAACGACATTTTAGTCCACAAAAACCAAAAGTTTTACACTTTAAGCCTAAGAAAACCGTAAGGCCCATTTTATGGCCCATGATGCGAAAATTTTCACTTTTAGCCCCTTGGAAACTATGAATATAATAAAAACCCATTTTATGTAAAAAGTGGCTCTTTTAGTCCTTGTAAGACCGTAAATGCCAAGAAAGTCTCATCTTTTTGGTTATTTGTCAAAAATGGTCATTTTTCAAGATTTTGTTTAGTTTCTTGTGAATCTTCACATGTTTAACACATTTATCCTCATAGTAAGTTATATAAACTGTTGTAGTTCCCAAATATTGTCTAGATCTATGAAGTTCTTTACACAATCACAAGATACACTCAGAAAACATACATAAACATGCACAAATACATAGATCTAACACATAACAACTTGTATTCTCCCCTAAAAACAAAGTAAAACTGAAATCAAGGGGTATGAACTCACTTTGAGGTTTGAATTCTGTTTGATGAAGAATGAAGTGGAGATCTCGTCCCTAGCAAGCTCCTTGATGGATTTTCGAACTCTATGAAGCAAAGATGTATAAATCATGAAATGTTATGGTTTAAGAGGAGATTTTTGAAGAAATCAAGAAGCTAAACCATAGATCCAAATGAGAACTTACCGAGGATGATGATATTGGTGAAAAATCTCTTGAAAATACCCACAAATCTCGAAAATTTAGAGGAAGAAGGAGGAGTTCTTTTGAGAGAGTTTTGAAAGTGCTTGAAATGAGAAATGGAGGTGGGGTGGTGGGAGTCTTGGCCAAAGATAAGAAGAGAGGAAGAGAGGAAGTTTGAGGTGATGTTTGCATGGATATCCACCATGCAAACATGAGGTGTCATATGCACAAAATCCCTTCATTTCTCTTTTTTTTTGTTGTCTAATATTCATAATTATCTCTATTGGGTCGAGATTTGGTCCAAGGAAATAAGAATGAAATGATTTTGGCTCAACCTTGGCCTTGTTCGAATTTTAAGAAGTTCTCACACATCGTTTTTCACTCATTTTCATTCTGACAGAATACGACTAAAAAAAACCATTCTGACAACATTCTGACATAAATGAGAATAATAATAATAAGTTTATAATAACCTTATAGACGATTTAATTAGTGAGAATGTGTGGTAGTGACAATAGTTATGTAAGATTGAACGTATTTATATTATCAAACAAGATATTTTCTTTATCATTCTCAAAGAATAGCATTGTCCACACGTCCGCACAATAATTAGTTATAATAGAATAACCTAAGCCTATATATATATATATATATATATATATATATATATATATATATATATATATATATATATATATATAGGCTTAGGTTATTGTATTCTAACTATTTATTGTGTGAATATATATATATATATATATATATATATATATATATATATATATATATATATATAAAATTCTTGAACCTATTTCTTGATCATGACTTTAAAAACTTGTAGAATGATAAATTCATGAACCATCAATTGAAGAATAAAAAGAAAATTTACATTAATTCTTATAGAATACGGGTAACAATTGCTAATAATTACATTTATTGTTAAAGAATAAAACTAAAAACACTTTCAAATTAGGAAAAAAAACATCAAAATCTAACAAACACAATAATACATTCTAAAAGAATAATGTTGCTAAGAATCACTTTCAATTTTGTGGTCCGTTCTTCAAGCATCAACTTCTATGAAAACAAATCCAAATGTAGTTTAGAATCCAGTAATGCATTATCAAATTAAAAATAAAACACTAAATTCCTTTGGAAAAATATGGGGACTTGTGAATTGCACCAAAACCAATAACCAAGAATTGTAGAACATGCATACATTAGTCAGAAAATATCCATATTCCATTCCAACATAATTTAAATCAGTGGTTCCATTCCGATAGAATTGGAATTCAAGATTCAATTACCGTATGCATTTTGTTGGAGTTACATCATAATTTTTACTTAACCCGGTCATTATTTGAAAAAGAAATAAAAAAATCAAATCCCTAGCTTTCAAATTGCATTTAGTAAGTAAAACAATTGGAATCACCTCATAAGCCTCGTTTTCTCAAAGTCTTCAAACATTTTCAAATTGAACAAATTAAAATAAAAAAAATCAAATCCATCTATTTCAATATGTCTTTCTAGGAACCGAACGATGAAAATGAGAATAGGGAAAAAGAAGTACCTGACATGTGATTCCACTAATTCAGTTGTTGGTATGATCATAAGAAAAATTGAAAAATGTAAATTTTATAGGGAAAATCGAAGTGAAGCTTTTAAATAGAAAACAAAGCAATGAAAACATACCTGATTGATATTGATAAAACTTTACAAAATAATTAGGAAGAGAAAGATGAAGCTGAAATCACTTCAAACATAAAGTAAGAGAAACTGCTTTAAAAGTGTAACTACTCTCTAAGCACCTGAGAAAAAGATACAATTTGACTCTCGCAATTGCCAAGTTCTATTTATATGCTTACAGTTTTCAATCCAAGAATGGATTGTTTGGCTAAATCATATTGTCTTCTTCATGTGATAACAGTGAATATGTGTATTTCTGAGCCCAATGAAGTTCTATTTATATGCTTATATGTTTACAAAATTAATTACTCCATACAACAAACTAAACAATAGGTCTCACGTATTATTTAGAATTTTTGGTGCATACAACAAAATAAACAGCAGAAGAGGTTCAAATCAGCATAACATGTGGCTTTCGAATTGATTTTGCAAGAAAAAGGACTCTACAAACAGAGTCCATGTATAGATTCCAACATTATATAACATTGTAAGGCTCAAATCAACAAAAGAGGTGGATTTCAAACAACATTTGCAAGGAAAAAGCTTAATGTTACCTGATTCGAAGTCCGTCATCGCTACCCTACTGCTTCGGAGTGGAGGATCGAAGTCTGGTAGTGTGCCGTTGCTTTTTACCACCGATTAGTAGCAGTCGGGTTCACGAGATTGCCGACAAGGTTAAGAAAAAGTGTCGTCGCCTGTAAGTCTCATTTTGTATGTGACGATGACGATGAAGAACGAAAGTCGTCGCTAGGGTCTGCCGCTGTCCGCTGCCTTACGCAGTAGAAATCGTCAAGCCGATGGGATCGACGACGATGGAAGCGAGGATGCGTATAAAGGAGAAATAGGGACTGAATGTCATTTGTGCTTGGATATGATGATACTCTGATAGATTGAAGCATACATTCTTAGGGTTAACCCAAGCTTATCACCGACTTTCAATATCTGAAGAGAGAGAGAGAGAGAGAGAGAGAGAGAGAGAGAGAGAGAGAGAGAGAGAAAGAAAAAGAGAGAGAGAGAGAGAGAGAGAGAGAGAGAGAGAAAGAGAGAGAGTAGGGTGGGTTGTTCAAACACTGATGGCCGCGGGGGCTGGTGGAACATGGCCGATGGTTTCAATTTTCCATGGCTGAGAGCGTTGTTGCCGATCCATACGTTGCCGGATCGGTGGTTATGGACAACAGCCAAGATTTGGTTTTTGGAGAAAGAGGGAACAACTGTAGATGTAAATGGGGAGAAATTATGTTAAAAGTCAATCTACCAATACCATGATTATAAGGAGTATTTGTGGAAGTTATTAATCGAATTACTATATTACCCTTATTTATTTATTTAATTATTTATTGAATTTTGATTGGTCTACAATCATTCTTACCTCCACACATTAATTAGTTAAAATACTTGAACCTCTCTCTCTCTCTCTCTCTCTCTCTCTCTATATATATATATATATATATATATATATATATATATATACACACACACACACACACACACACAAGGCGAATGCCCGCACGTTGCACATAAACACATATATAATTGAAGTATTTACAAATATATGTTTTTTAAATATAGGAATAACGTCGTTGTTAAATTTGATATAATAATTCATATACTAAATTGATATAATATATTGATTATTTTGAATTATATGATAATATATACATCTATTATAAATGCACAATCTTAATTGTTTGAATGACTTCTATCTGCGAGTTATACGTAAATAAAATTAAATATAATATATAGTTTAATGTTATTTATAGTTTTTATTGTTAACTATTTTTTTAAAATTTATTTGCTTAATGTTTTAATTTCTATCATTATAATTATTTAAAACATCAAACATTGTTTTTTGACTTTAAAGGTAACAATATAATCATTTATATAGAGTTATTTTTAACTATTGTTAATATAAGTTAGTTTAAGCTATTTATTTGAAAACTTCGGCCGATTACTCGGAATCGGCCCTCCACCAAGGCGAGTAATGTGAACTCGGCAAAAAAACTCGGATTAACTCAAACTCGGTAAACGATCGGTCAAAAATCGGTCAACATCTCTCTAACTCGGGCCTACTTGGTATTACTGGGTCTTACTCGGGCCTACTTGGTCAAACTCGGTCAAACTCGGTCAAAGGGTCAAAATTATCATAAAAAGAGAAAAAAATCAAGACTTTGAAGTTTAATATGTATAATACACTTAATGATTTATTATTTAACACACACATTTGATTATTACTACATATATATCTTAAATTTTCAGTAATTATTTATGAAGTGAGATATTTGTGTGTATTTCAGTTTTTATGTATTCACATGTATCTAATTTTGTTATATATTTCAATCAAATTATGATTTTAACTTATGATTTTGACATATATAATTTTCCTAAAAATATTTCTACATGAATTACCGAATCCGAGTACTCCCCGAGTACTCGCTACTCCCCAGTCGGCCGAGCAGGTACCGAGTAGCGAGATCTACAACCTTGAGTTCAATATTTATTTAATCTTATTAACCAACTTATAATTATTATTAAAAAGAAATTGAAAAGTCATGAGACTTTCAAATGAATGTGGTGAAAGGAAAAATACTCCCTTTATAATATATATATATATATATATATATATATATATATATATATATATATATATATATATATATATATATATATATATATATATATATATATATATATAAAATACTAATTCATCTAAAAGTTGATAAAATTTTGTTATAGTATTTTATTATTAGCTATATATATATATATATATATATATATATATATATATATATATATATATATATATATATATATATATATATATATATATATATATATATATATATATATATATATATAATACTAATTCATCTAAAAGTTGATAAAATTTTGTTATAGTATTTTATTACTAGCGAATAAAATAGAACTAAAAGAAACTAGCTAAAGAGATAAAAACATTGACTTATCATGTGATCGTATCAATTCATTTTTATATTAGAAATTTGATAAAAACATTGACGGGTCAATCGACGTGTTTTAATCCATTAACTTAAAAGCTTTACCCCATCCAACCATATTGACGGGACAATTTTGGCTAAGAATCAAGATAGTTGGTCAAGATTGTTGAGTGGTTTTAAAAACCGGTTTTTTATTTGAACCAGTATAGTGATCGGTTTTTAGTTCAATCAGTTTAATCGGTTCGACCGTCATGTAAACCGGTTTCTATAATTTTTTTTTTTTTTTTTTTTTTTTTTTTTTACATTTTTCTATACATACATACATACATAAATCAAGATTTTGATGTCCACAAGTTCAAACATTATAAATATAGACATGAAAACAAGTTGTACATCAATATAAGTACATTAAAATAATACATGACAATAAGTTTTACATCATCAATGTGCATTTGAAAGAAAATAAAGTCCTAGATAATATAAACACATCAAAAATCTTCATAACATTTATAATATGCTTTTATTTAGAAAAATCTTAATAGATGCGAAAAAACCATCAAAGTTTATTATGCAAAAAGTTTCAATTTCACGTGTTTTTATTCAATTTAATTGGTTCAACCGGTTTAATTAAAGCTGTTCAACCAAATTTTTGTAAAAACCGGTCAATTCATTCCGGTTCTAAAATAAACATAAATTCGATAATAGTTGAACCACTCTATTCGTCGGTTCCCGATCCAACTG
Organism: Lactuca sativa; assembly: GCF_002870075.4. Lineage (NCBI taxonomy): Eukaryota > Viridiplantae > Streptophyta > Magnoliopsida > Asterales > Asteraceae > Lactuca > Lactuca sativa. The sequence continues at coordinate 279,422,779 of NC_056627.2, forward strand.
GTTCGACCGGCAGACCGGTTTTTAAAACATTGGGTTCAACACAAGGAATTAGAAAGAAAGTGTTTCTTTTCTCATGTGAGCAAAGAAACCAGAAAACCAGAGAACCAAAGGAAAATGTTCTACTATCCAGACAAAATATATGAACAAGTTCCCTTAATGATGATGAGAATCTGGACCTCCGGGAGCCAGTCTTGCCGGGGCATTTTCTAACATCGCCCTCCTCCAGTAATACTTCAAAATTGGTTCATCAAACCCGTGTTTGTTCAGTATATCACGTGTATCTTCTCTAACTTGCATGTCATAGCCATGCAAAACAAACTCCTGTTTTGAACTCGAAGCACAAATCAACAAACTTCCAGCTGCTATACACATCAAGACAAGAGTTAGATTAGTTACTTTAGCCATTCTGTATATAGTTAATAAGAAGAAGACTTCTTTATATAGAGAGAACGATTGAAGAATAGACAAAAACGGTTAGTGGATAGTATGATCATCGATGAGGAGGAATCACAGATAGCTTAATTAAAGGGTGTCATATATATCTTAAAGGCAACCGGCCAATTCAGGAAGTCATCCAAATTGTAGTGGAACATTGTATGGTTTTATCAAATCTAATTAGTATAATATATGATCCATAAATGTGTATCTTTTTAATAATATTAGTTGCTTTAGTTCAAGTTCAACAAGTGTCGAAAGAGAAGCAATTTTTAGTTAATCGTCTAGTCACCCTTTCTGTTTTCTTCTTCTTTTGGTTTATTTTTTTCACATGAAGTTAATACATGAAACATATAATACATAATATATTTTACTCGCGATTTCAAGTTATATTTGTCATTTTCAACTAACATGAATGTATCGAGTTCTTTGTTTTGTCCTCTTTCTGGCTAATGCCAATCTGCATACGCAGCAGCTTAAAGTTCTTTGTTTTTTGACATTTTCCCTTTGTCTAGCTGTGACGATTTTATCTTCTTTGGTTACAAATTTATATTTTAGTTCTGCTTTATATTAATTACACACAGACATATCTTAAGAGAGTTGTAGTAAACTTAGGGGTGTGTATGAGCGGTTTGGTACAGTTATTGGTCAAAACCGAGCCATAACCATTATTATTGGTTAATGCATTTCGGTAGCCATTAGGTATGGTTAATATTGGTTATGGTTAATGGTTTTTGTCGATTAACGATTTTGGTTAATAGTTAATATTGATGTTCAACATAATATAAATGGTGAAAGTATATTGACATAACAAATGAAAAGAGAATACAAAAAAGTCATCAACACCAATGTTTGTAACCTATCATATAGTAATAGAATAAAATATGTACTTTGATACTCATGAGATAACACATAGTCACATCCAAAACAAAAAAACATTCGATAAAAATATAAAACATTAAACAAAATTGACATTAATAATTTCATATATTGATAATTGATATTATCATTAAAATAAAGCCAAACATCCATACACGTTCAATACAATTAAATCAAAAACTATAAAATAAAGTAACCAAACATTCATATAACGTGTTATCAGGATAAAAAAACCAATCACTTATATACATTTAATATGATGAAGTCAAAAATAGTAAATAAAAAAGCCAAAAAATTCAAAAAAAATAACAATACATTCCTAATATAGAACAAAGTCAAGAAGACTAAAAAATTTAAATTACGTAGAAGTCTTGATTATAAAGTGAAAAAAAAAATCCTTCGAACAAGATTATAAAATCAAAATAATCTTCGATTATGATTAACGGTGTGAGAAGCCTCCGATTAGGATTATGAGTGTGAAGATTAAACTAATTGTGAATAATGTTTACAAATTGTAGAATTAACCGATTAGCAATTACAACAGTAATCAATAATCTAACTCAATGCATGATTGAAAGATTATATGTGTTTGCGTGATCAACCTTTGATGGTTTTTTGATTGCTCATTTGTCTCCTGATAAGTGAGGATTAACGAATTATATTTCGAAAATTTAATGGGTCTTAAATAAGTTTAACTATATTATTTTATATATAATCTCTAATTTTTATATATTACAATATAAAGTTAACGGTTCGGTTAATAATGGTTCAGTTAACCTATAAAACTATAATCGAACTGTTAGTTATCGGTTAACAAAAATTGGAAAATGAACCAATGGTTTTTATAATGGTTCGGTTATTATGGTTGAATTATATTGGTTAATTTGGTTTTGGTTCGATTTTTCGGTTATTATGTTCATCCCTAAGTAAACTGCAACCTTCAAGCTAATTAAGACCATTATTCCCCAACAATCACTACCCTTGCTTTAAATGAGTCCTTAAGTAAACTGCAACCTTCAAGGTAATTAAGACCATTATTCCCCAACATTCACTGCCCTTCCTTTAAATGAGTCCTTGTTACATTGTCATCTAGCCTTTCTTAAATGTGTGCATGCGCTTGTATACATGATTAGATTTGACTTGATCTAGAATGTTGGGTGACAACAAAACAAGTTAAGCACTTCAGACAAAAATCAAAACAAACTTCGGTGAACTTGCGAAAATAAACCTTCTCAAAATGTAAATCAAGTGAATACAATATTTAACGTGCTTCGGTCAAGGTGACCTACATCCACAGACGAACGAGAGAGAGAAGATTTTATTAACTTCTAAGAACAAGTACAATCATACATAAATGTTACACCTCTCTTGAACTCTTAAAACAAGAAAATCTCTCTTGCTTACTAACTGCTCCAAATGAGTGCTCTCAACCTCACAATGATTACTCTTTTGAAATTTATGCATACATATAATGATGGAGATATGTGTCTATTTATACTTGAGGAATCAGACCTAAAACCCTAATAGGCCAAGCCCATTGGCCCATGAATGGTGACAACCAATCATATTCCGCCATGCAATATCTTCTGGAATATTCTTCCATCTTTAGCATCATAGAGGACTTCATAACATACTTGGCTAATCAAGGAACAAGACAGTCCATCTTGCGCCATCATGGCGCAAAATGAATATGGATGGCGCAAGTGGCTTTAAGTGTGGTACAAGAACTTCTAGGTTGGAGCAACATCACCATCTTGGAACAATATCATGTATGGCGCAACAACATACTCCATGGCGCAATAGGAGTACCTCATGGCGCAAGAGAGACACCCCATGGCGCAAGAGAGATACCTCATAGCACAAGAGGGAGTAGATTTGGTGCAATAAGGAATGTCCTTGGCACAACAACATCCTTCTTGGCCTAATCCTTCAATAGATGGCGTAATAAGATCTTGTTGCTCCATATCACTCCCAAGTGCTCCAAACCTCTTCTAGGTGATCCAAACCTCCTTCTACATGATCTGTTCCTTTGATACTTGATTCGTTCCTTTGTCAGACGATCCACTCCTTTCTTAGATGATATATTCCTTTATTACATGTTCCATCAACCCCAAGTGCTCCATTGTGATCTAAGTGCCCCAAATGAACTAAAAATGCTCCATCCAACTACTCCACTTGATTCTAAGTGCTCCATGTTGAACAAGACTTGATACCTCAAAAATCTCCCACTTGAAGGATTGAACAACTTTATCTGCCATTCAAAGTCTTCATCATTCTTCTCAATCCCTCTCCGTCTCTACGCCAACCCCCGTCCTTAAAATCTTGGAAGGGTAGTTGAAGCCATGCATGGCTTCGACTCTTCAGTGGTGTGAATACAACTGGGGGTGGATGACTTTCTTGTACAGTATCATGACAATTGAACAATAGAGATCAAAGCATTACAACCATAATATCGATAATTTAATATTTACATTGAGTTCAATTCATTGTCTTTTTACTCAAAAAACATTCGAAAAAAATATAAGACGAAACACTGCCATGCTCCATCTTCACAAAAACCCATGTGGGTACCTGTCTACTGATTCCCTGAGAATACAAGTGGTTTTGAAAAAGTGTCAACATTTAAGTTGGTGAGTTCATAAGCATTTTGTATGAGAAAGGTATGCCATTGTTTCTTGAAAATGATAGTGTGTTCTTCCAGAAAATCCAATATTTTCTTTTAAAGTGAATTGTAGTCTTAGGAACCCTAAGACTTAAAGTGTATAAGTATTTTTGTACTCTGAAGTAGTATAATGTAGTTTTATATCTTTATAAAACCATTTGAATGCATGTTTCCAGAAATGTAAATTGTATTGTATTTGGAAAATAGTGTAATGTAGTTTTATCTAAATAAAACCATTTGAAGATATGTATGTATTCGCAAACCAAACGTATTGTTAATAACCCTTATGCGTTATTATAACCATGCTAATGACCTAGATGGCCTGTACGACGTTCTTCAAACGTCAGAATGGTACGACATTTGTCACCCCAGACCTGCGGGTCCAATTGTAGCTAACAGTTTAGGTGCGAGATTATCAGTCCCGTATAGATCTATACACAAGTGTCACGCTCTCTTACGGGAGAATCTATTTATAATACAAGAACTTTAGTATGTACGGTGAAGGAATGTCTCACAAAGTCGGGTTAACGGTTTACATGCAGTATAATGAAAAGCCATATTGTAATGTGGAAGTATTATCCTTCCATAGTAGTTATGTGGTGTAAAATAATTATGCCTTTAAATAATTATTTTAGTGTTGTATCCCGAAATGGTAAAATAGAGTGTATGTCTCATAAACTATACCTATAGTTTATAGAAACATTTCGTTGTATTGAAGAGTCTTTTGTATGTACATTATCATTTTTACTATGATAATAAAATGGAATGAAATAATTATATATGTATTTTTATATAATTATACCCTTTTGCTCAACATGCTACAAAAGAGCTAAAGTCTTATAAATTATAGAGTAAACTACACGAATGGTCCCTATGGTTTAGGATAAAAAAAAATAAGTTAAGGACCAAACGCGCAAATTACCTCAAACCATAGGGGTCATTCGTGTAATTTACTCTAAATTGTATTTATAAAGTTTATTATTGTAATCAAATTTGTACCCATATATATATATATATATATATATATATATATATATATATATATATATATATATATATATATATATTGTATGGTTCATGTGAGGACTCATTTTAAAGCGAGGACTCGTGAATAAACCTTAAAAAAATTGAAAAAAAAATCTAAAAAAAATACAAATCATAAAATCGAGCATATATCTATGTCCGGGAGAAAGAAAGTTGCATCATTAAAATTGATCCATCATTCAATTTTAATTTTTTATTTTGCATCTTTATGATCCATGATTCAATTTTAATGATCCAATTTTTTTCTCCCGGACATAGATCTATGCTCGTTTTTATGATTTGTATTTTTTTTAAAATATTTTTAAGGTGTCCTTACAAGTCGTCACTTTAAAATGAGTCTTCACCTGATCCTGTTTCTATATATATATATATATATATATATATATATATATATATATATATATATATATATATATATATATATATATATATATATTGTAAAAATAACAAATGTAATGGTTTGAATATTAATACATGATTTATTGTGTTTTACTTGTATCCCCCACCCCCCTAAAACATAGAAAAATTGTGAAAACTGTAGGGGTATGAACTCACCTCGAGTATGTTCTTGGTTGGATAACGAAGTGAGTGGCGATATTCTTCAAGTTAGAACACGTGAAGATAGCCGCATCCTAATAGATTTAAACACATAATAAAATGTGTAAATTAGATGAACTAACAATTTAAGTGTTGTATAACACTAGATTATGTAAGGAATACTTACAAAGATTCCTAAGAATCAATTAAAGAACTAGTTTTCCTAGGAAGTTTGAAAGTGTTTCTTGGTAAAAATATGAAGATTTGAAGATGTTCTTGGGAATAAAGGTATGAACTTGAAGATGTATGAAGTTGAATTCGATTCTTCAAAGCAAATTGAAGAAACTTTGAGGATGTAAATGAGGAATGTGAATGTGATTTTGGCCATATGTATATATATGATGGTAAAGGTGATGTGACATTTGCATTGGATTGTGTATTTTATCACATTAGTAAAAGTGCCACCAGATAAGATGAGTGATTTCGGCCTATCTCCACTAAAATCACCTTGATTTCGGTCCAAGCTCCAACCGAGAACCAAGGTCTTGGTCTAGCATGTTCTCAGTTCAAGGTAGAGATTTCGGTCTCGTATGTTCTCAGCCAAAGAGATTTTGGTCTGTGCATGAGATTCCGGTCCAACTCAACCGAAATCTCATCGCTTTTGATTCCCAAACCGAAAACCCCAAAGTAGGGCATTAATTATACTTTATGTCTTAACTATTTGACTTGCTTTGACTTTTTTTAACCCAAACCAGCCGGTTATTACATTATCCCCCCCCCCCCCGTTAGAGGGAATTTCATATCAAAATTATTTCTAGAGTGCGTACTCATGAAAAGATGTGGGTACTTTTGTTTCATATGGTCTTCTTCTTCCCAAGTGAATTCGGGTCCTCGCTTGGCATTCCAGCGGACCTTCACTATGGGTATATGACTTTGTTTCGTTCTCTTGATCGTCGTGTTTTCACAATTTGATGTTTTGGATCATTGGTTAAAGAATCAACACCTTTTTATTTGTTTTTATTTTCAACAATTGATTTTTCTGTTTCATGGCCCAAACACGTTTTGGTCTATTTTGTAGTTGAAAAGTGTTTGAAGTTTTGTTCAAACCATTTTCGATTGTGTTTTCATTCAAATAGAATCCTTCTCCCTCACACCTTCATTGTTTTTTTTTTACCAATTTCTTCAATTCCGGAGTCATACTATCACTATTTACTTTGGTGACAAAGACTTGATTTGGAAACACAACTTCTTCTGACTCCTTGAACCTAGGATAAACCACTGAATTTGATTCAAGATAATGTTTTCTTTTTATTTTTCAACTACATGAACCTCGGATCTAACAAGAAGTGATACCCTTAATCTCTAGAGTTGCTTTTATTCACAAGAACCAAAACCATGGGACCAAAACATGTCAAATCTAACCCAAAACTAGATCTACATAAAAAGAACCATTAGGATTGAAGCTTTATACCTCTAAAAGCTTGAAACGGTGAAGAGAGTTATGTATCTTCAAGCTCCAAGCTAACCAACACTCCTCCAATGAGTTTTTCTTCTTCAAAATGCACCAAAACACACCAAAATCACTAAAAGGCTCAAGAATCTCTCAAATGGGGTTAGGATTAAGAGGGAACTACTTTAGAGGGTGGAGGCTGAAGGTAAAATTGGTTTTGAAAAGGTTAAGGCCTTTAAATAGGGTCCAAGATCCAAAAATTAGGGTTTTACTCTGTTTCACGTACGCCCTGCGTACTCCTGGTACACCCAACATACGATAATGAACCTTTGCGATCATTTAAGCCTAGTACGCCCAACATATATACCATGTACGTCCAATGTACATGCCTAAACCTATATCTGTCATAACTTCGAATAGTCATAATTCCCGCATCCTTAATCCATTTTCAATGTTCTTTATATGCTTGGAAAGGTAATGAAAAACCCTACAATCCCATCTAATCTCCTTCTACTTAAAACATTTTGAACTTGAATCCTCAATTCAAGAAAAGGTGTGAAACATCATTTTTACCATTATACACTTGGAATCCAAGCACTAATTAAGAGCTTGGGTCACACGACCTATATAATCCACACCCAAATGGGTCTAAAATCCAAAGCCTTGAAGTCTAGGTCAATCACTTGATCCATTAATGCCCATAATTCCAGAAATAGGAAGGTTCTCGAAATCAGATGTTACACCATCACTATCCTGAAGACTCATAACCAACACCACAACGGTCTAAAGGTACTCAACAATCAACCTACCGACTTACATGAACCCAAATCAACATCCCTCTCAGCACAACACGAGCCATAGCTTTCTATAAGGCATGATTCCTTTCACGTCATAGGATACTACGAATGTCAAACTAGAAGAAAACATAGTCGCACACAACTACAAAATGAGATAGGAGGTTGCACTCTTGTTCCAATTCAAGGGCCATTCACCAAATAAGAACCATGCCAATAAATTCGGACCAAGTGTTCCCTTGCAATCTTGTTCAGTCCACATACATCCCTCCCGATAATATCTAATGAACTTACTACAATACATACCTTCAAGAGAACCCAAAAACAAACCTTGGATCCACACATTCCTTTTTCCTCATGACCTAACCTAAAGGGTGAAGTACCAATAGATCTAACAAAATGAAGAACCTCAATCGTTAACAGAAACATCCTGATAAATGTCTGAAACAAGGTCCTACCCATTGAATGAAACTGAAAAGATTCCACCAATACATAATTAGCTTGATAAAACTTCCAAAGTTATCCAGAAATGCTGTTAAAACCATGGTCGGATCAATTCAAATACCAACCCTATTCACATGAAATTCAAAAATTAGATTTCACGTAGATCCAAAGCCACATCTGAAAAAGTAACCAATACCGCAACAACGTCCGAACTCCTAATAACAAAGGAAAACTACCAAACTCGAGCCAACTATTAACAATACTTCCATAACCAACAATTGAGGGTACCCATAGCCATAAACCAAAAGGTACAATGTATAGATTTTGACGATAGGTTGTCGCATGCCTTGAACATCCATTGATACAACTCAAAACTTTCAAGAAACCTTAGCCCTTCATGATGAACCAAATGGCCCACAATCGAGAATGCATTGTCAACTAATCCACTGATCCAATATACTAATGAACAAATCCCATGTGGAAATACACATACCAAACTCTGAAGTTGATTGACAACTCAACAACTGCTCATCCTAGACTATAGATATCAATATATACAACAAGCTAAAAAATCCCTTAACAACCGATACTAAACCAGAGCAACCCAAAGGTCACATGACCTAAACATTGGAAATCCTGAAAGAAACCACTGGATAAACGAGCTCCTTCTCTAACAACTTCTTATCTCAGAGACAGCTCATGCATTTCTGAGCACATACATTTGATGGAAACTTGCCCTGAACCCCGTTTTCAACAAATCTTGAATCAAAATGTCACATACTGTCACACCCCAAAACCGATGGCGGAAACGTTCTCGGGCGGAGGACGTCATGTAAAGTATCACAACCAATGTACATAGTAAGCATAGTAAACACAAAACATTACATTACATATAATCATTACATTTGTTTGAAAGTAAGGTAGTACAGGCTTTATAGATACACTAGTTTAAACAAAAGTAAAGAAGTGACTTCCATATGCTCCATCTTCTGCAAAAGAATGCGGGATACTTGTTTAATGTTGACCTGAGAATACAAGCAGTTTTAAAATATCAGCATATAGCTGGTGAGTTCATAAGCGGTTTGTTTTCTGAAAATGAACAAGTTTCCTTTAGTTTTTCTGAAAATGAACAAATTTCCTTTGGTTTTCTGTAAAAGTTGTTATCCAAGAAAATCCCATATTTTCTTATAAGAAAAGTTTAGTTATCCATTGATCACAAAGCCTGGTAAAAAAATGTCAACTTATCCCAGGAAAAACGCTTATTTTCCTTAAAAGTTGGTTATCGATCCGGAATGAAACGTACAAGTCTCTACCATACTTGTAGTGTTAAGAGAAGTATTCTGAAAGCCCAGTTATCCTTGTAAAGTGTATTAGTTTTAACACGTATATAAAACTAATAAATAGGAAGTAAACTAGTTACTAGGTTCATTATTACTAACAAGTAAATCTCTGTTATCTAAATTGCGAGTTTCATAACCATACGATAGACTAGATATGGAAATAAGAACTCCAGTATCATTTTATGACTTTTGTCACCCATAGACCTACCGATCCCACTGTAGCTAACAACAAGGCGCGGGGTAGTCAGCCCCGTATAGATCTATACACTCAAGTCACACTCTCCATCTAAGAGATCATGGTTACAGAGGCGGTCCTCCACTCGCGTATCTCTGTGGAGTGTTACAGAGGACGTGTCTCCGATCTTAAGAATAACAAATTTACAAGTAATAATGCGGAAAATCTTGTTTTAGATTCTAGTTACAAAGGTGGTCCTCCACTCGCGTATCTCTGTGGAGTGTTACAGAGGACGTGTCTAAAGTTCTAAGAATAATGATTTTTAACAGTAAATAAATATGGAAAATCATTTGTGAGATATAAAATATAACATTTTATAATAAGTTTCGCAATTAGTTTGAAAACTAACTCTGCAAGTCAAACGGTTGGTTAATACAGTTTCCAGTGTTAAAAGCATACGGAATATGAAACATTTCAAATGAAATAATAAGTTGAGTACAATATTTCCTTGTACGTTTGCTTGTATTCCCCCCCCCCTAAAAACATTGAAAAACACGGAAAAAGGTGTAGGGGTATGAACTCACCAAACGAGAAATGTGTCGGCTAGGATGCTAAATGTCAGTTCGGGGCTTGAATACATGCGAGGTTCCTATGTAATATGAAGAGATACATAATTGTATCTAATTAGACTTTGAACTACCAATAAAGTAAGACAATACACTTTGAGGCGCAGAAACACTTCAATTCAAGTGTTAGGAGTGATCCGGGTAGCATCTAAGGAGGTGTAAGGTCTAGATATGGAGTTTTCTCTTCAAGAGTAAACTCCTAAGGGAGATTACGGCCTAATGACCATATCCACATGAGTTTATGGCCGTAAACTCATGGATGGTGTGATCTTGGATGCTTAATGGTCTTATAACACTTGTGGAATTAGGCTAGGATCAATTCTAGGGCATTGGAAAGGATTAAACCAACAAAGGGACCACTTTAAGGAGTTTACGGCCGTAAACTCTCATATACCCTTTCTGATTGTGTTTTGATGATCCTAGGTTAAGCACAAGTGGTTCAAGTCCGAAGTACAAGCCATGGAAGGAAGTTAGGGCACAATTTGACCAATTTATAGGAGTTTACGGCCCAGGAACCATTCCTTGGGGGGTTTACGGCCGTAATCTCCTAAGGAGGTGGTTTCTCTCATGTTTAAGGTCCCTAACACAATGGTGGTTGATTCTAGACATTATTCCAAGGCATAGGAGGTGTTTAAGGGGCATTTTAACACCTTAAATGGTGTTTACGGTCCTTGAAGGGGTGTTTACGGTCCAAGCTTGAATGTTTTAACGTGTTTCAAATGGGTTTGGACACTCACGAGATCATAATAAAGGTCTCAATTTAATTAATTTAACCCAAAAGTTAACGGAAAAATTGGAATACAAATGGTTTTATTAATGGGAACGACTTACAGTGACGGAATAAATTACGGGTTGTCACACATACCTAAACCGCAGATACCTGTGACCTATTAGACCGAAACCATAAACTTGAATAGATCGATGATCCTCCAAGCAGAATATCCATTTATCCCCTACTAGGGTTCGAACCACCACCAATTGACATTGCAAACATACCAAATCTTAGACCGGATTAACCACATAAATAGCATCCTTGACCCTTGGAATGTATAACACAATGCATGATGTTATTCCTGATAAATACCAAGCAACCTCAAAGAGATTCTGGATCTCAGATGGAGACCTTGGAAACTCCCAAATCATGACTTCCCCTAACATCAAGAATCCCATGTAGATGCAAAAACAATACTGATGATAGTCCATTCATAACATCGATTATTTATCAAGAAGAAATGGACTACCACACACCTTGCATATAAATCCACATCCATCAATTCATCATGAGAATCATTCATAAATTTACGATGCATCATTCTCATAGTCGGGATACATTAAGGGCAACAAAAAAAATTCCGTTCCTGATTCACTTCCTTGATTCTTGAAGCAATTAACTAGCACCTGACCTAACTATATTCGAAGAAAATAGACCCTTGACCTCATCTCAAGGAAACCATACTGCAAGTATCCTCTTGTGCATTCCCACACTGCCATACCTGTTACCAAAGAAAACCACAATTGTTAAGACTCATGCTTGGTCTACACCCCAACTTTGGAAATCACATGTCTACTCTCTTTTTTCTCCGAATGCGAAAAGTTGGAAGCACATAATCCCTGTCGAAGATAGTGTTATCCCAATCCATCTGCCAATTATTTAGCCTCTGGCTGCAATCCTTGAGCCAATCATCACAATCACTTCGTTATTCAGTCCTACGACTCGACTGACACTACCTCGAGCAAGGACCTTGAGACCTCAAAATCAACTAACTTACCTAGGTCTACACCATTCAAAACCCATACTGACATGGCCACTAAGGCCCAAGAAATCACTAGACCAATCCCCGGTATGAACAACCATAACTGATAATTCGATAAGGACGGAAACACACTACAGTGAACCATAATGCCAAACCATACACTCTACCCTCCACCAGCTCCTTAGAATCCCCAAAATCCTCCTCGAGTTGAATATAGATCCGGTGCTTTCAGTAGTAAGAGCCAAATACTACTTTCCACACCTATATGTACTTTCCTCAAGAATCATTCTAGATCCACTAAGTAACTACTCATGTCCACTAGCATCCGATCCAACCACATATATCCACTCTCAAATGAGTACACACTGATAATCTTCCTAGATTCTCCTTCTAGGATCCCTCTTCCGAAAATTCTCTCACAAGCACATTCTAACATTATTCCTAGGATTTTCTAGGGCTCCCTTCACACCACTCTCTGTGATCAGATGTAAAAGAGACTCCGTATAATACCTTCTAACTACCTCACTAATATAATTACATGCCATAAGTATTAAATAATTCTTCGACTGCAAGGTCTCACACTATAATGGTTGGACTCAAACAACAGCTGCGCAATAGAGTTAAACCTAACCTTCTAAAATTTTCTAATCCCTGCAACATGTAACCAAACGTATTCACTTAATAGTTAGTTGATATTATTGGAGTTCTCTAAAATCACAAATCAAGCAACATTTGAGCATCGAGTACTCTAAACCATTACATCACCTAAACATGTCATTCTATCCAACATCTGAAATCCATATTAGCATGTGGTTCCAAAAGCTCAATCAATAATCATATAAAGGCATCTCTCATATCATTCTATCATTCAATCCTGATTAGATCCTTAGCCCTAATCTAGCATGGAATTCTCATATACACATACTAGAACAATAAACATAACACATGTATGTGTATTTTCAGAAATACTTACTTGAGCTCGGTTGATTGCATGCATCACAACCCTTTTATTTGTAGAAACATTTCTAGAATTTTTTTTTCTTTTCTGATGTTTACCAATTCCTTAGTTTGAGTTTAGCCACACCCGAGAGTGTGCCCAGATCCCTCAAACCAAGGCTTTGATACCAACCTGTAACGTCCCAAAATTTCTGAGTAAAAACTTCATTTTAAATAAGTTAATACCATTCATTCATTGTTCCAAAAATTGATCAGAGTTAAAGTATCATAAAAACAGCAGAGTAATTCATAAACATTCAGTGTGGAAAAAATCTCCAAGGGATGTAGTGCGATTAAGCCGAACCCTTCCTTTTGAAAACAGAAGTATGTGAAACCATAAACAAAGAGCCGTAAGCGTAAATCTGAGTGTGTTTCCAAAAATACCACAAACCATACATAACACCTCGCAGCTAAACTGGGTCTGTTTCACCCTTGATCCTATTTTACCTCCTTCGATATCTTTCCACCAGTATGGATCTATTTCACCCCTGATTCTATTACAACTCCTACGATATCTTTCAACCGGTATGGGTCTTTTTCACCCATATGTCTATTTCAAGTCCTTCGGTATCTTTCAACTAGTACAAGTCTATTTTGTCCCATTTCTATTTCAACTCCTTCGCTATCTTTCAACCGGTATGAGTCTATTTCACCCCAGAGTCTATTTCAACTCCTTCGGTATCTTTCAACTAGTACAGGTGTATTCCACTCCTACATCTAAACATACAATCATATCAACAAGAGTCACAAATACAACAAGCACATACATGCATATCAACAAGTGTCACAAAGACAACTATCATCCTACAAACATAATCTAATGGGCTGACATTGTGTAACACCGTAAATTTTCAAATAAAATTTTCTTTTAGAATCACACAATTCTCATAACACATTTAACGAAAATCTCATTTATTTAATTTATAAATCGCAACTCCGATATTATTTTATTCAAATCCAGGATCCTCAAACATAACTCTTTCACTGGTGTGTACAATCAATCCGGTGCCTTCCAACGACCCTGAGAAAACCTGAAGCACATAACACATAACATATAACACAGTAAGCACGAAGCTTAGTGAGTTCCCCAAAATACCACACTCAAAATAATTAGCCACTCGTGGCAGCAACTTTGTAAGACCATCCGGTCAATGTGTCTCAGTGGGACCCCCAGTCCCATGGCTCGTTGGACCCTCTGGTCCGGTCTCTGTGAGGACCTTCTGGTCTCACTGCTCGTTGGACCCTTTGGTCCGGTCTGTAAAGCTCCGCATAGCATAAATCACAAAGACATAATGCATAGCATAAAACATAAGGCAGGATAACATAATACTCAATGTAAGCACATAAGACCCTCCGGTTACACATAAGTATCACTCTAGGCAAAGTATAGCGAGAAGACTCACCTCATACGCTGACCAGTATAAATCTCGTACCCAGACATCTCTAACTAGCCTCCTCCTAACACATAGTTTACACATCTCTAAATAATACTTTGATCATACTCAAATACACCAAGGGCCAATCTTTCTCCCTACTTAACTCTTGAAGTGGATAAAAGACCATTTTAACGCTCCATGGTCTCCATTACACATGGTTGACCCAATCCTAAAGTCAATTGTAGTTAAACTCGAGTCCACAGTCCAGATATGACCCAACTCGGTGAGTGCACCCTTGTGACTCATCGAGTCCACTCACGTTCTCTGAATTTTCATGAAGATTCAGCTTAACTCGTCGAGTTGACCCCACAACTAGCCGAGTTAGCACGCGATTCAGCTCGATCGGGAAAACCTTAACCGACTCGTCGAGTCAGCTCATTGACTCGGCGAGTCTATCCAGACTCATTTTCATTCAGACAATTTCAACCGGATCTATCACTCCAAACTATAGATCTATTATCTCAAGGCTTAATAATCACATAAAGCTTCGATCTTTATGTTCATGCATGATGTTATTGCTCCAAAACTCCATTACATTCCCTTCATGAAGGATTTAGCTCAATCAACCCTCATTTGTACAACTAAAGCTGGGGTATCTAGTCTTCAAGGACCTCACAAGGTTCAGATCTATGGTTTCCCCCCTCAGATCATGTCTCAAATAGCTCATAGGTACAAAGAAGGGGAGTAAAACCCTAAAACTCCCAAAATCATGAAATCTAACCAAAATAGATGAAAATGAGGCAAGTTTATAACTTCTATAGCAGTTCCACGCAAAGAAATGCTAGATCCACAACCCCCATCTCATTTCTTGCTTGAATCATGCTCCTTTCCTTCCATAAGAGCCACCAAATTACTTGATTTCATCATAAAAACTGTCTCATGGCTCCAATGGCAATTTAGGGCTTCTCACAAGAGGTATGAGGCACACCTAAGGTCATAAGTTCCCTTGAATAGGCCCCAACCCCGAAAACATAGTGTTTTCTCTGCCTAGGACCTACTCTGCTAGCCAGTCCTCTGACTCATCGAGTCCACTCATTAAATCCACGAGGAGAACTCGACACGACTTGGCGAGTCAGACCTTCGACTCGGCGAGTCCCTCCTTAAACCTCAAAATTGAAACACAAAAATAATGTACCTGAAAATCCGGATGTTACAAATCTCCCCCACTTAATTTGATTTCTCCCTCGAAATCGCTCTAGACATCACACGGCTCAAAACCCAAAAGTACAGGAAGCACTACCCAAAATGACTTCATACCACACAACTATCATCCTTCAATGGTACCTGGTCCCAAGCTCTCAAACCCCGAAAAAGGACAGACTCAACTGCCGCTACGATACTTCTTCTGGCTCCCTGAATCCAGAGACCCTAGTGGTCTGTCACACTACTAAACTACCCCTCCGATTCTTTAATCGGTCCTGGTCGAACTCCAGAAGGACGGAAAGGTCACAACCCATTAAGGACCCACTGCCTGAACAACTGTCAAAACCCTTATGAAGGAATGATCCTTGAAACTCTGACCTCAAACACAAGAAAAGGCCATTCTCGCTTGGGAGTATACTCTGACATCCAAAGACACAGCTTCCTCCCCAAATCTCCCTCCCAACATCGAGCATCAGGTCAACTCCTGACCTAAAAGATGAACCTTCAAAGGTTATTCACTACAAACCAAAACGTCTCCCGACTTCCTTCTCATGATCGCTTTCTCGACTCATTGCGGCACACAAGTCGTGGAATTCGCTTTACCCCAAGAGAATGCTACAACTCATCTGAAATCGTCTCACCTTTGACCTCTGTCATCTATCATCCCCTGATTCCCTGCAGCTCACAGTACTTCTCATATCAATGAAACGGATCCACTCCGGCTTAAGATATCAGATGGAGGTCAATATTTCTCAAAATGAAACCCACCTACAAATCCGGAACCTCATCTCACCTATTCAATTACACTAATGGATCCAGACTTGAGCTCGAGAGTCTGATTCAACAGTAGAATTAGAAATACACATTCCAATCTGGTACTCATTCATGACCCATAATTCGTGGATTATGCACACATCATCCCTCCAATTTCTTCCGATTACGATAATCCACACCTTCGCTTGGTCTATGACGACTCTCGACCATTAGGGAGACCCCAGTCTCTTCATGGCCTGACCACAAATTCCCACAAACTCAAAGATAAGGCTACTCAAGCCTAGGAACTCTTCTGCCTCATATTCTGACTAGCGAGTACTACAGTTCCCCGCGGAACAACATTTACTGTTATCGACTGTTGAGTGCTACGTCCTCCCCCATAGTCTTGCGATACTCTCGGACTTGTGACTGCTACGGCTCCCTGCAATATCACACACACATACTTTCTCTGTAACCAGTGAATACTACAGCTCCTCATAGTATTATTACACTCTCTCGCTGACTAGTGAATACCACGACTCCCCGTAATATCACAGTCTTCTCCCACTACCCAATGAATACTACGGCTCCCTGTATTATCACGACACTCTATTTCGCTAACTCATGGATGCTACAGCTCCCCATAGCCTTACAACACTTCTCTCGCTCATTGACTCACCATAGGCTCATTCCACGGTTCCTTCTGCTAATCCCTAATGAACACTCCCACCAGGATTCACTTGCTCTCTTATCACCTCATAACCTCATCATCAAGCATCACCATACTGAGTTCACTAACTCATGCTCCACAGCTCTACATAGATAGGTGCTTACACACCCATCCAAAAATAAGCATCAATACTCCTGAAGGCAACCTACCATAACAAAACGCCCTTTCTCGCTGCAATTCCCACTCTTAACTAATTTGGCTTGATGTCAATTAGCCGACGGGCTCCCACCGGAACCATAGATACTTGCTACACCACTTGCCATCTCTTAACTCAAAACTCAAAATAATCTGAATCTAGGACATCACACTCGGATATCTCAGAATACCATCACAAAACTTCATGATGCCTTGTCTCTATCACTGATCTTATACTCACAACATCATAATCAGATACCACATTGCTTTATCGGAATCTCGCAACCAATCTTCCTCTTGCACCACTTGTAACCTCAGAGTATTCCCTTCCCAATTGAACATAGAGGCATCGTCACTAACTCATAACTCGTCTATGAAAACCCGAAGCTCCATTCTCTACTGATCACTACTCATACGGAATTACTCATACTGACTCCGAAATTGATTGACAAATCAATTGCCACCTCTCTGGAGTATAGATCACATTCTATTATATACCCACAAACCTCTGCTATTGCTCTCTGCACTCAGTGACCCAACCGCCTCAAATTCGACATTCACAAACCCGAAAATCCCTAGCCACAATAAATTCTCTAACCAACGGCCACCTGCCGCGGATACACCCATCCTTCCTTAAACACATACTCATAAATCTTCCCGTCTCGCACCTTGCCTCATCTACCGATAACCCAGGTCTCATTTTTCCATATCACAGATCTCCATAACCAGTTCTCTAAACGTACTTGAACGGATCGCTGATCCTCTCACTAGAACACCGAGTCCTCCCCCACTCATGGTTCGAACCATCACCAACTGGCATACCAACAATCTATTCCACATATTGTTTTCTCCCGATATATCGCCCTTGACTCTTAGGACATACCACATAATCATTCCATGATCTTCCTGGTGGAAACTAAGCGTCTCCAAATACCCTATAGCTCATACAAGAATCTCAGAATCCTCCTAACTTGACTGCCTCTAGTCATCTCAATGTCTCAGGCTAACACACCACTAGATACCTCACTGTTCCGAATTAACCCTGACCCTCAGTGTGGAAATAATGCAATATCGCACACCTCGTCTCTGACTCATCGAACTTCCTCCCAACACGGGAATCATCATCAAGGCATAAGGCCTCACTCTCATAACCGATGCACAATCCTAACACGAGGACCACCGCCCTGATATATTCCTCGAAATCTCCTAGAACTGCTGATAAAAAGTATGCCTCTCCCAGGAATGTACTTCCTAGTTCTCTTATATCTCAGTCTTCACTAATAACTTTCTCATGGAATGGGACATACGTTGCCGTAGACATGCTGCTCAAATACTCTGGTGAAAATATCACAACCATATGCTACTCCACAGGGTTTACCTCCAACTTTGAAACTGGAAGCTCAATATCTCTTCTGCCCCTCACAGGAAACCGAAATAGCACAACTCTTGGTCACAAAAAGTGACATCTCCACTATCGGCTGATTGCTCAACTCAGACCGGAATCCCTCATAAAGCCTCGTCCCTACTCGTCCCTGAGTCTTGTGAGTGCAACTGGCGTCTCACCGAAATCTATCGGATACTAACTCGATTTCCTTTTCTAGGTATGCTCCATTGAAACTCACTCATCATGGACCTCTGGCCCCACCCTCTATCACATCTAATCTCAATCTAATTAGTCACAACAGAATAATTGGTAAAACCAGGAGCACTAATCGCCACAAATCATGGTACCCGAACCACGTGATTACCTCTTAGTTTGCTACCTAGAACCTCTGGAATTTTCCTTGTTTCGAGTATGGTTCCTCTACTTTCAGTAGTACGGGCCCATACTACCTGCCACATCTACCCATACTTTCCACACAGATCATTCCAGATTTCCTAAGTAGCTGCTCAACCTCCTCAACCCTTAATCTCGTCATACTGGTCGCTTTCCTGTGAATACTCTCCTCTATCAGCCTATTTATCTGAAAAAGGTCACTCCCCAGGCTCTTCCTAAGTTCTCACATCGTTCTGCCATCAGCTGGTGAAGAACTCCTTATGATGCCAGTCGTCTACCTCCTGAATATTGTCATATTCACTTAGTAGCTGACTCCCATCCTCAAGAGTTCCACAAAGCACGAAGCAAGCAACATTCGGGCATCGAATCATCTCCACTAGCACGTAAAATCACTCTAGGTTACAACTCCACTTACTCTACACACACTCAAAGATGTCACCGAACTCAAGCAACTCTACCCCATGCGGGTATCTAACTACTTCCTCAGTTGGCTCATCAAATGCTCATCTAGGTATCTCTCCTAGATTACTCCTCTACTCAAAGCTCTCTCTCTAAAAGATTCCTGCTGGATACTCTTACTCCACACATACTCAAAGCACATCACAGATAGCAACAACCCCTAGGCTAAGCCATCACAAATCAGGCAATTCTAGCCCAAATATATGAAATACCTAGCCTATCTTCTAGCATGCATCTCTAATATCTCAATAATAACACATAACACAATTAAGTAAAGGTATTCACAAATAAGTAAGGGTATTTTAGGAAATCACCGTTCGGGCTCTAGCTGATTGTACACACTGCTCCATCTCAATTTCTCTTAAACTCTTTCTCTTTAACTCGTTTCTTTTGAAATTTTTTCTCAAATCCCCAGTTTGAGTCCACACATACCCGAAGGTGTATCCGAATCCCTCAAACGAAGGCTCTGATATCAACTTGTAACACTGTAAATTTTCAAATAAAATTTTCTTTTAGAATCGCACAATTCTCATAACACATTTCACGAAAATCTCATTTATATAATTTATAAATTGTAACTCCGATATTATTTGATTCAAATCCAGGATCCTCAAACATAACTCTTTCATTGGTGTGTACAATCAAGCCGATGCCTTCCCACAATCCTGAGAAAACCTGAAACACATAACACATAACATAGTAAGCACGAAGCTTAGTGAGTTCCTCCAAAATACCACACACAAAATAATTAGCCACTCGAGGATAAAACTCTATAAGACTCTCCGGTCAATGTGTCTCAATGGGACCCCCCAGTCCTACGGCTGATTGGACCCTCTAGTCCGGTCTCTGCGAGGACCCTCTGGTCTCACTGCTCGTTGGACCCTTCGGTCCGGTCTGTAAAGTTCCACATAGCATAAATCACAAAGACATAATGCACAACATAAAACATAAGGCAGGATAACATAATACTCAATGTAAACACATAAGACCCTCCGGTCACACATAAGTACCACTCTAGGTAAAGTATAGTGAGAAGACTCACCTCATAAGCTGGCCAATATAAATCTCGTACCCGGACATCTCGAACTAGCCTCCTCCCAACACATAGGTTACACATCTCTAAATAATATTTTGATCATAATCAAATACACCAAGCGCCACTCTTTCTCCTTGCTTAACTCTTAAAGTGGATAAAAGACCATTTTACCCCTCTATGGTCTCCATTACAAATGGTTGACCCAACCCTAAAGTCAACTGTAGTCAAACTCGAGTCCACAGTCTAGATCTGACCCGACTCGGTGAGTGCACCCTTCTGACTCATTGAGTCCACTCACTTTCTCCGAAGTTTCGTGAAGATTCAGCTTAACTCATCGAGTTGACCCCACAACTCGCCGAGTTAGCACACGATTCAGCTCGATCAGGAAAACCTTAACCGACTCATCGAGTTAGCTCATAGACTCGGCGAGTCTATCCAGTCTCATTCTCATTCAGGCAATTTCAACCGTATTTATCACTCCAAACTATAGATCTATCATCTCAAGGCTTAATAATCACGTAAAGCTCCGATCTTTACATTTATGCATGATGCTATTGCTCCAAAACACCATTACATGCCCTTCATGAAGGATTTAGCTCAATCAACCCTCATTTGGACAACTAAAGTTGGGGTATCTAGTCTTTAAGGACCTCACAAGGTTCATATATGAGGTTTCCCCCCTCAGATCATGTCTCAAATAGCTTATAGGTACAAAGAAGGAGAGTAAAACCCTAAAACTCCCAAAATCATGAAATTTAACCAAAATAGATGAAATGGATGCAAGTTTATACCTTCTACAATAGTTCCACGCGAAGAAATGCTAGATCCACAACCCCCATCTGGTTTCTTGCTTGAATCATGCTCTTTTCCTTCCATAAGACCCACCAAATTACTTGATTTCTTCATAAGAACTCTCTCATGACTCCAATGGCGATTTAGGGCTTCTTACAGGAGGTATGAGGCGCACCTAAGGTCATAAGTTTCCTTAAATAGGCGCCAACCTTGGAAACTTAGGGTTTCTCTACCCAGGACCTACTCGGCGAGTCATTCCTCTGACTCGTCGAGTCCACTCATTAAATCCACGAGGGCAACTCGACACAACTCGACGAGTCAGGCCTTCGACTCGGCGACTCCCTCCTTAAACCTCAAAATTGAAACACAAAAATAATGTACCTGAAAATCCGGTTGTTACACATTGGTGCCTTCGAACCTGAGTACAATGAATAGACTCACCTAAATTATTCTATAGAAGCCTAACAACTACCTCAGCAACAAAACAGCCAACCCGAGATTCCTAAGGCCAAACCGAAACCAATCCTTAGTCAAATACTCATTTCTACCCAAGTTTGACCAAAAGTCAAACTGGTTAAAAAGTCAACGGTTAAAGCTAAGGTCAGAGTTGCCAACAATAGCTCTCCACGTCATGGCCTTCCTTGGCCACGTCGTGGGCATAAAATGCTAGAATAGTTGTTGATTCCCCATTCACCATGATGTATCAGCCTAAGGCCATGCCGTGGAAAATGGTTTGAACAACTCAAACGAGCTTAATCCATTTTCTTCCAAGTTCAAGAGCTCCAAAGCTCTGATTTGATCATTTCCAAGGTCTTAATGGATAAAGCTTTTTTACTTTATCAATTACGAAAGTCCAAATCACTAATATCTAGACTTTAAGTCTCAACGGGAACAAAATATGCATCTTTCTTAAGTTAGTCCATTAATTCCATGTCTCCAACCTTCATATCTGAGTAAATATGATGTTTACATGGATACATAACAAGGTCACAAACTTTCAAGATCTAAATTTTATGCACTAAAATGACCAAAAAGTGGTAAATATGACAAATGACTAGATCTATGAAACTATTGAGAAAGTTAGATGCTTTTTACTCAGAATGGTCTAGGAATGATGTAATCTTGCTGGATTTGTACTTGAACTCTTCTTCTATACACTTTGCCACCACCTTGATCTTCAAGATTTAACCTTCTAATGGAGAAATAAGCTCATAAATGATTTCAAGGCTAAAAAAGTGAGAAGAGGCTATGGTTTCTCAAGTAATGATCCTAGGTTATGGAGGCTAGCAATGAGAGGATTTCCCATAAGACATAACACTTAAATAGTGCTCAAAACCGAAGATTTAGGGTTTTGATTTGCCCAGATTATGCCTTGGGTAACATAAATACACCATGTGTAACGTAAATTATGCCTTGTGTAATTCATTAAACCCTCGTTACGCCCTGCGTAACATTAAATTACGCCATGCGTAATCAAAAGTCCATATTTTCCTCTTCAACTTCAAACAACCATAACTTCTTATTTTCAAATCCGTTTTTGGCATTCTATATATGAATGAACAAGTTTTGAAGAGCCCCCACACTCCTATCTAATTACTTTTAACTTAAAAAAACACCAAACAAAATCCTTATTTCATGAAAGAAGTCCGAAACATCACTTTTCCCGTTTTACCTTATGACTCCAAAATAAAAACCAAGGGCTTGGATCTCATAACCAATATTATCAACATCGAATATGGTATAAACGCAACTTTCTTGAAGCCCAAATCCTTTATTTGATCCATTTATTGTCCACAATCCCGAAATAAGAAACTTCTTGAAACAGGATGTTACATATAATTTTAACAAAATTCAATCAAATCTCTCTACCATCTTCCTTACATCCTCCATTAGAGCTTATGATAGGCTTTATACATATTTTTTATGGAGTTTTAAATCTTTAATTTTTCATCACAAACTACGTATAAGAAAATATTTCACCAACAACCTATAGGTCTACATATTGAAATTTAATATAGAAAACCATAGTGAAAGATTTATAGTTTTCATTAAAAATCCGAATAAACCTTTTCCCATAACCCATGAAAAAGAATCGTGCACGTATACATAGTGTAGGTGTCAAATGAAATTATGAAGCCCACTAGAGGTCTAATAAAAACAACACATTCGAAATACATAGATGTTTTGGGATACATCATGAAATTAGAAATAATGAGTTCAAAAGCAATTGGAAAAAGCTAACAATGAAAGAAAATTGTAGTTTTTAATCAAAATGAAGTCAGTTTTATTGGTTCTATACCTAATATTACATACATGACAACTCTATATTCACTTTTTCCATATATATATATATATATATATATATATATATATATATATATATATATATATATATATATATATATATATATATATATATATATATATATATATATATATATATAAAAGAAAGCTCATTATTTCTAAAAATAGATTCAATATAATAATATTATTTCTTTAAGGTGTCGAAATCATTAATCTAATATTACAACTAATTATAAATAAAATAATATTAAATTTAAAACCTAATTGTATCTAATGCATAATAGCTCTTATCATACGTATCTAAAACCTAAGATTTAGCTCTCACCTATCTGTTTCCTTAATTATTTCTCTTGTTCTCCTTGACTTGACTTTTTCCAATTGAATTCTAAGATAATCCGCGACTTTGTCATTAAAACACTTACCAAACATGACATAATGGACGTAATACGTCAACCTATAAATCGTCTGCAAAACAAATTACATCGCTTTATAAGAAATATACTCTCGCCCACTCTCTCTTAAGCTCGGGAGAAAACCTAAAAACACAATCACAGGCATCACCAAATTGAATGCCCACACCACCCTCTAAAACATCTAAATGATTTTTAAAAACCCCTATATTTGGTGCATCCTCTCTCTTTAAACCACTTACAACCTCTCCCCTACCCTGCCTTCCTCGAGAAGCACTAGCAAGGTGGTTATAGAAGCGAAATACATAAAGGATATAACGATGAATTTTTGTGCCAAAGTCGTTATTCAAGGCGGAGATGAAGTAACTGATGTTGATACTTGGAGGGTATGTTACGATGTCGAAGAAGAAGCTTTTACAGAAACTGAAAATTTAAAGTGGAATATGGATTAACATATGAGTGAAATCATCGATAGCTTCTTCTTCGACGTCACACCGGAAATCCATTCTACATCTCTCACACTATTTTCTTAAATGATTTTGTTTCTACTGCTTGTTCATGGTTTTTTTTTTTTTTATGGATTTCAGGTTTTTGGTTTGGCCAGTGATTCATCATAGTTAACAGAAGAAGTGAAATCAGAGTAATTTTGACTTAACCATTGCTATACAAATTCACTCAATCATGGTTTAGCTTTCTCAATTTCGAACGAGTGAGCTCTTTTTCTGTTTCACACCCCCCCTTCTCCCTCTTATCTTTTATGAAAATTTTAGTTTTGTTCTTGAGATTACAATTTTAAAGAACTTATGAATGGTGTTATATGTTGTATATGTTAGGACATAATTTGTGGTTTATACTTTACTTTTGATAGTTTTAGAGTTCTCGGTCTAGGACCGAAAACACCATGTTTCCGGTGGTGTTTGGACCAAAATCACCATGTGATTTTGGTGAGCTTAATGATGCTTTCGGTTGGGTTTTGGGATAGGACTTTGTAATTAGGTCTTGGTATATATATAGTATTGTTTCAGCCGTGAATCGAGTTGGTCATTCTAAGAAGCTGATATCGAGTTTAGAGAGAAAGAGAGAACCGATAGTAATTGAGAATCTTATGTGCCAGACTATTGTTCAATATAGTGTGCATTGAAGATTCAATAATTGTGTTCTTAGTTCGATATAATTGTTTTGCATTAATCATTGAATTCGGGTTCCACACCAATTCTAGTGATTTCGATTGATACACTAGATCGGGTTTTACAATTGGTATCAAAGTAAGGATTGGTATCAATTGAATTGGCAAAATATTAAACGTGTCTTAGAGTTTTTTTTCTTGGAGTTTCTAGTATTTTTGAGTTCTTTTTTATGAAACTTTTGTTGTTGTTCTTCGTGTTCTTCACTGCGTTGAAGACTTTGATCGAATTTGGTCTTAATAAATTACCAATTTCGTATTTTTGGGCGTTTTTGGTCAAGCCTCGGAGTTCTTGGTGACAAACTTCAAATTCTCGGTTAGGTTTAGGAGTTTTTGGCGGTTTGCTGATCGAATTCGGTTAAGGTTTTTCATATTTGACTTCACATTTTCTCTACCAGCTCCTCAGACTCAGCTTCGGAGCTCTCGGTCTCAGCCTTGGAATTTTTGTCGACGAACCTACGCTCTCGGCTAGGTCAGCTTCTCTTCTCGGTAATCTCTGAGTCTTCGGTTAACGTCTCCGGTCTGTATTTTTGGTTCCGCATCTTCAGTTCAGCTTCTCAGTTATTGAGATTTCGGGTAACGTTCTCGATCAAGAAAAGCCGTTCTCGGTCAAGTTTGGTGTTTTTGGTCAGAGAACATTTATCTTGGTTTTCGGTCAAAATCAAATTACACAATCTGATTCTTTTCTGTTGGTAAATAATGAGTTCTTACAACAGTGCCAAGGAGGTTAGTGAAGCCTCATGCTCTCAGTCATGTGAAGGTAAACATAAATAAATATCATGAGCAAAATGAGTTGTTAGTTAGATAAGTTTTCAATCTTAAAAATGAAATCTAAGAAATTAAAAAGGTAAACAAGCCTCTTAAATAAAACTAGATGCTCAAAATAAAGTTTTAATTAGGTAGGGAGGAATATAGCACCAAATGTGTTCATTATTGTTATGCTAAAGAGGTAATTGCCAAATTAACTGTCGAACTTGATGCGATAAAAGCTAAATTTTAATGATGCTGAATTTAACTTTAAGAAATTTGATGTGTCAAGTGAGATAGTTGAATCTATGATAGAAAACAATTGAAATGGAAAGATAACCAGAAAGATAGTCTAGGGTATCATAGTGTTCCACCTTCTTTTAATGATAATTATGTTTATGCCTCTGAGACTATAGAAATAGAAAAAACTTGCACAATATGGCTAACCCCCTGTAACTGCCTCAATCAAGAATGAACAGTCTGGCCCAACTAAGAGTATTAATGTGAACGATAATAATGTTTATACTTCATGTGCAGATAAAGTAACAGTGCAAGATGGGTTCGAGCAGAACAAAAATAATTCTAGTTCTGCTGAAATGCTTCAAAAAGTCGTGATGATAATAATTCCACTGTTGAAAAGTTCAAGCCACAAAATATTGTTAAACAGTCTAATAAATGTGCATGTGCTTGTGCTTGTGGAAGTTCTTTGAAACAAACTTCATTTGGACAAGGACCAAGTCACAATCTTATTTAAGTAAAAAAAACAAACTTGTTTTAACTATGGGATTCCCTATTACATTGCTAGAAATTGCCTACAACGTTCATATGTTCCCTACTATGAACAAAGTTTGCAGAACGTGCCAAGGGGGAGATATTGAAAAAGAAATCCTTCGAGGTCACTTTCACGCAATGGTGATTAGAATGCTAAAAAGGCCAAGAATCAAACTCTCAAGGACAAAGGACATGTCAGACAAGAAACCTAATTCGAGAGATGGTTCAGCCAAACCAAATTCGGTGAGGTCGAATTTATCTCAAGGATTGTCCTCTAGCTCACACTTGCGATTCAAGTCTAAATAAAAAGGTAGTTCCATTCCAATGCTTAAACCTAATTACCAATGGGTTCCCAAAGGTCATATTTCAAAATCATCTAAAAGTCCTGTAACTTATTTATGTTCCTTATCTGATAAACAAGATATGTCATGTGAACGAGTATCATGCATAGATTGTAATGGTAAACCTAGTTTCAAAATGGACTGGTTCCCAAAACCACTGAACTCCGCACTCTATGTCGGAGAGCTCTGGAGGAATATCATCAGACTTTGGTATGTTGATAGTGGTTGTTCAAGGCACATGACATGAGACATCTCTCAACTACACGACTTACAGAACTTTAATTGAGGGTATGTGCCCTTTGCGGGAAGGGAGAAAGAAAAGATCACTCAAATGGGGACCGTATTTAACGGCGTGATGAATTTTGAATATGTTAGCTTCGTTCTGGAATTGAAACACAACTGAAATTAAATACGTTGGTGTTTCTAAATATTGTTACTATCAGATTATCTAGATGCATCTTCAATTGTTGAATTACGGTATGAATTTTCTTGATACTACTGAATTTTTTTTTCTAAAAATGATTTGTTTTGAGGACTGACAAATTTTTTTTTGTATATATTGTATTTTATTTTTGTTTTAGTTAAATTTGTTCATATTTTTCCCTCTGTGCACAAATTTAGGGGGTGAACTAAAACCAAACAAAAATCATATAATTCAAAATATATATATATATATATATATATATATATATATATATATATATATATATATATATATATATATATATAAACACACACACACAAAAATATGTTTATTTCTGTTTTATTTCCTTTTTAGAAAAATCAAAAATCCAAAAATATTTTTACTATTTTTGAGCGTATTTTTATTTTATTTTTTATTCTTAGTTATTTTATTATGTGTTAAGTTTATTTTATTTTATTTTTATTTTTATCTCAAATATTTCATTTGTCTTAAAATGTGAATTCAAAAGAAGAAGAGACTTAAGGAAACTTTGTTAGAATTTTTTGTGCAAGAAGAGATCTTGAAAGGAATTGACGGAATTACACTTCACACTACTTTCACAAGGAGATGAAGGCATGAAACTGTACAAATTATAAGTTAGGCAGTTTATCTCTAAGAACTGTCGTATTCACGAAATTGAAGGCATGAAACTTTATAAACTTTCAGTTAGGCAGTTTCTTTCTAAAAACTGTCATATTTAAGGAATTGAATGTTTGAAACCGTGCAGATTGTAAAAATTGGTCTTGTTAGTTATCACTACCTAAGAACTATTATTAGGGATGAGCAACGGGCCAAACCTGGACCAGACCGGCCCGAAGACCGAAAACCCGAAGACCAAAAATCGTGAATTTTCTTACCCGAAAACCGGACCGTTTTAGGATGTATCGGGTTCGGGTTCGGTCCGGTCCGGTCTCGGGTACTAAACCGGGTTTCGGGTTTTGGACTGAACTAGGCTTTGAAATTGGTACAATGCGGGACTTTACTTAGATCACGTGCAAATGAGGTGTCTACAAAAAAAAAAAAAAAAAAAAAAAAAAAAAAAAAAAAAAAAAAACACAAACCTTATTAACATTTGGAACAAATAAAAATTACACTATTTAGCACAAAAACTCCACTTTTTATAAAAAAAAATGCATGTTTTAACAAAAAAGAAACAACATTGTTAATAAAAAAAACTGCATTTTAACAGCTTTTTTTGTGTAAAAAACAACAAAAACAACATTATTTATAAAAAAACTGCATGTTTTTATAAAAAAATTTCCATGTTTTTATAAAAAAATTGCATGTTTGAACAAAAAATAGCATGCTAGATACATTTTTTCTTGTAAAGTGATAGGAACAAACGTTGATCAAGATTTATAAATAATGTTACAATAAAAACATCAAGTTTTATACATAATGTTATATATAACATTAACTAATAATTCAATATCCTTATCTATATATTTTAAGGAGAAATTTTTTTTCGTTCCGGTCCGGGTTAAATCCCGTATTCCGGGTACGGTCCGGTCCAAACCCGAAACCTGATTAGTGGTAAAAATAAAACCCGAAAACCGGTCCATTAATATGTATATCCGGTCCGGTCCGAGTCCGGTCCCGGTTTTTTCCGGTCCGGTCCGGTCCAACGGGTCATATGCTCATCCCTAACTGTTATGACACCAGGGCGATTCACCCAATTAGGATATAGATATCATTGAACATCCTACCCAAGGTCATGACATTCTTTGTGTCATGAAAAACTGCGGAGATTCAAATGTATTCTTGAATACATTCTTCGTAGGTAAGGAGTTAATGGTCATTGGCACTACGGCGTTGCACCTCATAAGGCATGCTTATCGCTGAATGTCCCGCCAAAGGATGTTGACCTCGTTTCATGCTAAACTGTGGAAATATGTCCTCGAATATTTTTGTCACAGGATGGTTTTGTAAGTTATTCCTAATTAACTCTCATTGGCACTAGAATGGTACACTCAGTTGAGATTCAGAAACCATTGAACGTCTTGCCAAGGGCCAAGTTAACTTGTTAACTTGAAAAACTATATTGAGATCTTTGATCGAGGATATGCAGGGGCTAACATCAAAATAGCCATGAGTAGTTCTTCGATACTCAACAAATTTCAGTGCGTTCCTCCATGTTCACACTGATACTACGGGTAGTCTCCATCTGAGCCAAGGTTAGGTCCTTGAACAACTGTGGTGAGAAGGGTCTTTATGACTCTGTGATCCACAAAGACTTTTAGTCATGGTTACTTTTCAAGATGCATTTGTTATCGACAAAATATATTCATTCAAAGGAACAAGAAGTGAAGATTATTTTTCAACACACAACCTTTCAACCCCAAAAGCAAGGTGAAGCTGCATTTGAAGTTATGTGTCGAATTGCATTGAATCCTCCTCAATCAATTTGCTGCTATCTATGAACTTGCTGAAGTGATCCAGAAGAATCGGTCTCTTTGTAATTATCTCTGAAGTTTTTCAAAGCTGAAAGTGCTGATTTTCAAGAACCTATTCAAGAAGCCTTTTTACCCAATGTGCATTCAAAGAAAATTTTAAAGGAAGTCCAACTATTCAAGGTGAAGTCATTCATGTTGAAATTCATATGTTCATCTTGAAGTTGTGAAGAAATCTAAGATAAAGTTGAAAGTCAAGAACAAAGAGATGATTGAAAAGAAAAGAAAGTTATAAACCAAGGGAGAGATTGTTAGAACATAATTTGTAGTTTATACTTTACTTTTGATAGTTTTTAGAGTTCTCGGTCTAGGACCGAAAACACCATGTTTTCGGTGGTGTTTGGATCGAAATCACGATGTGATTTCGGTGGGCTTAATGATGCTTTCGGTTGGGTTTTGGGCTAGGCCTTTGTAAGTATATATATATATATATATATATATATATATATATATATATATATATATATATATATATATATATATATATATATATAGTATTGTTTCAGCCGTTAATCGGGTTGGTCATTCTAAGAAGCTGATATCAAGTTTAGAGAGAGAGAGAGAGAACCGAGAGTAATTGAGAATCTTATGTACTAGACTATTGTTCAACATAGTGTGCATTGAAGATTCGATAATTGTGTTCTTAATTCAATATAACTGTTTTGCATTAATCGTTGAATTGGGATTCCACATCAATTCTAGTGATTTTGATTGATACACTAGATCGAGTTCTACTGTATATATAGCTAACATTGTATTTTTGAACTTGATTGAGCAATAACTTGGAAAGTTTGTACTTTTTCTGGCACCGGATTGTGGTTCTTGAAGAGGTGTTTTGACAATATTTATGCCATGAAGGCTACCCTACAATAGTCTTATGATTCATTAAAGGGTTTCAAGTTTTATATGATTTTTTTACCTATTTTTAGTGTATTGGGTTTTTGGACTCTTTTTTATTTGAATATTAAATTTGTTTTATTTTAATTTGATTTTAGGTTTTTGGTTGAACTTGGTAAATGCATGATTTCGGCAGATGTTGAAACAAATGCATGTTATGGATCGATGTTACTAATACAGTAACCGATAGTAAAGGTTGACACACATTTTAAGCATATAATACATGATCTATGTTGTTGGATTTGTATAGATATTTTTACTTTCACATATTGTTTAGTTCACGATTGGACTGGTAAAAGCTTCGAGACCTCTTCACAACAGGTATCTTGCGATATGATTTCTTAGTTAAGTGTTTAATTTTAGTAAGTTTGAGTTTTCAATCAACATAAAAAGAAGGATGAAGAGTATCTTTTATTAATATGATTTCATTTATTTGATGGCCTTTAAATTAGCTTGTCTTTACTTTCTTTTTGTCACCAGTTATATTCTACAGTTGGGTAATTGACTGATATGATGGTGAATATATTGACGCCCTTCGACTTTTCATTATTATAACGAATTTTGTTGTGCATTAACTTGTATATAAATTTTCCAAAAATACCCTTTTATATTTTAATATTTCTGATAATTTCTCTTTGCTTGCATGTTCTTCTAATAATCATGTTACTATGTGTGCATAAGGAGCATGTGATATTTATTGCATAAAAAGAGCAACTTGATGGTTATTCAGATTTTATATGTTCATGATGCCCGAAAGTCGAGACTCGACTCAATGCATATGGATGCATAGCCCCACAACATGTGATGATCGGTTTGACTTTTTATTTTTTCCACTCATTTTCTCGAATTGTTGTCAACAATTTTGGTACTTATTATGTGAGGCATTTGACCTCAAATCATTAAATTTTATATGAAAGGTTAAAATTATCATTTATTGATATTCAAACATTTCAATTGATTAGAAAAAGAAACAACTTGAAAGGCTTCTGATTTTTGTCTCACATAATTTGTTTAACTAATCTTTTTCCTTCTTGCGGTGTGCTTTTGCTTCTTAATGTGCTTTCTAAGTTCTAATGAGTTAACTCATATACACTTAAGTTCCTTTTTTCTCATTTATTTCATGATTTAACATTGTTCTATTGTTTAGCAGTTTCATGTTCTGATTGCAACATCAATTAGATGAAGAAATCATGGAATGGGGTAGAACAATAGCTTGATTCAACTATCAAAATACAAATGAAGCTTTCAACCAAAGGGAAGAAGTTGGTCAAAGTGAATGAATGTCTATTATATGCATTTTTAATATTATTTGTGGGGTAGTAGCTACTTCCCTAGTTAGTCTATCTAAGGGGTTATGAACCGAAAAGTGTTTGCTTGCATTTTGTATACTTTATTGCTCTTAATGAAAATAATGCTTTACTGTGAAAGAAATAGCAATGTATTAAAAAAACAAGGTTATTTCTAAAATAACAATATATATTGCAAGTACATTGTTATTTTTGTAAAGATGGATAAAATAACTTCTATCTTCTGATTGTTGTAAGATAGTTACTTTCATTTGCATAAACCATTTTTTTTAATTTCTAAAGAATTTGTTAAATTCAAAATACTTTTACCGACTATTATTTTTATTTGTTAAATAAAAATAATTTGAAAATGATACATGTTAACCGAAACTGATTATTTATGATAAAACATAACTAAAAATGACAGGTAACCCCAAATTGAACGGTTTAACCCACAAGTAAAAGAAACATACATTCATCTCTATGTAACATGTGTTTCATCTTTTTTTTTTTATTTGAAATTAGTGATTTATTAATGTTTTGGGTTAATAGTTTTGGGCCAAAGCAAATACGATTTATTCAAATAGTCCAAACAACCATTTTTAAAAGGGAAATTTTTAGAAAAATTCTAATATTTTCGAAAAAGTTTCACTTTAATCATAATTTTTTTTTTAACATATTTTGGCTCAAATTAACAAAAACAAAAAATCTTTTTTTTTTCTTTTAACAGGATATGACATATTACCGTGTAAAACCAAATATTCAGTACTTTTTTGTTCAATTTTTTTGGGACTGAAATGAAACTTTTCCGAAAATATTAGGATTTTTCTAAAAATTTTCCTTTTTAAAACAACAAATGCACCACTACACCATTTTTTGCTATAATTTTCTATGGAATGTTGATTTAGCAAACCACAATTTAATATATATGGAAGAAAATAACAAAAACAATTATTTTAAGCAAGATTAATACTTAGTATTGAATGGGCTAAGAAAAATATTTCTCTAACAAAAAAAAAACATTTTGGATTGACATTTCGGAATTCTGGAGTCCGGACCAATATTCTGGATTTCAGAGTAAAATTTCTTATTTCAGAGAAACAAGCTCCAGATTTTCAAAAACAAATATGAAATTAGATGACCCATTTCAGAATTTAAAGAAAAAAATTTGTTTTTACCTAAGTCTAACAAATGTTTAAACAAACATAATATATGTGACTTATATACGATATTAGTGCATAAAATCATACATTTTATTGAAAAACAGTGACATGTTTTCAAAAGAAAACTATTCGTCGTCGTTCCTTATACAAGAATATGTGTCTACCTATTAAATGAAATTTTCAAAATCGAAACTATTTGTCGAAAAAACCATCTACCAAATGAAACTAATTGTCGATAACAATATTTATATGTCTTGTGTTCAATAAATATAACATGTTCCTGAATAGAACTAATTGCCAAAAAAAACTGCATCCGCCACTTTGCGCTGACACACCATTAATATATATATATATATATATATATATATATATATATAAGAAAACATTTGAATGCTAGTTATACTTTAAGGTCAAACAAAACAAGTGTTAAATGAGACAACAAATTCATCATATTAGGCTAATTATTTAGCTGGTACCCCATACTTATAATCGTTATTATTAAGTGAGTGAAAAAGTTATGTATAAATCTATACGAGATTGACACCCCAAATGCAGTAGCTAGCTACAACCATAGCATGGGGAACTCTCTAAACTTTTTACGATGTCTGATGAAGCGTCGTGTGTGAGAATATATATTTTGTCAAAAACTCGATTATGAGAACTCATTGTAACATTGTGCGAAGTGCCATAAAAAGAATAATAATATGCGTATATGTACTATATACTACCAATATTGATAGGAAACACCTATAATATTAATTATACAACGTACAACGTATGAAGTATGAAGGCTACAATACCTATAAATAGTATAATATCACTTAGGAGTTAAATGTAACATAGTAATGTAAATCAAATTACTTACAGAACTAGATAAAGTTATGTATAAAGGTATTTTCACGATATAATATTCAAACTTGTGAACTCACCAATATTATGTTTACGTTTTGAAAATCGCATGTATTGGTAGGAAATCAAAAGAAGGAAAATTTTTATCCAAAATTCAAGATGTAAAGTGGACATCATTTATAGAGTAGTATTATATTATGTAGCGTGATATATGTTTGAGGTATGAAATATGGTAAAATTTGAATACCATTATAATCATAGTAGAAGTTATACAATCACTAGTTATGTTATAATATTTTTGTACTTTTCAATGTATGTTGATTGACTGTGATGCACAGAAAGAACGTCGCACAACTCGATGTTACTGTCGCCGGGCGAGGATGTGACATTCGTAGTGTACACAACTTGAGGCTGAGACACACGATCGATAGATGTAGACCTCTAGCAGACCGAATGTTGAACTGATTAACCGACTGTCGAACCGGTGGAAATGAAAACCGGTCACTAGACCGATTTGCCTAAAAAAAATCGGTTTTTAAAACATTGCATATTTGTTACTAATACTATCATCTCTCACCTCTTTGCTAAAATCTTTATTTATCATAATGTCGATGTAGAATATACAGTTGATAGGTACTATAGCGCGCATTTTCGATTTTCAAATGTTACTTTTGGAGGAAGTTTTTTGTCAAGATCGCAACCATAAGGAATAATACCCATCTTGATCGGTTCCCTATGTTTTCGTTTGTAGTGGTAAAAGCTTAAAGAATGGATCAACGTTCAACCACTCATGGAAAACTGTTGTTTATTGGGTGTTGTTAGACCAACCACAATGTGCTTTCAAATGTATCTCAATACCTCTTTCTGAAGTCCAAGTCATTTCCCATTCAAATTATAATGTCGCATAATCTAATAAAAATGATTTTGTTGATAATCATATATTTGCTAGAGGAGATATGGTATTACAGAGATTTATGTACCATAAATTTATATTTATATCGGTAATTTTAATTTGAACGGTGTTCTTTTTAGTATTTTTGTCAAACTAAATAAAGTTAATATAAATTTAGCATATTAGTTATGGAAATTAATTAGTAGAATATAAATTATATATAACCAGACTAGGTGTGAGACCCGTGTATTACACGGGTTTATTAAAAATAAAAATTTAATATAAATATTTAAACATTAAATATTTTATAAAATAATACTTTTATATAACATAATGTAATTTTTTTGGAACATTTATAAAAGAAATCAAATATTCTTTAGAGCATTTATAAGACTTTATTATCAAATTAATAGAATAATTCTCTTTCCTTATATGAAATTTTATTTTAAAAAAATAGAAAATCCTAAAAAATGACAAGTGTAATATAATAATTTTAAAACTCCCACAAAATTACATGTGACAAAACTTGAAAATTTGACAAGTGGCAAAAAAACCTTCATTTATTAAAGAGGATTATGACCCACATATAACACGGAGAACATATATAAAAAAATACATATAAATGCAAAACTAATCCTAATAACTAATCAATGTTTTCAAAAAAAAATTATTAATTTACAAAGATAGATGTTTTATTTGTAAAATTATAATGATTAGTTAAAATTAATATATACATTTAAATATGTAATCGACGTTCTGTATGTTTGAAAATTTTATATAATATAAGTGTATAATTTGTTAATTTAAACTAATCATGTAAAATGTTTCGAAGATACGAACGTTGTTTAAAAATTGAAATCTTAACCATATATATGTGCTAATATTGATTCTTGTAATTGTGATTTACACGGTATAGAGAACATCAACGCTATTTTTTTTTGTTTTAATTTTGCTAATTTTTTTTTCCATTTAATAGTACTTATTATATGTGCTACTATGCCTCTAAAACCTGAAAGAAAATTTTAAGTAAAATAATGACTATAAACAATAATTATTTAAATTTACATCAAGAGACATTCAAACGATAACCAATTCCATCACTTGAAAAGGTTTCAGCATCATCAGCTAAATTGTCGGATAGAAACTATAAAAAATAGTCAAAATGTTGAAAAAAAAACAAAAAATTAACATTTTAGCATTCTTTAGAAGATAAGATATATACTATATAATGGATAACAATAGTATAGAGTGAGTACATTCTTTGCCAGCTTTCTCCATAGCGTTAGCAATAAGTTCACCGATCTCCCTTTCTCTACGCATACACACTCTTCTTTAAGCTTCTTTTTGTTCATAGACGATAACCGAATGATCGTTTATTGTTTATATAATCTCACTGTTATGCAATATGGATGCAAAACATATGTTGCTTCCATCTGCTGATTAAATCTACAAATTTGATTCGTACAGAAAAAAATGAAAGAGGCATCCTAGTTTTCAGATTTTGTTATTTTCCACATTTAATAAACATTTGAATGAAAGCACATTAATATATTTTGGTTAGGGATGATGGAGTCATGGTACAATTGGGAGGTACCATTGGTACCTCCAAGACACCACTCCAGCTTGAGTGGGCTAGGAGGAGTGAGTTATTTATGTAGTTTCACTAATCCGTTTCATCCTCTCTCTCTCCCTCTCTCTCTCTCTCTCTCTTTCTCTTTCTTTCTCTCTCTCTCTCTCTCTCTCTCTCTCTCCTCTTGTACCATGTGTCTTAAAACTTATACCTTAGTTTTTTTGTATTTTTTTTTAATTTAGTGGGTTAAGTGGGTTGAAAAAGATAAAGTTTCAATGTGTTGTGGGTTGGAGAAGATGAAAGAGAGAGGAGAAGGAAAAGCTAATATGGTAATAGGTTCATGAATGATGCTTTCCATATTGAATGGTAAATATAATGTTATTAATTTAAAAAAAAAACGTTTCAATATAATAATCAATAATCTAAAAAAACAACCCCCTTTAACTACACTATCAAATATAATCAAAAGCTTCGATTGTCCATCTAAAGCACTTACATCTCAAAATTTATTGAAATAATCAATGACGTTAAAAAATTGAAAATAATATCTGACTCTTACAATTCCAGACAATGAAAATCATAAATTTAGATCAAATAAAATATTATGACATATTGAATAGACATAATCAAAAGTTGGTAATTATGTTGTAGACATAGAAGGTAATAAACAATAAAATAAACAATTTATATTAAAAGGACCCAAAAGTCAAAAATATTCATTTGTACTCTTTAATAAAGTGTAATATTTAAAGATTTACCAAATTACCTTTGATCATAGATAGGGGTGATCATACCTTGTAGCCATCACATATGGAACATTTAAAAAAAATACAAGAAACGTTATAAAAAAATAAACTATAGTTCTGATATCTCTTCTAGGGTAAATATGATTATTGAAATTAATGTCAACAAAAATCTTCAATATTCAAGTGGTTCTGAATACAACTACCCTCTAGTTTTAGGGCTTTCGATTTCACCTCAAACCCAAGTAGAAACTATCCCTCAAATACTCTTAAAAACATGAAAGATTAAAATATACATAAAAAAAAGATAAAAAGAGGAAAATGAACTTTCAAGTATAACAACAATATTTTTTAGACAATACTACGAACAAGCTAGAAACATGCAAATAGAGATGAAAGAACATCATAATTATATTAACACAATACACTCATTTAGTCTTATCTTTCTTCTTCCCTTATAGGAGTTTATAAAACATTTCTATTTATGATGGATTTCGGAATTACTTTTTTTTAGATATATGAGGTTGCAAAGAATAGAGCAACAAAGAAATGTAAATGATAGGTAATCATAAAAGCCAGATAATAAAATGAGTAATTTCGTTCCAGAAACATGTTTGTGAGACATGGAACAGAACATAATGAAAATTTAATACGATTTTTATATTATATATTGCAATTTAAAATATAAATATAATCCTTCACTTATCTTTGTTTAGTTATTATTATGTATTAAAAAAGGTTTATATTGCAACTTTTATACTAATGTCTTATCTTATTGCTGAGAAAACCTAGATACTCACAATGTTCCCAACCCTAATTTCAAGAGTGTATGGTATACCCATTTATCATTGAGAAAGTAAACTCAATAAGAAGATTCAAACCAGTTAAACGAAAAAATAAGGTTGTGCAATGTTCTTATTATACTTCTTAACATGCTCAAACATCGCAAGTACTTGCATAGCATCAAGTTCACAACTAAAATGTATTCCAAAAACACAAAACGAAAATTAGCAATCTAAGTTCTATGTATCTCTCCTTTGAAAAAACAGAATAATGTGTAATAGCTAAATTAGAAGACAATTTTTCCAAAAAAAAACCCTACTAAGTAACCAAAAGTAATCAATCATAAACATTTTCCAATAAGGTTTATCGAGGTAATCTATTTATATGGTATACTAAAACTTTGTCTTTTATTTGCTATTGAGTCTAAAAGATGTTTTATAATATTAAAAAGGGACCGGTGAATAACTCTTTTTTGAGAACCCAATTTGTGTTTTTATAAAAAGATATTTTTTTACAATAAATCGAAACAAATATCACTATTGGCTTTTGCTGAGTTGTAGGATATGTGGATCACTCACTGGTATAAAGGTTTGAATTCAATCTCTAAATCCAGAAAGAGATCAAATGGGTAAAGCATTATACACATTGACCTCGGGTATATCTTCCATTCACGATTTCGTAAGCCACAAAAAAATCATTGACTAAACACATATCCAAAAAACGTAAAAATAAAAAGTAAAATTGACATATACAAATTAACTACCTAGTGGGCATATCTTCTAAATCGAAACAATGAATGAGATGTAGTGGTGCTATTGTGTCCATCTTTTTGTTCTGAGATACCTATAACTTAAAAAATCAAAATCAACAATACAAATCATAAGAAGAAAAATCGAAGCAGATTTAGAAAACGTAACCATTACCAATCTAAACTTAAATCGAAAAGTTTTATAGATTGAAACTTCATAGTTGAAACGGAATAAAATAAACATAACCTAAAACTTAACCAAAATCGATCTAAAGTATGATCAAATTAAAGTAGAATCTAAATAAAATTTATCTCTATGTCATTCCTAATTCTTCCATGATGATCAAACACAAGATTGATCCATAAAGATCGAATCCCACAAATATATTATTTTTCTTCTTTCCCCTATTTTCTTCTTCAGTACAAAACTTACGTTAGATAAATTATATAAAAAATGAGGAGAGAGTGTAGAGGTATCGGTAATGAGGGTTGCGGTCGGGTATTTTTTTCATTTTATTTTTGGTAAGATTTAATTGTAATTAATAGATTTATTAATTTAATTCATTTTATTTTTGGTGAGATTTAATTGTCATTAATAGAATTCTTAATTTAATTAATTTTACTTTTGATGAGATTTAATTGTTATTAAGAAAATTCTTAATTTAAAGCGTAATATATCTTTTATATATTTGGTGGACAAAAATAAAATGATTGACAAAAATGATGTCAGCAAATAATCCAATGGTGGAAAATATAAGATTGAAATGCAATCAAGGACTTTGATTTCTTCAGTGTAGAATTAAAGTTTTTATTTTAATAATATTTAGAGATGTTTAAACTATTTGAAATGCTTAAAAGAAGTAACTTCGATTAAATATTTTTGGTTAGATTAGTTATTTTTAAAATATAATTATAAATTATATATATATATATATATATATATATATATATATATATATATATATATATATATATATATATATATATATATATATATATATATGTTAATTATTATTCAATATTTATTAATTATACATAAATAAGTTATTTGTTAAAATGATATAAATTAGTTAGGTGATTGCAAAAATTAATATGATACAATTAAAAGTTTAGTGACAATGCATTGATATGGATTGTTTTAACACCTTAAAATGGCTTTATATATGTACTAAACTCCTAAACTATATTTGTCATATTTATCCATTTTGGGTGATTTGGTAAAAAAAACATCACTATGTTTGAGCTTCGATTATGAATTATTTAAATCTAAGAGATTGTTTGATAAATGGTGATTGAGTCTGACTGAGTCAAACTTGGATTGAGTTAAAACAATTCTGAATCTAATCGATGAGTTAGGACTGAATGAGGGATTTTTAAGTGTGATATTAAACAATTTGAATCTCATCGAGTCAGCCCAAACTTTTATGAGAGCCACTAAAAGACATATCAAATAGCTTTAACACAATGATCTAGTCCAATCTTCTTCTTTTGTTGCCAAAAACTTGAAGTTGTCACTTGATCAGATTATCATCGACCACAGTTTGGGTAACGTAGGAAAATAAGGGTAGAATTATTACCGGCAAATGTCCAACATGATCACTTCAAGATCCAAAATATTTATTATCACATCATTATACCAGCCATGTATGAATCTGCCTAGTTTTTCCAACAAAATCTACTACAAAACAATTCATGCACCAAAAAAATGACGAAGTTCCTATAATCCTATCTTTTCTTTTTATAAAAACTGCATGTAAATTTTGTGGTTGTTAGTGAGTGTGGATGGGTGGTGGTAGAAAATGAGGATGAAAATGATGATGAAAATCTTAAAA
Source organism: Lactuca sativa (assembly GCF_002870075.4). Taxonomy (NCBI): domain Eukaryota; kingdom Viridiplantae; phylum Streptophyta; class Magnoliopsida; order Asterales; family Asteraceae; genus Lactuca; species Lactuca sativa. Next base: position 279,463,608 of record NC_056627.2, read on the forward strand.
GGAATTTTAAATGATAATGAAAAGAGAGCCTGCTTATGCAACAATGGCATATTAAAATATACATGACTCAACAACCAAAAAGTAATTGTTTTTAGTTGATGAACAGGCAATGGATGCTATCATAAATTGTCGTCCAAACTCTTTTAAGGACGAAGTTTCTAATCTAACCTTAATCACATTCGGCCTTCACTGGTAGAAGAACGCTAAGCATAAATGAATAAAAGTAATTCTGCGATGGGACCACAAAGGAAGTCCATAGTTCAAACCTACCTCGGCAAATCATAAATATTGCTAATGTTTTGCAATTGACCTCCCATGTGGGTTTTGGAAGAGATTGAGCGGGCACTCAAATGGTGCATCTTACAATAGTATTTTATATAAGACTTAAAACTAGTATTGTCACATCATCATTGGTTAAGCTATAATTAAAAAACCCTTCTAATAGTTAACCTCTTTCAATAGTATTATATATATATATATATATATATATATATATATATATATATATATATATATATATATATATATATATATATATATATATATATATATATATATATATATATATATATATATATATAGGTTCAGGTTTATTTGAGACCATTCTAATTTTGTGAGACCGTGAGACCAAATCTAAAAATAATTTTAAAATGCAAAATAAATGGAAAAATCCAAAAATTCTTTTTTTAAATGTTATTTTCGGAACTTGAATTAACTAAAAAAAATATAAAAAAAATAAAAAAAAATAAAAAAAATTCCGTTTTTTTTTGAAAAATACGTGAAATATTCTAAATAGAATATTTCACTGACATATTCTAAAAAATAATTTTAAAATGCAAAATAAATGGAAAAATCTAAAAATTCTTTTTTTATATATTATTTTCGGAACTTGAATTAACTAAAAAAAATAAAAAAAAATTAAAAAAAATTAAAAAAAAATTCTATTTTTTTTGAAAAATACGTGAAATATTCTAAATAGAATATTACACAGTACATATTCTAAAAATAATTTTAAAATGCAAAATAAATGGAAAAATCAAAAAATTCTTTTTTTAAATATTATTTTCGGAACATGAATTAACTAAAAAAAAATAAAAAATAAATAAAAAAAATAAAAAAAATAAACAAATGCGTCTCACGGTCTCACAAAATATAAGTGGTCTCAAATGAACCTAACCCTATATATATATATATATATATATATATATATATATATATATATATATATATATATATATATATATATATATATATATATATATATATATATATAATTTAAGTAACTTATTCATATTTATCTAAAATGTTTTATAAAACTTCCTTATTTAATTGTTTTCTTAAACACACATTGAATTTTAGTTTTGTTAAAAATATTACAATACATTGTTTCAAAAAGAAATATATTACAATATATCGTTCGGAAAAGTTAATATGAAAAAAAATATTAGGGAATAGTCATAAAAAGATTGAAAAAAATTATATAATCTAATTTTATATTTTATAAATAAAATGTCATTAAATATTTAAAAGAAATAGTTAATTAGTAAATAAATAAAAAATATCAAAAACCAAAATATATTCAAGAGGGTAAAATGAAATATACACTACAAGAAAAATGATTATTAGCACTGACAAAAATCACCACTATAAGTAAGATTAGATACTGGTAAAAGTAAAATTCGCCGCTAAAAATAAGATTAGTCGCTGGTAAAAGTAATAACGGCGACAGGTCGCCGCTAATAAGTCTTTGTTACTGCCCCGTCGCTATCGATTAAAATGTCGCCGCTAAAGCTAATTGTTGCTACTAATAACACAGTTGCCACAAAAGCTAATTATCGCCGCTAATACGTAGTCGTCGGTAATAGTGTCGACAGTAATAATCATTTTCATTTTTTTTAATCAGTCTTTTTTCGGGTGCAAAAAAATTGATATGTAACGACATTAATCATCGAAAACACAAAGACATTAGATGGAGAAAATAACATAACTACATCCAGTTAAGTACCAAAGTGTTATAATTTCATACAAATACTAAAATAAACAATAAAAGTGTTACAAAATTATGTCATAACAAGTATAATAATACACAAACTAATACGACAACGCATCATCTTTGCTCCCCTCATTTCCTCCTTGATCATCACTTTGTGGTTTCCCTTGAATTGAAAAAATGCATAAAGTTCCTTCCTACACGCCGGGGTCGTTGAGCATTGGACGAAGATTTTCCAACTACATAATAAATTACAACATATATAACTATCAACATAAACAAAAACTACCAAAGTAAATTGCTATTTTTTGCACTTAAATACAAGAAATACAAAAAGTAAATTGCTATTTCTTCCACTTGGGACATAAACACAATTACCAAATCAATATGCATTTATTGATGCGAAAGTACATTATTATTTTTAGACTAGGGACAAAAAATTGTAGTGCATTGCTATTTCTTGCACTTGGGACATAATTACAATTACCAAATCAACATGCATTTATTGATACCAAAATACAATACTATTTCTTACACTTGGGACATAAACACAATTACCAAATCAACATGCATTTATTGATGCCAAAGTACATTGCTATTTTTAGACCAAGGACAAAAAACCAACGTACATTGCTATTTCTTGCACTTGGAACATAAACACAATTACAAACACAATTACCAAATCAACATGTATTTGTTGATCATTATATAGATATATGAGAATTTGAAATTAAATAGTCTTGTTTTACAAGAAATGATAGCTTACTTTCTACTTTGTGCTAAAGAACCTTAAATACAAGAAATAACAAAGTACATTGCTATTTCTTGCACTTGCAACATAAACAAATTACAAACATAATTAGCAAATCAACACACACACACACACACACACACACATATATATATATATATATATATATATATATATATGTGTGTGTGTGTGTGTGTGTGTGTGTGTGTGGAGACTTTGAAATTAAATAGTCTTGTTTTACAAGAAATGATAGCTTACTTTCTACTTTGTGCTAAAGAACCTTAAATACAAGAAATAACAAAGTACATTGCTATTTCTTGCACTTGCAACATAAACAAATTACAAACATAATTAGCAAATCAACACACACACACACACACACACACATATATATATATATATATATATATATATATATATATATATATATATATATATATATGTGTGTGTGTGTGTGTGTGTGGAGACTTTGAAATTAAATAGTCTTGTTTTACCTGCAATGACTGTGACTGTGGTGGTGGTTGCGATGGTTGAGCAATTGACATGATGATAGAAGGTTTTCGTCTGATGCCTCTGATATGGCTACTCTGAGAACCTAATACTTTCTCGAAAAAAAAGGACTTTCTTCGGCTAATGTTAAATCTTTTCATCCATTTAACCTTTGCATTTGTTCTAAGAGCTCTTGCACTAACATATTTTGTATTTTCCAAAAAATATGAACAATTAAGTATAAACGACCATTTAGTTATATGAGAAATTTATAATTAAATACTTACTTATTGCTACTCGGTTATATCACTAACAAATACACCATTCTTATCAGTATGAGCAACACGTAACGTTTCAAATATCTTTAGGTTCTGGTCAACAATAAAAATTAGATTATGTTTTAAAGAAATAATTACATATATCGCATGTTAACTTTTTATAGCAAGTACTGCTATACGAAGTCGACCCCCCATCCCCACAGTTTGCGTTTGTTTTGTAGTTCACATACTTTTTTGTTTTTGTTTTTTCTTTCTAAAGCACTTTTGTGTTCTATCAAAAAAATTCTTTTATGTCAGCTTTACGATAGACGATCCCCATTAGCAACTCAACCCAACTCAATTTTTCTTTAGAAAATTAATTTATCTCTCTTGCACTCATACAATCAAATACAATCTAATTTTTTAACCCATTAGCAATCCAACCCAACCCATTTTATATTATAATTTTATATTTATAAAAGTATATCAATATTGGTCTTTTTTATAGAGAAAAATAAATTAAGTATTTTGATTTTTTTTATTTTATTTTATATTAAAGGTAAAGTTTACTTATTAATAAAAGTTAGTTTTTGGTATAAAATTAATTTACTTCCCTCCAATTAGATACATGAAGTTTGCTACTCAAACCCAAGCGAGCACAAGGTGTGGTGACGACCTAGTTCACCAAAGATTGTCCAAGTCATATTTTTTTAATATTCTTTTTTGTCACGAGCGGCTTGCTAAAAACCCTCAATGGGGGTAGTCTAACAGCCTAGCACTCTCTGGATCCACATAAACCTGATCCAAATCAACTTTGTCCATAAAAACAAAAAAAAGTTAGCGAAGTGAAAACCATTCATAATTAAACATATGAGTATTCTTATATAAATATTTGACCCTGATATGTTGTTTTATTGTATCCCTTAATGTGGGGAAAACATTTTTCCAACTTCTTCTATCAAAAGAGATTATCTACCACATTATATTTCCAATCTCACGTGCAGACATGTCTTTTGGTTCTCCTACGGGATCAAATAATGTAATATCCCTATCATAGTCCAAGTTTATTGGTTTGCCCTTATTATTTAGGAACACCTTTCCGAGCTTAATATTTTTGGCTTTTCCTCTAACTCTCCGCGGTGGATCAGCTAAAAATATAATTAAAAATTATTAGAAAGGGTATTTTGTAATAACTGAATAAAAATAGTAAATAAAAATTAATAATACGACTTACCATCCTCCACATGCTTACCAGGACCTCTAGCGCCTGGGCATGGTGGATCACCGACTCCATCGCCCCCATCTCAACTACCCATAACAACAACCATGGTGTAAAGAAACAAGATCCAAATCAACGCCAATACCTAAAAAATTATAAGATATACAAATACAATTTATATTACAAATACACAATACATAGGAATAAACATTTCTATTTAAGCTAGGAATTCAAATAAATTTTTTTTATTACAAATACACATTACATAAGAACTATTCTAATCAGAATCTCCTTCATACCCTTTAATGTCTTCTTCAGTATCATAATCAGAATCGTTCTCATCATAATCAGTCTCGCAATGAGAAACATCATTAACTCTACTGGTTGGCGGAGGAACTTCAATTTCACTCTCTACGTCATCATCATCAACTCTAGTAATTTTTTGAAAGTAAATGTTGAAATCAATAAAGTGAATCATTGGATGAAGAGATATTCTAAACTACGTCAACATTGTCAACACTTTTAGGTGAGCGATTGTCAACATTTTGGACACACTCATTGTAACAAGTTGGACACGATCATCGTTCGATGGTAGATCCCAAATACTTTGATGATTAACATGCTTGACAACACACCAATGGTTATTGCTTTGGTTTGTTCGAGAAGGCTCTTGGATGTAGAACACTTGTTTGGCTTGTGGATCATATATAAGTTAATCATCTTTGTATACTTCGTGTCGTGTGTCGATACTAGTAAAATTATTAACAAAAATAACTCTCACTCAAGTTTTAAACCACTTGCACCGTAATAGTACAACTGAATAATCATGTGTATACCACAACTCTATAATCTCTTCTAACAAGCCATAATATTTCTTGCCTTTCTCACCCACCGCTAGAGCCCCAGAGTATTGTGTTGTGCGTTGTGCGTCACAACTAAGTACCATAAACCTCACACTGTTAACTATGCATGCTGTGTAAGTATAAGCATTCATTTACAAACCCATTGCAAGAGCCGACAACTCTTTGTGGAATTCTAGAGAGTTTTCTATTTTCATTTGATGAACCTAGAAAATATAAAGTAATATGTAATATGTATTCTTTATATTGATGAAACAAATATGTTTGTTAACTTGTATTACCTTTTCATGAAACAAGTTACGAAATTTGCTCTTTTTTTCACTTTAGGGATGTTCATATTTGAATTTCTAACTTTGATAAAAAAAATGCATAGAATTCATAAATATAAAAATGTAAAAATTTAGATAATGAAAGTTAGAGATAAGAATAGTTGTTTGATATATCGTCTAACTTCTTCACTGCTAATTAGTACAAACCTTTACATGTCACGTATTTTCATTAAATTAAGAGTTTTGATTTTAGTTGCGCTGGATGGTCGACACTTAGACTCAAAAATCCAAAATTTTGTTTTTTGCAATGACGACATCTTCATTTCTTTCAGGGAGATTGAATTGAGTCAGCACATCTCAAAGGTATATCGAACAAAATGATATAACTTCTTTAACAACATAATCTTCACCTATAGAACCTTCCGGCCACGCCTTATTTCTCATATAGTTTTTTTATTTTTTTTCATATAACTTTCGAACAGATACACCCATCTGATACATACTGGGCCTCTGACAATCGCTTCATTAGGTAAATGCAAAACTAAATAAATCATAATGTCAAAAAACATTGTAGGATAAATCAATTCTAACTTGCACAAGATTGCAATAATGTATACTCTTTTCTTTCCTTATATCCTCCACCTTTCGTATTCTGGAGTAAAGTTGCTTGAAAATATACAAAGGTATATAATTGGTGTATAAGTGTCTTTGTCTAACAACCCTTTAACTCCAATCAGTATCAAACATTGCATAATAATATGACGATAATGAGTTTTCAACCCAACAATGTTAGTATTGGTACCGTTCACTTTCTTACTGATGTTAGAATAAAAGCCATATGGTAAGTTAACATCTTTTATAAATTGACAAAAGAGTTTTCGATTAGATTTCTTGAAAGAGTATCTTGCATGGGGTTTATGAAACTTGTCACACCTTCATTGTAACCATTCATTTCTCTGAATATTTAGATTTCTCAAGTCCTTTCCTGCATTTGATGTGTATTTACTCTTATCATTCATTATAAGAGTACTTAACACACTCTCGTCCATATTTTTCTCGACGTGCATAAGATCTAGGTTGTATTTTAGAAATAGAGAAGACCAATACTCTAGTTCAAAGAAAATGTTTCGTTTCGACCAGTTCAACTCGAAATCTTACCATCCTATCTCCCAAACTCCATACTTAGTATATTTACCCAGTTGATGAGTTAGTAGATGACCTAGTTGCTCTCGTATGTTGTCATTACTAAAGTTACTCGGAGCGGTTCTTGTGTGACATCCCCAAATTTACGACCATTCTAAATTTCTTTATTTATGCTTTTTTAAATAAGATTTATAATTGCGAAATGGGTCCCATAAAATTTGTGACAATCCGAAATTTTTTATCTTGTAAGCCCAACCAATCAACCAAAAGTCAGACTTAATTCCATTGACTTCTAGCCTTGTGAAGGGTCATTTTAATGAGTTCTAAGCCCAATATATATATATATATATATATATATATATATATATATATATATATATATATAATTTTCCTTCATTTATTCCTCACTTTTCCTTCTCTTGGCCGCAAACAACCCCTTTCTCTCTCGAGTGTCATAGTTCAAGAACACCATTTCCACTCTTTTCACCCTTTTTCCTTTGTATCTCCTTAGGATACAACTTAAGATCTTCAAACACTTGCCAAAACACCTAGATCTTCAAGTGTTCTTCAAGTTTGGGTCGTGAACCACTCATCAAGTTGTGCCGTGAACCAACTTGGGTCGTGAACTCCATTGGGCCATGAACTATCCTTCATTTGGGCCGTGAAAATCCAATCAACCTCATATCTTGTTTCCAACACTTCTTTGGTAAGTTATCCTTGCATCCTAGGTTGTTTCCCAATCACCCAGTAAGGATCACCCCATAATGTTACACTTAACCTCATAGATTTTTTAGACACTTCCATTCTCGTACGATAAACCCTGATAGATGGAACCACTCCATCATAGCAGTCAACAGAGGAGTCAAGGAAAGACAAAAAGAGATTCAAAAAGAGATTTCCAAGAAGTGATCAGCTGGGGAAACTAAAATGTCTTATATGTCACACTAATAAATAATTACCTTAATTGACTTCGTGAGCTAGTGGATACACTATTCACGCTATGTGTTAGAATTATTTCTTTTCATGCAGCCAATATCAGTTATTCAATTCACAGAGATTCATTCGAGGATAGTCTTTTCTGATTCATAAAGTTTATTTTATATAGACTCCCTTTATGAATTGTTTCCAGAACCCTATGAAAGTTAGAACTAGATACACTCGGAACTAAGATAACATTGTCATTCAACTTCCGGCTTATAACCACTGCTATAGACTTATTTCCATCTCATATGTGTATTCTTTTTAGCAAGATGCCTCCACATCGATCAGCGAGACACACTACTCCGATAACTCCAACTCAAACTCCACTACCTCCTCCACAATTCAATCCTGCTGCTCTCCAAGCAGCGATAGCTGCCGCAATGGCTAACTCCATAGGTTGGGAGAACCTAAAGGAGATGACCTTGGAAGAATACTGCCCAAGGGGCAAAGTTCAAAAGCTGGAACAAGAGCTATGGGAGCATAACATGGCCGGATCAGACATAGTGACCTACACTGATAGGTTTAACGACCTAGAAACACTATGCCTCGGGATGGTTACCCCAAAGAGTAAGAAGATAGAAAGGTACATTTGCGGTTTATCTGCCCCGATTCAAGGAGATGTATTGTCTTCTAACCCAACTACATTCGATAGCGCCAAACGCCTAGCCCAACGAATCATTGACCATGGAGTCCGCCATGGCATGGTGGTCTCCGTTCCCGAGCCATCAAAGGAAGGAGGCTATAAATGAAAGTCGGGCACAAAGAAGAAGGAGCGAACAACACAGGAACCCCCGCAGGAGCAACAAATGGTTACCGTATATGCCGCCACGACACCTGCTACTCCAGCACCTGCCAGTCGATATGCTGGAACTCTCCTGAAGTGTGATAGGTGTAGCTACCACCACTCCGGAGTATATCGGGAAATGCCATGCCTGAATTGCCATAGGAAGGTCACAGTGCCCGGTTCAGCAGGGCACCAACACAACCGATCTCCCAAGTTACCGGAGTAGAAATAATACAGGCCTGCTATGGCTGTGGTGAGACAGGGCATTACAAGAGGGACGACCCGATAATGAGGAACTCAGGTGCAGATGGACGGATTCTGATGACCACCGCAAGAGAAACTACCCTGGAGTCCCCAGCAACCAGTAGTACGTATTAGAAATAAGAATTGCTTTAAAATTTAATTTATATTTATATAAGATTAAAACTTGGGGAAATATTCAAAAGTAATTATAATAACTCACTCATCTGAATAAGTCACATCATTCGTAAGAGAACTAAAGATCCATACAGGTGAGCTATGATGGATTTGTATATATATACATCAGGGTTGTGCATAGCTAAGATTTTGGAGACTTAGAGTGAGTAACTCTGCCTTAATTCCTGTTCCTTATTTGGTTGTGGATTTAGGGCAGAGCCACTCAGTTGAACGTCTTATTCATCTTAATTATACATAACTTGTATATGCCAGGCGATCATAGAGGTACCGAGGAGGATCATTATATAGAGTATTGACACTAGTTATCAAAGCACTTTCACTGTTAGTACTCGCTCATCGTGGTACGATTTGTGGCAGTGGTAATATCAAGGAGAAAAGTGAAAGCACTAGAAAGTCTACACATAGTACATTGTCGAGCACACTCAGGATACACCATCGTATAACAAACGTTTCTTTCAAATCGGCCTAACTTTTGTTTCTTTAAAGAGTCCGGTGACATCATTCGTCATGGATTGGCGTGCTACTCACCATACTAAGTTCATATGTTTCCATCGCCTTGACCGTAAAATTCACGAAACCCTCGTCATTCATAATGACAGCTTGACCTAGACCTCAGTATTGTCTTTGGTCTTCTAAAATACCCCGAAGTACTCGTGCGAAGAGTACCTTTCCCTCCGAAACATTTCCCTCCGAAACCTTGCCACCCTATACTCCACAAACCTTCCTGAACTACCACTCGTCTAGCAGATCAAGTTCAATCACAGAGGCTAAGGACGAATACATCCCACCTATCACTATTAAATGTATACACGAGGGTGGTATATAATTAAGATCACGCAGATTTAGTATGTGTGTTTCAACCCTAACTCATGTACCATGTTTGGTTGTGGACCTAGGGAAGAGGCGCACATCCAACCGTCTTACTAATCTTAATTATATACGACTTGTATACACGAGGTAATGATAGATGGACCATGTATGAATCACATCATGAGCATTAGGGCAAAGTTTCCTAGGTCTACGAGTGGTTATTCTGCCATTCAGAGGAGCACAACCTCAGAAGTACTACTAAGAAAGCTAATTTCGGGACGAAATTCCATCTAATGGGGGGATGATGTGACAACCCGAAAATTTTTATCTTGTAAGCCCAACCAATCAACCAAAAGTCAAACTTAATTCCATTGCCCTCTAGCTTTGTTAAGGGTCATTTTAACGAGTTCCAAGCCCAGTACACTATTAGATTGGATGTTGAGAAGTGTTAGTTTAGGATTAGAGGAATGTAATTGATCTGGAAAACCCATCAAAGGGTGTTCACGACCATAAACCCAAGGATGGCCGTGAACCCTTCCTCTCTCTCTCTCTATATATATATATATATATATATATATATATATATATATATATATATATATATATATATATATATATATATATATATATATATATATATATATACTTTTCTTTCATTTATTCCTCACTTTTCCTTCTCTTAGCCGCAAATAATGTTGGATATAGTGTCTAAGTCCATAACTATATTTGGTATGTACTTGACCCGACCCGGCATGGTCCATTTTGGTTGCACTTCACCCGAACAATTTATGGATAATCTTTGGAGAATAGTATAAGTTATGATTTATTAATATATTATAAGTTCTAATATATTAATATAAGATAATATTATTTAATTAGTATTGATCTATAATTAATCTAGGATTAATTTAGAGATCAAAAGTATTACTAATTAAATATAGGCTCCTATATTTATATAGTGTAAGCTAATGCTTATTTGGAATGGGCTAGGCTTGCATGGGAAGTCCATGGATACTCCATGGAGCTTTAACTCATGGATCTCATGGAAATGAAGATACATGGGTATTAGGGTTTACATGGATGTAACCCTAATCCACCACACTATATAAAGGAGGCTTTGGTTCTTGAAATCACACTAGTTGATGTGAGTAAAGCAAGAGGGCTGATTTCAAGATAGTTGTGACTATTCTCTCAAGGTTCCAAAGTTTGTGGTGATTTATGATTCCATTTGAGGCATCCACACTATTGGTGCTAGGCTCTAAAACTCCAAGCAATCAACTACAACTACAAGGTAAGTAATTCTTCTAGCTTTATTTGATTCAAGTTCCCCCATGCCATGCTAGATAGGATAAGAACCTTGGAAAAATAATTATTTGCATGTATCTTAGTCAAACATAGATCCAAGGTTTATTAGGGTTGCATGTACACTTAGGAAGTGTTAGAATGCTCAAAACCCATCAGTGGTATCAGAGCCTAGGCTTGTTTGTTTGATACTTGATGCAAAATATTGGAAAAAAGTTGAAATTTTGCTGTCTGCCTAATGAACTCGCCGAGTCCATGGGGGGACTCGCCGAGTTCATGTGTATCTTCATCCTACTCGCCGAGTAGGTTCGTGCACTCGACGAGTAGGAGCCTCAGAATACAGATTTTCGACTTTTGCTGTTGGAAGTGGACTAGAAACATTACCCTAAACTGTTTTGGTGTTATAAAACTTGGTTTAGATGATGTAATGTTTATGCCAATCCATTTACAATGGCTATAATAAAAAATTACAAGATTTATGAGTAATTTATGATTCTTGAAATGTTCATATTCATGTTCTTGAACTTATGAAGATTAGATGATCATAGGAATTGTTTGTAACCTACTTGGTAGTTTAATTCTTGATCATAATGTGTTTTAATGGAGTCCATAACTTGTCCTCAAGTTATGGAAAACCAAGAGTCACACTTGAATTAAAACCATTAAAAGAACACAAGAGTTAGAAAAATGAAAAGTCTTCATTTTAATACTCAATTAACTTCATAAGTTATAAGAAATGAAAAGTTTTGAAAGTTTACAAAACTTGCCCTCAAGTTTTGGAACAAGTAAAGTCATATTAAAAACTTTAGTTCCAACCCTTAGAATTTTAAAAGTTAAAATTCAACCCTTATACTTATAATATTATAAGTTAATAATAATATCTATGTATAAGATCAATGTCGTTTTACCGCTAGTACGCCTCATTTACGAAGTTAGTCTATAAGGTGGGTATAAGGTTGTTGCCTATAAAATGACAACTTAATGGGTGTCCACTCTCACCCACCACTTGCTTGACTAGTGGAGGGTCGTTAGCCGAACGGGCAGGACAAGGACTTATAAATTCTCATTAAAAGTATAATGATAATACTAAAGTAACTAAACTCTATTGAATTCCCAATCTTAGTTATTTTAGGAAAATGTGAATAAGGTGCTAATCCATGAAACTACACTTTACACTTTGTTTAAGTCGTTAGTGGAGCGTGTGTGGTTAACCGGCACACTAACTTGAGCTTAACAAGGTAGGTAAAGGGTGACTTAATGTTTATCATAGTATCGATGGAGCGTGTGTGGTTAACCGGCACATCGATTGAGGGGTAATACATTAAGGGTACCAACTAATTTGCATGGTTACTTCACACCTTGTTTTGTGATCCTCGACATCCCAGTCACAAAACTTGAAGGGCACACTCGAGATTGAAACACGCGATTGAAGAAAGTTCAATGAATCTCAAAGAATCTAGGAGTTTCTAAACCAATTAAAACCTAATTAAAATTTCATTTTTCATGGTGGAAATTGGTGAATCGTCATTCACCTACCTTCAAATATCTTATAGCTTAGATTACAGAATCCCTCTTCTAAGTTATAAAATATTGTGTTGGGTCCTAGCCTTAATACTACATTTGGGGTGTTTATTAAGGACTATCTCTAAATCTAATCTAATCTATTCCCTCTTCCTTTCAGATGTCTTCCAATAACAATGCTTCTGGCTCTAACCGTACTAGCTCTTTCTCTCTCATGAATCTTTGTGGGAGAGTCATCTTCGATGGATCCAACTTTACTGATTGGATCAGGAACATCAGGATGGTCACTCGGTATGAGAACAAATAATATGTTCTCGACAAGGAGCTAAAGGTACCCGAGCCAACTGCTACTCCTGAAGAGCTTGCTGAATATGAGGTACATGAAAGGGATGCTACAAAAGTAGCATGCATCATGATGGCCACCATGACAGCCGAGCTCCAAAAGTCCTATGAAGACTATTATCCTTTTGAGATGCACCAGGATTTGATGGACCGTTACCATCAAAGTGCTCGTCAAGAGCAATATGAAATAATCTCCTCCATGATAACAACCCGAATGAAGGATGGTGAACCCATCACGGGCCACATGCAGAAAATGCAAAGGTATGTGGACCGTTTACTGAAGCTGAATGTGAACTTCACTGAGGAGTTAGCAATAGACATCATTTTGCACTCCTTACCATTGTGTTATGATCAATTCCGCATGACATATCACATGAACAAGGAAGAACTCACCCTCAGTAAACTTCAGGGACTCTTGAAGACCGCGAAAAGTGGTCTAAAGGGTAAGTCGGTTGTTACTACTCCTACTCCTACTCCAACTGCGGCCAATGTCTTGGCAATCGGGCATGGCAAAGGGAAGAAGAGAAAGAACCCTTCTAAGGGTACCAAGGGTAAGACCCTTGAAGGCTCCTCTTCAAGCAAAACCAAGAAAGGTTTTGTCGCTCCTTCTGCTAACACTAATGAGGCTGAATGCTTCTATTGTCATGAAAAGTCGCACTGGAAGCGAAACTGCCCAAAGTACTAGCAAGATGTGAAGAAGGGGAAAGTAAAACCCAACCATGCAGGTATATACACTATATTGTCTAATAAATCACCTCATTCTAAGTCTTGGGTCCTTGACACAGGTTGTGGTATTCACATATGTTGTGATTTGCAGGGACTAAGAAGAAGTGAGAATGTGGAGCAGTGAAAGATAAACTTGATCATGGGAAACAGGAAAGCTTCACCGGTCACCAAGATAGGAGTTTATTCCTTAGTTCTAAATAGTGGGTTTACATTAGATTTGAATAAGTGTTATTATTCGCCAGAAATGGCAAGAAATGTTATTTCCTTTCATGCATTGTATAAATAAGGTTTTACCTTTTATTTTGATAATAATAATGGTAGTATTGATGCTTTCTTTAATAATGTTCATTATTTTAAAGCATTACCTTGTGATGATGTGTATGAAACTGTATCTTTTGTAGATAATCTAGGAAATAATGTATTGTATATTGACTCTTCCACTTGATTAGATAAAGCATCTTTATGGCATTGTCGTCTAGGACATGTAAGCAAGAAATGCATAGGCCAACTCCAAAAGGATGGAGTATTGGAGTCATTTGACCTAAAGTCAGATGATAGTTGTGAATCTTGTTTTCTTGGTAAAATGACAAAGTCACCTTTTATTGGCACTTGTGCTAGGGGTGAAGGTTTGTTGGACCTCATACACACGGATGTGTGTGGACCCTTCAGAACCGCCACAAGAGATGCTAATCGGTTTTATGTGACTTTCACTGATGATTTTAGTAGATATGGATATGTCTACTTAATCAAGAATAAGTCAGAAACCTTTGAGAAATTCAAAGAGTTTAAGCAAGAAGTGGAGAATCAGTTGGGCAGGAACATTAAGATGCTTCGATCCGATCGTGGTGGTCAGTATCTTAGTACTGAGTTCCTTGATTATCTTAAGGAATGTGGGATTATCTCACAATTGACACCTCCTAGGACACCACAGTTGAATAGTGTAGTTGAGAGGCGCAATCGGACCTTATTGGACATGAGTCGTTCCATGATGAGTCGAGCTTCGCTACCAATCTCACTTTTAGGGTATGCCTTAGAGACTGCCGCCCATATCCTTAATCTAGTCCCTACAAAGAAGGTTGCCAAAACACCTCACGAGATGTTGACTGGAAAAGTTCCCAATCTAGAACACATCAAGATTTGGGGTTGTGAGGTTTTCGTGAGATGCGAGACTCACGATAAGCTCGAACCCCGAAGCGAAAGGTGTATTTTCATCGGCTATCCACAGAAATCCTTTGGCTACATCTTCTACAGACCCAGTGATAATGTGGTCTTTGTAGCAAGAAGAGGATTCTTTCGAGAGAGAGAATTCATGAGTCAAGGAGACAGTGGGAGGCAAATTGAGCTTGAGGAACTTCAAGAGTCAGGTGATGAAGGAACCTCAAACCCTAGCCCTCAACCTGAGGAGGAAACTCCTGTTGAGCCGACTAAATAATCTATACCTCTGAGGAGTTCCACCAGAGTTAGGAATGCACCTGAGCATTATTATGGTTTCCATATTACTGTCGAAGGTGAGACACTTATCAGTGATAACACACTGGTAAATCTAGATGAGCCTAACAGCTACACGGAAGCCATGGTAGGCCCTAAGGCTGCTAAATGGAAAGAGGCTATGGATATCGAGATACAGTCCATGTATGACAATCAAGTTTGGAACTTGGTTGACAATTTACCTGATCGTAAGGTAGTTGGGTGCAATGGATCTTTAAGAAGAAGACCGACATGGATGGTAATGTACTAACTTATAAGGCACGACTGGTTGCAAAGGGTTATTCTCAAACTCCAGGAGTTGATTATGATGATACCTTTTCACCAGTGGCGAGGATTAAGTCTATTAGGGTTCTGTTATCCATTGCTGCATTTCATGACTATGAAATATGGCAAATGGATGTCAAAACCGCTTTCCTTAATGGAAAGTTGGCTGAAGATGTTTACATGGTTCAGCCAAAAGGTTTTGTCAGTACAGAGTACCCCAATAGAGTGTGTAAACTCAAGAAATCTATTTATGGATTGAAACATGCATCTCGCAGATGGAATCTTTGCTTTGATGAGAAAGTCAAAGAATTTGGCTTTTCAAGGAGTGAAGATGAATCATGTGTCTATATCAAGGCTAGTGGGAGCATAGTCAGCTTTTTGGTACTGTATGTGGATGACATACTACTCATAGGAAATGACATCCCGAACCTGCAGGAAGTAAAGTCCTGGCTTGGGAAGTGTTTCGCTATGAAGGACCTTGGTGAAGCTGCCTATATTCTAGGGATAAGGATTTTGAGAAACAGGTGTAAAAGACTAATTAGACTTAGTCAAAGCACCTATGTGGACAAAGTGTTGAAAAGATTCAACATGCATAACTCCAAGAAAGGTGAGTTACCCATTCAGAGTAACGCCAGATTGAGTAAGACACAAAGCCCTAGTACAGAGGCTGAGATAGCAGAAATGAGTCGACTACCTTTTTCTTCAGCTGTAGGATCAATCATGTATGCTATGACGTGTACTTGACCTGATGTAGCCTTTGCTTTGAGCATGGTTAGCAGGTATCAGGGGAACCCTGGCAAGGCACACTGGACTGCAGTAAAGAATATCCTCAAGTACATGCGTAGGACTAAGGACTGGGTTACCCTTGGTGGGAGTGATGAGTTGAAAGTTGTAGGGTACAGTGATGCTAGCTTCCAGACTGACAGGGATAATTTCCGCTCTCAGTCGGGCTGGGTCTTTACCCTAAACGGAGGGGCAATTACTTGGGAAAGTTCCAAGTAGGAGACAGTGGCTGATTCCACTTGTGAATCAGAGTATATAGCAGCAAGCGAGGCTGCAAAGGAGGCTATATGGCTAAAGAACTTCATCGGAGACCTTGGAGTTGTACCAGCTATAAAGGAGCCAATGGAGATTTTCTGTGATAGAAATAGTGCGGTTGCCTTAGCCAAGGAACCAAGAGATCATGGGAGATCCAGACACATTGACAGAAAATATCACTTCATCAGACATCGAATAGAAGAAGGAATCATTGTGGCAAAGAGGGTATCATCGGATGATAACCCAGCAGATCCCCTCACGAAGGGACTGACTCGGGCTAAGCATCTCTAGCATGCTCGGAGCATAGGGCTGAAGGATGATATTAGTTTTAGTAGTTAGATAATCTCAAAATTTGTAAAGTGTAATTGACATTAGATGATGAATAAAAGGTGATTTATTTATGAGCAAAGTGTTGCTATCTCTCGTCGATCGTTTACTATATTTCTTTTGCATGTTTTGACTTCCAGAATAATTATGCTTGGTATATCATATTATTCAAACCTCCACAGTCGGTCATATGTCGGAAGTAGGTATGAATCAATACTGTCATGATTGGTTGTAGAGGTCTAAGGTGTTAGACATGGCTACAACAATCATGAGTGCTCATAAGTTTTGAGCATTGGACTCAACCCACGCTCACTGGAATCACTTCATGGAAATTATCTCGAGTGATCGTGAGACGGTAATATCATATAAGTCTTCAAACCTAGAGATATGATTTGTTACTTACGAATTGGTTATGCATTGATTGTACGAAAACACATTGGTAACTCGATGTTATAAAACGTGCTTTTGTGTATAATTCAATGAGTGGTAGAAAAAACATATGAGTCGAAGTTTATCTGTTCCTTTTTAGATTAGAAGCTGATATCTGGGCCCCTCGATGATTTTTTTTGACCTATGTACCGGGCCCGGTCAGAACTAAATTGATGTGTTCAGTTAAGTTCTATGTGAAACAAACCGGAAATCGGGAAACAAATGTTGGACAATAAGTAAGACCATGTTCCATGTATTTGTCCGGTTGATAATCTAGAACAGAGGATTATATGATCAGTTATCTAAAATGGCGCGTTCTAGTTCAACAGAGTTTAAAGAGCTACGATTGCTGATCGGTTCCTGAAGTCATACTTGCAACTATAGTTATAAGACTTATCCAAGTGGGAGACTATTGGATATAGTGTCTAAGTCCATAACTATATTTGGTATGTACTTGACCCAAACCGTCATGGTCCATTTGGGTTCCACTTCACCCGAACAATTTATGGATAATCTTTGGAGAATAGTATAAATTATGATTTACTAATATATTATAAGTTCTAATATATTAATATAAGATCATATTATTTAATTAATATTGATCTATAATTAATCTAGGATTAATTTAGAGATCAAAAGTATTACTAATTAAATATGGGCTCCTATATATATATATATATATATATATATATATATATATATATATATATATATATATATATATATATATATATATATATATATATATATATATATATATATATATATATATAGTGTGGGCTAATTCTTATTTGGAATGGGCTAGGCTTGCATGGAAAGTCCATGGATACTCCATGGAGCTTTAACCCATGGATCTCATGGAAGTGAAGAGACATGGGTATTAGGTTTTACATGGATGTAACCCTAATCCACCACACTATATAAAGGAGGCCTTGGTTCTTGAAATCACACTAGTTTATGTGAGTAAAGCAAGAGGGCCGATTTCAAGATAGTTGTGACCATTCTCTCAAGGTTCCAAAGTTTGTGGTGATTTGTGATTCCATTTGAGACATCCACACTATTGGTGCTAGGATCTAAAACTCCAAGCAATCAACTACAACTACAAGGTAAGTAATTCTTCTAGCTTTATTTGATTCAAGTTCCCCATGCCATGCTAGATAGGATAAGAACCTTGGAAAAACAATTATTTGCATGTATCTTAGTCAAACATCGATCCAAGGTTTATTAGGGTTGCATGTACACTTAGGAAGTGTTAAAATGCTCAAAACCCATCAAACAACCCCTTTCTCTCTCAAGTATCATAGTTCAAGAACACCATTTCCACTCTTTTCACCCTCTTTCCTTTGTATCTCCTTAGAATTCAACTTAGGATCTTCAAACACTTTCCAAAACACCTAGATCCTCAAGTGTTCTTCAAGTTTGGGCCGTGAACCACTCATCAAGTTGGGCCGTGAACCACTCATCAAGTTGGGCCGTAAACCAACTTGGGTCGTAAACCATTCATCCATTTGGGCCGTGAACTCCATTGGGCCATGAACTATCCTTCATTTGGGCCATGAACATCCAATCAACCTCCTATCTTGTTTCCAACACTTCTTTGGTAAGTTATGCTTGCATCCTAGGTTGTTTCCCAATCACCTTTGTAGTTAGATTTGCTAATTACATGCATATATGTATCAATATATGTTATATAGGACTCGTTTATGTCTCGGGACTTCATTCATGGAACTTCTCATCCTTACGCGAGCCTCCAATTGAATCACCCACATAAGGTGAGTTCATACCCCTATAATCAATATTTTAAATGTTTTAAATGCTTTTAAGGGGGGAATACAAGTTGAACACAATGATAATTGTTTAAATGTTTATCTGTGATAACCATCATATTAAAAGGATTTCTTATGTTGTATAAGTGATCAAATCATTTCAAAAACTCTTTTTAAGTTATGTTACTTTATTGTTTATAAAACTCCGTTTTTAAAGTACGAGCATAGCTCAGTGGATAATCGATTCTTTTCTACAAATTAGAGACAGTTCAAAACAAACATACTAGTAAACTATAATAGGTATAGTTTAGGGGTTCAGAACATACTATAACGAGAAACAGAAAGAACATACTATAAAGAGAAACAGGGAGGAACATACTATACACTAGAACAAAAGGAACATACAATAACAAGAACAAGATAACAATAATATGAAACCACTACTTCACGGCTTAGCAATATACTTGTTAGGTCGTGTTTTGTAACCACAGTCTCTTAGAGGGAGAGCATGAGTTTGTGTATTGATCTACATGGTATTGACACCCCACACCTTGTTGCTAGCTACAGTGGGACTTGCAACTCAACGGGTGACAAATGTCACATCAGTTTCGGCGCCATTAGGTCGTCGTGTTAAACACTAGTCATATCAGTATGGTTACAACCACCTCACATTTTAACCTTAAATAACAAACTGGTTTTAAGGTAGTAAGTGCTTCAGTAATTACTTATACAATATTACTGAATACTTTCATTTTCCTATTACATTCATATAGTGATCTTCTCACATAAAAAGTAATACAAACTATTTTCTAGTAAAGATAGTCTTAAACTTCGGAAAACTTACATCATTACAAAAGACAAACAGAACAGTCGAGTCTTAGTACATTCAGTTAGAAAGGGGCCTATAATTCTAACTTTATGATTCCTCGGTAGATATATCAGGGATATATATTAATTGGATCCGATAGACATTAGGATGTGTGCTTTTCGCTTCATTTCATGTTCCTTGTTTGGTTGTGGGCTTAGAGCAGATTCACCCGTCTTACTATCTATTCGATCTTAGCTACATATGTACTCCGTATACACCAAGTAATCATAAGGAGTACCATGTATAGGTCAGGTCATAACATACAAATTCAATACACCGTTTTCTAGTACAAAAACATACTTTTCAGATAGAACGTTTAATAGACTAAACTAGAAACTTATCAGTAAAGGGTTTAATCCATTTTATTAAACCAGTATAACTTAAAGGACCCTTAGTGGTTAATTCTATAATACCTTAGTTTATACATCAGGGTTATATATACTTAATATCCGATAGGTAGTTGGATGTGTGCTTTCTGCCTCATTTTCTATTCCTTGTCTGATTGTGGGCTTAGGGCAGATTCATACAACTAACTATCCGATCGATATTAGATTATATATAACTAGTATAAACTAAGTGATCATAGAAGGAACTATTGTGGTTACCATTTTTACTAAAGGAAATATATGATTTTCTTAAAGAATGTTAACATCAAATAAAGGAAATATTACAATTAACTCCGTAAGTACGAAATGAATACACCAGGGTTATATACAACGAAGATCTAACAAACAATGGGATGTCTGACTTCCGCCTCATTTCTTGTTCCTTGTTTGGTTGTGGGCTTAGGGCAGATTCACATAATCAATTTTCTATATACTCTAAGTTGTATATAACTTGTATCCTTTTAGTACTCATAGAAGGAATTGTAGAGTCATTTTTACTTTCATTCATTACATCAGAAGATATAGGATTTTTTGAAGGAGCAGGCGAACTTTTCTAAAAAGAACTTTCAACTTACTTTACATCACTAAAATACTTATGAACTCACCAACTAAAATGCTGATCTACTCTTTCAAAATAACTTGTATTCTCAGGAAACTAGTAGACAGGTACGCGCACTGGGATTCAGAAGATGAAGTATAGTAGCTTCATCTATTGTTTTGTTATTTACTTTTGGATTCAATCTTTTGTAAATCACTACTTTGTAAACACTTTAATATTAATACAATGGTTGTTTGTTACTTTGATTACTATGATACATGTGCTAGGATACTAAACATGACGTCCTCCGCCCCCGAACGTTTCCACCGTTCCGGTTTGGGGGTGTGACAGATTGGTATTAGAGCATTGTTTATAGTGAACTAAGTATATCAACCTATAAAAAATATACAACTATAAATACAATGGGGTCAAAATGCTCTGAATAATAAAATATTTTAAGAACATAACAATACTTTATAAAAGTATACATACGTGCTTATACATATATACATACTAGAACAAGTATCACAAGAAGAACAGAACATAAGTATTTAAAGGTTGAACATTGCGGTCAAACCTGGATAGTTATGTAATCATATCTGGGATCAATATAGCCTGATCAACTATATTAATTTGAGATGTGACCGACATTTCTTTGGGAGTGATGCGGTGTTGCAACAGTCTTAAAACTTACCTAACACTATTCAAGGGATTTCAGAAGATGAAGTATAGTAGCTTCATGTCTTGTTTTGTTATTTACTTTTGGATTCAATCTTTTGTGAATCACTACTTTGTAAACCCTTTAATATTAATACAATGGTTTTTTGTTACTATGATTACTATGATACATGTGTTGTGATACTAAACATGACGTCCTCTGCCCCCGAAGGTTTCTGTCATTCCAGTTTGGGGACGTGACAAAAGTATTTTCGAAGAAATGTTTTTTTATTGATTATAAAAATATTGGGATGTCATAACCGATTCAAAACATTAGCATAAACGGAGGCCTTACATCATATTTTATTCTATAACTTATGTTTCCTCGAATCCCTCATTAGGTCCAAACATCAATGTCTTTGTACTGCTTCTTGTGATACAATGAAACTGAGTGGGTCAGGTTAGGAAACCTGGCGAGTACATAGGATTTTCAACCAATAGTAATATATGTTTAACTATGAAACATTTAACCTGATTATCCATCCCCATTTTCTTATTTATTGTTCCCTTAAGGTATTATCCTAAGGATCGTCGTAGTAATCGTTTCTGACAATAGTGTTACAGAGATTTTCCCCCAATACATGTCAATAGGTTTCCTATTCATAAGGATTTGTCATAAGGATCATATTAATCATCGTTACTGACAATACTGTTATATGGATTCTACGCAATATGTGTAAGTAGGGTAGAGTACAACAAATGGGCATGAAGTCCATCAAGTACAGGCTATAAAACTTCATGTGTTCCACGGTACAGTCATGATTAGTCTGGTGGTTGTCAACTATACTTTGCTAATTGACTGCATCGTTGGTACAATAGTACCATTCCTACATCGTTGGCATGCTAGTACCATTTCTACATCATTGGCATACTAGTATCATTTATACATCGTTGGCACACTAGTACCATTTATAAAGATGTGACATCCTATCTTTTCCTACATCTTTTAGCATACTTTGGAATCTGTTACAACCAATGTATCAAATTTATACAATACATATATGATGTAAATCATATAATTTATCTTTGCAATATTTCATCTAACACATGACATCTTTGCACATAAGCACATATAACATTCAATTATCTAAATACTTCATTATCTATGTGTAAGATGAAAGTAACTATGCACTCACTTTATAAAAATGGGCGATTAATGATTCTGACAGCGCTTCGCTTTGTACTTTTAAAAAACCTAGACACAAATAGGACTAAGCCTTAGTCTAGTTCCGTAATCCTGGTGACTATAATAATTATAGTCTAGATTTCTCACTAATACCAATATCCACATCAAGATCTATCAAGTAAGGATTAGCCAGGCGGGACAGTTGGGAGGCAAGATCATTTCAGGATGATAGCTTTTTTGAAATCCAACAACCAAGCCAACGTGACCATTCTAGATACTTCTCCCATAAGTATACCAATCAGTATAATAACATGGAATTACTGATAAGTCTTATTTATAAGTTCATAATAACTACTTATGATTATAAATATAAGTTACACTGAAAGTGATAGAGTGTAGCTTAACTTACTGAGATTTTCCTAACAGAAGTCCAGAGATCGCGCTGGCAGAACTCGGGCCTGTTAGATACTAGATATCGAGCTCTTAGGGGTTGCATGGTTACTCTAAAATGCCAAAAACTAGGAAAATAGGGCTACAACAGAGAGAATTCGAGAGAGAGGGAGAGAGACTTGAAGGGATGAGGGAAATGTTGGATTAGGTGTCTAAGCTCATAACTATAATTGGTATGTACATGACCCGATAGTAGCATGATCCATTGTGTGTTGCCTTCACCATGATTATTTGATAGGATGGATATTTGAGAAAGAGGTTATTTATGATTTACTAATATATTATAATTATAATATATTAATATGAAATCATATTATTTTATTAATATTGATCAAGAATTAATTTGGAATTAATTTAGCAATCAAAAGAGACTAATTAAATATATGGTGACTGATTAAGTAAATCAATGGTTCTTATAGTGTGGGCCAATGATCCATGGTTATTTTGGATGGGATAAACCAATATGATAGTTGATGGAGGTTTAATCCATGGAGCCTAAGTAATATGAAGGGTCATTTGAATTATGGTTTGCAAGGATGTAACCCTAGACTTTCCCACACTATAAAAGGAACCCTTAGTCACCAAAATCGGCCCCATGCATTCTAAGAAGAGTGATAAACGATTTTTTGTGCTAAGTATCCTCTCTCTCAAGTCCTCCTTTGTTCATGGTGTTTGTGAACCATTTGAGGCATCGCATTTGAGGTGCTAAGTTCTTAAAGGCCAAAATTACAAGCTGCAACAAAGAGGTAATTCCATAACTCAATTCTGTGTTGTTTATGTCAATTGTATGCTAGTTTTACGCTTAATGCTTTGGAAACACTATTGAATGTATAATTAGAGAAAACATAGATCCAAAGAATTTAGGGTTGTATGTGCACCATAGGATGTTGTAGTATAGTAAAACCCAATATTGGTATCAAAGCCATGGATAGTTTTCTATTATATTGACGTTGTTGTATTATTTTTCAAAGCTGAAAAATTGTTCTGACATCACCTATTCGATGAGTGTATGATTGGACTCGACGAGTAGGTTGTTTTTTTCCTTGAACTCGACGAATTAGATGATTAGACAACAGTTTTTCGGGATTTTTGGCCTTTTTTGGATGAGGATCATTACCAAAAAAATGTTTGAGTTCACAAAATTTGATTTTGTTGGTATGGTAATGAGTATACTCATTCAATCATAAGATAATTGTCAAAATTTCAAGATTTGTATTAGTTTAAATGATAGACTAATTTCGTTTAAATTGTTGATATTAATTTTCTTGACTTATGAGTTTAACTAAATCATAGATAAATTATATGATAATTTTTTTAGTTGTTAAAATATTGATCTAAATGTTCTTTAAAGTCTTCCATAACTTGTCCTCAAGTTATGGAACATGAAAAGTTTTTCCATAAAAACCACATTAAAGTGATAAGTTATGGAAATCAAAGGTTTTGCAAGAATTACAAAACTTGCCCTCAAGTTTTAGGATTTGAAAAGTCTCAAATTAAGAAACTCTTGTAATTAAAAAGGTATAACTCTTGGGTTCATAAATCAAAAGAATTAATTAAATAGTTTTTAATTTTGAATTTTTTATATTTAAAACCTTGAAGTATTTGAATAGCTTAAATTGCACCTTATGGACTTTATTAAATTAATTAAAGTGTTTATTTAAAAGAGAATTAATAATTCCATAATGACATAGTTTAAGTGTAATTAAATTAGAGTATAATTTATTAATAGATTAAACCATCTAGTATTTTAAAAGTTTAAAAATACACCCTGATACTATATGAAATTAAAAGTTTAATAATTATATATGTATAAGTTAAAGAGTCAGTCTTACCATTAGTAGGCCTCATTCACGAAGTCGGTCTATAAGGGGGGTATAAGGTTACTGCATATAAAATGGCGGTTTAATAGGTGTCCACTCTCATCACCGCTTCCTTGACTGGTGGAGGGTTGTTAGCCGAATGGGTAGGATAAGACATTAATTCTCATTAAAAGTATAATGAATACTTTAAGTAACTAAATGTATTACAAATTCCCAATCTTATTTATTTAGGAAAAATGTGAATTTGGTGCTAACCCATGAAATTGCACTTTGCACCTTACCAAGTCATTAGTGGAGCGTGTGTGGTAAAGTGACACACTAACTTGGACTAACAAGGGTGAAAAAGGGTAGCTTGATGTTTGTCATAGATCAATGCAGCGTGTGTGGTTAACCGACACATTGCTTAGGTGATAAATGACATCGAGAGTACCAAGCTAATTTGCATGGTCATTCACACCTTGTTTTTTATCATCAGTATCCCGGTCACAAACTTCAAGGGCATAATCGAGATTTAAACATGCCATTGAAAAGTTCAACGAATCTCAAAAGAATCTAGGAATTTCAATTCATTAAAACCTAAAGTTCTTTTTCATTTTACATGGTGGAAATTGGTAAATCGTCATTTACCTACCTTCACATATTTTACAATTGGATTATGACATGCCTCTTCTAAATTGTAGAATATTGCGTAGGGTCCTAGCCATAATATTTCATTTTGGGTATCATATTAAGGACTTAAATCAACTAAACATGAATTTCTCCCTTGTAGATGTTTAGTTCAGACAACTATGGTCTTCCTGAATCTTATGGAAAAAAGCTTTCCACATGAAGATGATGTTCCCAGAAATCGTACTTCACTTCCTCCACCTCCTCCAATAGTTCTCCATAACCCACAAGTTCAAAGAATTGAAAATTTCAAGATCACTTAAGCCCTATTGGCTAGCAAACACCAAAATGGAAGGTCTGTGTGTGCACATGTCTTGGAGATGAAGTCACACATTGACATGTTGGGAATGTTAGGAGTCGTTGTGTCTAGGAAGTTGGCTGTTGACTGGGCTCTTCAATCACTTCCTGATTTATATGGTGAGTTCATTAAAGATTACTATATGATAGACCATGACATGTCCCTTATCGATCTTATATATTTGCTAATTGCTGCTGAATCAAAAATGATTTGGCACACTGGTCAAGCAAATTTGATTGGAAGATCTACTTCCCAAATTTCCATGGACATTGACAGTTGTAACATTGGAAGTCCAGGAAAGCTTTCTCTTCCCAATGGAAAGGGATCGACCACAGTCAAGTCATTTGACCAAATGGTTAAGAGAAAGGCTAATTCTGAGATAGTCCCATGTACCATTCCCAAAGAGTCCATATGTTTCTATTGCTAAAAGAAGGAGCATTGGATGCGAAGCTGCCATATTTACCTGAAAGATCGCAAGGATGGTAAAGTCAAAAAGTTTAACTCTACTTCAGGTAAGTCCACTATCTAACACTATTAAGATCCTATTTGGAGATTCTTAATACATGATGTAATGTAATTACATTTTGATGTTTTGTAGGATGAAAGGAATGAAAGGAAACTTAAAGGAAGAGTAAGTTGGTTCTGATCGTGAAGAGATGGATTTCGATTGCATGGTTCGGATGATCAGAATTTTGAGCTGCTGCTTAAGAGTTATGATAGATTGCTTAGGAATAGATAACAACATAGTTTTCATATGTATTTGCATTGTAAGGAAAAGTTTTCCGCAATTTTAATAAATAAAAGATAAATTTTGTTTTTATTTTATTTTAAGTTTCCTTACAATGGCATTTGTGAAAATTGTTGGTTATGTGTTTCTAATGATAGCAATATTGGAAAATGGATTTGATTCTTCCGTTTGTGGTAGTGTCAAGATTTACCAAATAAGGAAGGCTTCTCATCACCCAAGTTTCAGTTGGATAAAAACTTGGAATCATGCAACTTTTATTGTGTGATGAATGAGAACTTCATCTTTGGGAAATTAAGACTAATTCCTTGTTGACATGTATATGTAAGTCAAGTGAAGGACTAGAGGATCATGTACACTTGGTTGTGCGCTGATTAGGTCCTCCAAAAATAAAAATAATACTATTCGTTATGATTTACTAAAGTTTAGTAAATATGGTTATGCTTAAAAGATTAAGTGTAATTCTGAATCATTGAAAAAATTTTAATGTATGGCAGAACGAATAAGAAAAATAAAATTAGGCAGAAAGATAAAAGTTTCTCCAATCAGAGAAGAAGGGATATTACTTGAGTATCGTGTTTTATGATTATCATAATGATTATGAAACCATATCACAATTGATCCTCTAAGGACATCTTAGTGCATTTGTATGGCTAAGAAGAGGAATCATGAATTGTTGAAATGGTTAAATTAAGAAGATAAATCATACTTCGTTCCAAAATCAGGTCTTAGGGTCATACTCCAAGAATGTAACTTGAGTGACATGGTCTTAAGAAAAGTTTATAACACTCATCAAATGTAGAGTAAAATGTTTCTTACTCTTGTACACTTAAAATATGTAAGTTGTGATGTTTTGGATAAAACAAAGACCAACTAAGGCCAATTGTGTCAAATGTTTTTCTTGATAAGAAACCGCACTAACTCTTGAATATTTGTTTGTCAAGGAATGTTTCTTGACAAGAGAATCTTATATGTTAAGATGTCGGTGGGAGTCTTAAGGATCTTGAATAGTTTCAAGAACTAATCAAGAGTAAAACCATTGTTAATCACTAGCACACGAATTGAGGTTGGTAACCTATCGTGTTGATATATTCTTGTTTGTGTGGCCATTCTAGTCACTACTAGAAAACAGTCCTTTAATGACGCGCAAACAATGACACTCGCGGATAGAGGACGCGCATTTGTGCGTGCCCTAAAAAATAATGTTAGTTTTGCAAAATTTGAAGGATAGAGGACAAGCATTTGTGCGTGCCGTAAAATTAGTGTCCAACAAAAAAAAATTCAAAACACGGAGGGCACGTTTCATAAAAAGGGGCGTCGTGTAAATGTGTCGTTTTATATTTTTTTAAGGAAGGGGCGCGTTTTCTTGGGGGAATGAAATCCCAAAAAACTAAACACCCCGCCTGATGCATCTCCTTATTCTCCTTCTAAAATCCTCTACCAAAAAAACCTAATAATCCTTTAAGAAGCTCGTCTTCCACTACCTCTGCTCTCTCTCTCTCTCTCTCTCTCTCTCTCTCTCTCTCCTATTTGCAAGCCCTAAGCCGCCACCACCAGCATCGAACCTCATAAGCTTTAAGAGTTCGAAGTGCCTAAGCAAACACTTCTGCCATCTCAAGATGTCAGTTCAAGATCGGAACGCCACATCGCAGTACATGATGTCATCATCGTCTCCACAAACCGCCGTCAACGGCGGAGAAAACGAATGCGACTAGGTCTGGAACGAAATCAAAGCTGAAGCTCGCCGTGACGCCAAATCTGAACCATCCCTCACCAGTCACCTCTACTCCACTATCATCTCCCACTCATCTCTCATACTCTCTCTCTCTCTCTCTCTACATTTAGGAAACAAACTTTGCTCCTCCACCCTCCTCTACAATCTTTTCCTCAACACCTTCTCCTCCGACCCATGTCTCCTCTCCGACACCATCGCCGACCTACGAGCCTGTCACACCCCAAAACCAATAACGGCAGAATACGATCCGGGGTGGAGGACGTCATGTACAGTATCATAACAATTGCATAATAGTAAAAACAAGCGACAACAACCATTTCATATATTTAGTAAATTTAATTACAAATGTGTTCTGTAAAGTTTCAATAGGCACCAAAAATATATCAAAAATAAGAGATGGGTCTTGTATGTGCTCCATCTTCTCCAAAAGTTGCACCTGTACCTGTCTATATTTGACCTGAGGATACAAGTTATTTTGAAAAAGAGTATCAGCATAAAGCTGGTGAGTTCATAAGAATTTAGTGTCCTTGTTGTATAAAAGTGTTTTCAAACATATAGAATAAAACTGAAAATTATGTTTTTAAGTAGTAGAAATCCCTAGAAAATCCTATATTTTCCAGAAAAGTACTTTGTAAGTTAAACCCTTTGAGTTGTGTGTAAGTATTTTTATTGAAAACCTTTAGTTGTAAAAGTATAGTAATAAATCTTGTGTGAGTAACATAAGTGAAGAGAATTTATGCTTGTTATCAGTAGTAGTGGTGCAAACTTCCATTAGTAATAGATATTTACTTACTTCGGGATGTTAGCTTAGACTTAAGTCTTAGTGTATTATGTTGGATAAAGGGGGTAACCCCTCAGGTGACCAGACTGAAGTAGTAATAGAGAGCCCGATGACCTTCCCGGTCATGCGTAGTGTAGTGATGTAGTGTCACCCCTAAGCCTAGTCGGCTCGGACTGTAGCTAGCAGTCGGGATGTAATAGTGTCTGCCCCGTATAGATCTATACGTGTAGTGATGCCTTCCATCCGGAAGGCCCTGGTCACATAAGGTAAACGTAGTAGTGTGTCTTATAGAGGGATAGTGTGTTATACTCTGGATTCGTGTATTCTTTGGTATTATAGTATAATAGTCTTTTGTATAGTTCTCAGAGTGTTCTCTTATACATGTATTAACTTGTTGTAATAGCCGTTATAGTGAGTATAGTAATAGTAGAGGTAACGAGTAGTAGTCTTAGCTCTACCTATTATAGCTAACTAGAGTGTATGGTTTCCGTCCTTTGAATAACAAAGGTATCGTAGGAGATGAAGACTTTCATATCTAACACTAATATATATGATATATAACTAAGAAATCAACGACAGTCGGACGGATAACCGATACCCTAGGACCACATCAAACAAGAACAGGAAATAAGGTGAGCTATCGGTCCTACGTCCTTCAAGTCTTACTTATATAAATATATTAGTGTAGATATATTTTAAAAAGAAAAGTAATTTAAACGCAGTTTTAAAAGTAGTTTAATAACAATTAAATCTTATAATGCATTTGATAATCAATTAAAACAATTTTATTGGAAGGCAACTAAAAGTGTAGAAAATCCCCTTTTTGATGATAATTGGTGAATCACATATGATTTAATAATAAAACTTGTAGATCGGGTGTGAGTGTCGGATGAATGTTTGGTGTCAAGTAAGGACTTGTGCACCCTTTATGATCCTAGTGACATATGAAGACATATGTTTACAAGTAATTAGCGATTTAAACTCTTATTAAACACATATAGGCATCCTAATGTGATTAAAGGTCTCATAGTTGAGTGCTAGAAGGCTAATGGGTTGTAAGGAGAAAGTATAAGACCTCACCATGGAGTTTACTCTCCTAAAACTCACCTTAAGGGAGTTTACGGTTAGGGACCTTATCCCCCATGAGTTTATGACCGTAAACTCATGGAAGGAGTGTTTTTGAGTGTTTTCAAGTCACATGTGGTTTTAGAAGTGGTTCTAAGGTAATATACAAGGCTATAGGGGTGTTTAAGGTTCCAAGAGTTTACTCCCTTTGAGTTTACGGTCCAAAGACCACTCCTTGGGAGTTTACGGCTGTAAACCCTATGGTTTACAGTAGTAAACTGTTGTACACCTCTTATCTTTGATTCTAAGGCTCTTGGCTTGATCCTAACATGTTCTAGTGAGGGTATAAGGCTCTTTAAGGGACTCAAACTCTTATTTGGCATGATTTAGGGGATTTTACGGTCTAAGCATATGCTTAGTCCATAAACTCTAGTTTATCCCTC
The DNA here is from genome assembly GCF_002870075.4 of Lactuca sativa. Classification (NCBI taxonomy): domain Eukaryota; kingdom Viridiplantae; phylum Streptophyta; class Magnoliopsida; order Asterales; family Asteraceae; genus Lactuca; species Lactuca sativa. The sequence continues at coordinate 279,494,440 of NC_056627.2, forward strand.
AAATGTTGATGTTTAGGTGTTCCAAGTCCGCAATAGCAAGTCCCTAAGCCATACCTTAAGTCTAAATGTGGTTTGGAAGTGTTTTGGGCTTGGTTTGCAAGTTTAGAGGGTGTTTACGGTCTAAGCATGTGCTTGGATCGTAAACCCTCTTTTAAGACTTAAAACGTGATGATTTGGGGTTCAAACACTTCTAGGTTAAGTCCAAAACTCGTTTCTAAGCTTAAAGGGAAGAAAGTTGGGACTTTTGGCCTCATTTTAGGGGTTTACGGCCTAAGGAGGTTCTTAGGCCGTAAACTCTTCATTTACAGCCCTTAAGTTCGATTTTTGGGTTAAAACCACAACAATTAATGTGTAGAACAAGTTAGGGTAGAAGATCTTACGTTTTGGAGGTGGAAACTCGCGGTTTTGAGGCAAAATCAAACTTGATGAGAGAGAGTAGAGAGAGAAAGTGGGTCTAGAGTGGTAAAAGGGTTTCTATGGAGTGTCCAACTCCCCATATATAAGTCTTGGGTGTTGCACCCGGCATACTTCTACTCGATACTAATGTTTAACGAGGTTTAAACTTTTTACTCGGATAAATGGCCGTAAATAAAATAACTTTTTCCAATTAAATGGAAATGTAAATTTACTTGTTTTTATTTATTTTATTACGACGATATCGACATAAAACACAAATAAATAAAACATTTATTTATTTTTCGACCCAAATTTAACGGAACTTTTTATAAAATAAAATTTTCCATTAACGGTAACGGGTTAAAATGACGGAAATAATTTTGGGTTGTCACAGAGCCACCTGTCAACGAGACTCTGCTTGCATCTTCTTCGCTACAACAGGTAAGAGACCATCATTAAGCTTCAAATGATTTCCTGGCGGTCAAATCCGAGAATTAGTTTGTTAAAATCATGGAATTAGAGCCTGGTAGTGCAAAAGACTCAAATGGTTTTTTATTTCTAGTGACATCCTCCAGAAACGCAAAGTGGTGGTACTCAGCCTTTCACAATGTCACCGCCATGATTGGTTTCGGTGTCCTCAGTCTTCCTTACGCCCTATCTTAACTCAGATGGTATCACTTTTCCTTCAATCCAAGTCTTCTCTATAAGATTCTTTTTTGGTTTAAACGATGCACACAACATGTTCGATGAAAGTCCCCACACAAAATCCACTTTCATAATATACAATGTGTTTGATTCAGGGGCTTTGGAATCATAGTACTAGTCCTATCCTGGGTGATTACACTCTACACACTATGGGAAATGGTGAAAATGCACGAAATGTCTCTTTTTCTTTTGCAGGTTATACAATTTATTAAGGCAAAAAGAAACATTTAAGTACTTACTAGAACTGTATCATTGTTTACTCAGAACATGTCTCTTTTTCTTTTGCAGGTTATACAATTTATTGACAATGATGCTCAGGGTAAAAGGTCAAACAATTCCATTGTTGTCATTAAGTCAAAATCAGATCTTAAATACCAAATTAAAGGTATACCTAATCGTTTTATGATGGTTTTATTTGATCTCAAGTCCACAGTGGTTGCATTTTAATTCACAGCAAACTTAACTGCTTTTGTTTCTATTTAGGTAAGAGAAAGATGTCTACTGCTAGAGTAGTTAATGCTTTGAAAAAAAGAGAAAGTTCTTTCAGAGCAGATTTATGTGCAGTTGTTAAATCATTTATGGTATGTGTAAATATTCCATGTTCTCTCTCTAACAAAAGTTCATAACATTTTACTTAGTTGATATGCAAAATGTTTTCCTTCAGGAAAAAAAGGGTAAAGAGACAATCAAATCATTATCCTTAAATGATCTTTTGCTACATGCAACTGAAGGAAATCCTAAAGAAATTACAAATGATGCTAAAAGAACAAAAAGAAGCATGTCTGAACCCTTAGATTCCTTTGCACCTGAAGTATAATGTAAAGTAGGTGTCATCTTTGAGTTCCATTTTTCAGTTTTTCTTGAAATTCTCTTTACATTTCTTGTTTTTATTATTTTTTTTCATTTCCCATTAATGCTTTCCTTTACAAGAAACAAATCCTTTGCTTCCCACATAAATGGTTGAGCATCTGAGGACAGACCTTGGTTTCTAAGGACAGGTGTCATCTTTATTCTTTATCGTTACAAATTTACAAATCTGCCCTTGTTATGTTCCCCAATTATTTAACCCACTATTTCAGACAGCTCATATTGAAGAGATTAATTCCCGGATAGCCAATTTTGTAAAGATTCCAGATTATCTTTCTGAAGGAACAAAATCTTCATTGAAATGTTCAGGTTTCTCAAAGTTATATAGCCACCAAGTATCTTCATTTGTAATTATCCAAAAATCCATTATTATTGTTAAAATTATATTATTATTATTATTTTGTTCTTATGGTATTTTAGGTAGAGTCAATTCAGGCTTCCATTTCTGGAAAGAATGTTGTTATTTCAACCATGACATCAAGTGGAAAGTCTCTTTGTTATAATCTACCAGTTCTTGAAGTATTATCTCAAGATCCTTCAGCTTGTGCTCTATATCTCTTTTCAACAAAGGTCCATTATTTTAATTTATTTAGTTAAAATTTTATACCCTTATTCACTTATATGACTTATTTTCATTTCCTTTTAATGAAAACATCAAATTTTGGTTGGTTACATATTAAAGAATGCAAGAATGTTAAGGCTTTAAACCTTAATTTCTGTGGGCATATCTCTGATGTTGGGCTTGGATGCATTAGTGGTAATCTCTTGTAATGATTCTTTATTGAATTTGAAGGAAATAATCTTAATATTATTGTTTTTTCCAGGTCTTTCAAACTTGACACTTAATATGAATTGTTGTAATTGCATTACTGATGCTTATATGAAGCCTCTCTCGGGTAGCTTTGTAATATAAACTTTATTATAAACTTGAAAGAATTTAAATAAGGTGTATTATTTATGCTGATGTTTCATTGTTGTTTATGTTTCAGACCTAAGAAACTTGAAAGAATTACAAATCTCCAGCAGCAAGGTCACTGATAATGGTGTCACATTCTTGAAAGGTCACTTGAATTATTTCTAGTGAAAGATATTTTTTTTATGTAAATTAAATCTAAGTAAATTTACTTTTTTCAGGTTTACACAAGCTTGCATTGCTGAATATAGAACATTGCCCTATTACTGCAGCATGCCTGGATTCACTTTCAGGTTCTCATTATATTTTCTTTTTTGTAATCTCATTATACAACTAGATGTTTGAATTTTTTTTATTTGACTCGTTTGTTTTATGTAGATCTTGTTGCTCTACTTTTTCTGAATGTAAGCAGATCTGTCACACCCCGAAACCAGAGGCGGAAACGTTCCGGGGCGGAGGACTTCATGAATATCGTAACCAATGTACATAGTAAGCATAGTAAACACAAAACAATACATTACATAGAGTTATTACATTTGTTTGAAATCAAAGTGTTACAGGTGTCATACATATATATCATATGAACAAAAGCAAAGACGAGTCTTCTAATGCTCCGTCTTCTCCAAAAGATGGCGGTGTACCTATCTAAGGTGAACCTGAGAATACAAGCAGTTTGAAAATCAACATAGAGCTGGTGAGTTCATAAGCGGTTTAGTTTTGAAAAGAATGAGTTCCCTTTTGTTTTCTGAAAAGTTGTTATCCAAAAAAATCCCATATTTTCTTATAAAAACAGTTTAGTTATCATTTGTTACCAATTCGATTATGAGTAGTTATGTTAACCCAGGAAAATCCCATATTTTCCTATTAGTTTAGTTTTCCATTTGTTTGCCATTCATTTACGAGTTGTTATGTTATCCCAGGAAAATCCCATATTTTCCTAATCGTTGCAGTTGGTTCTTAATTCTAATTTCGATATACTAGTATCTACCATACTTGTAGTATTAGTTAGGTATTCTGATATCTTAGTTACCCTACGTTCGAATCTTGATTATCTACTTGTATTTTCGAATATTTGGATACACTCAGAAACGTACATTAACTGCATATTCGAAGTTCTGGTGATTTCCAAAAGAGTACATTAGATGTATTTTCGAAACTTTGTCGACATCCTAAGGTGTATGCTTTCGAAACTCAGTCGTTGTCCAGAGGCGTGCATTTGTATTCGTATTTGTATTCGTATACCTATTCGTATTCGTATTCGTATTTGTATTCGTATTCGTATTAGTATTCGTATTAGTATTAGTATTCCTATTCGTATTCGTATTCGTATTCGTTGTATCCTATTGGTACTTTTGTATTCGCATTCGTTCTATCCTATTGGTAGTTTTGTATTCGCATTCGTTCTATCCTATTGGTACTTTCGTATTCGCATTCGTTCTGTTGGTACCTTATTAGTATTATTCTTAGTTTATGATTAGTATAATTCCTTTTACAAAACATAATATGTAACATAGATTATATCACTTTTTAAAGGAATCTATATTTAGTATGATAGTTTACTCTGCAATTCGAACCAAATGTTAGTACGATTTTTAATATAAAAAGCACACATAATATAAAACATTTGAACTGAAAACAATAAGTTTAAGTACAAGATTTCCTTGTACTTTTTCTTGTATTCCCCCCCCCCCCTCTGAAAACATTTGAAAAACACGGAAAAAGCGTAGGGGTATGAACTCACCGGTTGAGGAACGCGTCGGTTTGGGTCCTAAACGTCGGTGCTGGGTTTGCAAACGCACAAGATTCCTATGTATTATCAAAAGATATACATTTGTATCTAAATAGGAATTGAATTATTTATTAGTTGGGGACATACACTTCTAGTCGCGAAAATACTCCATTACATGTGTTTGGAAGGACCCGGGTGGCATTTGAGGATAGATAAAGCTTGGATATGGAGTTTACTCTTCAAGAGTAAACTCTTAGGAGTGTTTTCGGCCCTAATGACTCATTCCCCATGAGTTTACGGCCATAAACTCATGGTGGGGGTGCTTTTGGTTGCTAAATGGCTTTATATCACATGGATAAATTAGTTAGGATCACATCTAGGGCATTGGATTGGATTTATCTCTCATATGGACCATTTATTGGAGTTTACGGCAGTAAAATTGGAGTTTACGACCGTAAACTCCCCTCACACTAAATCCTTGATGTTTTGGCGGTCCTTAATTAATCACATGTGATTTCAAGCTATTTTACAAGTCTAGGGATAAAATTTGGGCACCATTTGACATAGTTTTAGGATTTTACGGCCTAAGACTCCATCTTATGGCCGTGAACTCCTTAGGGGGTTGATTTCCTTATGTTTTAGGCTCCTAACTCGTTTGTGGTTGCTTCTAGATTTTTGTCCAAGGCCATTGGTGTGTTTAAGTGGCATTTAAACACTTGGAAATGAGTTTACTCTCCATGAATGATGAGTTTACGGCCCAAGCATGTTCTTGGGCAGTAAACTCATGTTTACTCCTCAAAAATCATGTTTATGGTGTTCTAAGTCCGAAATGGGAAGCCATAAAGTCAAATCTAAGTCCCAAGATTGGTTTGGAGGGGTTTTAAGGCTCAAAAACCCATTTTATATGTGTTTACGGCCCAAGCATGCTCCTGGGATGTAAACTCATGAATGAAGTCCTTTTTCATAGCTTAAACTCGGATTTGAAGGCTAATAATGCTATACTATGAGTTAGGGAAATTACCTTAATGATTTGAAGCCTTAAATTGATGTTTTTGGACTTAGATCTTTGGATTGAGGAGAGAGGTTAGAGAGAGAGTAGTGAGAGAGAGTAAAAGCTTCAAATGGAAGCTTAATCTCCTTTAAATAGTATCTAAGATTTGGACACGGAGCATTTCTACCCGATACCAACGTTAAACGGGGCTTTTGGTCGCACCCGATTAAGTTGTCATAATCCGGCGGGAATGATTCTAAAAATTTTCAAATCAATAATTTGGGCCAATTTCATGAGTTCCTAAGGGGTTTGGATACTCATGAGATTAAAATAAACATATAAATTTAGATAATTTAGCCCAAAAACGAAATCGGAACGAATTGCTAACGATGTGTTTTTCGGACGAAATGGGTTTCGGCGATGGACTACTTCAGGTTGTTACATTATCCCCCCGTTAGAGGGAATTTCGTCTCGAAATTCAAAGATTATGATACAGATCATGAAATGAAAAGAGAGATGACGATGAATCTACTGCTTCGGGTTTTCACGCTCCTAAGTGGAATCGGGTCTCCGCTTGACATTTCAGCGAACCCTCACTACCGGGATGCGGCTTTGTTTCGTACATTTAACCTCTCAATCCATGATCTCAATTGGTTCTTCCATGGAGGTTCGGTCTTTTGTTGATTTCGGTCTCATCAAAGGAATTGCTAAGGTTTCGTTGGGCAAGCGCTTCTAACGTTTCGAGGCAGTAAAGACAAGATTGATACTACTACCATGTCCTTGAGATAGTCGAAGTCTGTAGTTCACGGTTCCGGTTCTGGTGGGGATTTTCGAAAGATTCAATGCATCACGGGGGAAGTATTTCGCGTTTCTCAAAGTATATCTTGCTTTTCTGGGATAAGGCCTTCAACAAGACACAAGTTCCAACAAGAAGGTACATCTTCATGTGGAAGAGTAGCTAAGGGTCTGATGGTTCTAAAGGAAATTTATCGGTGGGTCTGCGATAATAGCTGGCAGGACCCAAGAATTGACGGGTTTCTATGGGTATCTTCGGGGCCGACTAAGTCTCTATCGCTTTGATTTTTGGAAAGGTTCGCGGGTATGGCTGCTTTGCTTACTACCTTACCAGGGAAAGTGGTTTGACCGAAGGGCACCACTACTAACTTGTAGTGACCATATCGAGCCTTGACCGCTGTCTTGGATACATCATCCTCACGGAGGTTTGGCTACGAGGTAGTTCTAGGGATTAGGTCGATACAAGACTTGACTAGACTTTCGGAAGGAATTCTCGGGATATCATTGGGAAGGACATCAGGGAAAGAGTTGCAAACTTCCTGTTTCCTGATGATCACATGGACGAGGAATGCATGGCACTACTTTCGGGGAAAACTTTTTGAGTTTTAGATGCACGAACTGATACAAAGATTGGAACCGAATTTATTACCGTAGATCATGAGGGTTTGACCAGAGAGGAGATTGGGACGGATGGCCTTTTCAATACCAAGGGTATCAGCATGATTGGGTTTCAACCGATACATGCCAATGATAACATCAAAATTCTTTATTGAAACTGACATTAGGTTAACGAGGAAAGAATGATTACTTAAGGTAAGGGTACAGTTTAGGAATAATTCGTTAGTGCACTCATTCTCATCTTAACCATCTCGATGGTAAATGTTTCGGTTATTAGACGAGGACTATGTTTACGAAGATACTAGTATGAATAACTAATAAAACTTCCTTGACACTAGGTTCGAAAAGGATGTGGGCATAAGAATTGTCGAGAAGAAACGTACCCACGACGATTGTGGGATCAGCGGTTGCCTCTTCCGACTTTATAGCCAGAGCCATCCCAACGTTGTTGGCGTGATTGGTGGCTGCTGCTTTTGGGCAGTTTCGCTTGAAATGCCCGATTTCACCGCACCTGTAGCAGGTCCGATTGAAATGTGCTCCGGAAGTTTGATTGGTTGGTTGGGCTGGTGTCTTGTAGAGTCGAATCGCATGTCCCTTTCTACCACAGTTAGAGCATGACAATTTACGGCATAGACCGGGGTTATGGTGGTATTTACACTTGTCACATAGAGGAAGGGTACCAGAATATATACTGGTAGGTGCTCGAGTTGTAGGAAAAGTGGTAAGAGTAGTAGCGGCTTGGACTGCCACAGTCTTATGCTTCTTGGAGGGTCCTTGTGAACTCTGAGCTTTTTTCTTTCTCTAGAAAACTTTCTTACTCTTACTACTCTCATTCGGGTGTTCCTGATAATCATCATGGTTTTGGGGGTAGGTGCTACTTCCTGGTCCACTGGACTTGCTAGGGTTCAAAAGCGTCATTGCAGTTGTCACAGCAGCAGTTACAGCTGTTTGAAACAAGACGAGGTCGAACGGAGGGGAGTATGGTGGCGTAGAGTTGTTGTTCCTTGGGATAGGTCCTTTCTTTGGAGTCATTTCGATCTAAAATGATTAGGAAAAAGAGGATGTTAAGTCCTCTGAATGAAATCAAGAGATATGAAACAAGAAATATCTCTTTATGACAGATATATAGTTCTATTAAGCGACAAAGCAGGGATGAATTATCAAGGCAGATAAACTATCGCTAAAGGAATGATCGAGGAGCAACGCTTGATTGAGGATTTCTATAACAAAATTGGATCTAGAAATACTCCCATAGTATTTCACTCTTTGTTACGACGATGGCTCGTTGTTTGGGTATTGGGTAAGTTTTAGGCATGTTGGACACTACAGTCACTCCCAAGCACATGTTGGCCGTGTCTCGAATGAATATAGTTGATCAGGCTATATTGACCCTAGACACAACTACATAACTGCCCAGGTTTAACTGCAATGTGCAGCAACCATTTACTTATGTTTTGTTCTACTTATAATTATGGAATCCGACGGTTAGGTATACTTATATAGTTTTGAAAATACTTATATTTTAAAGTATACTTTTAGTTCAAAGCACTTAGGCCCCTTAGTGTTTATAGTCTTATACCATGTAAGGTTTGATATACTATTTCACTATAAATAAGGGCTCTGATACCAATCTGTCACACCCCGAAACCAGAGGCAAAAACGTTCCGGGGTGGAGGACTTCATGAATATCGTAACCAATGTACATAGTAAGCATAGTAAACACAAAACAATACATTACATAGAGTTATTACATTTGTTTGAAATCAAAGTGTTACATGTGTCATACATATATATATCATATGGACAAAAGCAAAGACGAGTCTTCTAACGCTCCGTCTTCTCCAAAAGATGGCAGTGTACCTGTCTAAGGTGAACCTGAGAATACAAGCAGTTTGAAAATCAGCATAAAGCTGGTGAGTTCATAAGCGGTTTAGTTTTGAAAAGAATGAGTTCCCTTTTGATTTTTGAAAAGTTGTTATCCAAGAAAATCCCATATTTTCTTATAAAAACAGTTTAGTTATCATTTGTTACCAATTCGATTATGAGTAGTTATGTTAACCCATGAAAATGCCATATTTTCCTATTAGTTTAGTTTTCCATTTGTTATGCCATTCATTTACGAGTTGTTATGTTATCCCAGGAAAATCCCATATTTTCCTAATCGTTGCGGTTGGTTCTTAGTTCTGATTTCGATATACTAATATGTGCCATACTTTTAGTAGTAGTTAGGTATTCTGATATCTTACTTACCCTATGTTCGAATCTCGATTATCTACTATACTTAGTTGTATTTTCGAATATTTGGATACACTCAGAAACGTACATTAACTGTATATTCGAAGTTCTGGTGATTTCCAAAAGAGTACATTAGATGTATTTTTGAAACTTTGTCGACATCCTAAGGCGTATGCTTTCGAAACTCAGTCGATGTCCAAAGGCGTACTTCCGTATTCGTATTCGTATACCTATTCCTATACCTATTCGTATTCGTATTCGTATTCGTATTCGTATTCGTATTCGTATTTGTATTCGTATTCGTATTCGTATTCGTATTCGTATTAGTATTAGTATTCCTATTCGTATTCGTATTCGTATTCGTTGTATCCTATTGGTACTTTTGTATTTGCATTCGTTCTATCATATTGGTACTTTTGTATTCGCATTCGTTCTATCCTATTGGTACTTTCGTATTCGCATTCGTTCTATCCTATTGGTACTTTTGTATTCGCATTCGTTCTGTTGGTACCTTATTAGTATTAATCTTAGTTTATGATTAGTATAATTCCTTTTACAAAGCATAATATGTAACATAGATTATATCACTTTTTAAAGGAATCTATATTTAGTTTGATAGTTTACTCTGCAATTCGAGCCAATTGTTAGTACGATTTTTAATATAAAAATCATACATAATATAAAACATTTGAACTGACAACAATAAGTTTAAGTACAAGATTTCCTTGTACATTTGCTTGTATTCCCCCCTAAAAACATTTGAAAAACACGGAAAAAGGGTAGGGGTATGAACTCACCGGATGAGGAACGCATCGGTTTGGGTCCTAAACGTCGGTGCTGGGTTTGCAAACGCACAAGATTCCTATGTATTATCAAAAGATATACATTTGTATCTAATTAGGACTTGAATTATTTATTAGTTGGGGACATACACTTCTAGTCGCGAAAATACTCCATTACATGTGTTTGGAAGGACCCGGGTGGCATTTGAGGACACATAAAGCTTGGATATGGAGTTTACTCTTCAAGAGTAAACTCTTAGGAGTGTTTTCGGCCCTAATGACTCATTCCCCATGAGTTTACGGCCGTAAACTCATGGTGGGGTGTTTCTGGTTGCTAAATGGCTTTATATCACATGGATAAATTAGTTAGGATCACATCTAGGGCATTCGAATGGATTTATCTCTCATATGGACCATTTATTGGAGTTTACGACAGTAAACTTGGAGTTTACGGCCGTAAACTCCCCTCACACTAAATCCTTGATGTTTTGGTGGTCCTTAATTAATCACATGTGATTTCAAGATATTTTACAAGTCTAGGGATAAAATTTGGGAACCATTTGACATAGTTTTAGGAGTTTACAGCCCAAGAATCCATCTTATGGACGTGAACTCCTTAGGGGTTTGATTTCCTTATGTTTTAGGCTCCTAAATCGTTTGTGGGTACTTCTAGATTTTTGTTCAAGGCCATTGGTGTGTTTAAGTGGCATTTAAACACTTGGAAATGAGTTTACTCTCCATGAATGATGAGTTTACGGCCCAAGCATGTTCTTGGGCAGTAAACTCATGTTTACTCCTCAAAAATCATGTTTAAGGTGTTCTAAGTCTGATATGGTAAGCCATAAAGTCAAATCTAAGTCCCAAGATTGGTTTGGAGGGGTTTTAAGGCTCAAAAACCCATTTTATATGTGTTTACGACCCAAGCATGCTCCTGGGCCTTAAACTCATGAATGAAGTCCTTTTTTATAGCTTAAACTCGGATTTGAAGGCTAGTAATGCTATACTATGAGTTAGGGAAATTACCTTAATGATTTGAAGCCTTAAATTGATGTTTTTGGACTTAGATCTTTAGATTGAGGAGAGTGGTTAGAGAGAGAGAGTAAAAGCTTCAAATGGAAGTTTAATCTCCTTTAAATAGTATTTAAGATTTGGACACAGAGGATTTCTACCCGATACTAACGTTAAACGGGGCTTTTGGTCGCACCCGATTAAGTTGTCGTAATCCCGCGGGAATGATTCTAAAAATTTTCAAATCAATAATTTGGGCCAATTTCATGAGTTCCTAAGGGGTTTGGATACTGATGAGATTAAAATAAACATATAAATTTAGATAATTTAGCCCAAAAACAAAATCGGAACGAATTGCTAAAGACGTGTTTTTCGGACGAAATGGGTTTCGGCGATGGACAACTTCAGGTTGTTACAAGATCTAATATCTCTGATGATGGGTGTGACAAGTTTTCAAGGATCTGTATCCTTATATTTATTTTTTTCATTAAGTTGTCTTAAAAATCATTAATTTATAACTATGGAGGTCTACTTATATAGAATTGAAGTCTCTAAAAGTGTTGAACTTGGGATTCAATGATATGTCAAATGCTGTCTTGTCACACCTAAAAGGTGAAATCTCTTAACATTCATATGTACTTAACATTCATGTGTATTTTCCAAAAGTTCATACGCTACACAAACTTTTACAAATGCAGGTTTGATAAATTTGGAGAGCTTGAATATAGTATCATTCATCATCATATTACTTGATGTATAACTATAAATGTATAATGAATTTGTGAATTGTGATTATATTACTTTCAGTGGCACACTTAAAATTACATGTTCAAAGGATATCAAGATTCAGGGGATCATAGGACCTTGCACATCTTTGGATAAGGTGGAAATTTAGTCATTTACTAAATTGTTCATTAATCTTTACCAGTTAGTCAAGGACCTGTTGTTACAAACACAGTGATAGGTCAATGGAACACCACATCATGGAAGCTATGTGGGCTTGATAAAGACACTTATTTGACTGTTTTCTTTGATATATCATCAAGTGATAAAGATCCTTCAGGAAATGTAAATCCACAGTTGTATATACAAACCACCACAAGGTAATCACCTTTCTTTTTTCCCCACTTTAAATATGTTTGTTTGAGAATGTAAGGGTAAAACGGTCATTTTGGTACAGATACCAGAGTTTTGATGGGCAACCGAAACTACGAGTTACTACAATCACTAGAAGATGGGTAGAGAGTGCTATTGTTTCAGAGGTAAAAAAAATAGTAAAACACTTTTCTTTATTTGGCTAAAAGACTTATTTACCCTATTCTTTAACAGGAATTAATGCAAGGTTTTGATGTAGAGAGTGTTGTTGTTTCAGTTTTTGTTTGTTTACTCTTCCTGATTCTGTTTCTAAGCTATTAGAGAACTATTACTTTTTTTTATTTCCAGCATGTATTTTGTTTGGATGGAGTTGCACCCATGGAAACCACAATAAAAAAAACCCATGGCAAGAGGATGGTCTCACAGCTGAAAAAATTGTTGTAAGTAGTTAAAACATTTAAGCTACTTCAAAAAAATAAAGTATTTTTTTATGATTCAAAAGATCTTATTAGCTTTAAACATCCTTTTGATGATGTTTACCTAACCACTTAACTATTTTTTTATAGTAATTAAACCATTATACTCTTTTTGACCATTTAAGAAAACCATTTCTCCAATTACTTGGCTTTGGAAAATGTTAAAATACAAAAAAAAAAAAAAAAAAGCAAAACACACTTTCACTATATCATGTAAACTTTTATTTTTTTTATGATTATTATAGAGACTGTTCAGTGGCTAAATCGATGAATACTTTATGCTTTAATATATTTCAATCCTATATCAAAACCAGGTAAGCAGGAGAAATGGTTTTATTAAAAGGTCAGAAAAGTTATAATGATCTAACTACATAATTCATCCCTGTTTCCTTATATTGTTTTTATAGTCCTAATACTATTTTATAACAAATGATTTTCTAAGCAGGATTTAGGACGTCCAAAATCATCTAAGGTATATCTTCATCTTCAAACTTCATATATTTGTTAAGACATGGTGGTGTTAGTGATGAACGACAAGGTTCAGATTCAAAAAGTGTTGTAGAGCTAACAAATGGTTCTTCATGTATGCAATACTCTAGGCATAATTATAATATAAAACTAAAAAAAAAATTTTTTTTGATATATATTTTTTGTTTTGTCTTGCAATGATGCAGTAAAGACTTGGAGTTGAATTTGGCTAAGTCATTCTTGAGTGAGATGGGCCAATGTACAACTGCTTATCCATATAATCAGCTGCTTGGAGCATTAGTCCTAAAGAATTATGAAAGGCACGATACAATCTTACTTAGTTGGAATTTGATGTACAGAGTAGATTAGATGCAAATTTAGATATTGTAAGAAATAGAATTGTATGGCATTAAATTTTATGCAATGGACTGTATTTTTTGTATATGATTTTTATTTCTATTATGAGACATTAAATGCAAATTTAATTTAAAAATTAAAAAATATATAAATATATTTTTTTAGAACATTTAAACTTATGATACGCAAAAATGTGTGTCATCTTCATTTATGACATGGCCTTTCTTGACAGGGGCTTCCTTGATATGCAGTGTGTGTCATAAACACGCGTGTCGTAAGGTTACAACACGCAAATGCGTGTCGTCTTCCTTTATGACAGGGCCTTCCTTGATACGCATTGTGTGTCATAACCAAGCATCGTAAATGTGCGTCATAAATGCGCGTCGTAAATTCACGTTGTCTCTCTTTATGACAGGGCCTTTCTTGACGCGCATTTGCACGTCGTCTGAGCGTTTTACGATGCGCAATGAGCGTCGTAAAAGGCTATTTTTCTAGTAGTGAGTTAAAGTTGACTATGCATGTAAGTTCTATGAGTGCTCAATTGTTTGCATAACAACTTGGAAGCAATGGTAGGCACTTGTGCTGCCAGGTGGCAAGAAATTAAGATCGAACAACTTCAATCAATATGAGTTTGGATTTGTCACTAACCTTGTCTTCTGATTATGGTTATGACAAATTCACTTGGATACGAACACATAAACCATAAAATCTAAGTGTTAGAAGGTTTCTCTCCAATTCATGAAAATATTTGTGAGGAAACACTTTCACTAAGTAGATTTTAAATAGTTAGCAATTGTGATATTTGCATTCGCCAATCTGATTATTATTACGACATCCCTCTTCATAGTTCGAATTGTGAGAAATGGCAAAAGGTCTAAACATTTGAGACTTATTATTGTAAGTTCTAAAATTTTTTAGATACACATGTGAGCTATCTAAGGAAAGGTATATGAATTTGAGAAGCCTAGATTAAAGTCTTATAGAAGCATCTCATATCAGAAATCTGAACTTTGGTAAGAAAGTCAATAATTATTGATTTCTAGAAGTCCAGCTGATTTTTGGGTACATGTCAAAGCTAGTGGGAGCATAAGTGTTACGCTAATAAGAATGTAATTATTATGCTACTAGGAGCACAATTATTACGTTATGTGTTGCGAGTCAGCAATGTTAATTATAGAAAGGGTTTAGGTCATTTTTGGTCACTTAACTTTTGGTTTTTTACTCATTTGGTCACTTAATTATTTTTAAGTTTTAAAAGGTCATCAAACTTTTGATTTTGTGCTCATTTAGTCACTTAACTTTTGATTTGGTCACATTTAGTCACCCAACTTTTAGATTTGTGCTCATTTAGTCACCTAACTTTTAAAATTGTGCTCATTTAGTCATTAAACTTTTAAAAAAATTTAAAAGTTTAGTGACTAAATGAGCACAATTTTAAAAGTTTGGTGACGAAATGTGACCAAAACAAAAGTTAAGTGACTAAATGAGCACAAAGCCAAAAGTTTGATGACCTTTTAAAACTTAAAAAGAGTTAAGTGACCAAATGAGCATAAAACCAAAAGTTAAGTAACCAAAAATGACCTAAACCCTTATAGAAAACAAAAGTTTCAATTCGCAAAGTTACAGGGTTCGAAAAGTTGTTTTGCTATAATTAAGGGAGAGGAATTCATACTTTATTTCAAATCTAAAAGCTTAGATTGAGATTTTAATCAAATCTAGTCAAGGATATATATGAATGTTATGTTGAAAAGATTCCACATAAGGAAATTCTATATATGGAAATGTTTATAGCGAGAGACTGGTAAAGTATCATGTCTTTATGTATCGTATCCCATATGCTTCGGGTATTGGATCGATTAAATATGCTATAACATTAATTTGTTCTAATTATCTAAATGCCTAGGGCATTAAGACAGAAAAGGGACTAGAACAAGATATGACTAACATGGTTAAGCAATTTTCGAGGACAATCTGAGGTTTACCAAAGATTGGTTGCGTATGGACAGTTGGAAGTATATTTTGAATTTTAGAAGGACCATATTGACACACTCTAGAAGAGGTAACTCTTGTTCAGAATTGTAGTCAAAATAGGAATATTGAAATGTTTCCATAATTGGAAGTTATTCTTTAAATCTGTGTAAGATTAGAAAACTTAATGCAAGAAGGATGTTCAAAGGAATGTACTTTAAATGTGAGACTTCGTTTCCATGTAATTGCTCTCCATTGGAATACTTTGAAATGTTTGTTGCAAAGTCTTTATGACTTTGTGCATAGTTATTACCAGAGGATAATTGCATATAAGTTTAAAATCTAACAGATTATAGCGAATGACAAGAATTTGGTATTCTTACATTTATGATATGGATTTGGAATTGTGAAATGAGCATCATTGAAATGTTGTCCATTGATCTATTTCATAAACAAGAGGACCATAGGCAAACATAGTGTGCATGATTGGAGCATGGCATAACTATTGTTTTAATTCAAGTATTAAGTTGATTAATCGAGACATTATACAATGAATAATGTGTAATCAATATGGTGATTAAATAAAAGGTCTTTTATTTATATTCATAAGTTCTGAGACCATAATGGATTCGACTATTCTTGTGTTTCACTTTGCATGTTTTGACTTCCAGAATAATAAGATTATTCAAACTATCTACATTCGATCATACTTCGGAAGTAGGTTTTGAGGCAAGACTGTCATGAATCTGACTGTAGATTTTCTACGTGTTTTAGACATAGCACAAATTTCTTGCAGTGTTCATGAGTACTCCTGGAATAAGATTCGAGTATTGGATTAAACCCACGCTCATCTGAATCACTTCATGGATTTTATCACGAGTGATTGTGAGGCGATAATATCTTATATTCTTAAAACAAAGACGTGTGCGTTGTAGCTTACAAATCACTTGCACATTGATGATGCGCAAACGTACAAGTAACTTGATGTTATAAAACACATTGTTGTGTGTGATTTGATGAGTAAATATAGCAATCATGTGAGTCAAAGTTTATCCATTCCTTTTACCCTTAGAGGGATAAAAGTGATATCTGTGGGCCCCTCGATGATATAGTGATGACACCCTAAGCGCTTGGCTGAGCTTGGACTGATTTAATTTGTTCAATTAATCAGTCGTCATAAATCAAAAATTGGGAAACAACACATGAACAGAGAGAATGATTATAGTCAATGTCTCAGTTCATATGATATCTTGTAGAATGGAGGAATATATGATCCCTTATCTAATGGACGCGTCATTGATTTGTTTAGAGTTCGACATCAGTTTTTTGAGAGCTACGATTGCTTATCGGATTTTAAGTTGCATTGACATTTATAGTTATTAGACTTATCCAAGTGAGAGACTGTTGGATTAGGTGTCTAAGGCCATAACTATAATTGGTATGTACTTGACCCGATAGTAGCATGGTCCATTTCGGGTTGCCTTCACCAACACAATTTGATAGGATTGATATTTGAGAAGAGGTTATTTATGATTTACTAATATATCAGAAGTATAATATATTAATATGAAGTCATATTATTTAATTAGTATTGATCAAGAATTAATTTGGAATTAATTTAGTGATCAAAAGAGACTAATTAAATATACGGAGACTGATTAAGTAAATCAACGATTCTTATAGTGTGGGCCAATCATCCATGGTTATTTAGGATGGACTAAACCAATATGATAGTCCATGGATAGTCCATGGAGGTTTAACCCATGGAGCCTAAGTAATATGAATGGTCATTTGAATTAGGGTTTACATGGATGTAACCCTAGACTTTGCCACACTATAAAAGGAATCCATAGTCACCAAAATCGGCCCCATGCGTTCTAAGAAGAGTGATAAATGATTTTGGCTACTAAGTAGCCTCTCTATCAAGTCCTTCTTTGTTCATGGTGTTTGTGAACCATTTGAGGCATCACATTTTAGGTTCTAAGTTCTTAAAGTCCAAAACTACAAGCTACAACAAAGAGGTGATTCCGTAACTCAATTCTATGTTATTTATGTCAATTGTATGCTAGTTGTAGGCTTAATGCGTTGGAGACAATATTGCATGTATAATTAGAGAAAACATAGATCCAAAGCATTTAGGGTTGTATGTGCACCATAGGATGTTTTAGTATACTAAAACCCAACTAGAAAAGGGTTGCATATTGAATGCTATTTGTAGGAGTGAATTTACACATGCACGCCGTGCACAGGGCTTGCACGTTGTGCACTATGATGATGTCGGTCCATTGGTTGGTTGACACGTGTCCTGATCTAGGTAGGTCTGTGTGGCTGACTTTGGGTGCAAGCTATGTGAGACATGTACACACATGCTGAATTTTATATTTTCAAAATTATGTATCTTTTTTTTTGTATGAGCTCCCTTTTTTACGTTCTCTATATCCCTAGAAAGATCGCGACGAGTTCTACAACTTTCATTTAGACCCTGTCGACTAATTTTGAGTTTATTTAAAAGTTATATTTTTAACATGCTTAAACTGTTAAATTCCGTTAAAAGATCAATATCTCTCATATGATATCCGTTCTTGACTGTATTTATATCGACAAAATCATATGGACAAAGTCCTCAGCCTCGTTTAGATTGTTTTTCCTTCAAATTCGTACACTGTTGTGCTGAAACTTCGAAAAATCATAACTTCACCCAACGGAGTCAGATTTGGATGTTCTCTATATGCATGCTCTTGGTTTAATGAATATTATGTTTCATTTGGATTGTTTAGGCTAAAAAGTAATTTATCCAAAATCCACTTCTTACGATACGAAGAGTCGTACCGGGTTAGTTGCAAAACCTCAAAGAAGCATAACTTGTTCATACAAAGTTGGATTTCAACGTTCTTTATATATACAGAGTCCTTGTCACATATACGTTAGCTTGGTTAATATTATTTATCCTAAGAAATCTTCTATAAAATGTCATTTTTATAGCTTATGATATTTAATTGACTATCTTGAATATGTGGGTGTTACATTTATCTCTCCCTTAGGATGATTACGTCCCAGAATCATTAGCAAAATAGGGTTTGTATAATGACTTCGCACATTTCCATTGCATCCTAGGCCATAATCATAACTCTTATTTCATTTCTATTAAGTTTCTAACTCTTAGACTTCTTGATTGCTATCGGTGTTGTGCCTACTCTTCCTTCAAAATTTAATCTCCATTGGAGGCTCATACTGATTGGTCATGTTCTAATGACCTCTCATCGTATGATGCAACGGTTAGACTCGGGTCACTTTAAGTCATACTCTAGCAAGAAAGATACCTTTATTTATGTTCTAATATGATATAATAACATTCTAACATGTAACACTTCTAACTATAGGTTGCCTAGTCTTAAAGGATAACTGCGATACTTCTATTGCTCGCTTTGATTATCTTTTCCTTTGATCTTTTAACTAAATTCAGATGCTATGTTGAACTTACTTCGTAGATTAGTCGGACTTGATTCGATACGACCAATAAGTTTGGAATTTATCTTTGTAGTCATTACCAAAACAAAGGTAATGATGAAAATGAACAAAACAACTCAACTATTTTAAGACTTAGTAACCTTGTGACTTTCCCTGATCCAAGTATGAGTCATGTGCTTCTGGTAGTATAGGCCTCTACTACCTTTCACACCTACTCATACTCGTCCCAAGTATTGTCTCATGCTCAACTAAGTTATAAAAGAAAATCACACAAAAAATCAACATAAAACATAATTTAGGAAATTGTATTGCTTCTTAGAAAGATTACAACGAGTATTCATATGTTACGCCTATTACATCAGGTACACAACCTAATATTAAGATATTGGCTTCATATCTTGAAATTTGGATAATTTGCTCTCTACTATCGACCTATTGCTTATTCATCAAGGATCGTATGGTATGCTCTTGATTTTTCCTTCAGTGGCACATTCAATTTGATACTTTTTTTTTCTTCAGACAATCCTTCGAACTATTCCCCTTATCTCTACATGCGTAGCATACCCTGTCATTAAATGTACAATCCTTGGAATAGTGAATGGTCCTAATACACTTAAAGCATGTCACTTCTTCGTTTCATTTCCCAAAGTGTTTCTTCTTACACTTCTCACACCACTTGGCTTCACCACTATCCCTAAACATTTTGTCGTCTAGGTTGAACTTTGAGAATCTTCCTTTCTTATCGGATCTTGAAGATTCCTCCAACTTCCTCTTTTCTCCTGCCTCCATTCCTTCAAGAATCTTCTCCTCAAGTTGGGTCTTCACATTCTTGGCTGCTCTGATAGCTATCTTCAAAATAGTTGCCATTTTCACCATTGGACCAAAGTTCGTTGGCAACCCGTTATCAAACCTCTCTATATTGGAGAGTTCAGTTGGTACCGGTAATGGAATAGGTTCATTTTCTCTGTGAATGCGGTGGTATACTCATCAACACTTATCTTCCCCTTCTTCAGGTTCTAAAACTTGTTGTTCATGTTTATCATATTCACTTCCAAGTTGCAGTGCATCTTCAAATTCTCTAGGAACGCTTCCTAAGACATTTTCATGGCTTCTCCTTATGACATTGTATCTGCCAACAACTTGTACCAACTTAAAACCCCGAACTTCAGTTGTAACACTTGAATCTTGGTATATTTTCTTATTGCCCTTCATTATTTTAAAAGTTGAATTTTGGGTCCTTTTGTAGTACGCAGGGCGTACCACATTGTACGCTTAGCGTAAAAGTTGTGAAGCGAGTACGTGGGGTGTACCACATGGTACGCTTAGCGTACTGATGCAAGGTGGGATCGGGATTCTGGACACGTATACGGGGCGTACATGTCATTTATTGAAACCCTAATTTATGGTGTTGGACAATATATAATCAAACTTATGGTTCATGTTACCCTCATTTCTTAGACTCCAATAACCTTATAACCTCATTTCAAAATCCTAGACCTTTACTTTGTGTTTTTGAGCTCATTATCAAGAAGAAGCAGTTTGGTGCAAGGTTTTTGATCAAGGAAGATCTTGTGGATCCTGATTCTTTACTCCATTTCTAGCTTGTTTAAGGTAAAAATCTATGATCTTGTTCATTAGAAGCTTAGATCTAGTTTATATGAGTTTTGGATCCTTTTTGGCTTGATGAATGAGATGTGGTGGTTTGACACCACTCTAGGAGCAATGAGTTGCCACTCTTGGTGTTTCTAAGGCTCAAAGTTTATAAAGTTGGCACCTTTATAGTTTAGAATCACTCATGCATGAGATTATGTCCATTTAGTGAAAGTAAATTGTAATATCTTGAAGTTGGGTCCTTTTGGGGCATGCAAAGTCACCAAGTCAGTGACTTTATTGTTCTAAACACTTATTAGGGATTAGATTTGTGGTTTGGACTTTTGGTCTTAAGCATTAAGTGCTTAAAGTGTGTTTTTTTGGTTAATTGGTTAGTATGCTAGGCATAAAAGTCTATACACGCGTCGTACAAGCCATTTAGCATGTACGCTTAGCGTACAGCTGAGTACGCCCCGGGTACTCAATCTGTTGGGTTTTGTGTTTTGCGCTTTGAGGTTGGGCCTTTCTTTTGGGCTTAAGTTCTTGGGTTCTTGTTGGGCCATCAGAGTGCAAGTCTTTTAGACTAGTAGAATGGGTGGGCTTAGGGTAAGGCCCATGTAAGGGTTTGGGCCTAATTTGGAAAATTGGGCAAAGTATAGGCCTTGAACGGTTAGTAGATTTTGGTCCTTTTAGATTATAGGTTTGGGCCTAAGTCTTGGTCCAAACTAGATTATGGGGTAAAATGGTCTTTTTACACTAATTATGGATTGACAACTATGGATTGGAATCCAATTGTTAATTGTATGTTATTTGGTATTGATAGCTCAAGGATTCATCGGTTCACAGCAGTAGTGGGTGTAGGGTCTTTTATCTGTTAATTGAGGTGAGTTTCCTCACTAGATTTAGCGAGTCCAAGGCACCAATGTTGGCCGTTATTGTTTATGTTAGGATTCTAGGAGTTTGCGTGACCCTTGCATGTGTTAGGTGCTGTTATGTATACCGTGCAGGGCTCAATGTCGGGTGAGGCCCAATAACCAAATTGTATACTATTGTTTTATGATCATTGTATGTGTTAGCATGATTATGTGATATATATTGTATGTGTATAGTGGGCGAGGCCCGATGTCAGGCGGGGTCTAAGAATAACATATAAGTATACCAAGTGGGGCTTGATGTTGGGCGTGGCTTGATAGATGGCGGGGCCCAATATGTGATTTATTATGTATGGTATGGGGTAGTTTGGGGAACTCACTAATCATTGTGCTTACGGTTTTCAATTTATGTTTCGGGTACTTCTGGTTCCAAGGGGAAGAGCTCGGGATGACTACATTGCATACACCACATAGTTTCGCATTTTGTGATTTACTCTGATTTGAGATGATGTTTGACACACTTATTTTATTTGGATTGTATCGGTGATGTTTTTGGAATATTGTTTTTATTAAATTAAAAATGAAATTTTTGGGTCATATTTTTGGGTCGTTACATAAGTTGTTTGACTGCAAAGACAATTTTTTATGTGTATTACCTAAATTATAATAGACACACATCTCACGATCATTGCTTAGCGTTCTAAGTTTAAGTCTAGCAATCCTCTAAATTCCTAGTTCGCTTAAACTAATGCTCTGATACCAATCATGACATCCCAAAATTTATGACCATTTAAAAAAAATTATTTATGCTTATTTAAATCAGAGTTCATTTATAATTGTGGAATGGATCCCGTAAAAGTATTTTCAAAGAAATGTTTTTCATTGATTATAAAAATCTTGGGATGCCATAACAGATACAAAACATAAGCATAAATGTAGGCATTACATCATCTTTTATTCTATATCTTACATTTCCTCGAATCCCTCATTAGGTCCGAACATCAGCATGTTTGTACTGCTTAATGTGATACAAAGAAACTGGGTGGTTCAGGTTGGGAAATCTGGTGAGTACATAGGGTTTTCAACCCATAATAATATGTTTTTAATTATCAACATTTAACCATAATATCCATCACCATTTTTTTATTTATTCTTCCCTAAGGTTTTATCCTAAGCGACGTCGTAGTCATTATTTCTAACAGTAGTGTTATAGGGATTTCTCCGTAATACGTGTCAGTAGGCTTCCTATTCCTAAGGATGTGTCCTAAGGATCATCTTAATCATTGTTACTGAGAATACTGTTCCCTAAATTTCTCTGAAGTATGTGTCAGTAGGGTAGAGTACATCAAATAGGCATGAAGTCCATCACCTAGATGTTATAAACCTACCCGTGTTCCATGGGACGGTCATGAATAGTCTGGTGGTTGTCACCTTTACTCTGCTAAGTGACTACATCATCGGTACACTAGTACCATTCCTACATCGTTGGCATGCTAGTACTATTTCTACATCGTTGGCAAACTAGTACCATTTCTACATTGTTGGCACATTAGTACCATTTCTACGTTGTTGGCACACAAGTACCATTTCTAAATACATGACGTCCTATCTTTTGCTACATCTGTCATCATACTATGGCATCTATTACTACCCTTCGTTACCCAATGTATTAAATTTATAAAATACATATACGGTATAAATCATATAATTTATCTTTATAATATGTCATCTAACACATGACATCTTTGCACATAAGAACATATAACATTCAATTATCTAAATACTTTGTTATCTATGTGTAAGATGAAAGTAACTATGCACTCACTTGATAAAAATGGGTGACTGGTGATTTCGTGTAATTTCCTAAAAATTCAAAGCAAAATTTTTCATTTTGAAAAAAATAAGCCATACAATTAAGTTGTTCCAAAACCAAATCAAGTGATTACATCATGAAAACATCAAAGTAAAAATCATAAGGAGCTAATGCGGAAACTCTAGGGAATGTAGAGCAGTCACGCCGGGCCATTCCCTTTAGAACCGGAAGTACTTGAAACAATAAACATGAAACTATAAGCACACAGCTTAGTGCATTCCCAAAAATACCATATACCATACATACAATGGATATTGCTATGTGCCATCCATAGTCTTACAATTCCCATTATGCCATGAGTTGTATCATGGTCTTTGCCTGCCAAGCCGGGGACCAAAACACGGGTATTACAAACAAGTGCCGAGAGCCACCTCCTGGTCTTCCATGCAAGTATTGAAAAGATAACTAGCATACAACATATAACTACCAAGGTCTATACACTGATCTTGTATATAAATTGTCGGGAGCCATATCAGGTTTTTCATGCAATTGCAAGGTGCCATCACCTGGTTTTTCTAGATAACATAGTCTAGTGGGCCGACATTGGTGCCTTCAACCCCCAAGCATAGTGAAGAGACTCACCTGAATCACGAATCCGACTAAAATCCAGCTTGATATCGCACTGACCACAACTAACAGCTCTCACCGCCAAAGGTGGGTGTTAAACATCTCCTATCAATACATATAATGCAAATCCTAAGTATACCTACTAAAAATAGAAATCTGACCAAAAGTCAACCCATGCCAAAAGTTAATGGTCAAAATCAACGACCAATGTTAACTTTAGTCAACTGCCATGTTGTGGCCTTCCGTGGTCACGTCGTGGTCCTCATACGACCAACCAGACAAGAATTACCTAGTCGCCAAGATGTGGCGACCTATGGCCACACTATGGGCGTTGAGATTCCAATAGCTTACTGGATTAAGCTACTTCCTTCGATTCCACGAGCACCAAAGCTTAGATCTGGTCATTCTTAGGGGTGGAATGGTACACTACCGATTCTTTTTTCTGTAAACCGTGTACCATACAAACTATAGTTGGTATAAAAAAAATTCTACCTGTACCATACCAAATATACTTGGTACCAGTATGTTTGTCTACCAACAAGTTTGGTTAATACAAATTGGTAATGGTATATATCAACTGCTTTTAATTTTTTATTGTAAGATTTAGAATTAAAAAAAAAAACATCGGGTAATTTTGATGTTTAGTAAAGAAATTAGTTACATAGTTCTTTTAATTTACAAAATAAATCTATTGAATTAAAGCTAAAGTGACGTTTTAATTTTATGTTTTAATTTTAGGTTTTAACACACACACACATGTGATTATTATTACATATATATCTTAAATTTTCAATAATTATTCACGAAGTGAGACCATTATGTGTTTTTTTAGTTTTTGTGTATTCACATGTGTCTAATTTTGTTATATATTTCAATAAACTTATGATTTTGACATATATAATTTTCCTAAAAATATTTCTACATGAATTACCGAATCCGAGTATTCCCTGAGTACTCGCTACTCGATAGTCGGCCGAACAGGTACCGAGTAATGAGTTCTTCAACCTTGTATATATATATATATATATATATATATATATATATATATATATATATATATATATATATATATATATATATATAGAGAGAGAGAGAAAGAGAGAGAGAGAGAGAGAGATTAGGTTTATATGTGGATGAACATCTATTGTGTGGACGTGGGGACCAATCAAAATTTAACAAAAATTAAGTAATTAATGAATTATTAAAGGGTACTTTAGTCTTTATCTATACAATTGAATATATTTCCATATTTATAATGCCAAAGATCATGGATCTAGAATCAAATCCCTTTAAATCCCTCCTGTATCTCAGTAACCTATCCTTACGCCTCTTTATCAACTTTGTGCCCTATTCTATTCTCCCATGACCGGTCACCACCAATCCACCTACAATATCTGGCTACAATCTTCAATCCACATGTGACCTTCGACTACAGTCTTTAAGCTAACCGCAATTCTCCACCTTCTTAAACCTTTGTGTAGCCCTTCCTAGAAGGCCAGGACGAAATCAGAAAATAAAAATGGGAGTTAGCAACTACGGAAACCATATTAGAAAATCACGGGATAGTAATGCCTATTTCTGGAAATCGCTAATGCAATTTGGAAACAAATCATCATTGAAAGTATCAGGTAATCCCTTCTTGACCTGGTTCACTATCAATTTTTTCACGTTAAACAATTTTTATCTTCTTAATCTGTTGTTCATTCGCTACTTGACTTTTATGTTCTAAGTTCTGGTTTTTCTCATCATAAACACTATCTAGGCTTGTGTTTTGAACCTATTTTCCTTGTCTTTCAATTTTTAGTTTACTTTATATTCTATTTGTCATTGTATATATAACTTCCATTAATGTAGGACCTTGGATAACAAGAAAATGCTTTTTGTTTTTTAATTTAATTGCTTGTATGTTCTTTGTTGTAACGCCCGTAGATCCAGGCTAGTCAATTTAGAGACGATAAGCATCAAAAATGACTTTTTTATGGAAGAATATTTAGAAGGATTAATCTTAACCAATTTGTAGTATATGTTACAAGGTTTCCGTGCATATAAAGAACGCCAAAATCCGAGTTATAACGAAGAAGTTATGACCTGTCGAAGTTTTGCGACAGAACCGACACGACCCAACGCGACGTAAATAGTGAATTTAAGGTAGATAGATATCTATCCTTAGTGATCTAAATGAGAGTTGAAGATTTCTTCGATAGTAGTCCAACGATAAAAAGACAGACAAAAACGGAGTTCAAATGAAGGAGTTATGAATTTCGAACGCAGTTTTCCTGTCCTGGCCTACTAAAGATAATATATAAGTAATATATTTATAATATATTAAAAATAAAGTCAAAATTATCCAATGGAGTCTAAACGAGAGTTGTATAGCATAATCTCACCTACGCGTCGATATAAAGAACGTCGAAAACGGAGTTCGTATGCGATAGTTATGAATTTCTGAAGTTCGGGGCGCGAAACCCCAAAACTGTCAGATACCACAACGTGGCAAGCAGTGCCACGACGTGGCAAGTCTAGATGCGACTTGTGATGACGCATACAATGACGACCAAGCCCACGACTTGGAAAAAGGTGACATGATGTGGCAAGGGCAGATTTTGCCCTATAAATAGATTTAAAGGGCCACCCGAGTTTGGTTGCTCATTCTCTCATCACTCACCCATATTACATCGTTTTACGTGCTATTTTAACCCCCCGGAGCCCCGGTGTCATCCCGAGACCCGAAAGCGAGTCCCGAATCACCGAAAATCCCGAGAAGAAAAGAGTTTCTGAGCCGAAGCTCTGCTTGCGAGAAGCGCGGTGTGTGAAGATCTTCCAGATCTACCGAAGAATACTACTTCTACAAGCCGTAGTGTTGTCCGAGCATCGTCTAATCAGGTGAGTGTGTCACATAAATATTAAGTATTTTCTATGAAATACGTGCTATGTGTTTATATATTGTTGTTTATTTGAGATGTTGGTGGAATACATGAACCATATAGGTTTTAATGAGTTAAACTGTATATGTATTTTGTAACTACAAATATGTTGGGTAGGACATGGGTTGTTGAGATCCGTGAGTATGGATCAGATCAAGAGATTAGTTTAGATCCATGAGTAGGAAATCAGATCAAGAGGCTAGTTTTAGATCCGTGAGTATGGATTAGACCAAGAGGTTAGTTTTAGATCCGAGAGTATGGATCAAGTAAAGAGATAAATTTGCTATTAGTCCGAGAGTATGGATTATGACTAAGTTAATTGTCCCTAGTCCGGGAGTATGGATTGGGGATAGTTATAGATCCGAGAGTATGGATCAGATTGGATT
The DNA here is from genome assembly GCF_002870075.4 of Lactuca sativa. Lineage (NCBI taxonomy): Eukaryota > Viridiplantae > Streptophyta > Magnoliopsida > Asterales > Asteraceae > Lactuca > Lactuca sativa. Next base: position 279,521,523 of record NC_056627.2, read on the forward strand.
AAGACTAAGTTAATTGTCCTTAGTCCGGGAGTATGGATTGGGCACAATTATAGATCCGGGAGTATGGATCAGATCAGGATTAGGGTATAGTTAATTGTCCCTATTCCGGGAGTATGGGATGGGTACAATTATTGATCCGGGAGTATGGATCAGATCAGGAGGTTAGTTTTAGATCTGTGAGTATGGATCAGGTAGTTTTAGATCCGTGAGTATGGATCAGGTGAAAAGGTAGTTTTAGATCCATGAGTATGGATCTGGGGAAAAGGTTAGTTTTAGATTCGTGAGTATGGATCGGGTGAAAAGGTTAGTTTTAGATCCGTGAGTAGGGATCAGGTAAAGAGGAAAATTTTAGATACAAGAGTTTAGATCGTGTCGTTGTGAGGATTGATGGTGTGGGATAAGAGTTGCCTTTATATGGTGAAAATGTACAAGTTTGAATGTTCTATATTTATAAATATATGATATAACATTGTGGGATGAAAACCCTATATGCTCACCAGGCTCCAAAGCATGACCCACTCAGTTTTCTTTATATCATAGGTATCGATACGAAGACATATTTCACAGAGAAATTTAAAGGAGATATAAATCATTAGTGTAATTAAATGTAGGTTCTGTTTATGCTTATATGTCTATATCGGAACATGACATCCCGAGGTTTTATTATTAAATGAAAATACATTCTCTTTGAGAAATGTTTTGATAAGTTATTATCATATCTTGTTTTGGGAACAAATTCCACAACCGTTTTCTTTAAAAGATTACTCTGATTTTAAAAACAAAGCATAAAAAATCAGTCTTTTCTGGCCGTGAAATTAGGGATGTCACATTTGTCTTTCTAACACAGGTTCCAAACTAGTTTTGAAATTGCTAATGAACTATCGCTATTAATATCACATATAAGTTGAAGTATATAAAAAATTAGTTGTGGTATTAAATTTCAAAATATACTTAAACCAAAAAACTAGAGTTGCAAAGATACAAAACCAATTAACTACACAATATTATCAGTAGATGTTGTTCATGATGTGTATTTTGTTTTATTTTGCTAATCGAGTAATTGACACAAAAAAAATTAGAATGCTGATTACTTATTTTCATTGGATAACTAGTAAGTATTCTAATAGAATGATTGTTTAGTGGTTGAGAAATATTCTAATATAATGATTTGTTAATTGATGTATAGAAGTATAATAGTTTTATTCTCTTAGAATGCATTGAATAATTTATAGTTTTATTTTTTAGAATGCACTGAATTTAGAATATTTGTGATGAATGTATAGGTTGATTATTTTAATATTTGTGTTTTTGATACTTACAATTTAAAAGAATTTTACATCATTCTTAAAGAATACCTTTTATTCTGTTTGGAGGTCAATGGAGAGTATTATTTCAAAAATAAATCTTTGTTTTTGTGTTTGATTACATATATGTTGGAAACGAACAAAAAATGAGGGAGAGATTCGTTCAAGAATTTCGAGAATATTCTTTAAGATTTTTTATTCTTTTTATGTGTTTCAATTTCTAATTGTATTTTAAGTTCATTTTCATAAAAGTGTAAACAAATTCTGCAAAAATATATCTTACGATTCATATGCTATGTCATTCTACTCATTCTTGAAGAATGATTGAAAAATGGTATGATATTCATTCGTACTTGACAAAACCTCAAGTTTACATGATTCAATATTATTTACTAGTTTATGGTTGGCATTCTCATACTGTATCATTAATGTCATTCTGATAGATTACATCATTCTAACAGAATATACCATTCTAAAAGAATACAATTATCAAAGAATAAAATTGGTTATGATTAAAAACTACATTAGAATTGAAATTGCATTAATTAAAAACATATATTTTTTAATAAAAAAAAAGTTAATTAAAAATCACGTATCCCTTAAAATTCTAAATTTTCCTTTTTTTAAGTATCGTTTAGTTGACTAAAATACGCTTACAATGAATTTTGTATGAATATATGGTACATGCTAATCCATTATATTATCATAGACCTTCAAATCATAACCAATCAATCTTTTCATCTATTGATCCAAAATTGTCCTTACGGCCATACAATAGATGTGATCCACATTATAACCTAGCCCTATATATATATATATATATATATATATATATATATATATATATATATATATATATATATATATAATTGGTTGGTACAGTATTACCTGATGGGTTTTATACAAACAATCCTATGTGTGCATGCAACCCTAGATTGGATCTCTGTTTTCTCTATTAAACATACAATCATTGAACACAAAATAGAAAACCCTAATATGCATCTAATATTTCGAAATATACATAAGAAATGTTATAATGCATACCTTTGTTCCTATATAGTAATAACAACCAATTCTCGAAGATCCTTGCTTTTGAGAACAAATACCACAAGTGTAGTACCTCAAGTGGCTCACAAACACACTAGGGAAAGATAATGAATATGAGAGAGAGGAGAGAGGAGTAACTTGCTCAGAAATTCGGCTCTTCTAGGGTTTCAATGAGGTGCACGAATTCAAGAGGCAAAGCGCTCTATTTATAGTTGAGGCTAGCTAGGCTTTTAAGGTGGAAACCCTAATTCCTTAGCTTAGAGCCTAAGAAAGTCCATGGACCCGTTCCTTAGGGCTTGGTCGAAAATCTCTAGAACCTTTTAGGGATTTTCGGCCCACCCTAATAAGGGTGATCCAATGGCCCAAAACCACAACTATCAAATAATTACAAAACAGCCCCTGCGCTTTTAATGAGGTCCTTTAATCCCAAAATTAATTCCAAATTAATTTATGATTAAATAATAATTAATAATATGATTTCTAATTAATATACTATTCTTATACTATATTAATAAATCATTTTATGCACCAATTTATTATTTTAAAAAATAAAATCAGCATCTCTCTCCAATAGTCATCATGTCTAGTTGTCAATGTGAAGGCGACCCAAAAGGGCCATGGTACTATCAAATCAAGTACATACTAATTATAGTTATGGTCTTAGACACCTAATCCAGCATTACCATGGTATTCCAACAATTGTACCATTACCGAACAAAGATTGCTCAATTGGTACGATACGACCAACCAAACATGTTGGCTACCAACTTTTTTGGTTCGGTTGGTAACATGTTGGTTGGTTTTCCGTGGTATAATTATGCCAACCCTAGTCATTCTATGGTCCAAATGGATAACGTTTCCAACTTTATCCATTAAGACACCCAAAAAGATCAAGATCTCAATCCCTACCTCCAAATAAAGCCAAAATTCATAATGTCTTAACCATTAAACCCTTAATCTGAAAAAGTCCTTAACCCAACCACTCCATTCTGCAAGATATCATGTGGACAAAGACATGGAATAAAATTATTCTCAATATACAATAATGTTTTTCTTGGTTTCTAGTTTGTATGACAATGAACTTAAATAAACACATCAATTCAGTCCTGACCGGGCCTGGCACATAAGTCAACATAAAATCATTGAGGGGCCCAAGATATCGCTTTTACCCCTTAGGATAAATGGAACAAATAAACTTTGACTTATCTGCTTGTACTATTTACTCGTTAAATTGTACACAACAATACATTTTTTAACATCAAGTTACCGATGCATTTACACATTATCAATGCACAACCAACTCGTAAACAACAACTCATATATCTCCGTTTAAAGATTATACGATATTATCGTCTCATAATTACTCGTGATAAATTCCATGAAATAATTCAATGAGCATGGATTTAATCCAATACTCAAATCCTATTTCATAAGTACTCATGAACATTGAAGCAAACATTTACTATGTCTAAACACTTAGAAAATCTAAAAGCCAATTCATGACAGTATTACTTCATTACTTACTTCCAAAGTATGATCGACCGTGGATGTTTTGACTAATCCAATTATTCGGGAAGTAAAACATGCAAAAGTGAAACACAAAATAAACAATTGACAAGAGAAAGTAAACAATACTTATAAATGAATCTCCATTATTTAATCATCAAATGTATCACCAAAACTAATATCATCCTTCAAGACATTGCTCATTTCATGTTGAACGTGCTTAATCCTACTCAGACCCTTTGTAATGGGATCTGTAGGATTCTCTTCAGATGATACCCGTTTGACGACGAGGAGTCCTTCTTCTACCCAATGCCTGATGAAGTGGTATTTTCTGTCGATATGTCTTAATCTACCATGATCTCTTGGTTCCTTGGTTAAGGCAACCGCTCCTTCATTATCGCAGAAAATTCCCATGGGCTCCTTTATGGCTGGTACAAATCCAAGGTCTCCAATGAAGTTCTTCAACCATATAGCCTCCTTCGACACTTCGCTCATAGCTATGTACTATGATTCGTACGTTGAATCAGCCACGGTCTCTTTCTTGGAACTTTTCCAATTCACAGCTCCTCCATTCAGGGTAAACACCCATCCCAACTCAGAGCGAAGTTATCTCTGTCGGTGTGAAAGCTGGCGTCACTATACCCTGTGACTCTTAATTCATCACTGCCACCAAGCACAAGGACCCGGTCCTTAGTCCTTCGCATATGCTTTCTCTATTTACTCATCAAATCACACAAAAAATATATTTTATAACCCCAAGTTACTGGTGTGTTTTCATATCATCAATGTGTGACTGACATGTAAACTGCAACTCATATCTCTCCGTTTCAAGAATATAAGATATTATCGTCTCATGATCACTCGTGATAAAACCCATGAAGTGGTTAAAATGAGCATGGGTTTAGTTCAATACTCAAATCTTATTATAGGAGTACTCATAAATACTACAACAAACTTGTGCTATGTCTAAACACCTTTAGACAATCTATAGACCCATTCATGACAGTCTAGCTTCAATACCTACTTCCAAAGTATGATCGACTGTGGATAGTTTGAATAATCTAGTTATGCGGGAAGTCAAAACATGAAAAGTAAAACACAAGAATAATCGAATCCATTACGGTCTCAAAATTTTTGAATATAAATAAAACACCTTTTATTTAATAACCATGTTGATTACACATGATTCATTGTATAGTGTTTCGATTAATCAACTTAATACTTGAATTAAAACAATAGTTATTCCATGCTCCAAGCATGTCCACTATGTTTGTCTATGTTCCTTTCTTTGTGAAATAGATCAATTGAAAACATTTCAAATGACTCTTATTTCATAATTCCAAATCCATGTCGTAAGTGTAAGAATACCAAATTCTTGCCACTATTAGAATGTGTTATGTTCTAAACTATCATGCAATATAACCTTTTGTAATGTCATGGTACTAAAGTCACCGAGACTTTGCCAAAGATATTACAAAGTACTCCTTTGGAGATTGTTACAAAACACTTCCATGGAAGCGAAGTCTCAATTTCAAAGTACATTCCTTTGAACATCCTTCTTGCATAAAAGTTTCTAACTTCTACATAGATTCCTAATATCCAACTCCCAATATGGAAACATTTCCATATTTGCCATATGACAATCCATTCTTACTAGAGTCTTATCTATTCATAATAATGTCAATATGGTCCATCCATTATTGTACTTCCAACTACAAGTGACCAATCCTTGGGGAACCTTAGATTGTCCTTAAAAGTTGTTTAATAACTTTAGTCATACTCGATTCTAGTCCCTTTTCCCTTTTAATGCCCCTGGCATTTGGAAAATTAGAACACGCGAAAATATTATAGCATGTGCAATCGATCCTATACCCGAAGCGTATGGGATACGATTCATATACATAAAGACATGATAATTGACCAATCTCTTGCTATAATATTTCCATATGTTGAACCATGCCAACATAATATTCATATATGTCCTTCAATAAATTTGATTAAAATCTCAATCTAAGCTTTTAGATTTGAAATAAAGTATGAGTTCTTCTCCCTTTATTATAGCAAAACAACTTTTCAAACTCTGCAACTTTGCGAATTGAAAATTTTGTTTTCTATAATTAACATTGCTAACTTGCAACACTTACCATAATGATTATGCTCCCACTAGCATAACAATCGTTTCTTTAATAGCATAACACTTATGCTCCCACTAGCTTTGACATGTACCCAAAAAATATTTGGACTTCTAGAAATCAATACTTTTTGACATTCTTACCAAGGTTTAGATTTCTGATACAAAATGCTTCGATAAGACTTTATCTAGGCTTCTCAAAATCATACACCTTTTCTTAGATAGCTCACATGTGTGTCTAAACAATTTTAGAACTTACATCGATAAGTCTCAACTGTTTATATCTTTTGACATTTCTCACAATTCGAACTATGAAGAGGGATGCCGTAATCATAATCGAATTTGAGAATGCAAATATCTCAATTGCTATCTCCTTAAAATCTACTTAGTGAAAACGTTTCCTCACAATCATTTTCATGAATTGGAGAGAAACCTTATGACACTTAGATTTTATGGTGTATGTGTTCCTATCCATGTGAATTTGTCATAACCATAATCACAAGATAAGGTTAGTGACAAATCTAAACTCATATGGACTGAACTTGTTCAATCTTAATTTCTTGCCACTTGGCAGCTCAAGGGCTACCATTGCTTCCAAGTTGTTATGCAAACAATTGAGCACTCATATAACTCACATGCATAGTCAATTTTAACTAGAATGGGCACTGAAACAATAATTTGTCAACACGATAGGTTACAAACCTCAATTCATGCACTAGTGATTAGCAATAGGTTTACTCTTTATTATGTATTGAAACTTTTCAAGATCTTTAAGACTCCCACTGACCTCTTGACATATAAGATTCTCATGTCAATAATCATTCCTTGACAAACAAATATTCAAGAGTTAGTGCGGTTTCTTATCAAGACAAACACTTCACACAATTGGCCTTTGTTGGTCTTTATCTTATCCAAGACATCACAACTTACCAATTTCAAATGTACAAGAGTACGAAAAATTTACACTACATTTTATAAGTGTTATAAACCTTTCTTAAGACTATGTCACTCAAGTCACAATCTTGGAGTATGACTCTAAGACTTGATTTTGGAACGAAGTATGATTCACCTTAATTGATTTAACCATTTCAAAAATTTCCGATTCCTCTTCTTAGCCATACAAATGCACTAAGATGTCCTTAGAGGGTCAATTGTGATATGGTTCCATAATCATTAAGATGATCATGAAACATGATACTCAAGTACTCTCCTTTTTCTTTCAGATTGGAGAAACTTTTATCTTTCTGCCTAGTTGATTCTTCTTATTCATTCTGCTATACATTGAAATTTTTCCAATCATCCAAAATTACACTTAATCTTGTAAGCATAATCATATTCACTAATCTTTTAGTAAATCATGACGAATAATCTTATTGTTCTTTGTGGTGTACCTGACCAGTGCACAACAAAGTGTACTAGATCCCCTAGTCATTCTCTTGACTCACATCTATATGTGAACAAGGAATTAGTCTTAATGTCCAAAAGATGAAGGTTCTCACTCATCATACAATAAAAGTTGCATGATTCCAAGTTTCTATCCAATTGAAACTTGGGTGATGAGAATCTTTCCTTATTTGGTAAATTTAGACACTACCACAAACAAAATAATCAAATCCATATTGCTAAAAATAGAAACATACAAACATTAATTTTCACAAATGCCATTGTAAGGAAATATAAATATAAAATAAGATAAAATCAAAATTTTCATTATTTCTAAAATTGCGGAAAAACTTGTCCTTACAATGAAATTACAAATGAAATCTATGTTACTACATATTTTTAAGCAATCTATCATAACTCTTAAGTAGTAGATCAAAATCTGATCATCGAACCATGTGATCGAAAGCCATCTCTTCGCGATCAGACTCAACTCACTCTTCCTTTAAGCTTCCTTCGATTCTTCAAAATCATCAAAATGTGATCTCATTACATCATGTATTAAGAATCTTCAAATTGGAACTTAATAGAGTTAGATAGTGGACTTACCTAAAGCAGAGTTATACACTCTGACTTTACCATCCTCATGATCCTTCAGGTAAATAAGGCAGCTTCCCAACCAATGCCTCTTCTCTTAGCAATAGAAACAAACAGAAGCTTTTAGAATGGCACACGGGACAATCTCAAACTTAGCCTTTCCCTTCCATTGGGAAGAGAAATATTTTTTGTACTTCCAATGTTTCTATTTTCAATGTCCATGGAAGTTTGGGGAAGTAGATCTTCCAATCAAGTTTGCTTTACCAGTGCGCCAAATCATTGTTGATTCAGCAGCAATAAGCAAATAGATCGATAAGGGTCACGTCGCGGTCTATCATATAGTAATCTTTAACAAACTGACTATACGACTTAGAAAGTGATTGAAGAACCAAATCAACAGCCAACTTCCTCGAGACATCGAATCCTAACATTCCCATCCTGCCAATGTGTGACTTCATATCCAAGATATGTGCACACACAGGCCTTCCATCTTAGTGTTTGATTGCCAATAGGGTTTGAGTGACCTTAAACTTTTCAAGTCGACGATCATGTGAGTCAGGGAGAATAACTGGAGGTGGTGGAGGAAGTGAAGAATGATATTGTGGAATATCATCTTCATGTGGAAAGCTTTTTCCATAAAATTCGGGAAGACCATAGTTGTCAGAACTAGACATCTACAAGGGAGAAATTCAAGTTAATTGATTTAAGTCCTTAATATAATACCCAAATGAAATATTAAGGCTAGGACACAACACAATATGCAAAATATTTGAAGGTAGGTAAATGACGATTTACCAATTTCCACCGTGAAAAATGAAAATGAATATTAGGTTTTAAATGAACTGAAATTCCTAGATTCTTTGAGATTCAATGAACTTGTCAATGACATGTTTAATCTCGATTATGCCCTTCAAGTGTATGATTGGGATGCCAAGGATCACAAACAAGGTGTGAATAACCATGCAAATTAGCTTGGTACACTTAATGTTACAAATCACCTAATCAATGTGCCAGTTAACCACACACGATCCATTGATCCATGATTAACATCAACCTACCCTTTGCCACACATTGTTAGTCCCAAATTAGTGTGCCGGTTAACCACACACGCTCCACTAACAAATTAACAATATTCAAAGTGTAATTTTATGGGTTAGCATCAATTCACATTTTTCCTAAGTAACTAATATTTGGAATTTATTAAGCATTTAGTTACTTGGTATTTCATTATATTTATAGTGGGAGGTTGTGTCTTATCCTACCCGTTCGGATAACGACCCTACACTAGTCAAGGAAACGGTAGGTGAGAGTGGACACCCATTAAACCAACATTTTATAGGCAGTAACCTTATACCCCCTTATAGACCGGCTTCGTGAATGAGGCCTACTAACGATAAGACTGACCTTTTTCTTATACAAATATAATATATTAAACTTTTAATTTTATATAGTATAAGGGTGTATTTTAAACTTTTAAAATATTTGATGGTTTGATCTATTAATAAATTATACTCTTAATTTAATTAAACTTAAACCATATGATTATGGATTTAATAATACTCTTTAATTAAACATTTAATTAACTATTAATAAACTCCATAAGAAATAATTGAAGTATTCAAAACACATCAAGATGCTAAATCAAATTAAAACTATTTAATTAATTTTAAGTTATGAACCCATGAGTTACATTTTTGAAAACTTTTCAAGTTACTAGGGTTTCTATGAATTCAATGTTTCTTAATTGAGACTTTTCAACTTTTAAAACTTGAGGGCAAGTTTTGTAATTATTGAAAATTTTTGAACTCCATAACTTAAGGAGTTAATTTGTTTTTATGAAGATGAGACTTTTCAAGTTCAATAACTTATGGAACTCTTCAAAACATTAAGATCAATTTATTTGTAACTCCAAAAAACATGTAGATCAAATTATAAACTTATAAAATAACCATTTTCATCTTTTACCAATTTGATCATAATACAATTCTTATACTAAGATAGTTTCAAATCAAAAATTACAAATAATTAGCTTTATCATATAAAGTAGAAATTATCTTAAAATTTGACAATTTATCTTTTAATTGGATGAGGATGATCATTACCATATTAAAAAAACAGATTTTATGATACAAAACAGTTTAAGGTAATGATCCAAATCCATATGTTCTATAATCATTAGTAAAAGTCACATAGAAACGATTTGCATCCCTTGTGGTGGATCTAAAGGGCCCACACACATCTGTGTGTATGAGATCCAACAATCCCTCACCTCTTTCACAAGTACAAGTGAAAGGTGATTTAGTCATCTTTTCAAGCAAACAAGACTTGTATGTATCATCTGACCTTAGATCAAATGACTCTAACACTCCATCCTTTTGGAGTTGGGCAATGCACTTCTTGTTGACATGTCCAAGACGACAATGCCACAAGCATGCCTTGTCTAAATCATTAGGAGAATAAATATGTAATATATTATTTCCTAAGTTGTCTATAACCATCATAGTTGTTGGATTAGTGTCTAAGCCCGTAACCATATTTGGTAAGTACTTGACCCGGTTGTGCATGGTCCTTTTGGGTTGCCTTCACCAAAGCAACTTGACTGGAGAAATAAATAGAGAGAGAGGTTATTATGATTTATTAATATAATATAAGAATAATATATTAAAGGAGAAATCATATTTGTTTAATTAATATTTGTCAATAATTAATTAGGAATTAATTTTGTGATCAAGTGTAATTAATTAAACTAGAGGGACTGAATTGTAATTATGTGATAAGTTGCAAATTAGGGCAATGGTCATCCTAGTTGTAGGATGGACGAATTCAATGGATAAGATATCCTTGAAATCATCCAAAGGTCCAAAGGGATAAGGGTTATCAAGGCTTATCTTTTGATTGCTTGGTGGGCAAGTAACTAGATAAGGATAAGGACTGAAACCCTAATCTCTACCTTATATAAAGACCCCTAAGGCCTTAAGAATTCGTTGAATTGCTTCTAAGAGATCCCAAGGCCGATTTCTACCTCTCCCCTTCACTCTCTATATAGCCTCTCCAATTGCTTGTGGTGTTTGTGAGCCATTAGAGGTACTACACTTGTGGTACTTGCTTTCAAGACTTAGGGTTTGAAGATTTAAGTTGTTATTGCAATATAACAACAAGAGGTATGTGATCTAACCTTCTATGTGAATTTCGAAAATAGTAGGCCACATTAGGGTTTTATTCATGTGTTCATAATGTTGTGTATCTAATAGTGAAAACATAGATCCAAATCTAGCGTTGTTGCACACATAGGATTGTATTTCCAAACCCTCAGTGGTATCAGAACCTTTGGTTAACTTGTTTTCAATTAGTATTATACAATTGTATGAACTTTACAATTAGGGTTTATAGTCAATAAACCCTAGGAGGCCAGAAATTTAAAGATTAGGGTTTCCTAACCTTAATTTCCGAAATTTATGAAAGGGTTTTTAAATCCTTTCCTTTAGTGCAAGATTCTGAAATCTAGGGTTTGCAATCCCTAGGATTTTCGAATTAGCCTCCTTCCCCAAGATAAGATCCTAAATTTTAGGGATTTGGATAATCTCATATCTTGTAATCATCTTTTAATGGTTAAATATGGTAATTAAAGATTTTGAATTATCCCTCCCTTTATTTTCGAAATTTAGAGGGATAAAAGGGATTAGGATAAGTTAATTGTTTAAATGATAATTATCCTTTAAGATTTAATAATACCTTATGATTTAATAATTTAAATTAATAGTTTAATTTGAGAAAATTATTAAATCAAGAGTTTTAATATTTAAAATTTTAATTTAAATGGTATTAAATTTCGAAAATTTTAAATTGAAAATTAAAACCCTAGTATTTTGAAATGTTTAAAATACACCCTATACTATATTATTACAAGCTTAATGAATATATATGTATAATTAAAATGCTAGTCTTACTGTTAGTAGGCCTCATTCACGAAGCCGGTCTATAAGGTGGGTACAAGGTTGCTGCCTATAAAATGGCACTTAATGGGTGTACACTCACACCCACCGCTTGCTTGACTGGTGGAGGGTCGTTAGCCGAACGGGTAGGATAGGGCAATCCTTTCTTCATTAATAAGTATAACGATCTATATAAAGTAACTAAACGTTTTTTACAAATTCCCAATCCTAGTTACTTTAGGCAAAAGTGAAATTGATGCAATCCCATGAAATTAAACTTTGCACCCTTGCTAAGAAGTTAGTGGAGCGTGTGTGGTTTACCGGCACACTAATTGGTTCTAAGAAAAGGTGGCAAAGGGTGATTCATTGTTTGTCATAGTTCGATGGAGTGTGTGTGGTTTACCGGCACATCGAATAGGTGATTGTAACAATGAATGCACCATGTAGATTTGCATGGTTATTCACACCCACTTTGTGATCCTGGGCATCCCAGTCACAAACGAGAGGGGCATATCGAGATTTAAACATGTCATTGAAAAGTTCAATGAATCTCCATGAAAATCTAGGAATTCTCAAAAACATTTAAAACTTAAGCTTATGTTTTTCATGGTGAAGAATTAGTGAATCGTCATTCACTTACCTCCAAATTATTTGTGTGTTAGATTACAGCATCCCTTTTCTAATATGTAAATAATGTTGTTGGGTCCTAGCCCTAATTTTCCATTTTGGGTGTTTAATTAGGGATTCAATTCTAATCAAACTTTGTCATTTCTATTTGTAGATGGCTAACGCGAACAACGTTGCTTCTAACTCATTCACGCTAATGAGTCTTTGTCAAAAAGTGACTTTTGATGGATCGAACTTTAGCGAATGGATAAGATACATTCTCACGATTGCGCGCTACGAGGAAAAAGAGTATGTCCTCGACGAGAAGCTCGAGAAGATCAATCCAGAAATCGCTACTCCCGAGGAAATGGATGTCTTTGAGACCCACGTACGTGATGCAACGAAAGTCCATTGCATCATGATAGCCATAATGAACCAAGAATTCCAAAAGTCCTATGAGGACATGTATCCGTATGAAATGCATCAAGACTTAATGGAGAGGTACCACCAAAGCGCGAGGCAAGAGCGCTATGAGATCATCACAAATATGATCACCGCTAAGATGGGAAGTGGAGAATCTCTTACCGTGCATGTGCAAAAGATGCAAAGATATGTTGATCGTCTTTGCAAGTTAAATGTTAACTTTGGGGAGGATTTGGCCATCGACATTGTTCTTCACTCCTTTCCCTCATGCTACAACCAATTTAGGATGACCTACCACATGAACAAGGAAGAGGTCACCTTAAGCAAACTCCAAGGGCTCCTAAGGACTGCTGAGAGCAACCTCAAGGAAAAGTCTGTTGCACCAACTCCCGCTCCACCCGCTGCTACTGTTTTGGCAATTGGGCAAAGAAGGGGCAAGAAGAGGAAGGCTCCGTCAAAGAGCCACCACAAGGGAAAGTCCCAAGATGGTTCCTCTTCTAGTGGGATGAAGGATGGCCTTGTTAAGCCTAACTCTAACCCAAAGGAGGCAGAGTGCCACAATTGCCACAAAATAGGGCATTGGAAGAGAAGCTGCCCGGAATATCTGCAAGCCATCAAGGATGGGAAGATCAAGCCGTCTTTCGCAGGTATTTACACAATTAAATCTAATGATTCATATCATGCTATTTCTTGGGTTCTCAATACAGGATGTGGTTACCACATTTGTTCTGATTTGCAGGGACTAAGAAGAAATAGGGTTGTGGAGCATGGAAGAATAAATTTAATCATGGCAAACAGAAGATCGTCGCCTGTCACCAAGATTGGAGTGTATTCTTTAGTTCTTAGTAATGGATTAGGTTTAGATTTAAATAATTGTTGCTACTCGCCAGATATGGCAAGAAACATCATTTCATTTCATGGTTTGTTTAAACAAGGATATAGATATTCGTTTAATAATGAGAATGGTTCTATTTATGCCTATCTAAATGGTGTTTTATACTTTGAAGCAATGCCTTGTAAAGGAATTTATGAAACTGTTATGGTTGTAGATAACCTAGGAAATGATGTGTTGTGTATGGATTTTTCCAATAGTATGGATAAAGCATGTTTGTGGCATTGTCGTCTTGGACATGTCAACAAGAAGCGCATAGCCCAACTCCAAAAGGATGGAGTGTTGGAGTCATTCGACCTTAGGGAAGATGACACGTGCGAATCTTGTTTACTTGGAAAGATGACCAAGTCACCCTTCACTGACACTTGTGAGAGGGGTGAGGGTTTATTGGATCTCATACATATCGATGTATGTGGGCCTTTTAGATCCACCACAAAGGATGTGAACCGCTTCTATGTGACTTTCACCGATGATTATAATAGATATGGGTAGATTTACTTAATCAAGCACAAGTCAGAAACGTTTGAAAAGTTCAAAGAGTTCAAACATGAAGTGGAGAATCAATTGGGCAGGAAAATCAAGATACTTCGATCTGATCGAGGAGGATGAATTCCACGACTATCTCAAGGAATGCATAATAGTTTCGCAATTGACGCCACCTAGGACACCGCGGTTGAATGGTGTGGCAGAAAGGCGTAATCGAACCTTGTTAGACATGGTCCGTTCTATGATGATTCGTGCTTCACTACCTATCTCATTCTGGGGGTATGCCTTAGAGACTGCTGCACATATCCTTAACCGAGTCCTTACAAAGAAGGTTGCCAAAACACCTCACGAGATGTGGACAGGGAAAGCTCCCTCGTTGGCACATATCAAGGTTTGGGGCTGTGAGGTTTTCGTAAGACGAGAGACTCACGACAAGCTCGAACCTCGTAGTGAGCAATGTATTTTCATCGGCTACCCGCAGAGATCCTTTGGATATCTCTTCTATAGACCGAGTAACAATGTTGTCTTCATTGCGAGCAGAGGGGTTTTCCGAGAGAGAGAACTCATAAACCAAGGAGACAGTAGGAGGCAGATCGATCTTGAAGATATTCAAGAGTCGAGTGATGAAGGGACCTCTACCGCTGGCGCTTAACCCGAGGAGGAAACTCCGGTTGAACTAATTGACGAGTCCTTACCTCTTAGACGTTCTGAAAGAGTTAGAGTTCAACCCCAGTTTTATGGTTTTCATATTACTACCGAAGGGGACAAATCTATTAATGATGGTACACTAATAAATCTAGATGAACCTAATAGCTATAAGGAAGCTATGGCAAGCCCAGAGTCTGCAAAATGGAAAGAGGCGATGGACAGCGAGATTTAGTCCATGTATGACAACCAAGTTTGGAATTTGGTTGACAATGTGCCCGGACGTAAGACGGTTGGGTACAAATGGATCTTCAAGAAGAAGAACAACGTAGATGGGAATGTACACACGTATAAGGCGCGACTGGTGGCGAAGGGCTTTACTCAAACTCCTGGAGTTGACTATGATGAGACCTTCTCACAAGTTGCGAAAATAAAGTCTATTAGGGTGATGCTAGCCATTGATGCATTTCATGATTATGAGATATGGCAGATGGATGTCAAGACCGCTTTCCTTAATGGGAAGTTGGCTGAGGATGTTTACATGGCTCAGCCAGAGGTTTTTGTCAATGCCAGGCATCCCAATATAGTGTGTAAGCTTGAGAAGTCCATTTATGGACTTAAGCAAGCATCTTGCAGATGGAATCTTTGTTTTGATGAGAAAGTCAAAGAGTTTGGATTTGTACGAAGCGAAGATGAATCATGTGTATATGTCAAAGTCAGTGGGAGTATAGTTAGCTTCCTCGTTTTGTATGTCGATGACATACTACTCATAGGAAACGACATCCCGACTCTGCAGGAGGTTAAGTCTTGGCTCGGGAAGTGCTTCGCTATGAAGGACCTCGGAGAGGCTTCCTATATTTTGGGAATAAGGATAGTGAGAGAACGAAGTAAGAGACTAATAGGACTTAGTCAAAGTACTTACTTGGATAAGGTACTAAAACGTTTTAGTATGGAACACTAGAAGAAGGGAGAACTACCGATACAAAGTAATGCTAAGTTGAGTAAGACTCAAAGTCCGAGTGCCGAAGCCGAGATAGCAGAGATGAGTCGAGTACCTTACGCTTCCGCAGTTGGCTCGATCATGTATGCTATGACTTGTACTCGCCCTGATGTGGCCTTTGCTTTGAGCATGGTCAGTAGATATCAAGGGAAACCTGACAGAGCTCATTGGATTGCAATCAAGAATATCCTTAAGTACCTTCGGAGGACCAAGGAATGGTTGTTATTCCTTGGAGGGAGTGATGACTTAAAGGTGTGAGGGTATAGCGACGCCAGCTTCCAGACCGACAGGGACAACTACCGTTCGCAGTCAGGCTAGGTCTTTACCCTAAATGGAGGAGCAGTGACTTGGAAAAGTTCCAAACAGGAAACTGTAGCTGATTCAACATGTGAATCAGAGTACATTACAGCGAGAGAAGCGTCAAAGGAGGCGATATGGTTGAAGAACTTCATTGGTGACCTTGGAGTTGTGCCTGCAATGAAGGAGCCTATGGAAATTTTCTGTGATAATGAAGGAATGGTAGCCTTGACCAAGGAACCGAGGGATCATGGTAGATCTCGCCATATCGACAGAAAGTATCATTTTATTAGACATTGAGGAGAAGAAGAACACATCGTAGTAAAGAGGATATCATCAGAAGATAACCCAACAAATCCGCTTACGAAGGGACTGAGTAGGGTTAAACACTTGCAGCACGCTAGGAGCATTGGGCTGAAGGATGTTATTAGTTTGGATTAGATAGTTTAGAAACATGTAATAGATAAATGTAATTGACATTTGATGATTAAATAAAGGAGTATTATTTAAGGGTTTTGTCTTACTATTGTTTCACTTTGCATGTTTTGACTTCCAGAATAATTGAGTTTATTAATAATAATCGAATTATTCAAATAGTCCACAATCGTTCATATGTTGGAAGTAGGTATGAATGAAGATTGTCATGAATTGGTGTGTAGATTGTCTAAATGGTCTTAGACATAACAAAGGTTTGCTACAACGTTCATGAGTGCTTATGAACAAGTTTTAAGCATTGGAATAAACCCACGCTTGCTGGAATCACTTTATGGAATGTATCGCAAGTGATCGCAAGACGATAATATCATATGCTCTTAAAACCAAGATATATGGTTTATTGTTTACTAATTGGTTGTGCATTGATAATGCAAAACCGCATCAGTAAATTGATGTCATAAAACGCATTGTTGTGTATGATTGATTAGTAAATAATAAATGCATATAAGTCGAAGTTTATCTGTTACTTCTATCCTAAGAGGGTAAAAGCGATATCACGGCCGCTCGATGATTTGATTTGACTTATGTGTCGGGCCCGGTTAGGACTGAGTTGATGTGTTTAATAAAGTTCTATGTCAAATAAATCTGAGATCGAGAAACTAATTGCTAGACAATAAGTATGACAATGCTTCATGAGATTGTCTACACGGTATCAAAACAGAGGACTGTACGATCCCTTATCTAAAGGACATGTTACTGATAAGATCAAGGTTCGACAACGTCTTTGAGAGCTACGATTGCTAATCGAGTTGTAAGTTGCATTTGTGGTTACTAGACTTATCCAAGTGGGAGACTGTTGGATTAGTGTCTAAGCCCGTAACCATATTTGGTAAGTACTTGACCCGGTTAGCATGGTCCTTTTGGGTTGCCTTCACCAAAGCAACTTGACTGGAGAAATAAATAGAGAGATAGGTTCTTATGATTTATTAATATATTATAAGAATAGTATATTAAAGGAGAAATCATATTTGTTTAATTAATATTGGTCAATAATTAATTAGGAATTAATTTTGTGATCAATTGTAATTAATTAAACTAGAGGGATTGAATTGTAATTATGTGATAGTTGCAAAATAGGGCAATGGCAATCCTAGTTCTACGATGGACGAATTCAAGGGATAAGATATCCTTGAAATCGTCCAAAGGTCCAAAGGGATAAGGGTTATCAAGGCTTATCTTTTGATTGCTTGGTGGGCAAGTAACTAGATAAGGATAAGGACTGAAACCCTAATCTCTACCTTATATAAAGACCCCTAAGGCCTTAAGAATTCGTTGAATTGCTTCTAAGAGATCCCCAAGGCTGATTTCTACCTCTCCCCTTCTCTCTCTATATAGCCTCTCCAATTGCTTGTGGTGTTTGTGAGCCATTAGAGGTACTACACTTGTGGTACTTGCTTTCAAGACTTAGGGTTTGAAGATTTAAGTTGTTATTGCAATATAACAACAAGATGTATGTGATCTAACCTTCTATGTGAATTTCGAAAATAGTAGGCCACATTAGGGTTTTATTCATGTGTTCATAATGTTGTGTATCTAATAGTGAAAACATAGATCCAAATCTAGGATTGCATGCACACATAGGATTGTATGTTCCAAACCCATCAATAGTTTCATATACACTATCAAAAGGCAATTGCTGAGGTAGGCTTAATCTTGCCATCCTTTATGTCCTGCATGTAATTGGGGCAGCTTCGTTTCCAATGCCCCTTTTCATGGCAGTACAAGCACGTTGCTTCTTTTGGATCAAAGGTAGGAGGGCAGAACTGGATTTTCCTTTGGATCCAGTTGAAGAAGATCCATCATGAGACTTTCCCTTCCAGTTCTTTGAGGGAACTTTCCTCTTTTTCTCCTTTCCTTGTCCAATAGCCAGGACTGGGGCAGCAGCAGAAGTGGATTCAACACTTTTTCCTTTCAATCTACTTTCAGCAGTTCTTAACAAATCTTGAAGTTCTCTCAAGGTGACTTCCTCCTTGATTAGATGATAAGTCATTTTAAACTGATCATAGCAGGGAGGCAAAGAGTGCAAGACTATGTCTATAGCCATCTCTTCATCAAAGTTGACATTCAACTTTAGCAAACGATCCATATACCTCTGCATCCTTTACAGGTGGGTCGTGATGGACTCTTTATCCTTCATCTTGTTTGTTATGAATGTGGTGACTATCTCATACCTCTCTTGACGTGCTCTTTGATGGTACTTCTCCATCAATTCCTGGCACATCTCATAAGGCCAAAAGTCCACGTAGAACCACTGCAGCTCAGGATTCATAATGGCCACCATAATGTTGAGTTTTATTTACTATAACACTCCTATGGTTCATATACAACCCTAATGATTTGGATCTAACTTTTATCTAGTTATACATTCAATAAAATTTCCAAAGCATAAAGCCTACAACTAGCATACAATTTTGACATATAAATCATAAAAGTAAGTTAGAAAATTACCTCTTGTTGTAGCTTGTTGAATTTGGCCTTTCAGGAGCTTAGCACCCCAAGTGTTGTGCCTCAAACAAGTCACAAACATCATGAACAATTGGAAGACAAATGAGAGAGAGGTTAGGCACCAAAAATCGACCATACTCTTGCAATGTCACTCTTAGGTCCGATTTTGGCTAAAGGGGTTACACATATATAGTTTGGAATTCCTAAGGTTTAACTTGTAAACCCTAGTCCATTTATTTAAGCCTTTAAGCAATCCAATATTCCATATGATGGGCCTTATGGACTAACTCTTCATGGCCTCCCACATAGAATTATTCCATCCTAATCAATATGGATCATTGGTCCAAACCCTAAATATTACTGATTGACTTAACCAGTCCCTGTGAATTTAATTAATCTCTTTTGATCACTAAATTAATTCCAAATCAATTTTTGATCAATACTAATTAAATAATATGATTTCTCAATTAATATATTATACTTATAATATATTAATAAATCACAAATAACCTCTTACTCAAATATCCATCCTATCAAATTGTCCTGACGAAGGAAACCCGAAATGCACCATGCTACTCCCGGGTCAAGTACATACCAATTATAGTTATGGGCTTAAACACCTAATCGAACTCATAATGCATGACACTTTGGTCTCTTCCCTGCATTTGGCCCTATACTCAGCCATTTCTTCGGGAGTAGCAGTAGCTTCATCTATTTCGACCAGTTCCTTGTCAAGAATAAGTTACTTATCGTCATAACGTATGGTAATTCTGATGTTTCTGATCCAATCATTGAAATGGGATCCATCAAATGTGACCCTCCCATAAATGTTCAAGAGCGAGAGTGGGTTCGAGGAGTTGTTGTTGTTGGAGCTTGAGCCATAAGGGTTGTTTGGGCCAGACATTTGAAAAAGAAGAAAGACAAGTTTTTAATTAGATAGGAAATCCTTAATATAACACCCAAAATGAAATATTAAGGTTAGGACCCAAGACAATAATTAATTAAAAAAAAGGGATGCCTTAATCCAATTGTAAATTATTTGAAGGTAGGTAAATGACGATTTACCAATTTCAACATGAAAAACAAAATTAAAATAAATTAGGTTTTAGTAAATGAAATTCCTATATCTTTTGAGATTCATTGAACTATTCAATGACATGTTTAATCTCGATTATGCCCTTTAAATTTGTGACTGAGATACTGATGATCACAAATAAGGTGTGAATAACCATGAAAATTAGCTTGGTACTCTCGATGTCATTTACCACCTAATCAATGTGTGGGTTAACCACACATGCTCCATTGATATATGATAATTTACGAGTTACCCATTGCCACCCTTGTTAGTCTAAGTTAGTGTGCCAGTTAACCACACACACTCCACTAACGACTTGACAAGGTGCATTGTGCAATTTCATGGATTAGCATCAAATTCACATTTTCCTAAAGTAACTAAGATTGGAAATTTAAAAAATATTTAGTTACTTTAAATTTTGCAGACTACTTACTAATGAGGATTTAATGTCCTATTATATCCGTTCGGCTAACGACCCTCCACTAGTCAAGAGTTCGGTGGGTAAGAATGGATACCCAATGGCGGTTATTTTATAGGCTGCTTCCTTAAACACCCCTTATAGACTAGCTTCGTAAAAGAGGCCTACTAACGGTAAGACTCACTTTTCTTATACATATATAATATTATACTTTTAATTTTATATAGTATAAAGGTGTATTTTAAACATTTAAAATACTAGAATTTTTAATCTTATTTAAAATTTTCGAAACTAATACTTTTTAATTTAAAACTTTAAATATTAAAAACCTTGATTTAGTAATTATCCAAAATTAAACAATTAATTTAAATTATTAAATCTCATAAGGATTATCCATTAAATTAAATAAATAATTTAACCTAATCCCTTCATCCCCTATATTTTTGAAATATAATCTTGGGGAAGGAATTTTCGAAAATTCTAGGGTTAGCAAACCCTAAAAGTCAAAATCATGAGGGTCAAAGGAAAGGGTTCAAAAAACCCTAACCAAGTTTCGAAACTAGGTTTTAGAAACCCTAAGTTCGAAAAATCCAAGCCCTAGGATTTAAATGCCACAAACCCTAATTTTGTCAAGTTCAATCTATTGTATCAAATCTAATTGAAAACAAACCCAAATGCTTTGATACCACTGTTGGGTTTTATACAAACAATCTTATGTGTGCATGCAATCCTAGATTGGATCTATGTTTTCACTATTAGACATACAAGCATTGAACACAAAATAGAAAACCCTTATATGCATCTAATATTTCGAAATCTACATAATAAATATTAGAATACATACCTTTGTTTCTATATAGTAATAACAACTAATTCTTGAAGATCCTTGCTTTTGAGAACAAGTACCAGAAGCATAGTACCTCAAATGGCTCACAAACATACTAGGCCAAGAGGATGAATATGAGAGAGAGGAGAGAGGAGTCACTTGATCAGAAATTTAATCCTCTAGGGTATTAATGAGGTGCACGAATTCAAGAGGCAAAGGGATGTATTTATAGTTGAGGCTAGCTAGGGTTTTAAGGTGGAAGCCCTAATTCCTTAGCTTAAAGTCTAAGCAAGTCCATGGACCCCTTCCGTAGGGCTTGGACAAAAATCTCTAGAACCTTATAGGGATTTTTCGCCCTCCCTAATAAGGGTGATCCAATCTCCCAAAACCACAACTATCAAATAATTAAAAAACAGCCCCTATACTTTTAATCAGGTCCTTTAATCTCAAAATTAATTCCAACTTAATTTCTGATTAAATAATAATTAATAATATGATTTCTAATTAATATATTATTCTTATAATATATTAATAAATCATTTTATGCACCAATTTATTATTTTAAATAATAAAATCAGTCTCTCTCTCCAATAGTCATCATGTCTAGTTGCCAATGTGAAGGTAACCTAGAAGGACCATGGTACTATCAAATCAAGTACATACCAATTATAGTTATGGGCTTAGACACCTAATCCAACATTACCATGGTATTCCAACTATTGTACCATTACCATACAAAGATTGCTCAATTGGTACGATACGACCAACCAAACATGTTGGATACCAAATATATTGGCTACCAGTTTTCTTGGTTCGGTTGGAAACATGTTGGTTGGTTTTCCATGGTATAATTTTACCAACCCTAGTCATTCTATGATCCAAATGGATAATGAACTTTATCCATTAAGACACCCAAAGAGATCAAGATCTCAATCCCTACGTCCAAATAAAGCCAAAATCCATAATGTCTTAACCATTAAGCCCTTAATCTGAAAAAGTCCTTAACCCAACCACTCCATAAGGTTTTATAATACCAGATCTACCATAACGGTAGAAGCTTTATAAACATGTATGTCCATTACATGTATAGAATCCATTTTAGGTCAAAATGAGCTCTAAAGACGAAAACTCTAGCAAATGATAATAACTTCTACCAAATACTAGATCTACAACATATGATGCTCTTGGGACTTAGGAAAGTCATAAAGTTGCCAACTTTATGAGTCCTTTCCTTCCAAACTTGCTCAAACATGAAGAACATGGGATAATATTCAAGATCTAACCACTTTAAGCCATAAAGCAAGGAACTTGGACACTTACAAAGGTCCAAAGATGCCCAAAAGAGATCTTCACTTCAGCCAAGAAACACCACAATCATTTCCAATCTGGAACACGAGTGTTACAATTTGGCAGCGCTTCGCTTCGTTCTTTGAAAAGACCTAGACACATAAAGTACTAACCTTAGTCAAATTTCATAACCCCGATGACTATAATAATTGTAGTCTAGATTTCTCACTAATCCCAATTTCCACATCAATATCTATCAAGTGAGGATCAGCCAAGCAGGACAGTTGGTAAGCAAGATGATTTCGGTATAATAACTTTTTTGAAATCCAACGACCAAGCCAACATGACCATTCTAGACACCTCTCCCATAAGTAGATCAATCAGTATAATAACATGTAATTACTGATAAATCTGATTTATAGGTCCATAATAACGAATTATGACTATAAATATAAGTTACACTAAAAGAGATAGAGTGTAGCTTAACTTTCAAAGATTTTTGTGAAAAAAGTACGGAGATCACACTGGCAGAACTCTAGCCTGCTAGATACTAGATGTCGGGCTCTCAAGAGTTACAGTGCTACTCTAGAATGCCAAAAACTAGGAAAAATGGGGCTACAACAGAGAGAAACTTTAAAGGATGAGGGAAAGGGGCTACATATTGAATACTATTTATAGGAGCGAATTTACACATGCACGCCACACACAAGGTTTGCGCGTCGTGTACTATGATGACGTCAGTCCACTAGTTGGTTGAAATGTGTCTTATTCTAGGTGGAGCTGCATGGTTGACTTCGGGTGCAAGCTATACTCGACGTGCGCACGCGTGTCGGTTTTTAGATTTCCAAAATTTCGTATCTTTTTCAAACGAGCTTCATTTTCGACGTTCTTTATATCCATGGAAAGACATTGGTGAGATCTGAAACTTTCACTAGACCCCATCAACTAATTTTGACTTTATTTTAAAAGTAATATTTTTAATAGACTTAGGTTGTTGAAGTTCGTTAAAAATTCATAACTCTCTCATATGATATATGTTCTCGACTCTCTTTATATCTACAAAATCATATGGAATAGGTCCTCAAATCACATTTAGATTGTTTTTCTAACAATCAGTCGATCTCTACTTTGGTTTCTGAGTTGTACACTACTGCGTTGAAACTTCGAAAAATCATAACTTCCCCTTACGAAGTCAGATTTGGACACTCTCTAAATGCACGCTCTTGGTTTAACGACTACTAAGAATTTTGTTTAGATCCTTTAGACTAAAAATTTATTTATCAAAAATCCATTTTTTATGATACGCAGAGTCGTGCTGGTTTAATCGCGAAAATTCGAAGAAGCATAACTTCTTCATACGAAGTCGGATTTCAACGTTCTTTATATGTATGAAATCCTTGTCACATATACTTTTACTTAACTAAGATTATTTATCCTAAATAATCTTATATGAAAATGTGATTTTTATAGCTTATTCTATTTAATTGACTAGCCCGAATATACAGGTGTTACATCTTATTTCCTCTAGCCTGTTAAAGTCCAACCTCTTTATTAATGGATCATTAATATATTGGAAATGATGATGACCAAGATATATGAACTTATTTGTTAAATAGTATGAACCAGTGTCTTCATTGTAAGTATGACATGCTTTTTACACAACAACATAACTCTCATTGTGATTAAGGTGTTTGTCGCCAAATCTTCAGTAGGTACGCCTGAGTTCAAAAAACATTTAAGATATTCCATAAACAGCCTAAGGAAAACATCCATATCCTTACCAGGTGCGTTAGGGCTAGGAATCAACAAATTCAACATGAATGATAACTCTTTCATACAAATCCAAGGTGGCAAATTGTATGTGGTGAATGTGACTGACCACGTGCAATGTGCATTGCATATGTTACCAAATTGATTAAAACCATCAGCTGCAAGACCTAGGCATAAGTTATAGGGTTCACTTGAGAAGTCGCGGTATTTTATATCAAAATACTACAATGTTCACCATGAACGATATGATGCATCGCACCCTGTTCTGATCGTGCGATACTATGCCAAATCGTATTTAACAGTAGGTCTCGAACAATATAAACATCATAGTCTAGGTGTCAAAGTAAAGTACTGTAACACCTTATGCGTTACTTTCCAACCATTGGTGTATTTATCGATCCATCGACTCTCTTTACAAACATGACAAATCTGCAACGAATCATGTTCATTCCAAAAGATAAAACAATCATTTTTGTACACATGTTTTGACTCGTACTCCATACCAATATTCTTTAGTTTTTATTTTTGGCTAGATAATGTGAAAGGGGAACCTTTTGTGTTTAGGAAATGTTGATTGCAACAACTCAAGGGGTTGATCGAATGAACTATGAGTCCATTTGTTGTTCACCTTGATTTGCATTAACTTTGCTAAAAATCAAGGAAAGAAAAAGTGCAACCATGATACAATTTTAATTTTAACTTCTTCTAACAATTGTATAAAATCATCATCCACACTGCTACCCCTTGTATTCCAGGTTCCTTCATCGAGGCTGATATCATTTTCTCTTGAATCCCACATCGCATCATCGATAACATCATCTATTTTTTACTTGGCGCTACGACATCTACAACTGGAGGAATTAAATGTTACCCATGACAGATCCACGTTTTGTACAACTTACTGAAACCATTTATAAATATATGACATTTTACTATTGTCGGTACGTTGAAGTAATAGTTATCATGTTGTTGACACACACACACACACACACACACACACACACACACACACATATATATATATATATATATATATATATATATATATATATATATATATATATATATATATATATATATATATATATATATCTGGTTTTACCATTACTATCAACTTGTGACTTGGACATCTTGATAAAAGAGTTGAGTCCTCGTTGGAACTCAAAATAGTTATGGTATGCATTAACAGTGCAACTTCAATCAATAGACATGATCTTACTGAAACATAAATTCGGGTTTAGAGTTTACTCAACAAAAAAAATTAGATAGAGTATTCACAAGGGTAGGCTTCTCTTAAACCCACTTTTTTAATACCTTATCTCATATGTGAATGTGCATCACACGATTGTATGTTTAATAAATATTTGACAACATTTCCCCTTAGCTCCCAAGTATATATATATATATATATATATATATATATATATATATATATATATATGTATATATATATATATATATATATATATATATATATATATATATATATATATATATATATATACCCGGAGAGCAAAGAGATAACGACAACTGAATATGTCTTAAACAAACAATCATGTAATACATATTCACATTTAGACGAGATAAAATACTCAAAAAATAGTCCCAAAAAGGGGAAAACCTGAAATTAATTTCTAAACCAGTTTCAGATGGGTATTTCTAAGCTCATGATGAACAAATATAATTTAGAAGATTTTTTTTGTTATTTATAACATCATACTTTTGTATATTTTTATTGTTTATGGTATTTGATTTTGTTTTAAGTTTTCTATAATAATATTGTACTTCAAATATTACATTTTTTTCTATTTGAGCATAGTACTTTTTCATATTTTCGTTATTTATAACATTTTTTTTTCAATTATAACATTATATTTTAAACAATTATATTATGTTGTTTTGTATTGTAGTGGTTTATTTTTAATAGCATTTTTAATAATAGCATCCTACTTTTTTGTTTCTTTTTTTAATTATAGTTGTTTACTTTAAATCTCATTATCATTAATAACATCCTACTTTGTTTATTTATTTATTTCCTATTATCGTAGTTTACTTTAAATAGAATTGCAATAATATCATCCTACTTTATTTGTTTTTCCCATTATAGTTTACTTTAAATAACATTGTCAAACGATAGCATCATACTTATACAAAATACACATATACCACATTGCGTACAAATTCAAATTATACATACATACAAATACATATTATACACACATATACATACAAATACATATATACATACATATAAATACATTATAAACACATAGAATTCACACTTATGTTTTCATACATACAAATACACATTATACATACACTCACATACATATACCAAATACACATAGATATATAACAAATATACACATATATGCCAAATTTCACACAATAGACACAAATACACATATTTTGCAAATAAACTCAAAATTAACAGTAAATGGACCTGTGGTGGTCAAAAATCAAAAAGGTGGTGCAGTGATGGTGGTAGTCGTCGTCGGTGACAACAACAATTGAAGAAAACTGAAATTAAGGATTTTTTTTTTTAAGTTAACTTGACTATAAACTGGAAATCGACGTTACAAGAGCAAGACAATGAGAAATGAGGAAGAAATTGCACCTTAGTTGTCGAAGAAGAAAAATAGTCATCAGTATCTTTCTTTGCCTTCGTCAGTAATGTCACAGTAGGGTAGCTTCACTGTTGCGTGGTGGTGGTATTTGGGCCTGAATTGATCATAGGTTTGAGAATCACTCGACAAATGGGAGGAAAAAATGAGAGGCACAAATGAAAACAGATTGCAAAAAAAAGCAGTCGATGTATGGTCTATCTTCGACAAGCAATACCAACAACACTTAATAGCGGCGACGAAAGAGTAATAGTGGTGACAATTGGGAAATAGCGGCAACAGGTAAAAAGGGAAAATGTTGCAGGTTTTTTTTGACTATTAGCGGCGACACCTAGCGCCGGCGTCACCGCTATTGATTTAGACGAAACGGATGACACCAACCCTTGGATTGTAGACAGATTGGACGAACAGGATTTCACAAAATGGTTCAACGCGGATCATGGTTTACACATGTTAGCGACGACGCCGATAGCAATGACAACAATGAGTATCGCCGCTATTGCGTCGCCACTAGTAAACGTATTTATTGTAATGAAAACTAAAGTACCAGCATGTCAAATGACAAAACATAGAAGGGTATTGGTCACTCAATAAGTCATTATATATTGGGTGGTCAATAAAAAACATAATAAGTTTTATGCTCCAATGATAATAAGTGGTTAACAAAAAAAAATCAATAGTAATAAGCTTTAGAAAAAAGCCTCGCTGAAATGCTCTAAGTGAGAGGAGATATCCCAAGAGTAATTAAGAATCCCATGATTGTATATATATATAGCGATCTCCGGAGATCCCACCATCAATGATTGATATGGTTGGATAGAATTATAATATCATAAGTTGCTAGCATCATAACAAAGAACAAGTGCCTTTTAACAAATCCATTCGTGCAGTGGCTATATTGTTAGTTATTGTTTATATTATAAATATTTGGTCTGCATGCATCCGTCCATGTTATATATCTATAGCGATGGACCACCACCAAAAGAAAGAAGAGATGCTAAAGTGCAGTTGATAGTTATTGTTTATACTAAAAATATTTGGGCATGCATCATGCAGAAAACGACCCAAAATTTTAATTAGCGAAGCTCTAAAAAGACAAATAAAAGCAAGGAAATTTCTTATAATGCTCAAAATTCAATAAATATACGTTACATCTCAATTGCAGCCAAAATATAAGAAAATATCGAACCCCGACTTGGTCAGTTCGGGCATCGCCCCTTTGTAATCTAATGGTGTTTAGGGTCAGGACCACCAGGACTCCTCCTGTTCACATTATATCGACTGCTGAGTTCTTCCATATTATGTCTTCGAGTACTTACCTCTAGTATTTCTCTTGCTTTCTCAATCAACCTCCCTCCATTTCTCTCCTTTAACAACAAACTACTAACAATAGGTGCTTCTGAGATTGTAAATGAAAGCAGAAAAAGAGAGAGAACAAACCAAAACAAAAACCTAGTTGCACCTGCCATTAATAATATTATCTTTGTCACAAGCTTGGAATACAAGTCCTAATGGTAGAGATGATATATTATGATCTTGTAGTTATACTTATATAGACTTCCATAGCCGTACACTTCTGTTTTTTATTGCAATAGATTCAAAGAAGAGATGCTAATTAAAGTGCAGTTGCTAGTTATTGTTTATACTACTATAAATATTTTGGCATGCCTCATGCTGAATGATCCAAATTTTTAATTAACGAAGCTCTAAAACGACAAATAAAAGCAAGGAAACTTCTTATAATGCTCAAAATTCAATAAATATACGTTACATCTCAATTGCATGCAGCCAAAACATAAGAAAATATCGAACCCTGATTTGGTCAGTTCGGGATTCGCCCCTTTGTAATCTAATGGTGTTTAGGGTCAGGACCACCAGGACTCCTCCTGTTCACATTATATCGACTGCTGAGTTCTTCCATATTATGTCTTCGAGTATTTACCTCTAGTATATCTCTTGCTTTCTCAATCAACCTCCCTCCATTTCTCTCTTTTAACAACAAACTAGTAACAATACGTGCTTCTGAGATTGTAAATGAAAGAAGAAACAGAGAGAGAACAAACCAAAACAAAAACCTAGTTGCACCTGCCATTAATAATATTATAATCTTTGTTAATAGCTTGGAAAATGAGTCCTAATGATAGAGATGATATATTAGGATGCTTGTAGTTATACTTATATAGACATCCATTGCCGCACACTTCTGTTATTTATTTATTTAATTTTTTTTTATTGCAATAGATTCAAAGTGTAGCCACATTGTTGTTACAGTACTATAGCAATTTCTTAGGTAAGTGTTTTCACTATTTCAAGAAACACCTCTTGCATATTACTAATTGACCTTTATAAAGTATGCATATTAAAATGGCCTACATGGATCATTATAAAAAAATCTTCTTTCTCCTAGGTAGAGCTACGTATGATGATTTTTCGCCGCTTTTTTAGGTTTTAATTAGGAATAAAGTTAAAAAATATGCCAACCAATCTGCATCAAGAAATGTGATAATATTAATCACACTGCATATTCTGGGAACGATGGATTCCAATTAAAACCTTATTTGGGTTGGTTTGCTTGTGGAGTTCATAACTTAATATTACAACCGAAGTTGGATCTATGTCACTAAGGTTTAACCTTATGCATCATCAATCATCCAATGAATTATCACAGAAACTAAAACAAAAGGAACACATCGTGAAATTACTGACAACATGAAAGCGTTGACCAGTGAGTGAAATTTAGAGAAAGAGAAAATAAAACACGCAAAAAGACAAAACCATATATATAAAGAAACAAAATACATACACGACAAAAGGTGAGCATTACCCCAATATTATCATGTTGGTGACCAGCTAAGGGACTTAAACGTCTACATTATAGATCCAATAAGAATAAACTAACCCCTAACTGTACATTTTGACTTTGTCCAAGGGGCATTCTTTTCTCCCCATCCCAATATTTATATATTTATCTACTTATATATATATAGATAAAAAGGTAGAAGAAAGACTGGTTGCTTTTAGCGGTGTATTTGTTTAAGGTTTGATACTAGAGATAGTGCTACACTGCTAGATCAGCAATATTGGTTTCTTATAGTCTAAAAGTGCCCGACCAAAGAGATCCACTATGGATCTGAATTGATAATACTCACAATCATGCATATTGAACCTAATAAAAAAAAGCTCAAGTCTGGTCAAAGCTCTTAGATTTTTGGTGAATTAGGATGATAAGAGAATGCCCATTAATTGCTGCTAAGATGATGTTGTATAACTTATAGAAAATTGAAGTTAAAGAAATCGAGTTTGTAATTAAAGATAGAGGAATATCTGAATATATATATATATATATATATATATATATATATATATATATATATATATATATATATATATATATATATATATATATATATATATATATATATATATATATATATATATATATATGCACTTGGATTGAAAGCTTTAAAGATGGTTCTCATGAATAACAGTATCCTGCACTTTGCAAATGGGGCTGACCATTTAGTCTTATGTTTCTTAAACAAAAAATTAAATCAAATAGTAGTTTGACACTAAATAACTTGTTTAAAAGGAGTGCATGCAAATACGATGAAACACTATCATTTTCAATTAAATAAATAAACAAAGTCAAAGCAATGATCTTGGCACTAGCGATGAACAGTAAATGGCTAATCGTGCCACATTTAGCCACACATAAATTAGTAGTCGTCTAACCTATATATTTCAGGGTGGGTATTAAACAAGTATCAGCCTATAAAGAAACCGTCCCTTGAATCTTGATAGATTAATAAGTGCTCACGTCACATAATTTTTAGCTAGTATATATAGTATTTTAATTTGTCTAGACCTCAAAATAATTTGTGGCACTAGTTAATGTTTCACCCACATTTCTTATATCTTCACACAGTAGTACGTTTTAGCGTGTGCACCCTACCACTTCAAAATTTTGTCTTCTTTGCGCATTTGAGTGCAACTAATTCTGCTCATAAACGCATGCAACTACATTCAGCATTATATATATGGTCTTGGTTATCAAAAGGAAGACCAGTCAAGTAGAAAGAAACACGAAGAACAATCAATAATGGGCCAAAGTGAGAAAGCTCCGCATGAACAAGTTTATTAAAAGAGATCGATCACTACAAGGAGTAGTTTGTGGTAAAACAAAAGGATGAATGGAGAATATTCATGGACTAGTTGGGCTAAGTGGTTCATGGCACAAGGATCCAGCCCATTCTCATGTATCCATCAACTATAATTGGCCCAAAGTTTTATGGTTTATAAGAAAGAAATAAAACTCAATCAGTACAAGCCAAACAAACCTATCTTGGACTATTAAATGGACCACAGATGTATATATGAGAAACGTCATGTGAGTAAAGTAGATAGCACACTGGGCAATAGGCAGAGATTTATTTCCTGATACAGCTCGATCAAAATTGAACCCCACAGCTTTTTAATGTCAGCATGGTTGTCAATAGTAAAATCAGGTACCTATCATTTCATTAAAATGGTACTTATATATCGTACCAGCAATAGACACGAATCCACTTTTAAGACAAATTTATATGTAATAAGGATTTGTGGGAAGAAAAATCGAACGTGAAGACTTAGTAATCCAAGGTTCTTTGTAAAATAGCTTACGAAGGATTAAGCCTCAGCCAAATATGCACCCAAACATGTTTTTGTCCATGTTCATTTCCATACTCTCTAATTGATTTTCCATATATAATTCATTTAATCTTTCGGAAATTGATTCTAAATACCTTAAATTATGCATCGTAATGGTCTACCAATTTATAAGTTATTTATGTGATCCTTTCCTTTCCGGATATATTTGAACTTAAATTTAAATTGGATTTATTTCGGTTATGAATATCAAACATTGATGTATTTTATGTTGATTGGTCTGATTATAAGAGATTTTTTATGGAAAGTTGATAGGAGAGTTTATGATTTATTTTTTATTTTAATTGCAAATATAGTTCAATACATATCGATTGAAGGCAAACGGGCAACAAGTTGCGTCGCTAGTCTTTTCTGGATAGCAAAACCAATTCTTTTGAAAACTATATTTGTGGATCTAGGAGATATGACATTAGAATGCATGACCCGTTGGACTCTATTGAGGAGCTTCACCGCCTCTGGTGTGAGAAAACCAAATATATCGAATGCAAAAAGGACAAACACATGTTGATTTGCTATACATGCATTCTCGTGTTTTACCACTTTGCACGCAGCGGCTTTCAATGCGGCATGCAAACCAACGAGAGGAGAGACCCCAGTAAGATCCACGCACGCATGCTTCCCTCCTATCCATCCAAAGACCAAAATGTCAGCCGGTCTAAGTGTGGACAGTCCTTCCATGTTTATGATTTATTTTGAATTTGGAATTTGAATTTGGATTTGTGTTTCATTAATTTGGTTATGATAAACTAAAACCGATTGTTTTTCTATTTATCAAACAATGAATCCGGGTGGTAAATCGGACAGTCCTTCCATGTTTTTATCCAACACGACACTATACGAGTTATTTTTTTCACAACCCGAACACGAAACGACACCAGGTCGTGTTTTTTTTTTTTTTTGTTAATTTGTTAACACAGACACCATCCATTTAAAAAAAACGACAAATATGACAACACAACAAAAATTATATAAAATATCTATTTGTTTATTTAATTCATGCTTAATCATATAAATGTGTCAACCATAAGACTCACTTATAGATAAGTTCAAAAGGCTAAATAAGGATTAAGACATAAAAATGCAACTAAATTTCTTCAAACTAAAGATATAAAAAATCATCAAATCTATGCTTTTATTGTCAAAGTATATTATGACACGCGTTAAACACGAGGAACATAAATTAAATACATACAACATTAATAGGTAACATTGTCTTAAGTGAAATTTTAATAAAAAAATGTTAGTTAGATTTATTTTTAGAGTTTTTGAACCAAATTTATTAAATAAAAATATTTAATATTTATATTAGAGCAATTTGGTTTTTTAATACGATATTTTTTAACATAAATGATCCACGTGATCTTTGTTTTATCACAACATGATGCAACTCTTTGGTTAAAACATGTTGCGTAGTAGCTTTATCAGTTGATTTTTTTCGGTGTACCCACTCTCGTGGAGGCTCATATGGCTTTTCTCATATTGACCATGTAAAACCAAAATCAACAATAAGTTGTTATATGTATCAGCAACGTTAAATTTCACAAAGAAATTTGATAAACATTACAATTAAAGTGCATTGTCATAACTATAAACATCAAATTCAGACATTATAATTTGGTCAATTCTAATGTATTTTTTATTTATAAGAATTAAAATATGATTTTTTTAGGCTACACCCAATCACATATACATATCTTCCAATTGAAGAAATTATTACAAAAAAACATGCTATGAACAAAAATATAATATTAGTTTCATAATTTGTCAAAGCTTAACACTAATAAATAATAATGAACTTTCACAAATCTTACATTTTGGTCACTAAATCCAACTAACAAATGAAATTCAATTTAGATGATTGATTCAAGAAGTGCATCAATGACTTTTTGTAGTTCATTTTAGGGAAATGCTAAGACCTATTGAGATATGAGGGAACAGTCTGTGAGGCTACGGTTGGTTTCTGGAGAGAAATACAAATTCAAAATCATTGTCACACCCCCAAACCGGAACAGCGGAAACGTTCGGGGGCGGAGAACATCATGTTCAGTACTATACAAATGCACAAAGTAAAACATGCAACAACATCATCCATTGCATTAATAATATATTTAATACAAGTGTGTTCTGAATGTATTTGTAAGACACCAAAAATAGATATATCAAAATAAAAGACGAGTCTTGAATGTGCTCCGTCTTCTCAAAACCTGGTCCAGTGTACATGTCTACTGGTGACCTGAGAATACAAGTTATTTTGAAAGAGTAGATCAACATTTAAGCTGGTGAGTTCATAAGTATTTTAGTGTCAAATGTTTGTATTAGTTTGATGAAAATGTTTGTAAGTGTCTTGATGTATAGTTTGTAAGTGTTTGATGTAAATGTTTGTATACTTCCTAGAAAATCCTTAATTTTCTACTAAATTAGAAAGTAGTCTTCTACCAAGACCGGACTGTTCAGTATGTTTGTTCTTTTGTAGAAGTGAGTGTTTTCCCCAATGTATGACTATCATTACCAGAAAGTAGTTTACATTATTGTTTATGTGAGAAGATCACTATATGAATGTAAAGGGAAAATGAAGATGTACAGTAGTATTGTATATAGTAATTACAGATGTACTAACTACCTTAAAACCAACTTGTTTAATTAAGGTAAAATGTGATGAGGTTATAATCACACTTGATTGACTAATATAAAACACGACGTTCCAAAGACATCGAAATGGTATGACATTTGTCACCCGTAGACATGCAGGTCCCACTTTAGCTAGCAGCAAGGTGTAGGATGGTCAATCCCCTATAGATCGATACATAAACTCATGCTCTCCCTCCAGGAGACTCTAGTTACAAAATGTGACACAACAGTATATTGTCAATGTCATGAAGTAGTAGCTCACATTAATGTTATCTTGTTCTTGTATTAGTATAGTATGTTCCTTCTGTTCTAGTGTATAGTATGTTCCTTCTGTTATTTTTATAGTATGTTCTTTCTGCTCTTGTTATAGTATGCTCCTTCTTGTTCTAGTTCTAGTATGTTTGAACTGACTCTTGTAAGTTTCATTGTTCTAGAAATAGTAAGTAGTAATCCTCTAAACTATACCTATTACAGTTTACTAGCAAGCTCTGTAGTTGAATAACTGATCATGTTTGTACACCTTTCCTACCAAAAGGTATTGAACTTATTGGAAGAACTTTTATATCTACATACATATACATTGTAACAGCCCAAAATCTCAAGTATTGCTAAGTTGCATTTTGGGGGTGTTTTAAAGGGGGGACTCGGCGAGTTGGAGCCAGACTCGCCGAGTAGGGTCGCAGTTGTGGTCGCGGGTTCGTGGC
Source organism: Lactuca sativa (assembly GCF_002870075.4). NCBI lineage: Eukaryota > Viridiplantae > Streptophyta > Magnoliopsida > Asterales > Asteraceae > Lactuca > Lactuca sativa. Next base: position 279,556,745 of record NC_056627.2, read on the forward strand.
TGGACTCGACGAGTCCAGGTATGGACTCGGCGAGTCGACGCTGTTCAGTGGAAAACCCTAGCCGTTCAGCTTGGGACGTATATAAGGGATCTTATGCCTCCATTGTTCGCCTTTTTGGCCGACTGAGAAGGACCCTAAATCGGTTGTGGGCATCCAGAACAAGGATTGAAGATCATTGGTGATTTGAGGAAGTTATTGTCCAAGAAGGAGAAGGTTTTGGCTAATGGGACAGCAAGGGAATCACGTTTTGAGGCTTGGGGACACTGAGAGTGCATGATTCAGGTAACCTTTCGGATTATTTTCTGTTATGTGAATGTGTGCATGGATTTAGGGTTTGTGAAACCCATTTGGAGATTAGAGGGATTGTTGTGTTGTTATCCAACGTTTATAACCCTGTATTAGTACCCCTTAGAGGTCCAGAAGGTCCTATGTTTATATATTCGGGAAAATATGTATCTCAGGAAGCAGTTTGATCGATTGCATGGCGTGGACTCGTCGAGTCGGATGATCAGACTCGGCGAGTAGCTTGAAGATTTACTGGGACTCGCCGAGTTGTTCTTCAGACTCGGCGAGTGGAGTCGGGGTGGCCCCGCGATTCTTCCAGGAGTGACTCGTCGAGTCAAAGAGGATACTCGACGAGTAGAAGGGGAATCTTAGAGGATTGAAGGACGACCAGACTCGCCGAGTCGTCAGGGAACTCGCCGAGTCCAGTCGAGCTGACAATGGACTGTTGACCAGAGTTGACTGGTGTGATTTCTTAGGGTCAGTTAACGTGGAAGATAGAAGTATTAATAAGGGATATATGATGTTGCAGGGAGCTTGTAGCTCGGAGGATCAAGTGCAAGGGATTTTAGGAGTTGCTATCTTCCAGTGTCCGCGAGGTGAGTCTTCTCACTATACTGTACCCGGAAGGGTTTGACTGTGTGACCGGAAGGTCGGATATGTTATGTGATATGTATGCTATATGTGGTAAGTTAATTGTTATATGTGCTATGTATGATATGTGGGCCGGAAGGCAAAGTGTTATGTGACAGAAAGGTCAGGTATGATATGTGATGTATGTGCTTGAGTGTTAGAGTAAATGTATTATGTGTTATATATGTGTATGGGCCGGAAGGCGATTACCTTATGGGCCGGAAGGCAAATATCTTATGGGCCGGAAGGCGATTATCTCATGGGCCGGAAGGCATTGTGCAGTGGACCGGAAGGTCAGGGCCTGGAAAGGCGTATTTGTGTAAGGTGTATATTGGGGAACTCACTAAGCTTCGTGCTTATAGTATTTATGTTATGTTGTTTCAGGTTCTTTCAGCAACGCGGAATGGCATCGGCTTGATTGTACACACCGAGGAAAGAGTTGTATTTTGGAGGATCCTGGTTGTCTATTCAAATGAAAATGGAACTATGTTTTGTAATTCGAATATGAACAAGATTTTAAACAAGTGTTTTAATATTAAATTGATTAGTTAAATGAAAAATTTTGTTATTGAAAACCACGGTGTTACAAATTGGTATCAGAGCCTTGGTTTGAGGGATTCGGACGCGCCTACGGGTGAATCTGGACTCAAACTGAGGAATTAAGAAAAGGTTTTCAAATAAATAGTTTTCTAAAAGTGAATAAGAGTTCAAAGAGAAATCCAGAAAGAGCAGTGTGTACAATCAGCCAGAGCCAAACGGTGATTTCCCAAAATACCCTTACTTTTGTATTAGGAAATATCTATTATGCACTTTATGAGATATTATTGCATGCTAGAGACAGGCTAGGTATTTCATATCTTAGGACTAGAGTGGCCTGATTTGTGATGCCTTAGTCTAGAGTTTGCTGTTATATGCGCGTTATGCTTTTGTGTGTATGTGATGAGTGAGAGTACCTAGTTAGAACGCTCAAGGGGTAAAGCTACAGGGTACAGAGGTACTTCCGAGGATGAGTCGAGAAGGTGGGGCTACCACAGATGGGGAGTCCTATGTATGCTTCAATGCTCGAATGCTGCTTGCTTTGTGCTTTGTGGAGTTATCGATGATGGGAGTCAGCTACTAAGTGAGTATGACGATACTCAGGAGGTAGATGGCTGGCATCATTAGGAACTCTTCAGCAGCTGATAGCAAAGAAGTGGGAGGACAGCGGAAGGGACTAGGGAGTAAACCTAGCCAGATGAGTGCGCTGGTAGAGTAGAGGATTTCGCTGGAAAGCGAGCACGCGCGATGAGATGGGTGAAAGAGCAGGTTTATCAGCTACTTAGGAACTCTGGGATGGCCCGTGTGGAAAGTATGGGTAGATGTGGCAGGTAGTATGGGCCCGTACTACTGAAAGCAGAGGACCCATACTTGATACAGGGGGCATTCTGAAGGTCCTAAGGAACAGATTGAGGAGTGATGTTATGGTTCGAATACCATACATCGGAGCGGATACAGAGTGATGTTATGGTCAGGGCACCATACATCGGAACAGATTGAGATAGATGATGTGGTCCGCGTACTATACTTTGGAGCAGATTGAGGTGTGGTGCTATGGTTCAGGTACCATACACCGAAGCATGATGAGGAGGGATGTCATGGGATGAGTACCATGGTTCGTAGTGGATGATGCTTGTGGCTATCTTGTTATCCGGTTATCGATCGGACGAGCACGAGCGAGCGAGATGTGAGGATTCGCGGGATCCTGCGTGATGAGGTTGCTGCATTGTTGCGGGCTGAGTCGCCAGAATTGTTTGGGTCGATCAGGACCACTATGATTGAAGTAGTTTGATGAGCGATATGCGGCTCTCGCAGAGACGGCTGCCGCGGCAGTTACAGCGGCTGTAGCAACGGCAAAGAAAGGGGCTAGTCGGGGTTTTCAGTATCGGGACTTCTATTATGCGAAGCCTCCCACATCCGATGGAGTTCAGGACCCGATTGTTGCTATGAGATGGTTATCAGATATGGAGGGGTGTTTCTCCACGAGTCTATGCCCTGCTGATCAGAGGGTGAGGTGTGCTCTGAACCTATTGAGGCTCGGGGCGAAGGATTGGTGGAGATTGACTACGAGGTCATTTTCCGATGCGCAGAGGGCTGCGGTCTCATGGGATCAATTCGGAGGGATGTACAGTACTCGCTATGTTCCGTGGGATGAAAAGGAGAAATTGGCTCGGAAGTTCCTTGAGCTGAAGCAGGATTTGGAGTCGGTGACTGAGAGCACCGGGATGTTTATTGAGGGGGCGATGTTTTGCCCTGAGTTCGCTTCAGAGCAGGCTCAGATGTCCCGATATCCGAGTATGCTCAAGGGGGGGGGGGGGTATCAGACAGTTCGTGTCTGCGCAGAGGCGCGAGACCGTGTTGGTATCGCAGGAGGCCGCCATGTGGCGTGAGTTAGAGATTGAGTTGCAGTTGCGTGAGATGAGGCAGGCCCCGATGCAGTCGCAGTCGGCGCCGGAACGGTCCATGACCGTAGACGTTAGAATGGGGGATCAGAGCGGTCACACTTGTGGGAAGTGTGAGAGAGATGGCACTGGAGCTTGTTGGTCCAGTGGTGCATGCCGCAAGTGCGGAAAGGAGGGGCACGGTGCACGGGATTGTCGGCAGTCAGTACCAATTCGGGATTTCAGGATTTGTTATCAGTGTCGGCAGGTTGGACATTTGAGGGTCAACCGTCCACAGTTTCCTGCAGGACCGGTGCAGGCTCTAGCATCGACCACCTTGAGGAGTTCAGGAGGAGGACAGGATGGAGCAGAGCCCAAGGGCTCAGGGTCGTGCTTATCGGTTTGCGGCAGAGGGAGACGGAGCAGTGCCGGAGGCAGCTGCGGGTATGATGCTCTCTTGATGTCTTGATTAGCTTGCGTTGATTGTGGCGTATTGTTTGTGCTGGTGTCTGGTGTGGATTTCGATGCGGTATTCGTTGTTTCGCGGGTTTGGCATGGGTATGGATTGGTGTTTCAGGTTTTCGTTTGGCATTCGTTGTTCCCTGATGGTTTAGAATGATTATAGTTTGGTGTTTTGGTGCCGGTAGCCTTGTGCGGTTTTCGATGCGATATTCAACCTTTGGCAGGTTGTGAGTTTGGTTATGGGTTATTGCTTGGGGATTCCGTTGGTCATCGTTCGTGAGGGTTGAGAGTGGAGATGCGGCACTGGGTTGAGTGTCGGGTAGCATCTGCAGTTGTGGAGTGGATAATTGAAAGATCGGATCCTTTTGAGCGGATTGATCAGGGAGGAGATGTGTTTTGCTGAGGGTTGCTTACGCTTGTGGGAAGCAGTCAGTGGGTAAATGTTATCTTTGTGCAGGATGGTTCTGAAAGATCGTTAATGACGATCGGTGGCAGTTAGTCAGTGCTTTAGTGGGGGAGAATTGTAAAATTCTCCGGGAGATCGATGAGTATGTAAGGGTGCTTAGCTGTTGGGATTCAGCAGTGTTGTCAGCGCAAAGTATAGGCCGACGAGAGCGAGTGTTGGGCATGCGGGGCGAGATACAGACCTAGGGCATTTGATTGTGGAGGCCTGAGAGGAGGCCAGGATCAAGCTTGAGTAAGTAATCGGAATTTTGCGATCAGAGTATTGGTACGTTTGAGGTACGTGATGGGTTGTACTGCATTAATCCCACGGGATTATGTTGTGCATATTTCTAGAGCTGGAACCGGAAGGTTCCCAGAGTTAGAACCTGAGGGTTCGCAGAGTTTGGGTGTACGGACCCACAGAGATATAGCCTCGAGTGGCTAGTATGTGTTATGAGAGTCGGTCCAGTCATACTGGAGACTCTGTTGGTATTGCTGGATTAGTTTGAGATTTGCGGATCGCGTATGTTGCGGTGTGATTGCATTGGAAGGTCTGGCCCCGGGTTATTGATCTTGTTTAGCGGAGGCAGTGATTTTGATGAGTGGAGAGAGTACATGGGATTGAGAGCCCCTGCAATGAGAACCAGAGTATGTGAATAGCAGTTACGCAAAAAGGGTGGTGTCGCTTGGGGCGAGCACCGTGGCACCGGTTGGAGTGGCATTATGTTCAAGAGGGTTCTGTGAAAAAGGAAAAAAAAGAGGGTATGTAACTTCGAAGGGGGTGCAAGTTCACGAAAGTGAAAGCTGCAGAGCAGAGTTATAGTTAGAGTATTTCGAGGATGGTTTTGAGCATCGTGTTCGCGGCAGTGGAGTAGGAACCCATCCGGTTGGGATGTCTGTTGAGGCTCAGAAGGGATGCATGGGGAGAGAAAATTTTAAATTCTCAGTGTGAATCTGATCAGAGTGTAGGGTGGATGTAGTGGTTCATCTTGGGAGATGTTCGAGGATACCATCAGTGTATCGGGTCTTTCCACCTGCGGGTGTTGGGACTAGTTCAGTATGTGTATGTAGTGGCAAGGGGAGAACTTGTGAGAGTTGCTCTGAGAGTGAGAATGGATCTCTCAGTCGGTCCGGAATGGACAAAGTGGGCTTTGGATCGGGGATCCGGTGGTTCATGGTTTCCTAACCCTTATTGGTCGAGCGATTGTTGGGATTCAGAGCAGATTCAGCAGATGAGACAGAGGTTGTTGACCGCCCAGAGCCAACAGGAAAGTTATGCGGACAGACGCCGGTCCGAGCTTGAGTTTCAGGTCGATGACTTAGTACTCCTGAAGGCCTCTCTTTGGAGAGGAGTGATTCGATTCAAGAAGAGGGGCAAGTTGGGGCCCCGGTACATTGGGCCTTTTCATGTGATTGCGGGGGTAGGCCGGGTGGCCTAACGGTTGGAGTTGCCCATGGATTTGGGACAAATCCATGATATTTCTTTTCATGTGTCGCAATTGAGGAAGTATGTAGCCGATGAGTCGGCAGTGTTTCCATTAGAAGACCTTCAGGTGGATGCAAGCCTGAATTATGCCGAGAAGCCAGTAGTCATCAGAGAACGGAAGATCGAGGTTCTAAGGAGCAAGGGGATACCTCTGGTGCTAGTTCAGTGGCAGCGCCGGAGGGGATCGGAAATGAACTGTGGTCTGGAACGTGATAGGTGGGGGCAGCATCCGGAGCTAATTTCAGAGTGAGACTTCGAGGGCGAAGTCTGATTCTAGTGGGGAAGAATTGTAACAGCCCAAAATCTCAAGTATTGCTAAGTTGCATTTTGGGGGTGTTTTAAAGGGGGGACTCGGCGAGTTGGAGCCAGACTCGCCGAGTAGGGTCGCAGTTGTGGTCGTGGGTTCGTGGCTGGACTCGACGAGTCCAGGTATGGACTCGGCGAGTCGACGCTGTTCAGTGGAAAACCCTAGCCGTTCAGCTTGGGACGTATATAAGGGATCTTATGCCTCCATTGTTCGCCTTTTTGGCCGACTGAGAAGGACCCTAAATCGGTTGTGGGCATCCAGAACAAGGATTGAAGATCATTGGTGATTTGAGGAAGTTATTGTCCAAGAAGGAGAAGGTTTTGGCTAATGGGACAGCAAGGGAATCACGTTTTGAGGCTTGGGGACACTGAGAGTGCATGATTCAGGTAACCTTTCGGATTATTTTCTGTTATGTGAATGTGTGCATGGATTTAGGGTTTGTGAAACCCATTTGGAGATTAGAGGGATTGTTGTGTTGTTATCCAACGTTTATAACCCTGTATTAGTACCCCTTAGAGGTCCAGAAGGTCCTATGTTTATATATTCGGGAAAATATGTATCTCAGGAAGCAGTTTGATCGACTGCATGGCGTGGACTCGCCGAGTCGGATGATCAGACTCGGCGAGTAGCTTGAAGATTTACTGGGACTCGCCGAGTTGTTCTTCAGACTCGGCGAGTGGAGTCGGGGTGGCCCCGCGATTCTTCCAGGAGTGACTCGTCGAGTCAAAGAGGATACTCGACGAGTAGAAGGGGAATCTTAGAGGATTGAAGGACGACCAGACTCGCCGAGTCGTCAGGGAACTCGCCGAGTCCAGTCGAGCTGACAATGGACTGTTGACCAGAGTTGACTGGTGTGATTTCTTAGGGTCAGTTAACGTGGAAGATAGAAGTATTAATAAGGGATATATGATGTTGCAGGGAGCTTGTAGCTCGGAGGATCAAGTGCAAGGGATTTTAGGAGTTGCTATCTTCCAGTGTCCGCGAGGTGAGTCTTCTCACTATACTGTACCCGGAAGGGTTTGACTGTGTGACCGGAAGGTCGGATATGTTATGTGATATGTATGCTATATGTGGTAAGTTAATTGTTATATGTGCTATGTATGATATGTGGGCCGGAAGGCAAAGTGTTATGTGACAGAAAGGTCAGGTATGATATGTGATGTATGTGCTTGAGTGTTAGAGTAAATGTATTATGTGTTATATATGTGTATGGGCCGGAAGGCGATTACCTTATGGGCCGGAAGGCAAATATCTTATGGGCCGGAAGGCGATTATCTCATGGGCCGGAAGGCATTGTGCAGTGGACCGGAAGGTCAGGGCCTGGAAAGGCGTATTTGTGTAAGGTGTATATTGGGGAACTCACTAAGCTTCATGCTTACAGTATTTATGTTATGTTGTTTCAGGTTCTTTCAGTAACGCGGAATGGCATCGGCTTGATTGTACACACCGAGGAAAGAGTTGTATTTTGGAGGATCCTGGTTGTCTATTCAAATGAAAATGGAACTATGTTTTGTAATTCGAATATGAACAAGATTTTAAACAAGTGTTTTAATATTAAATTGATTAGTTAAATGAAAAATTTTGTTATTGAAAACCACGGTGTTACATACATAATATATAACTAAGATTTAAACGACACTCAAACAAACAACCGATACCCTAAGTCCACAATCAAACAAGGAACATGAAATAAAGAGAGTTATTAATCCTAAGCCCTTTCAACCTTATTTATATAACTATATCTATATAGACATGATTTTGATAATATATAAGTTTAAAAGAGTTTTGTAAAACGATAAAGAGTTTATCATATAAATAGACTTTTTAACCATTTGAATGGTTATTGATGACTTGATGTTAGTTTATAAAATGATTTGAAATGGTTTGTTTGGTAACACAGTTTTGAAGTCTAAGAAATCCTCTTGTTTGATAGTTATAAATCACATGTGATTGATACTATAACTATATTGTTTTCTACTTGTATTCCCCCCCCCCAATAAAAGCATTTAAAATAATTAAAGATAAGTTTAGGGGTATGAAGTCACCCGTAGTGAGTGATTCGAAAAAAAGATCGATATAGGATGCTAAGTATGCCAAGTGAAGTCTCGAGCACAAACGGATCCTATTAAGCATATAATGACACATATACGTATATAATTAGTGTATATAACAACTAATCATGTAAGTGAACAACCTTAGGTGCTAGGAAACACTTGCAATGAAGTGTTACAATCACATATGATTGATGGAAGGGTGTTCACGGCCACACTATAAGTTTTTACGGCCACACATGAATTGTTTACGGCCCAAGGCTTGATCCTATGAAGGGTTTACGACCAAGACTTGATCCTATGAAGGGTTTACAGCCACATCATGATCTTATGAAGGGTTTACGGCCATGGATGAAGGGTTCACGGCCTAACCTTCAATCTAATAAAGGTTCACGACCCTATGAAGGGTTTACGGCCTTGAACTCTTGATCGTCATGCAAATAAGTGGTTGTTTCATGGTTGGAATCAAGTGTTTTTAGTGGATAACTAGACGATAGAAGAGATACTTACGTTTTGGAAGCCTTTAGGGAGTTTACAGCCTAAGAAAAAGTGTGTGTTCTTGGTGTTCTTGGTTAAAAGATGATGATTTGAAGATCTAAACCCAAAGTGTGGAATTCATGGATGAAATCAAAGAGCTTCACGTGAATAAGAAGGACATCAAGTAAATATGGAAGAATCACTTACGATTTTGAAGAGAAAGGAGAGTTATCTTGATGATACTTGAGAGACTTTTGAGAGTTCTAGACTTGAAGATGTGAGAAATGAAGAAATAATGAAGGAGCACCATATATATGAAGAGGGGTTCACGGCCAACATGGGTTCACGGTCGTGAACCCTAGTTTGCGGTCGTGAACACCTTGTGAAGATATTTTCGGCTCAATTGGAACTCAATGAAGTCAATTTAATACATCCTAACACACAATACTTAAGTGTACTAGGATTAGAACTCTCAAACAGACCCTTAACAAAGCTAAAAGTTAACAGAAACAAGTCTAACTTTTGATTGAATTGATTGGCTTTACAAGACAGAAATTTCGGTTGTCACATCATCCCCTCGTTAAAGGGAATTTCCTCCCGAAATTAGAGTTTAATCAAATATAGATAACTAAGGGAAAAGATGAGGATATTTCAGTTTCATTTGATCCTCCCGCTCCCAAGTGAATTCAGGTCCCCGCTTGGCATTCCAGCGAACGTTCACTATCCGGATACGACTTTGCTTCGTTTTCTTGACCTCACGGTCCATGATCTGTACTGGTTCTTCCATGAAGTTGAGGCTCTCGTCTATCTCGATTTCATCGAGTTGGATAACAAGAGTCTCGTCGGATAGACACTTTTTCAAGTTCGAAACGTGGAAAGTAGGGTGTACGTTACTAAGTTTGTGAGGTAGTTTGAGTTTGTAAGCTATAGGGCTGATTCTAGCGAGAATATCAAAAGGCCCTATGTATCTTGGATTTAGCTTCCCACACTTTCCGAAGCGTATCAAGCCCTTCCAGGGTGAGACCTTCAATAAAACACGGTCACCAACCTGGAATTCCAAAGGTTTCCTTCTCTTGTGTGCGTAACTTTTCTGTCCTTCTCTATAGGCTTTCAATCGTTCACGAATTTGAACGATCTTCTCTGTCGTTTCCCGAATGATTTTTAGACCCATGAGAGTGCTGTCAGGGACTCTTCCTTTAGCTAACTAGGTGTCACCCACTTCCGCCCATCACATAGGGGATCTGCACTTTCGACCATAGAGGGCTTCAAATTGAGTAGCCTTTATGCTTGTTTGATAATTGTTATTGTAGGAGAGCTCGACAAGGGGTAAATGAGTATCCCATGCCTTTCCAAAGTCTATCACACAAGCTCGCAACATATCTTACAGAGTTTGTATAGTCCTCTCACTTTGTCCGTCGGTTTGCGGATGGTAGGCTGTACTCATGTCCAGCCTAGTTCCTAGGGAACTTTGTAGCGACTGCCAGAATCTTGAAGTGAATCTACTATCTCTATTAGAGATAATGGATATGGGAACACCATGCAGTCGTACAATCTCCCTAATGTAGGTTCTTGTTAGTTTTTCCATCTTGTCAGTTTCTTTGATAGGCGGGAAGTGTGCGGACTTTGTAAACTTGTCTAAAATCACCCATATGGTATCGAGACCACCCGTTGTCTTGGTCAAATTGGTTATGAAGTCCATTGTGATCCTCTACCACTTCCATTCCGGTATCTCCGGTTGTTGTAGTAAACCTGAAGGTTTCTAGTATTCAACCTTAACCTTGGCACAAGTAAGACACTTACTCACGAAGGTAGCAATCTTTGCTTTCATGTTAGGCCACCAGTATAACTTTTTGAGATCTAGCTAAATCTTATCTGAACCTGGGTGGATGGAATATCGAGTATTATGCGCTTCGGTCATGACCAAGTCTCTGAAACCACCGCGCATGGGTGTCCAGATCCGATCCATGAGATACAAGGCTCCGCCACCTTTGACTTCCAAGTTTTTATTCATCCCTCTTTGGGATTCATCTGTCACATTTTCAGGTTTCAAGGCTTCTAGCTGAGCCTCTTTTATTAGTGTGGACATATGTGAGTGGATAGTCATAGTCCATGATTTGAATCTATGACCAGAGTATTCTTTCCGACTTAGGGCATCAGCTACTATGTTGGCTTTACCCAGATGATAACGAATTTCGCATTCATAGTCATTGAGTAGCTCGACCTACCTTTGTTGTCTCATATTGAGCTCCTTCTGGTCGAATATATGTTGAAGGCTCTTGTGGTCTGTAAAGATAGTGGTTTTTGTACCATACAAGTAGTGTCTCCAAATCTTCAGAGCAAATACCATAGGCGCCGACCTTTCCTCGTTGCATAAGAACACAACCAAGCGCTTGGTTGGATGCATCGCAATAAACCATAAAGTCTTCTATCCCTTCTAGGAGGGACAGTATCGATGCACTGCATATGGCTCGCTTTAGCGTTTGGAACGCCTTCTCTTATCTCTCTTCTATAACGCCCCGTTTATTTAATAAATAAATAATACATTAATGATTGTATAATAGCCCTAAAATCAATAATTATACAGTAAGGTGTTAGTTTCGGGGTGCCGAATGATATACTTTTGATTTTTGGGGATTAAAGAGTAAATATCGGACTTATTCTTAGAAGGATTCTTGAATCCAGGGTAGAAATGGTAATTTATGGATCTTAATCAAGAATAGTTTGTAGAGAAGGGTTTGTTATGGAATTATTAGACTCATATTGAAGAGATATATGGGAGCAAGGATCAAAGGGTAATTTTGGGACTTCATATGAAGGGAAATGGAGAAGGAGGGGCCGGTTTTGTCATTATGGGCCAAATTTTGAATGGAGTCGGGTATATATCTTCATTTCCGTCACCCTCTAAACCCTAAACCTAGTAGATGCACCAGCCGCCACCCTTCCCTCACCCCACCTTCCTCCAGCCATCACCACCCCTCTTCCCCTCTTATGACCGACGCCACCACCACTTCGTCTGTTATGACGAGCCAAGACAACCGATGAATCCTCCATGACCGGAGAAACTGAAGAACACCAGGAGGGCTAGCGGATGATCCTCCTCCATCCACCACTGCGCCGTTGTTGTGGAAGACGAAGCTTCCGACGTAAGTCAGATGGGAAGGCCGGAGGTGTCGAGGTTGCTGTTGTCGTGCATCGAACTCGTCGAGGATGTCGCTGTCACTCGCGTTACTGCCACCGCCGGACACCATATCGTGGTTGTTGCCACTTTCCTGCTACCATCTACTACCGCTTGCCGCCTCCAGGTCATTGTTGGTTGGGTTAGTGTGATCAGTTCACGCTTGCGTGCGTTTTGGTGTTGCTACTCGAGGGTCGTTGTGCTCTTTTGGCCGGAAACCATGGAAAAATCACCATGGCTGCCAACCATGGTGGTTATCGCCACCTTCCTGTTTTGCCACCACCAGCCGCTGCGTGGTGATGGTGTGTGCGTGTCTCTAGATATGTGTGTGTGTGTGTTTATATTAGTGTGTGAGTGTGTGCTATCGGGATTGTGTTGTAATCTGTAATCGGTATCGGATTGATAAGAAAAACTCAAAAAAACCACCACCGTAGAGTGGTGGCAACCGCCTCCTACCGCCATCGGCCGCCGTGTCGGGTAGCGGTGTGCCTCGTTCCTATTGTGACTCGTTTGGGATGTTTACACAACGGACTAAAACCCTAATGGGCCTAATAAACCCTAACGGGCCCAATGAAGCCCTAATTGACCTAAAAGCCCAAACATGTGACTAATGGGTCTAATGAACCCTAACTGATCAAAATAACTAGCTATTGGGCCTATTAGGCTAAGATGGGATTGGAAACCCTAATTAGGGTTTAGAAAACCCTAATATTGGATTTATGGGCTTTGGACTTTGGGACCCACATTTGGGCCTTTGGAATTGGACTATGTATTAAGCCCAATCACACCATATGAATTATTTAGAAGTGTGATGGACTTAATGGATTAATTCCTTAATGGGTTAAGTGAGAAATACTTAACCCTAATTTTCATTTCATGTGAGAACCCTAAATTCATTGGGGCCTTCCTATTGGGCCTTGAGTTGGGCCTTACTTTTGGGCTTGGTGGTGGGACTATTGATGGCCAATCCAAGAACAAGTAAATGGACCAAAATAATTGGATGAGTTTTAGAGTAAGGCCCATGTGAAGGACTTGGGCCCAATTTGGAAAATTAGGCCATAGATGGGCCATAACTGGGCCTTTATGATTATGTGATATTGGGCTATGGGAATACCAATAGTTTGGACTAGAATAATTGAATGGGCCTTAAGGAAAGACCATGTAGAGGTCTGGGCCCAATTTGGAAAATTGGGCCACATGTGGGGCTTTGGCTCATTAGTTGACTTTTGGGCCTTTGGAGCGTGAGTTGGACCTTGGGCTTGGAAGCCAATTATTAATTGGGTGTTGTTTGATGTTGGCAGTTCGGGAATCTGTCAACCAGCAACTAGAGTTTAATCTGCGGGACTTCAGCAGTGCCAGGTGAGTTATACTCACTATATTCAAGGGTCTAAGGCACCAAGGCCGGCCTTTTGGATTGTTATCTGGTTATGTTATTCTAGTATGATATGGTAGATCGGTATCCTAGAGGGTAGGATAATATTATGTGGTATCTTGTATGATCTGTTAGATCGGTATCCTAGAGTGTAGGATAATATTATGTTGCATGTGGTATGATATGTTAGATCAGTATCTTGGTAGATAGGATTTTATATGTTGCTATGATCCGTTCAATCAGTATCCTGGTGGATAGGATGTTATATGTTGTTATGTTCTGTTAGATCAGTATCCTGGTAAATAGGATGTTATATGTTGCTATGATCCATTAGATCAGTTTCCTGGTAGATCAGATGTTGCTATGCTGTTATGATCTGTTAGATTGGTTTGTTTGTCTATAGACTGTTATGTGATTATTTGTTATATGTGCACATGTTTGTTTGGTAGTTGAGGCCCATCTTCTTTGTGTGAAAGCCAATAGACCTGGGCATTTGAACTTGTTGGTTGTAGGCCATGAGTATTGCATCCCGAGGATGATTAGACTCATAGTATGTGGGCATTCCAACTTGTTGGTTGTGGGCCTGGGGTATTCCATCCTGAGGATGATTGGACCCATAGTAAGTTGGCATTCCAACCGGATGGTTGAGGACCTACGGTATTCCAACCCAATGGTTGATTGGACCCATAGTATGTTGTTTGCGATTATATGTGTGTTATTGTGTGTATATGTATTTTGGGGGAACTCACTAAGCTTTGTGCTTACAGTTTCAATTTATTGTTTCAGGTGCTTCAGATGTCTCGGCAAGGAGAAGGCGTGACCGTACGCATCCTCATGTTTTGGACTTATGGTTTCTGGGATACTCTGATATTAAACTATTTTGAAAACATTTTGTAATAACTAATGACTTTTGGATGTTTGAAAAAGTTTTAAATTGGCTTGATTTTTATGGGTGTTACAAGTTGGTATCAGGGCCTTGGTTTGAGTGAACTGGAGGAACACTCGTGTGAATCCAGTCTCTAATCAAGGAAAGATTTTCAAAATGATTTCTAAATGGTTTTCAAAATAAGTACAGGAGGATGCAGAGTGTACGATCAGTCGGGGCTAGTAAGTAGACCCCAAAATACCATATAATTATTTGATTATTTGATATGTTAGAACAACATGCTAGTGCTAGGCTAGGGATCTTCAGGAATTGCATGACAGAATTGCATGACAGAATTGCATGATTACATGATGCCTGCTAGCCTAGGATTTCCTTTATATGAGATTGACATCATTATTGTAGTTGCTTAGTATATGCATCACGGTTATACATAATTAAGATCTTATAACCTGAGAATGTTTGATTTGGCCTTATGTTCTGTTCTTATTTGATTGTGAGCTTAAGGTATGATTGGATATTTGAAAGTCTATGCGGTCCAACGTTATGTATGGCTATCATACACTAGTGCTGCAAGGTTGGTGGAAGTTTCATGGATGGGTGGGTTGTGTGAGGCCGATAGGTCAGTTGTGAGACAGTCAGCCTTCCTCTAGGAGTGAGGTTGAGCGACCACCATGTGTATGTATATTGTTAGGGTGTTGTGGTGATACTTGAGACAAATATGGGTAGGTGTGGAAGGTAGTATGGGCCCATACTACTGAAAGCATAGGACCCATACGCGTAGCAAGGAAGTCACAACCCCTAGGGTTTGGTTAGGAGTTGGTCCCTATCATTATATGGATTATTCTAGAGCTCTCTGGTGTATTATCAGAATGGTGGGTACGAGACGTTTAAGACCGGATCAAGATTTGGACCGGGAGCTAGCAGCCAGCGTGGGCCAGTATTGTCAGAGGATCGTGTCAGTGGGATCATCTAGGAAGAGGTGATCGAGATTGTCCGGGGGCAGTTTCCGGAGATGTTTGGGTGTAAGACCGCTATGGTTGAGTATATTGACGAGATCTATGCAGCCATTACCGAGACGGTTGTCGCGGCAGCTACCACAGCTGTAACGGCGGCAAGGGAAGGAGTTGGTTGAGCTTTCCAGTATCGGGACTTGTTATTAGGACATATTATGATGAGCAGAGGGCTGTAGTTACTTGGGATCAGGGAGATGTTCTGTACTCGTTACATTCCGTGGGTTGACCGGGAGAGGCTAGCACGGGAGTTCTGGATTTGAGGCTTCGGGGGTTTTGCTCGAGGCTAGAGTGTGAGTTGCATGGAATCTGGAAAGGATTGATGATTATGTTCAGTTGGGATTTCGCTGCTGGAAATAGAATGGTTAATTGATGGATTAGAATGTCGTTTTCTAGGGCAAGGATTGTGCCCTTTCAGTTTTTGAACTCGAAGGAGTGAGCAGGCTTGTAACCTCAGGATCAGGTTGTATTCCAGCTCGGGGTCAGTTGGTCACCTGAATTGGCGACAGTAGTTCAGCTCTGGTGAGCGCGGGTGGGTCGATGTGGCATAAGTATTTTGTGAGGTCCGGTTCACCTTGGATCTCTTGTATCGGGCGATAAGGATTGAGTGTACGATCTATTGCACTTTGGGAAGAAAGGTATTATATGGAAGGTCTGCGGGCAGGGTCCCCCAAGATGGGTTTTTTTCAGCATTGTCAGGATTCAGTGGTTCTAGTAACTGTTAGTGATTGGCGGAGGAAAGCGCCAAGGGAAGTAGCTAGTTGTTGAGACATTAGCTGGAGCATCCATCTTTGGACTTCAAGATTTGGGTGTGGGATCATTCGAGCATTGGGGATTGTTGGTTTCCCTAGGATTTAGGAAGTGTTCAGCTAGTTATTAGAAGCGTGTAATCATTTGGGGTTGGCTAGTAAAGGAGTACTTGTTGGAAAGGTCTGGTTGTCATCAGATCGATCGTTGGAAAGTGAGAAGGATTAGGAATTCTTAAATTTTCATGTATTGTGAAGACTTAGTTGAGTCTAAGTGGGGGAGAATTGTCCCAGAAATACAGAAGCAGGATCGGTTTTGAGATTGGGATAAGTTTCGCAACGTTTTCAGGAAGGAAGAAAACCCTAGTGGTTGCTTCATTGAGTGTTGTGTGAGTTGGGAGTTCGGTAAAACTCCCCTACATGTGAATTGCGTCTTCTCGGTGCTTGATAGCTGAACTTAGGGAAATCAAGTTGGGATTCTAGCCATGAATTAAGTTTAGTTATGTGTTAGGTTGAGTGCGTGTTTGACCAGTATGGAAAGTGTTGTAAGACTGCAGGGGTAGCTTTAGCATTGACAAGCGATCAGTTAGTATGGGAAGTGTTGTAAGACTGCGGGGGTATCCGTAGCTTTCACTAGCGATTAGTTAGTATAGGAAATATTTTAAGACTGCGGGGGTAGCCATAGCATTCACTAGCGATCAGTTAGTATGGAAAGTGTTGTAAGACTGCGGGGGTAGCCGTAGCATTCACTAGGGACCAGTTAGTATGGGAAGTGTTGTAAACTGTGGGGGTATTCGTAGCATTCACTAGCAATCAGTTAGTATGGAGAGTGTTGTAAGAGTGCGGGGGTAGTCGTAGCATTCACTAGCAGTAGATAGTGCTAGAAGTGTTGTAAGTCTGCAGGCGTAGCCGTAGCATTCACCAGGTTAGCAGAAAGTGCTAGAGTGATGTAAGTACGTGGGTGTAACTGCAACGTTCACTAGGTTGGTAGATAGCATGAGTACATTGTTAGGATGCGGAAGGGATAGTAGTAACCACCAGTTCGGGTGTAGCAGTGAGGATATTGAAATCCACGGATGGGTTTATGGGTTTCCCCAGAGGGATTATACCTGGTTAATCCAGTGATAAGACTGTAGAAACGTCACTACAGTTATGAGACCAAGGAAGCAATGGATTGCTTAAGGTTGTTTGTGATGTAAGTCTACCATTGGTCATGTAGCAATCGCTTTTAGCTGTGGATTTGGGTAACGATAGTATTCGACGCACGGATCTGTTTGGTTGGATCAGAAGGTTATTAGCCTCAATGACATGATAACTAACAACAACTAGTTCCAGAGAATGATTTTGTTTAGAAGTCGTGTAGAGCGACTATGTGTGAGTCTTTTAGCTCTGTAGACGGATTGGAACCCGATATTCAAGATGACTGGCGAATGAATTGAGACTAGGCGGATCACTGTAGATTCGGAAAGTAGCCATGTGGCAACATACTGCTTCAGGCAGTTTCAATATTTGGGCAGTATTAGTATTAGTGTTTTAGAATTCCAGATGCGGATGGAGTAACCGCTTGCTTGGGTCAGGCCAAGTAACTCACAGCGGGAGTATCTGAGCCTTGGTCTAGTATAAGTGATTTGCAGGGATAATTGGGTCTGTGACCCTATTTTATAGTGGGGGCCCGAGATATCAGAAGTTGAGTAGTCAGTTGAGGGTTTAGCAGGCGGGTTTCATTGATATTGATTCAGTATGAGTGGTCTGTCAGGGAATCAGACCATCTCAAGATAGCAAATTTTAGACAGAGTAGATGTGAACTTGTTGCGAGGAATTCGTTCACCTGTGGATTTTTGGGCTTACGAAGATTGGTCACGACTACCCTAGGAAGGCTAGGGTGTGCCCAGGATGGTGACCATGTTACTTGGGTGTTTGGGTGTGTAAAGAATGGTAAGGAATGATTTCGAGGACGAAATCTAATTTAAGTGGGGGAGAGTTGTAACGCCCCGTTTATTTAATAAATTAATGATTATATAATAGCCCTAAAATCAATAATTATACAAGGTGTTGGTTTCGGGTGCCAAATGATATAATTTTGATTTCCTAAGGTTAAAGAGTAAATATCGGACTTAATTGAGAATAGTTTGTAGAGGAGGAGTTGTTTTGGAATTATTGGGCTCATATTGAAAAGAATTATGGGAGCAAGGATCAAAGGGTAATTTTGGGACTTAATATGAAGGGAAATGGAGAAGGAAGGGTCGGTTTTGTCATTATCGGACAAAGTTTGAATGGAGCCAGGTATATATCTTCATTTCCTTCACCCTCTAAACCCTAAACCTAGTTGATGCACCAGCCGCCACCCTTCCCTACCCCACCTTCCTCTAGCCGTCACCACCCCTCTTCCCCTCCCATCTCCGACGCCACCACTACTTCGCTTGTTATGACGAGCCAAGACCAACGAAGAATCCTCCATGACAGGAGAAACTGAAGACCACCGGGAGGGCTAGCGGGCGATTATCCTCCAGCCGCCCCTGTGCCATCGTTGTGGAGGATGGAGCTGCCAACATAATCCAGATGGGAAGGGCGGAGCTGTCGTGCACCAAACTCGTCGAGGATTTCGTTGCCACTCGCGCTACTGTTGCCGCCGAATGCCATATCGCGATTGTTGCTTCTTTCCTACCACCATCTACCACCGCTTGCCGCCTCCAGGTCGTTGATGGTTGGGTTTGCGTAATCATTTTACGCTTGCGTGCGTTTTGGTGTTGCTACTTGAGGGTGGTTGTGCCCTTTTGGCCGGAAACCATGGAAAAACCACCATGGCTGCCAACCATGGTGGTTATCACCACCTTACTGTTCTGCCACCACCAGCCGCCGCATGGTGGTGGTTGTATGCGTGTCTCTAGGTGTGTGTATGTATGTGTTTATATTAGTGTGTGAGTGTGTGCTATCAGGATTGGTATCGTATTGATAAGAAAAACTCAAAAAAACCACCATCGTAGGGTGGTGGTTGCTGCCACCGGCCGCCGTGTCGGGTGGCAGTGTGCCTCGTTTGTATTGTGACTCGTTTTGGATGTTTGGACAAGGGACTAAAACCCTAATGGGCCTAATAAACCCTAACGGGCCCAACGAAGCCCTAATTGACCTAGAAGCCCAAACGTGTGACTAATGGGTCTAATGAACCCAAATTGATTAAAGGAATTAGCTATTAGGCATATAGGGCTAAGATGGGATTGGAAAACCTAATTAGGGTTTAGAAAACCCTAATATTGGATTTATGGGCTTTGGACTTCGGGACCCACATTTGGGCCTTTGGAATTTGACTATGTATTAAGCCCAATCACACCATACGAATTATTTAGAAGAGTGATCGACTTAATGGATTAATTCCTTAATGGGTTAAGTGAGAAACACTTAACCCTAATTGTCATTTCATGTGAGAACCCTAAATTCATTGGGGCCTTTCTATTGGGCTTTGAGTTGGGCCTTTCTTTTGGGCTTGGTGGTGGGACTATTGATGGGAAATCCAAGAACAAGTAAATGGACCAAAATAATTGGATGAGTTGGGCCCAATTTGGAAAATTAGGCCCATGTGAAGGACTTGGGCCCAATTTGGAAAATTAGGCCATAGATGGGCCATAACTGGGCCTTTATGATTATTTGATATTGGGCTATGGGAATACCAATAGTTTGGACTAGAATAATTGAATGGGCCTTAAGGAAAGACCATGTAGAGGTCTGGGCCCAATTTGGAAAATTGGGCCACATGTGGGGCTTTGGCTCATTAGTTGACTTTTGGGCCTTTGGAGCGTGAGTTGGACATTGGGCTTGGAAGCCAATTATTAATTGGGTGTTGTTTGATGTTGGCAGTTCGGGAATCTGTCAACCAGCAACTAGAGTTTAATCTGCGGGACTTCAGCAGTGCCAGGTAACTAGAGTTTTTCGCCATAGATAACTAGAGTTTCGTTAGATGGTAGATTAAGACTAACGACCTTCTCTTAACACATGATGTTATCACGATGTAGACTCAACCAATCCATGCCAATAATGACGTCGAAACTTTTAATTGAGACATGCTTGAGATCGATTGGAAATGAATGGCTATCTAGAGATAGAGTGCAACCTATGTATATACAGCTAGTGCTCTCGGTTTTTCTGTTAGCCATTTCTACAGTGACCGGTTCCTTTAGTGCACGTGGTATTTGTTTAAGTAAGTGTGCAAATTTCTGGTTCACAAAACTCCTCTCCGCTCCACTATTAAACAATATGCATGCATAAGAGTTATTGAGGAGAAACGTACCAGTAACCACTGTAGGGTCTGCTACCGCTTCCTCGTGGCCTATAGCCAAAACTCTTCCCACTCCGCTCGCGTTCCCTGCCTTTTGGCAGTTCCTTTTGAAGTGACGCACCTCGCCACATCTGTAGCAAGCCTGGCCCATACCAACGTCAGGTACCTGGGTGATTGGCCTAGCCGGAGATTTGCAGAAACATGCAGTGTGCCCCTTCCTGTTGCAGTTAGTGCACTGCTTTTCCCGACAGGGTCCGTTGTGGTGGAAGCCGCACTTGTTGCACTTGGGCAAGCTTCCTGCATACTGCTTCATCGACGCAGTGGCAATAGGTGCTATCGCGGCATTAACAGCCATGAACAACTGCTTCTTTGCAGAGTTCTGCGTCGCGTTGCCTTTCTTTTTGTCCTAAAACTTATTCTTGTTTTCAGTGGCTTTTGATGGTTCTGGGATGGCAAGGGTTGTTGTCATTTTCGGTGTGCGGACTTCGTGATCGATGAGCCGTTGTGCCAATCGCTTGGCACTATCGAAGGTAGTGGGGTTTGAAGCTAAGACATTCCCCTGGAATGGAGGCACCAGCCCCCAAATGTACCTCTCGGCCTTCTTTCCCTAATTAGGGACCATTCCCGGACATAGAGCCACCAGATCGTTGAACCTGGCGTTGTAGGCAACTATGTCGGAGGCTTTCATGGTTAGGCTCCAAAGTTCTTGTTCAAGTTTCTGAACCTCGTCCCTCAGGCAGTATTCCACAATCATGAGCTCCTTCAGAGCTTCCCATCCCATTTCATTAACCACTATCAAGGTAAGTGACATGACATGGTTATTCCACCATGTCAGGGCTCTATCCGCGAAGGTGCAGGCAACAAATTTTACTTTGCTTCCTTCTGTACAGGAGCAGATCTCAAAGATCGACTCCGTCTTTTCGTACCATTGCGAGAGATCAATGATCCCACCGCTGCCATTAAAGGTTATGGGTTTGGAGTTAGTGAAGTCCTAGTATGAACACTCTCTAGAGCGCACTGGAGCTTCACCTTGAGTAGAATGCATAACAGTTCCACTCCCGCTAGTACCACTAGCACTGAATTGAGCTAAGGCTGTCGTAACAGCCGCAACCACTGCAGCTTGGAGAGTGTCAGATCATACTGTGAAGGAGGTGTTGGTTGAGTTGTAGTTATCGAAGGATTATTTCTCGGTGATCGACATGGAGACATCTTTCAACTAAATGTTTACAAAGATGTAGATGATAGTAAGCATTCAATTGTGAGTAAAATGAGAGTGGCCCGTGGCCTAAATCACCATAGCCCAACAAAACAGATGAGAGTATAATTGAAATAGAGATCTAACAATAAAAGGATGAAAGCATTTGGATAAAGATTTCCCCAAAAGATTAGATGTTTGTCAATAATATTGGAATTAAAGATGTAACAAGTTCAGGAAAAATGACTTAGGAGTAGGTCTTACATCAAACCAGAATGAGAAAATTTTGATAGCATAAAGACCTAACAGATTGCAAGTCCAAGGTCTTAAAATAAGAGGGAAATCAATACTAGAGTCTATGCATAGACCTAATTATATCCAAAAGATAGAGTAGAGTAGACTCTACTTGCGACGAGAACCGCTCGAATGAGCCTTTGGTTCTGCCAGATGACGCTCCATTTCCAGCATGCGCCTTTCAAACATTGCCTTTCCTGCTCGAAGTTCCCTGACTTCAACTTAGGTTGCAATAAGTTCTCTCTGCAGGACCTCATTGTGGTTCAGAGTTCTCCCATGAACAGCTTGTAGATGGAGAATGCGGACTGTATTGACTCCCGCATCGGCATCAACTTCCATGACTCGGTTGATGGTTGCCCTACCCTAATCGTCTGTTGAGCCTCCCTCGCTCAGATTGTAGAAGCTTCGGTCTATGTTGTAGGGTAAGGGTTGACCCTACGTTTGACTCCATCTGTTCAAGTTCACTGCCCACAGAGGTGCCACACCTTGAAATCCTGGTCGAGGATTAGGATTTGGGATTGGAGATACCAAGGGTAGATCATTGACTGCCGACTCGGAGTCAGAATCCTCTAGAATATTTTCTGCAAAATCATCATCTAAAGGAATTTCATGATTCTCTTCTGGCCCTACATCGAGCCATCCTCCATTTCCTTGGTTGGGAAAGTGTGTATCTCCGGGGAGATGGAATCCAGCCATGTTATCTAAGCGAGAAAAGGGATGTAAGAAACATATAATAGACATACTACTTAGATAATTATAGGATGATCCTTATCAGTTACTTCAATACTTGCGTAGTGCATACCAGTCATATGTAACTAAAACAGAATAGGTCTTCAAATAACTGACCCTAACTCTAATTCCACAACCAAACAAGGAACAGGAAGTAAAGCAAAGATCACGTATTTTAAGTCTATGACACCCTAGTCACATATAACCTTAGCGTATCCACTCAGCAACTATTGACCTACTAATAAAAAACTTTTAGTTCTCAAATAAGTAGTTATAGTAACACAAAATACTCTTATAGTATTTTAATTTTATGTTATGTTCTAAAGTTTTCATTGTGGTAGCGTTGGTAAGTTTTAAGACTTGCTGCAGCACTACAACCATTCCTAGGCACATGCTAATCACTTCTCGGAAAAATATAGTTGATCAGGCTATATCACTCCCAGATTTGATCATATGTCCCCAAGCCTAATTGTCTTGTCCCACAATCGCAATACTTTTGTTCTGTTCTAGTATGACACTCATCCCAGTATGAATGCATGTATGTATACTCACCTGTAGTGAGTGGTTCGAATGAAAGATCGATATAGGATGCTAAGTATGCCAAGTGAAGTCTCGAGCACAAATGGATCCTATTAAGCATATAATGACACATATATGTATAAAATTATTGTGTATAACAACTAATCATGTAAAGGAACAACCTTAGGTGCTAGGAAACATTTGCAATGAAGTGTTACAATCACATATGATTGATGGAAGGGTGTTCACGGTCACACTATAAGTGTTTACGGCCACACATGAAGTGTTTATGGCCCAAGGCTTGATCCTATGAAGCGTTTACGGCCAAGACTCTATCATGTGAAGGGTTTACAGCCACATCAAGATCTTATGAAGGTTTTACGGCCATGGATGAAGGGTTCACGGCCCAACCTTCAATCTAAGAAGGGCTCACGACCCTATGAAGGGTTTATGGCCGTGAACTCTTGAAGATCATGCAAATAAGTGGTTGTTTCATGGTTGGAATCAAGTGTTTCTAATGGATAACTAGATGATAGAAGAGATACTTACGTTTTGGAAGCCTTTATGGAGTTTACCGCCCAAGAACGATTGTGTGTTCTTGGTGAAAAGATGATGATTGGAAGATCTAAACCAAAAGTGTGAAATTCATGGATGAAATCAAAGAGCTTCACGTGAATAAGAAGGACATCAAGTAAATATGGAAGAATCACTTACGATTTTGAAGAGAAATGAGAGTGTTCTTGATGATACTTGAGAGAGTTTTGAGAGTTCTAGACTTGAAGATGTGAGAAATGAAGAAATAATGAAGGAACACCATACATATGAAGAGGGGTTCACGGCCAACATGGATTCACGGTCGTGAACCCTCGTTTGCGGCCGTGAACGCCTTGTGAAGATGTTTCCGGCTCGATTGTAACTCAATAAACTCAAGTTAACACTTCCTAACACACAATCCTTGCGTGTACTAGGCTTAGAACTCTCAAATAGACCCTTAACAAAGCTAAAAGTTAACAAAAACAAGTCTGACTTTTGATTGAATTGATTGGCTTTACAAGATAGCAATTTCAGGTTGTCACAATCATTAGCACATATCTTTTCTCACTGCTTTAATTTTTAAATTTAGATAGAACTTGTCAAAATGAAATTACAAAAAAACCCTGATATATAACCTAGCAATCAAACACCATATTTTTCGCAGAAATAAATATCACAAATCTACAATTTATACTTTATATGATATTCTGTAAATATATCTTACCTTTTCATCTTTAATGGTCACTAACACCTCTTTCTGCCTTATTTTTGTGACGCGCATCTATATCGAAAATAAGAGAAAGAACTATAAAGAACGAATGTTGACATAGTGATCTTTCATTGAAAACACAGCAAAAAATTTTATAGAGCCACTAGGAATCTTTTATAGACCGTTAGAAGGTCTCTATAGTGACAATTGTGTGGCTTCTATGAGAACGTACAATTTAAAGTAACAGTTTTGATTAATGTAAGTGAAAAATCATTTAGAATGCTTACCAGTTGTGATTGTTTCCACTTTGATGTGAACATTAACATTCTTGTAGAGAAGTGGAAGTTCAAATGAACCCTACATAGCAAAATCAACAAACATGACAACACAAAAAGAAGCCCAAATTGACATATAACTAAATTTCCAACAAATTTCAAATTTTTAATGTTTCGCTGAACAATTTTTTCAATTTATCAAAATTTTATTTTATTACAACCCTATATGAGTAATCAAGAATCTAAAAAAGTGAAAGAAGTAATTGTTCATTTAAAGCCAGTAAAAAAATACAATATTGTTAAATTGCTTATAATTTACATGTTTGTTTATTGTCCTGGAGGTACCATGTGGACATGTCCTATTATTTGATTAATTATTGCATAAATTACATTATAGAATATGAAATTCAACAATTATTTAAATTCATTTACACTTGATTTAATAATAGAAAATAGACAAATTTATAATCATAAAAGTATGCTTAATTCAACAAATTTGTTATCAAAACTAATATAAGTTTATTGAAGAAACAAATTAAATACACAAAAACGATATAAATAAAAAAACAAATTAAGAATGGAGCAAAAAAATTTTGAAGATAATGTCAGAAAGGTGTGAGCAATAACATCTTTTTGACACTTTTCAATATAGTCATGATTAATCTTTTTTATCTTTAAGATGATAAGTACAAGTGTGTAGAGAAAACAAATTCATAATCATAAAAATATGCTTAATCCAACAAATTTATTATCAAAGTTAATGGAAAATAATTTTTGTCGAAATAATCAATTATTAAGTATGTAGGATATTACCATTAAGGGATTTAGATGTTTGCATCATCATCAAGCTTCAATATAGACATCAACTAATGCTCATCACTTTCAAGTAAAATTTTCTGCAATTTAAACTTAATTATAGTAGTTCTAATAAATAACATTATAAAAAATGGTAACGTTAAGAATAAATATGTACAATTATTGAGTTAGATAGTTGGAAATCGAGCGATTCTAATTTAACACTTATAAGACCAATTATTACTTTCAAAACTGGAAGTATTTACTATATTAATAGGATTTAAATGCAAGGTCATTGTTTTTCCCTTGATGAGTTTTGGTACCATCGATGTACATAGATAAATAAATTTTGAATTTTATTTTAAGGATAGAGGAAATTGGTGAAGGTTTGAGCAGAAACATTGATGGACATGGTGTTTGACCGAGAATTGGTCAAGATGGCGTAAGCAATTTGATCTTAGGGTGGAAAATATATAAGTAAAACACAATCAAATGTTTTTATTGCTTTAGATGATGAAATAAAGTTTCTATTATAAACATAGAATTCAATCTTCTATTTTGTAAATGTAAACGTCATAGTCTTCGCCTCTCTCTAGCGTCATTGTAATGGTAAATTGAGACGGATTATACATACTCTCATGGTAAATTGACTTTTTGAAACATTAAGTTTGTCTATGAAGGTATTGTTACTTTGAGCCATGTTTTTGTTTGTGGAAAAACTAATGATTGTTAAACACATGTGATTCAACCAAGTAATATAGACTGGGTAAAATAGACAAAACATGAACAATTTAAAGTCATAGGGTCAAAGTGAAAATATAGTTTTAAGGACGGAAGTTGTAACTTTGACATAACTCAAGGATGCTGAATGTAATTTAGTCTAAAGCATATAATGTAGAAAGTATTTTGTATGTAATCAAAATCAAAATTATAAGAATACAAAATTGTTATCATCCAAATATGAATGATGTTATATACTTTTAAAAAACTTCATAATGCAAACTTGACAATAAAGTAAGGATAAATAGTTTTTGCTGATGCTCATCAGAAAACATATCAATAAGTATATATCATTAATCGTTTAGTGTGACATCCTTCAAAGCTGAGTATATATATATATATATATATATATATATATATATATATATATATATATATATATATATATTGTAAATGGACAACAATATATAGCAATATAATTTTTTTAATGCAATTTTCTATCGAATAAAAAGTTGGTATTTACATATAAGTTATTAAAAAAATTATAGATTCTTAGTTTTGACTTATATACCTAAAAAACCTGACTATGTAGTTTTAACTTTTTTATGTGTTTACAAAAACAGTTTAAAACAACAATGTACTTTCAAAGTAATCGTATATATAAGGTGTTTTTGAATTAGGAAATCATTATCTTTCAAAAAAAATTAGGAACCTAAGATATCATCATGGAGATTTTTGGCTATTCATCTGTCAAAAAGAAAGATATCAGTTATATTGATTCAAATTTTCAAATTAATTGACTTGCTTATTTAATGAATTTTAAAATTAAAACCATTATCTCAAACTGATTCAATTACATGGGATATACTTGGAGATAAATTATGAATACTATTGACTTTAATATTGACTCTAAAATAGTTTGTTGATTTAATGGGATTATGTTAGATTTTATATGTAAATAACCTAATGAGAAAACATCATAAATGGTCCCTGTGATTTCTCAAAATATGAAGTTTAGTCCCCGTGGTTTAAAAACATCATAGATGGTCCCTGTGCTTTCAAAACTTTTGACGATTGGTCCTTATTGCTAACTCCATTAAGTTATGTCCGTTAGCTGAAGGACATTTTTGTCATTTCACCACCACAGGGACCATTTATGATGTTTTCTTATATATTTTTTTTAAAAGGAAAAAATTAAATACGGAAAAGCTCTCTCTCTCTCTCTCTCTCTCTCTCTCTCGTCTTCTTAACAAATTTCCTCCCCCTTTCTTCAACCAAACAAGCAAATCCACCAACAACATTACTTTAATCCCCTCTTCTTCACTTCATCAAGTTTAGTTCAAGAAGCTTGGAAACTCGGAAGCTATAAAATACCATCTATGAACAGTTCAACAGTGAATAATGCTCTGTCTTTCTTTAAATCAGTATACAATTTACCCTTCTTTTAGATCCTATCACTGCTTAATAAAGTCAACAATGAAAAGAAACCCCTGAAAACCTATTTCTTATTCACAATCTATGATCACTAAAACATCTAATTGCAATCATAAAACTCTTGCTGATGGTAAATTAAATTATAATTACATATTATAGTAAACCCTAACATTAACCGAATCACGAAAATCAGTAGTAAAGTAAAACCTTAACAATAAAAATGGTTAATCAGAACCAAACAAAGATATCAAAGAACCCAAACATGCAATTGGTTTACTACTTCAGTATCTCATCATCTACCGCCAACCAGCCATCGCAATCCCAAATACAGTACCCAATTGCTTGCTTGACTTGAAGAAACTATGATGAATTTGAGAGAGAAAGAGAAAGAGAAGGAATTCATGTTGTAATTTGATTTTTGAAACACAAATCTCTAATTTGATTTTTGATATTTTTAGAAGATGAAGATGAAAAATGACAAATCGGGGTTTTGTGTTTGTATGTGTATGTTTGAGAGAGAGAGAGAGAGAGAGAGAGAGAGAGAAAGAGAGGAGAGGAGAGAGAAAGAGAGCTTTTATATATGAAATAATTAATTTCAATTTTTTTCTTTTTTAAGAAAAAAAGAGAAAACATCATAAATGGTCCCTGTGGCAGTGAAATGACGAAAATGCCCTTCAGTTAACGGACATAACTTAACGGAGTTATCAATAAGGATCGTCAAAAGTTTTGAAAGCACAGGGACCATCTATGACGTTTTTAAACCACGGGGACTAAACTTCAGATTTTGAGAAACCACAGGGACCATTTATGATGTTTTTTCTAACCGAATTATTAATAGGCTTATTTAATGGGTTTTTTTTCAGGAAAAAAAACTTAACGGGTTAGAATTTTGAAGTGAAAAGCTATAAATAAGGGAGCTAAATTAGGAACAATATAAACTAGAAAAATTGATATCTCGTATATAAATAGAATGATATGCTTCAATTGATAACATAATTGTTGAATTTAAAGATTCTAAAATTAAATGTAATTGTGTTTGAATTCTATATGGTGAAGATGATATTCGCAATTTGATCTAAGGATGGAAAACATAGGATTGAAGTATAATCAAGGGCCCAAGTTGCTTTATTGGTGAATTAAGAGTTTTCATATAATAATATTTAGAGATAGAGATGAATGAAACTAATATGCTTAAAGTAGTTTGATTTTTTTTTTCATGACCTCTCAAACAGGAATATAGTAATAACAGGTAATAAGAATAGAGTTAATGCAAGAAATTGGAGAAGAAGAAGGAGAACAGAGTATGGAAAGAACCTGGAAAAAAGAATTGGAGAGAAGACCACGAAAGAAGAACATTGTAAATTGTAGGACTCAATCCATAATTATAATAATAACAACTGCAATGTAATCGTCTATGTAGGGTGTTTTTGAATAAGTAAATCATTATCTTCCAAACAAAAATTGGGATCCTAAGATATTTTCTTGGAGATTTTTGACTATTCATCTGGAAAAAAAAAAAAGATATCAGTTATATTGATTTAAAATTTCAAATTTATTGACTTGCTTATTTAATTTGTTTTAAAATTCAAACTATTATCTCAAATTGATTCATTTTACGTGAGATATATTAAGAGATAAATTATGAATAATATTTACTTTATATTTGACTCACAAATATTTTGCTAATTTAATGGGCTTGGATTAGATTTTATAGGTTAATAATTGAATTATTGGTGTGCTCATTTAATGAGTTTTTTCAAAAAAAAAAAAAAAAAAAAAAAACAGAAAAAAAAAGCTAAACAGGTTTGTATTTTGAAACAAAAAGCTATAAATAAGAGAGTTAAATTAGGAACAATATTAATTACAGAAACTTATATATTTTATATAAATAGAATGATATACTTCAATTGATAACATAATTGCTGAATTTAAAGATTCTATAATTAAATGTAATTGTGTTTGAATTATATTTGGGAAAGATGATGTCAGCAATTTGATTTAATTGTAAGAAACAAATGATTGAAATACAATCAAGGGCCGTAATTGTTTTATTGGTGAATTAAGAGTTCTCTTTTAATAATATTTAGAGATATTAATTATGTTTATCTTTACTATCTCATTCTATAATATAGCCATGGGTTTTTGTAAAACGACTCTTAACCACCAACAAAACAATAACCATAAGTATAAACATATTAAAGATAACTTCACACCAAATATAAAGTTTCAGCAATAGAAGAAAAAAAACACAATTACCATTAAACAAACAAGTATCAACACATTATTGTCAAGAACACATCCACCATTGCTAAAGGCTGATAAAATATCAATTTCAGATAAAACCTTATTCAACCAATAGATAAAATTCAAATTTCGGATAAACACATAAAAAATATTGATTTCTAAATAACACCCAAAGAAAGAAACAAACAAACAAAAACGTTATTCAACAAAGAAAACCTTATTCAACTAATAAATAATATAATGATTTTGGACAAACACAAAGTACTGATTTCGATTAACATACGAAAAACTTTATTTTGACATGAAGCTATAGCATATAAAATCAGAGCATACATGCTTCAATTCAACTAGCACCAAATAAAACTTGATTGCTAAAACACAATAAGATTAATTTTTAATGACACATAAAAAACAACCAATTTCCGCTAAGAATAAAATAGAATTTTTTTTATTTATATTAACATACAAAAAGAACATCATTATGACATGGAATCACAACAAGTATATTAGGTAAATTAAATATTGATTTCGATTAGCATACAAGGCAAATGGAATCGACTAACAGAACTTATAGATGAAGAAGGAATAGTAGAGTCAACAGGAGAAGACATGAAGTGTCGATTACTCAAAGGGCTATAGGGTTCTCTATTTTTCTGGGAAATTCGTTAAAGTAAAAGAAAGAGTCGACCTTCACATTTCAAACAAAAGAAATCTCCGACCTATGTTAAATGGTGACAATTGGATTAAAATATCATTAACGGACATTACCTATAGGGAACCGGGTACCCGCTTTTGGAATCGAAACCGCCTCGGAACTGCCGGTTTTGGAACTGGAACCGCCTTAAGTGGTTCCGGTTTCGGTTCTCGTTTTTTGGAAACCGTTACCCGCCAGAACCAGTTTATATATATATATATATATATATATATATATATATATATATATATATATATATATATATATATATATATATATATATATATATATATATATATATATATAGGAGGGTTCAATTGAGAAAAAAAAAGTTGAGAATGGGGAATCATTCTCAGCCACTCATTTATTTTTGCTGCAAAAACGTCCGTCGTACCAACAGGAATGGGAAATGAATAGATATGTGTTTTCCAACAAAATATGTTTCCTTAAACTATGCTAATCATTACCTTAATATATACCAAAAACATAAATTTTTCATTTTTTTTTTAATTTTTAAGAAGCTATTTTTATCGAAAAATGATTTTAAATATACCAAAATTCATGATTTTTTATTCTCTACAAATAGACATCCATATTGATATAGTTTTAAGATAAAATAAAAAAATTTTTTTTTTTTTATATTTTCAGCTAACGTTATTCATAAGTGAATAAAAATGAATCAGGTTTTTACTACAGTACATTCGCTATTCAGCTATGAATAAAAACTATGATTAATTTTTTTTTACAATTTAAGTATCATTCATATATGAATATAGCATATAATAAACATAGTATATTCATATTTAAATATTAGACGATGCATTCACTTATGAATATTACATAGTATATTCACTTGTGAATATTAGATGGTATATTCACTTATGAATATTAGATAATATTTTCATATCTGAATATTACATAGTATTATATGGTATATCACATGTGAATATTACATAGTATATTCGTTTGTGAATATTAGATAATATATTCACTTATGAATATTACACAGTATATTCACATATGAATTTAACACAGTATATTCATATATGAATATTACACAGTATATTCACATATGAATATTACAAGGTATTTTCACAAATATATATAATTTTTATATGTTATTCACATATGAATAACATACAGACTTGCATATTTGTTTTTTTTTTTTAATAATCATATATTGAGAAAACATATTCATATATGAATATAACATGGTAATTTAGTTTATGCATTTCATCAAACAGTTGGAGTGCATACAATTTAACTTTTTTTTTTAAATGTTAAAAACATGATATTTTGACTATTTAAATCTTACAAAAGAGTAGATTGATAGAGAATTATATGAAATTTTTCAAAAAAAAAAAAACGATATGATGTTTTTCTAACCTCAATTTTGAAGTTTTATTTGATAATTGATGTTCAATGAATGATATGAAGTGGATTTTTGTTGATTATCGATGATGTTGAATCTAATAACGCTGGGAGTATAATTAATCATAAATGTTGAAGATCTGATCGTATTCAAGCTCAATTGAAGGTTGAATTAAAAGAACCAAAAACGAATTTTTGTTGTTAACTTTTGAATCGTGTTGATTATTGACGAAGATCGATGATTGATTAGCACTGGACGATGTTGATGATGGTTTAATTGAAGAAATCTGGATGATTGTTGAAAGTTGGAGAAGAAATTTGGATGATGAACGATGAATGAGTTTGAACTGTAATCTAATTCTCTACAGATACGTATTTGAGATTGAAGGTTGTTATCATATTTACAAGTTTGTCACCATGTCTTTTTTATGCTTAGATAAAATGAATGGCTGAGAATAATTCCCCCATTCTCAACCTTTTTTATTTTCTCAATTGAACCTACCTCTCTCTCTCTCTCTCTATATATATATATATATATATATATATATATATATATATATATATATATATATATATATACAGAGAGAGAGAGAGAGATAGGTTCAAATGTTTTTGACAACTATTGTGTGCCTGTGTGCACCAATGAGAATTCAGGAAATAATAAATCATTTAAGGGTATTATAGTAATCTTGACATATTTAAATATGGTAGATAATTAATATATTTATCATCCCTTTAAATATGGGATATCAAAGTCAAATCCAAAAAACCCTACGTTTGAAAATTACAATTGTCGTCAATCCCTTCACCCATTTTCCATTCTCTCCGGCTTTCACCCAACACTGATCGACTCCGCCACCACCGTCGAACGCTGCCACCGATCAAGAATATAATCATGCTTTCTTTCTCTACAGTTCATAGCACATGGAATTTGACTCTGGTTTTTCTCTCTTCCACTTATTTCTGTTGATTGTGATGATATAGCGATGGATCTATTTCATGTTGTCTGGATGAATCTGACCCCTTTTATGAATGATTGAAAGAGTTTGAATTTGACCAGTGATTTCAATTATATTTATTCGAAACTGCAGTTGGGAATGCGACTGTACAAAGGAGAATACAACATGTTTCAGTGGCGAAAGAAAGAAGAGAAGCAATGTTCAGAACCAAGCGATTACGTACGGAAGGAGTTATCAACTTCATGGATGTTTCCATCAATGACGACATGATGATTGGTAAGACTCTCACTAAATTTTTTTTGAAGAAACTTAAGAAGCACACCACATGTTCGATAAATTGCCTGAAAGAGTATTTCTTTTATTTTCTTCATTAAACCTTTTGATATGTTTTTTTGTTGCTATTAACTCCTTATTTGTTAATTACTTTGTTGATTTACTTGGTTCTAATCTACTTGCTAATGTGTTGATTTTCTTTATTGTCATATACCTTCAAGGGTTCCATGTTGTTTTGCCTGTGAGATCTAAGAATGCTTGTAGGCAACAAGGGTCTTACCCGATTAAGATGTTTTACACTTCCAACATGCCTATTATTCTCCAGTCTGTACTTGTTTCCAACCTTTATTTCATCTATCAGGTATTAGACTTTTATTTATTCTTTATTTCTTTACTTGTTGAATTGAATAATTACTTATATTTTTGTTGTTGTTCCTTTTCAGTTGTTGCACAGAAAGTACTGTGGGAATTTCTTGGTTAATATGTTGAGAAAATGGAAGGAATTTGAATACTCTATTCAATCTGTTCCAGTTGGTGGTCTTGCTTATTATGTTGTTGCACCTTCTCAAGGTAATGACTGACTCCATTCCATATTTCCATTCCATTCCATTCACATTCCTTGATTTGTGATGATTTATTGTTTGTTTGCATGTGAATATCATCATCAGCTTGGCTAATATGGCAGCAAATCCCTTCCATGCTCTTTTTTTTTTTTTTTTAATATTTTAGTTAATTGAGTAATACTTAAAGGTTTTCAAACTTTAGCTTTAAATGGTTTCAAACATTATAATTTTTGATTTTCACCTATAGTAATATAACTTGTTTGCTTTACCAAATGAATGTTAACCTGAAAATTCTTTCAGAATAAGGGCAATATTCTTTTAGAATAGGGCTTTAGTTTAAATGGAATCACGAATTCCAATTCTATTAGAATGAAATCTTGAATTCTAATGCTTAAGTTCCAATTCAACCTAAGCATTGAATTTTTTTATGAGCTATCATGTCTAAAACTTGTTGTTTTTCTGCACTTACTCTCATTGGTTTTTGTAGTATCTTCAATTTTTACTTACCAATATTATTCTTTCAGAATGACTTAGTGTTTTTTGTTGGATCTTGATGTATTTGTGATAGGAATGACATGAAGACATTGTAGGAATGACATGAAGAATGAATTAAAGATTGATCACACTCAAAGTTTAAGAATGTTGTTTTTTAAAAATTATACTTCTTATTCTTTCAGAATGTTGACATTATTCAAGAATGTTCTTTTTGTATCAGAATTATAGATGTAATTATTTGATATATTATTTGTTCAAAAATCGATTTTGTATATTGTTTCATAATGTACTTATTCATGTTTTTTTTATTAATGTATTTTTAAAGGATGTCATAAACTGTTATTCTAACAGAATGTCATTCTAACAGAATCGCATTCTGACAGAATAAAAATATTCTGATAGAATAAAATCGGTTATATTAACAAATTAAGTTAGAATTAAAATTGACTTAATTAAAAAAAATTCAGATTTTTAAAATCAGTAGAACTAATTGTCCCTAAAAATCCGAAAATTTCCTTTTATAAATATAGTTAATTGTCCAAAATACTCTTTTGCTAAAATTTGTGTGATTATATGGTACATGTTATCCCATTGTAATATCATACACCCTCAAATCATGTCCATTGATTAATTCCGTCTGTTGGTCCAGATCTGTGCATTCTGGCACACAATAGTTACTAAAAACAAAATAACCTAAGCCTATATATATATATATATATATATATATATATATATATATATATATATATATATATATATATATATATATATATATATATATATATATATAGGGATGTCAACGGGGGCAAACGGGACGGGAAGTGCATCCCCTGCCCCCACCCCCGAAATTTCCTTGTTCTCTCGTTCCCGCCCCCGCCCCCGAAATGTTCAGCCTTCCAACCCCCGCCCCCACCCCCAAATCCCTTTATTACCGCCGCCCCGATTGATTTTTAGCTGCCTTTTTTTTTTTTTTTTTTGCTAAAAGAAGTTGTTATTTACACTAAAAGAAACTATTTTTTAGGTACCAAATAATTATTTATAGTTGAATTTTACATATTAAAAAAAATTATGGCAGCTTAAAAACATTATACTAACAATTTAAAGGGATATATACTGTAAAGTCCTAATATTTTCATTGATTTGACAAGAAAGTCCTAAACTTTATTTTCTTGACAAAAAAGTTCTAATTACCGGCTAACCGAGAGAAAAGGGTAAAAATGTCAAAAACTGCCAGTAATTTGGATTTTACTTCCTAAACTTTATTTTTTTGATAGTAAAATCCAAATTACTGGCAGTTTTTGACATTTTTACCCTTTTCTCTCGGTTAGCCGGTAATTAGAACTTTTTTGTCAAGAAAATAAAGTTTAGGACTTTCTTGTCAAATCGTCAATTAGGACTTTACTGTCAAAAAAATAAAGTTTAGGACTTTTTTTTGTCAAATCGTTGAAAATATTGGGACTTTAGTGTATATATAATTTTTTTTTGGTTAGAAATTTAATAGTATGATACTTATTAAGCATAAGAGTTTTTGAAACCTTCTCAAATCAGCTTGATCCTATTGAAATCCTTTACGTTTGCTTCTTGTTAAATTGTTTTTTTAATCTCAACAAACCGACATTGAAAAAAACTGAGATAATCAAGAAAGAAAGAAAGAATCTGGGTTGTGTTGGATTTTGCAGTCTCAAAAATGGAGAAATTAGAAACGTAAAAAAGCGAAATTGCCCTGGCTTTATACAAACACAAACAACACATGCCTAGTCAAAAGGGTGTGAATGTGGAGAAGGGAAAGAAGGGCAATTTTGTTTTTTTCGGTTTCTTATTTCCCCATTTTTGGGGCTGCAAAAAGCCAACACAACCCTGGTTCTTTCTTTCTTTCTTTCTTTCTTGATTATCTCAATTTTTTCAATGTCGGTTTGTTGAGATTAAAAAAACGATTTAACAAGAAGCAAACGTTAAGGATTTCAATAGGATCTAGCAGATTAGTGAAGGTTTCAATAACTCTTATGCTGAAAGAGTATCATACCATTAAATTTCTAACCAAAAAAATTATATATACACTAAAGTCCCAATATTTTCAACGATTTGACAAAAAAAAATCCTAAAATTTATTTTTTTTGACAGTAAAGTCCTAATTGACGATTTGACAAGAAATTCCTAAACTTTATTTTTTTTAACAAAAAAAGTCATAATTACTGGCTAACCGGGAAAAAGGGTAAATGTGTCAAAAACTGCCAGTAATTTGGACTTTACTGTCAAAAAAATAAATTTGATGACTTTCTTGTCACATCGATGAAAATATTGGGACTTTACTGTATATATCCCCAATTTAAAAACATGTTTTTTTGATGAATTTTGAAAGCTCAAAATAATGTTATAGTTTATTATATTTATATAATTAATATATGTAAATATTAGTGTAATTTATTAACGGGGTCCCAATGGGGGTTTCAGGATGGGATTGCCCGCCCCCGCCCCCGCCCCCCGCCCCTGAAATAAAAACGGGGGTTAACCTTTCCCCCGCCCCCGAATTTTTTAAAAAATTTCCCCCAAACGGGACGGGGCCCCCACGGGACTTTTTGACATCCCCATATATATATATATATATATATATATATATATATATATATATATATATATATATATATATATATATATATATATATATATATATATATATATATATATATACGTGTGTGTATGTGTGTGTGTGTGGTTTGCTTAGACCGGTTTAGAATATATTGGTCTTATTATGTCCGTCTTTGTTACGAATTGATTTGATTTGGATCGAACTAAATTACGGTTTTATCGACAAAAGTTAACAAAATTAATGTAATCGGGTTACCCGTTCCCGGAACCGGAACCGCCGGTTCCAGGACTAGTTCCCAACATTTAGAACAAATTACACGGATGGTCCTTTAGCTTTTCAGTTTTTCTCTGATATGGTCCCTACGGAGCAAACCTTGCACACAAAAGGCCCTTATGACTAACTCTGTTAACAAATTGTGTTAAATAATTATAAATGATGAAAATAACCTTTGTTCTTTGTCCACAAATGGTCCTTCTCTCTCTCTCTCTCTCTCTCTCTGTCTCTCTCTCTCTCCTTTGCTCGGGCATCAATGGTAGATCCACTAGAGATCCAGCAACATAAACGATGGGGAAATGTTCCCCGTTTATTGTCTGACAGGAGAAGCAAAAAGAGAAACACAAATGGAAAGCAGTGATCGGGAAGCTCCGATGGTCATGCAGATTGTGAAGAGGAGCAACCGACCTCCAACGACCATCTATGGTTCTTTTCTCGTCGTCGGCGACCACCAATCAAAGGGGAAAGGAAGCAACTGGATCGAAGGGTCAAGGAGCCGTCGAGAAAATGGAAGGAATGGTTACCGGTGGTTTTGTCGATCAGAGTAAGAAGAGGGAAAAGTGGAAGCCGGTGGTTTTCGTATCGACGGCGGTGCTAACGAGGGGCTGCTCCGGTAGCTCCCTCATCGGTTCTTCTTTCTTTGTTTGACAATAAAATAGAAGGAGAATGGGAGGCAAGGATCGAGCAGAACAAAAACATAGGATGTGTGGGGTGATGCTACTCGACTGGAGAAGGAGGTGGAGGGGGCCAAATCGGAGGCAACAACATCCTTTCTTCTGGTTCGTTTTTCTGGTAACCAAGCATTTTGGTAGGGATGCGGAGATCGATGGGGACAACAATAGTTGTGGGGGTGTTTGTGGAGTTGGATTGCGACAGAAAGAGGAAGGAATGGACAGTTCCGATGGCTGCCAGCCTCTTCCTTGGCCGGTGGTGAAAAAAACGGGAAGGGGAGAGTGGTGAGGGTAGAGAGAGAAAGAGAGAGAGAGAGAGAGAGAGAGAGAGAAAGAGAGAAGGAGTCCCATTTTTTTATTTCAAGTTAATAACATATTAAAATAAATATAAAAAATAGAAACAAAGGGTATGTTCGTCTTTTCACATATACTTAACAAGATATTTTAACAAAGTTAGTCATAAGGACGTTTTGTGTGCAATGTTTGCTCCGTAGAGCCCATTTCAGGGAAAAAAGTTTCGTAGGGACCATATCAGGGACAAACTGAAAAGCTAAAGGACCATCTGTGTAATTTGTTCCAACATTTAAGAACTGCCTAGAGTGGTTCCGGTTCCGGTTCCGGTTCTACCTTTCTAGGAACTGTCGGTTTCGGTTCTCGTTAAATGAGGCGGGTACACGCCTATGCTCATCCCTAATTGCCTATGTTAAATGGTGACAAATAGATTAAAATATCAAAAAGGAAAATTAAATGTTACTCATGACATCATTTGACATGTGTAGAAGGATAATAGAAAGAAATTATAGAAGGATATTTAATTTATCTTCAAACAATGACTCTTCATTTTTTAAAATTTAAAATATTTATTTTTTAATTTAAACAATGTTATGGCCTTGTCCTTATAATAAGTTATAAATCATATATATATATATATATATATATATATATATATATATATATATATATATATATATATATATATATATATATATATATATATATTATTTTTGGGTTATTATTGTGTTGATTTCATGTTAATTTTTTAACCCGGACACCGCACGATATGACATCGTGTTATATATACACGACATGACACAAATTCGAATTTTGATTTTATCTCAATTTTTTTTTTCGTGACATGTTTTTTTATCGTGATGTGCCAGCTTTTGTCACCCCTAGCAAGGAATCAAATATAATTTGTTCCGTAAGTCAAATTTCTTTTATATGTCTTCAATCTTATATGTATATTTGCATATATAAATATTTTTCAGACAAAACTTCAAAAATGGTCCCTGTGGTTTCACAAAATATGATGTTTGGTCCCTGATTTACAAAAACCTTACGGATCGTCCCTATGGTTTCAAAACTTTTAACAAATTGTCATTTTCGCTACCACTGTTAGCTTTTAGCCGTTAAGTGAAGGGCATTTCTATCATTTCACTACCACATGGACCATTTATGAAGTTTTGCCTTATTTAAAAAAATGAAAAAAATTATAATTATTTAATATTAAAGGGTCCCACCCTCTCTCTCTCTCTCTCTCTCTCTCTCTCTCTCTCTCTCCGGATTCCGGCACAAATCTTGTGAAAACGATGGTGGGGTTGTTCCTTCATCTCCCTCCAATCTACATCCTTGAATCTGAAAACCCTCTTTCATAATTCTATCTCTTTCCCTTTCCTCGCTCTTGCCTTTCAAACCCCTTTTCTCTATCAATCAACACCCCCGTCATCATGTAATCACCAATGACTAATATGCCGGAGCTAGAATCACTTCGTTTAAGGAACCGATTATTACTCCAGTGGGACTCCATCGCGAGTTAATGTTGAAGCATGTTGAATTCATCATTGATGGAAACAGAAGATGGGATCGGTCAAGAGGATTGATGCCTCAGCCGAGCTACTTGACCTGTGTGGGAGCATTGAAGGTCGAGGTGGATCTGTGTTGTAAGTGGGGAATCCAAGTTCTTACAGTCTTCGCCTTCTCATCTAACAACTGGTTAAGACCCAAAGTATGTGTAATATCGAAATTGGATTCCAATTTCATCAGGACTTTATGGGTTTAGTCGATTGATTGGTTGTGTTTATGTAGGTCGAAGTTGATTTCTTAATGAGACTGCTTGAAAACACATTAAAAGATGAAGTTGCTTCTATGTCGAGATAAGTGACTAATTTCCACCGCTTTGAATAAGTTTTCATCCAATTTCAATCCACTTTCAAAATGGAATTCCGATGACAGGGATGAAATCCGAGTTTCTGTCATTGGAGACGTATCTAAGCTTCCACAATCATTACGAGATTTCAACATTACACATTGTGAGAAGCCTATTCTTGGTACTTACGAGTCGCGATGGGTGGTTCTTGATGGCTGCTACGGTCTAAGGGTAAAGGATAAAGGTTGTTGGGTATATGTGGTGGTGTTATGTGGTCGGAGGGTGGATTGACGGTGGCGTTTGGTGGCCGGAGATGGCAGTTGGTGAGCTTCTCCTCTCGCTTTTCTAGCACAACAATGGAGAGAGAGAGAGAGAGAGGGTGGCACCCTTTAATATTAAATAATTATAATTTTTTTTAAATAAGGCAAAACTTCATAAATGCTCCCTATGGCAGTGAAATGACAGAAATGTTCTTCACTTAACGGCTAAAAGCTAACCGTGTTAGCGAAAAGGACCATTTGTTAAAAGTTTTGAAACCACAAGGACGATCCGTGAAGTTTTTTTTAAATTAGGGACCAAACTTCAGATTTTATGAAACCACAAGGACGATTTTTGAAGTTTTGTCTATTTTTTTATGTCATTCAATATGTATCTTATATAACCCATTTAAAACTCAAGCCATAAAGTTTCTTCTTCTTCCTCTTTCGTAATCGCTTAGATTGAGTTGAGGTTACTTTTTTTTTTGGAACGGCAGAATTTATTAAAAAAAAACTAGCAAGGAGCTAGAATGAATACATCAAAGAAGTAACAGTAGTGGGATTATGAAGCCACTCAACCCAATTTAACCTAACCCTACTACATCTATTAGAAATCCAAAAGAAGGATTTCTCAACAACATCATCAAAAATAATTGATTTTTTAGGAGGAACCGTTCCAAAAACATACATATTTCGAAAATTCCACAAGCACCAAAGTGAAGTTATAATAACCGCATCAAACGCCTTTCTTTGACCTCTACTCAAGTTCCCACCATCCGACCAATTGATTAGGGACTACACCGATATTTGAGATGGTAGGGACACCCCCACCATATAGCAACCCTACCCCAAATGTCCTGTAGGTCACGGCACCCTACAAAAATGTGGTCTATAGTTTTGGCAGCATCCAAGCAAATTGGGCACATGATAGATGGGACCTTAACACCTCTACTCGATAATCTCTCCCTCGTAGGGATACTAGCAAGCTGAATTCTCCAAACAAGAATATTAAGCTTAATAGGAACCCAATTATTCCACCGAGTAGCCACATCCCCCTAAGGCACCAGACCACTAACCAACGCGTATCGAACAGATGAGGTTACTTTATTTGATGTTTGTGATTCAAATGTTCATTGCTTTTGTTCTTGTTACTTATTCAAATCTCTTTTTATATTTAGTATTATCCATTCAATTATTTTAGCGCATATTAAAGAAGAAGAAACTTTGCTGCTTTGTTGCTATACATTTGTTTCTTTTTTGTATTATTTGATCGCAGTTTAATTTCTTTGATGTTTTCTTATTAAAAAGTTCATTGATGAATACTATATTTTTTTTTCCTATCTTTTTAAGGTTAGTGCGTGTGGTCCCATACTTACCATAGTCCATATAAACATCATGTTATTTTTGCCACACTTTAGCCAAAACTTGTCATTTGCATAGCCTGAGTTGTCACACTTGCCATATATTTGTTTCTTTTTTTTGTATTATTTGTAAGATTGATCGTAGTTTAATTTCTTTGATGTTTATTAATTAAAAAGTTCATTGATGAATACTATATTTTTTTTATTTATCTCTTTAAGGTTAGTGCATGTGGTGTCATACTTACCATAATTCAGGTAAACATCATGTCATTTTTATCACACTTTAGCCAAAATTTGTATTTGTATGGCGTAGGTTGCCACACTTGTCATGTTATATATATATATATATATATATATATATATATATATATATATATATATATATATATATATTCTTTAATTAATTTAGAAAATAAATATTGAAAAATACTATTTTTTTAAAAACATAAATTCCATTAAAAACATACAGATTAAAAAAATCATAGAAATTCAAATATATATATATATATATATATATATATATATATATATATATATATATATATATATATATATATATATATATATATATATAAATTAAAAATATAACAAGACCACTAGAAATTCAGAAACAACACACTAGAAATTCAAACACACTAAAAATTAGAAGACAAAGACTTAATATTTGATGTCATTTAGGGCTCTGCCATACAATTTGTCAAAACTCAACAAACTTGAAATCTTTGTCAGTTTCAACACGGTAAGCCTCAAGAGCAATCTTAGCAAAATATTTCCGTTTTCACCATTTCCGACATCATGCATCACCCTACGAAACACAATGGTAAAGCGAGTTGCCAATGCGTGTGCGTTTCTCCATTTGACGTATAGCAGATATTTTCTTTGAGGTTGAAGGGTTTGACGATTGTATATGTCGGCGATTCTATTCCAAAAAGTAGTCGAAGGGTACTCATTGTGGTGTGGATCTTTTGCTACATCAATTCATGAACGAGCGAGTAAAATCTCTTCTTCAGTCGAGCAAACAATAGCTAGTTTTAGTGATGATGTGTAGAAAATGATGGAAAAAATAAAAAAGTTAAGAGAATAGAATTAAAGAGATTTGAATGTGGTGAAGAGTGAATAAGGATATGGTATTTATAGTTGAAGATTAAGAGTTTAAATTTGAAATTTTGAAAAAAAAAACGGTTATATTTTTGAAATTGTATATTTTTTGAAAAGAAGGTAATTTTTAAAAAAGAGGTTTAAGTAATAAATGGGTTAAAAAACAATCTCTCTCATCGGTTAACCATCGTCGAGTTGCCGAGCCGAGCTCGGCATGTCGAGGCCTCGGCCTGGTGTTCGCCGAGGTTGCCGAACTGGTAGCCGAGTCCATACCCAGTAGCCTAATAGGGTCATGGATATAAAAGACATTACTCCCATAAAACAAGTAAATACAAACATAAATCAATACATACTTAAAGCTTCAAGCATCCACCATAGTAGACAGAAATCATGCACAAATAAAAACACAAAATTAGGATATTGATATGTTGTTATTGGAAGAATTGGTGCTTACGTACATTTATTAAGCTAGTTTGTACATATCTTTATCTTATTTTAATTGTAATGTGTTGTTTATATTTACAGGGAAGTAGGATTGGTGCTAATGTTAGTAATAGGTTTTTGTTAATGCTTGATCACTTGCTTGATGAAGGTTCTGATATTTATGTTATAAATTTGAACTTAGCCGGAAATGAAGGAGACTATAACTATGGAGACGTTCCTCAGAGCATGCGGTATGGGTGATGTTACAAGTCGTTATGGCTGAGTTGGCATGCCTTAACGGTGTTGTAACACCATGAACACCGCCCCCCTATGTGTTATGGTACATCTCGTTGGTGTCATGACATTTTGCAACAGGAGAATTGGCCAATAGCATCATTTTTCTTTGCCTCTCTCTCTCTCTCTCTCTCTCTCTCTCTTTCTCTCTCTATTCTCATCACATGTCATAACAAGGAACACCATTTCCTACATGGTGTTAAAGGTGGTGTTATAGTTGAGCTGGCATGTGAAGTGTTGTTATAACATTAACCCACACCCAATGCTATCATAAACTAAGTATTGTTTCAAAAACCAATGTTTCCAGGTGTTCCAAATTTCAAAGTTCTATTTATGGATTTTCGT
The DNA here is from genome assembly GCF_002870075.4 of Lactuca sativa. Classification (NCBI taxonomy): domain Eukaryota; kingdom Viridiplantae; phylum Streptophyta; class Magnoliopsida; order Asterales; family Asteraceae; genus Lactuca; species Lactuca sativa. Next base: position 279,600,021 of record NC_056627.2, read on the forward strand.
TCGTCACATACTAATCCATCATCTTAAAAGCAACATCAGACAATCAATATTTACATTCAAACAAATATATGTCCTATTCAAGGTCACAAATTTTTACTTTTAAACTTTTATACATGTAAAGTTCAATAATTATTAATATATGTAACTCAGTAACACAAACACAAAGTTTAGTGAGTTCCTCTGTATATCACACCTTACACCATAATACATACAAGCAAAGACTCTTGGCTCTAACCGACCAACCAGCATAGCATATCAACCATAGTCACCATGTCCAATACCTCTATCGGCTCTCAAACACCGGCTCCCTTCCGATATACAACCACCGGATTTTAGACGTCCCACAAACACACCGAGACTATTACTAATATCAACAGGTTGCCTTATGAATGTATAATTATACATAACTAATAAATAAGATAGATAGCCAAACAGATGATCCTATCCGAAAGCAATAAATCATACAATAACCATGCAATTAATGGGGTTTTTAGGTTATAATCAATTTTTACATGCGAAATTTCACTCAACTCTTAAGGGTACATACATGATACAACCTAAATTGAATTTATGTCTTTTCACAGCTAATAGCAAAATAGCTATGAAACAAAAACTAAGAACCATATGAATAAAATCCATGAGTAGAACCACATACCTTTTGATTGACTCAAAACAAGCTAATACAAAGCCATTTTGTAGTCTCCTTAGAAAACTAGCTCCAAAAGTATGACCTCCTCTAATGCATTACACCTAAAACTTAAGAAACCTTAGGATTGAAGGAGAGAGGGGGGAGATGAAGGAAAGTTTTTGTAATTCTCCTGTTGTATGTGTTAGGCCAAAAATACAAAGGGTTATCCTTTTTATATAGTTGTTTGATAATCACAGAAACCCTAGATTTGAACTTAAAATTATAATATTTCAAATCATTTGTAACGCTCGGATCCTGGTATGTATTTTAAATTAAAACATTCATTTTTGCAAAGGGACTCAACGAGTCGGAGGCCCCAGACTCGTCGAGTAGGAACGAATGATTGGACGCGGGAATTGAAGCCTACTCGACGAGTCGAGAGCCTCGACTCGACGAGTAGGACTGCCAGAGTGAAACCCTAATTTTCAAGGCTTGCACCCTATTTAAACACTTTAACTGGCCTCAACTTCAGCCCCCATGACCTCCAAGCCTTATTCACGAAACCCTAATCCATTTATAGTGTTCTTGAGCTATAGTTGTGTGTTGTTGGTGATTTTAAAGCTTGAGAAGGAAGATGAAGCTTGGGGATTCAAGAGGATGCAAGTAGATCCAGAGTTTGTGCTACTTTTCTGACTCAGTAGAGGTATAAAGTCTATACATTGTCTATTTGCTTACTAGATCTCTTCATGGGGTAGTTTAGGGTCATATGGAGCATATTATGGAACCATTCATGCATGCAAGCATGGTTTGGGGTAATACCTTCAGTTCCAGAGTCTTTGAGGGACTCCATGGCATAAAGGTGCCAACTTTATGGGCAGGGGAGTCCCATGCATCATATGAACCAATTTTTAGGGCCTTTCGACCCTAAGAGGCCAAATCTACGTTTTAGATGCATTAATCCCGATTAAAATTGACTGGATAGATTTGGAATTTGGGGGACTCGACGAGTTGTTCATACGACTTGTAACGTCCGTGTTTCGAGGCTAAACATTATTTCGATGATGTAATAGTAAGGGTCAACAAATGTAACTCATCTTGAAGTAATAAAAAGGAATTATTTTAGTATTATGTGAATTATGTAACTTTATGTGTTTTATACTTGTTTATAATGATATAATAAATTAAGGATGAAAATAAGCGTCAAAAATAAAATATTAGATAAACCCGATATTTATGAAGAAAGTTGTAGGGGTCGTAAAAAGAGTTCCAGAGATATAAAGAACATTAAAATCCGAGTTATAACAAAGAGGTTATGACATGTCGAAGTTTCGCGACAAAACCGGCACGACACTGTGTGACATAAAAAGTGAGTTTACGATAAAGTGTTTTTTAGCCTTAGCGATCTAAACGAAATTCATAGTATACGTTAAACCAAGAGCGTGCATAAAAAGAACGTCCAAAACTGACTTCGTATGAGGAAGTTATGATATTTCTAAGATTTAGCATAGAGGTGCACAACCCGAAATTCAAATTTTAGATCGATCGAATTTTGGCCGACACAACCTAAACAAGAATGTAAGATCTCATTAATAGGAGCTCAACGATAAAAAGACAGACGAAAACGGAGTCCATATGTAGAAGTTATGAATTTTACACTGTCGTTTAACATTGTAATCTTCTCATACTATTAAATTTAAAATTGGTCGAGAATTAGCCGGTGGGGTCAAAAGGAAAGTTGTAGATCCTGTCATTACCTATGCGTGGATATAAAGAACATCGAAAACGAAGCTCGTATGCGAAATTGGGTGACGTGGCACAATCTGATGACGCAACGTGGCACCAACTCGACGAGTTGGGGGTCAAAAACTCAACGAGTTGGGCCAGAAACTCGACGAGTTCACCCCTTTTTTAGCCTATAAATACCCTCCGATAGTTCCTTCATTTTTCATACAAAAACCCACTTCTTATTCTCTCTACTCACTCTCTAAACCTCCCAAAACATCCCGAAAAGCCTAGGAAACTTCCCTAGAACTTGAAGAAAGCCCCGGAGTGCCCGAAGGCTCTGAGAAAAAGAGTTTTTTAGTTTGAACCTCTGCCCGCATAGAGCCCGATTTTCAAGCAAACCTTCAGGTTTCGTCAAAGCGAAGCGCTGTCCAAGTTGGAATCACCACCTTATCAAGTGAGTGTATAGTCACTTTCATCTTACACATAGATATGAAGTATTTTATATAAATTACGTGCTATGTGTGTGTGTGTGTGTGTATATATATATATATATATATATATATATATATATATATATATATATATTCTGTTTACTTGAGATCTATGTTGGATGAAAGATCTGAACCTCTTTCTTTTTCAGATCTGAACTTTTTCCTTCAGATCTAGACTTTTTCCTTCAGATCTAAACTTTTTTCTTCAGGTCTAAAGTTTTTCTTTCAGATCTAAACTTTTCTTCTAGATCTGAACTTTTTCCTTCAGATCTGGACTTTCTCACTTTAGATATAAATTTTTCAGATCTAACCCTTATATATGAATAATTTATACTTGAGATCTATGATGTATGAAAGATTTAAACTCCGTTTTCATATCTGAACTGTATATGTATTTTATATCTACAAATATGTTGGGTAAAACATGAGTAGATGAAATAGTTGATGTGTGGTAAAATGATAAAAGGTGTTGATGTTTACGATGATCTAGTCAGATAGCGGTGTATAAATGACGACCACAAACTATTTTAGGCAGTCCAGTGGAACGCTAGCAGGCTCGCAACCTGTAAGTGTTTATGAAGATGTAATCCATCCCCCCCCCCCCATGGTTGCCTTATTTGACATGTATTGCTGAGGAATCCCCTAAGCAGTGTTGTCACCCTGAAGAAAAATCCTTAGGCTATGTCCCTTAGAATATATGTTTTAGGGACGTAAAGTGAGGATAACGGGAATGAGTAATCGGTTTAATGATTTAATGAAAATAAATAATGAACTTGTTATTCTGGGTTGAAAACCCTGTATGCTCACCAGACTCCCCAGCCTGACCCACTCAGTTTCTTGTATTACAGGTAGTGGCAAAATCATAGTTGGATAATCTGACGAGATATTATGGATTTATAGGCCAGTATAAAATAAATAGAATGTTGTAAGGCCTATATTGTTTTGAGGCCAATTTTGTTTTGTGGCCTATGATGTTTTGTTTATGCTTTTGATCTGTATTGACGATGACATCCCGAGTTTTGAAATGTAATGAAAATACATTTCTTTAAGAAATGCTTTGATAAATTTTTATCATATTTTGTTATGGGAACAAATTCCACAACACTTTTCTTTGAAAGATTACTCTGATTTTATTATAAAATCATAAACGAAAGCGGTCTTTTCTGGCCGTAAAAATGGGGATGTCATAGTTGGTATTTGAACATTAGTTTAAGCAAACTAGGAATTTGTAGGATTTCTAGACTTAAACTTAGAATGCTAAGCGATGATCGTGAGATGAGTGTCTTCCATATTGTAGACACGAGCACTAGTTTATTTTAGGAAAAATGCCTAAAATGTTATTATATGTGCTAAATGCTTTATGTTTGACTTGTATGTTATTATTTGTTCGGGTCTATAGTCTGTTGCTGACCGAATCTGGAAACCTTATGTGTTCAGGATTCTAAGCGTTCGATTACGATATTAGAACTAGCATGTAACGTTTCGGAGTCATAAGGAGAATTTAAACATCTATCGTGAATAAAGAACTAAATTCACCTAATTTGGTGTATAGATCGAAATGACAAGAACCCGAAGTGGAGCTGGAAATGCAGATGGAAACAAGAATCAACGACCTAACCCCCAAGTGATTGAGCATGTGCCGATAGTAGAAGCTACAGCTGAGCCAGTCACAATGGCTGGAGTACTAGCCATGATTCGGGCTATGATGGCTGAACAAAGGGAATAAATGAGACAATTGTTGCTGAATAAAAAAATGAACCTTTGATTCTTGCTGAACAACCAGAACTGAATGACCGACAATCAGAAGAAGGGAATTACAGTTGCACTGTGAGTCAAGTGGAACCCCCAGTGGTGAAAAGGAATGACTTGAAGAGGGAAATCAACAGAGATAGACGTATGTATAAGAACTTCTTGGGTGCCAAACCACCAGGTCTTTCCGGAAACCCAAAGCCTGTGGAGATTTTGGACAGGATCTCCAAAATGGAGATGGTATTTGAAAGCTGCAACTGTAGCGATAAGCAAAAAACCATCTTTGCTGTTCGACAACTGAATACCAAAGTCTTAAGCTGGTGGAAATTGTTGGTGGATACGATGCCACGAGGAGAAGCTTTGAAAAAGTCTTGGGAAGCATTGATGGAGCAGTTAAAGACGAAGTACTGCTCCGAGATAGATCTGATCGATCTAAATAATGAGTTCCAGAAGTTGAAAAAAGGGAAAATGAGCATTGACGACTATGCTACTACATTCACCGAAAAGATGAAGTTGTTTTCATACTTGGTACCGACTGAACTTGCCAAGATAGAGAAGTTTGCTAACAGATTGTTGTCAGAATTTGGACCACCGGTCAAAATCGCGAGCACTTTGAAGGCAGTCGTTAGAGCAGCCAAAAATGTTGAGACCCAGTTGAGGGAAAGGGGTCTGGAGAGAGCCGATGTTGGCAAAAAGAGGAAGTTCGATGGATCATAAAATCAAACAATAAGAGCAAGTATGGTTCAAAGAAATCTGGAGGAGGAGGAGGAAATGAAGCAAAGTGGTGCGAGAAGTCTCAAAAGAAACACTCGGGGAAATGTAGAGAGGAGGTGACTTGCTACAAATGTGGAAGGAGAGGGCACTACGCCAATGAGTGCACATCCAACAAGACGGTGTGCTACGGATGCAATGAAAAAGGGCACATTGCTAAGGATTGCCCAAAGAAGAAAGAGACAGCAAGGCCCAATGTCCCACCATAGCCAAAAGCCATAGCCTTCCAAATGACCTTGGAAGTTGCAAAGGATGCAATGGACGTCGCTTCAGGTACCTTTCTTGTAAATGGATTGCTTGCCAATATATTGTTTGATTCCAAAGAAAATTAATCCTTTATATCACATAAATTTAGTGGAAGACTAGCATTTCCTATTGAAAAACTTGATAATGCTCTAGTTATAGAAGTTGCCAATAGCAAATTCATAACTGTTAGCGATTACGTTAGGAATATCGTCATTGGCTTTAACAGAAACGAATTCCATGAGGAACTTTTACCTATTGAGCTAAATGGTTTCGACATCGTACTGGGAATGGATTGGCTTGGCGCCAATGATGTAGAGATAATGTGCAAGAAGAAGATAGTAAGGGTAAACCTGCCTGGAAAAGAGTCATTTGTGGTATATGGGGACAAACATTGAGTGAATTCTGGAATTATTTCCCTAATGAAAGCCAAAAAATGTTTGTCCAAAGGATGCACATCATACTTCGCATTTGTGATCGATGCTAAGAAGGAGAAAAAGGAAATGAAAAGTATACTAGTGGTGTGCGACTATCCGGAAGTCTTTCTTGAAATGTGGCACCAACTCGACGAGTTTGACCATCAACTTGACGAGTTGGGGGTTAGAGACTCGATGGATTGGGCTAGAAACTCGACGATTTCACTTCCTTTTCATCCTATAAATACCCACCGAGATTTCCTTCATTTTTCATACCAAAACCCACTTCTTCTTCTCTCTACTCACTCTCTAAAGCTCCCAAAACATCCCAAAAAGCCTAGGAAACTTCCCTAGCACTTGAAGAAAGCCCCGGAGTTCCCGAAGGCTCCGAGAAAAAGAGTTTTTTTGGTTTGAAACTCTGCGCGAGCAGAGTCTGATTTTCAAGGAAACCTCCCGGTTTTGCGAAGCACTGTCAAAGTTGGAATCACCACTTTATCAAGTGCAGTATAGTCACTTTGATCTTACACACACACACACACACACATATATATATATATATATATGAACTATTTTATATAAATTACGTGTTATGTGTGTGTGTGTATATATATATATATATATATATATATATATATATATATATATATATTATCTTTTTACTTGAGATCTATGCTGGATGAAAGATCTGCCCAAGAATTTGAAATAAAAGTGTTATTGATTTGGATAGAGTCCATACCAGATGAAGAGCCAGACACCTTGCCCTTAGGCTCTCTCACTTATTGTAGGTACTTAGGGCAACTTCTTCTCCAATGGTATTTCTAGCCACCATGAAAGCACACGACTTCTTTCATATTCGCAACAGAAGGAATATCAATTTTTGGTTTTCCTTTTGACCCACTAGACTCTCCAATGTCGTATTTCCCTTTCCACTTGGGTTGGGAATGAGCCTTTCTATTCTTTCCCTTGCCTTGTTGGATAGCCATGACTGGGGTAGATGCAACACTGTTGGAATGAGACTTCTTCACTCTTGCTTTAGTTGTTCGTAATAGATTATGAAGCTAAATCAATGTAGTGTTAAAATGATAACTCATAATGAATTGATGATAATTATTAGGCAAGGAGTTAAGCACCATGTCAATGGCAAGCTCCTTGTCAAAGTTCACATTGAGCTTCTCCAATCTTTCCACGTGTCTTTGCATTTTCTGCACATGAGTAAACACATATTCTCCATCTTTCAATTACTTGCATGCCATAAGCTCCTTGACAACTTTATAACGCTCTTCTCTAGCTTTATTTAGAAACAGCCTGGTTCATTTCAAAGGGCCAATAGTCTGCATAGTCTTTTGGAGCTCAGGTGACATGGTTGCATTATTATGCAAGAGACCTTTGTACCATCATTAACATGTTAATTATATTCAACACTTTCTTCAGGAGTAGTATATTCTTTGTCAATTTCTAGGACTGGAGTGTCAAGAACATACTCTTTATTCACATATGTCAACATCATTTTCAAATTGCACAACCAACCATGTAGTTGGGACCAGTAAGCTTGTCATTTTAGAGAGTTGACAAGAGAGTGAAGTTGCGAGTAATTGGAGAAGGAAGAGTAAGATCACCATATCCATACATCTAAAACAAGAGATAAGATTTTAGTTAGTTGATTCAATTCCTTAATATTATAAACTCAAGTTAATACTCAAGGCTAGGATCCAAAAATACAATTCGAAACTATGAAGAGAGATGTCATAATCAATTTGTGAATTTATTTTAGGTAGTTAAATCATTTTACCAATATCAATCAAATATTAAATTCCTAGATCATTTGAGATTCATTGAATTATTCAATGGAATGTTTAATCTCAGATTATGCTCTTCAATTTGTGATTAGGATGTCGAGGATCACAAACAAGATGTAAATGACCATGTAAACCCACGTGACATGCTTGAGGTCATTTATAATCTCATATTGATGTGTCGGTTAACCACACACACTCCACTATCAAATAAGTTCTAGTATATGCCATCATTTCATCTTTGCAGTCCCATATTACTATGTCGGTTAACCACACCCACTCCACTAACGACTTGCAAAGAAATGATGATTGTTTTCATGGATTAGCATACAATTTCACATTTTTCCTAAAGTAACTAAAGTGATATTTTAGAATGTTCTAATGTTTCACGATGGGAATTTTACGTTACAATAACAATGTACTTGCAGAATTTCACTTAACACTTAAGGGTACATGCAACCTAAATTGGATCTATGTCTTTTTCACATCTAATAGTAACATACTTATGAAACACATAAACTAAAACCTATGAATCAAAATTCATGGTTAAGAGTACATAACATTTATTGATTCCAATCAAGCTAATCAAATCTTGTTATCTCCTTAGAAAACCTAACTCTAATAGTATATGAACCTCTAATGGTTCACAACCAAAACTCAAGAAACCCTATGATTTAAGGAGATAGGGAGAGGAGGAGGAGAATTTCGTTCTCCATACTTAGGTATGAGAAAGCCATGAAATTAGATGCCCCAGTGTCCTATTTATAGTTTGCGTAACTTACAGAGAAAGACAAATTCGAATAATTAAATAGTAGATTTAATCTTAATTCAAATCATTTCCTTATCAGCAACTAGAAGGCTTATGGAAGCCATAAATAAGCTCCTAAAAACTTCAATATGATGCTAGATTCTAGAATTTCCTCTTTTATTCAACAATTGAACAATTACACGTCACCCCTGACACCTTTAATTAATTACACATAATCTCAAATTAATTCCAGATTAATACTTAATCAGTTCTAACTATCTTTAATTAATCCATATCAATTATGAGCTATTTCTAATTATTTATTAATCACATAATAAATTAACAAATCATTAATTAATAACATGTAGTTAATATATTAATCACATAGTATATTAACAAATCTTTTATATCTCTCCTTTGATCAATCCAAGCCATTTTCTGGTTATGAGGGTAACCCAAAAAAGACTTTACTTTTATTCATCGATGTTATACCAATATGGTTAGGACCTTAGACACTTTAATACAATCTTCTCCCACTTAGATAAGTCTCCAACTACAATGGCAAGTACAAATCCGAATAACCAATAAGGAGTGTTTTCATAAGATACTACCAAACACTAATTAGACGTTGGTCCTAAGACAAGTAATCAACTATCCCTTTGTTCTACAAGATATCTTATGGACATGAGACATTGATTAGAATCAATCTCATAGTCCAAGATTATGTTTCTCAATTTATGATTTATGACGACTGAATTGAGACTACTAATTGAAAACATCAATTTAGTAAGGGCTCGGCCAAACAATTCAGATGCCGACAAATAATCATCAAGGGGCCCAAAGATATCGCTTTTACCTGTTAAGGCAAAAGGAAAGAATAAACATTGACTATATAATCATACATTTTACTCACCAAATCATGCATGGAATTTCACTTTATAACACCCCGTTACGAGATGCGTTGGAGTAAAACAATGCACAAATGATTTGCAAAATATAACCTATATATCTCTACTTGAAGAATTTAAGATATTATCTTCTTAGAATTACTTATGGTTGAATCCATGAATTAATCTTTAAGTGTGGGTTTAAGTAATACTAAAAATCATATTTTCTAAGTACTCATGAATATTGCAGCAGTCCCTATATAATGCCCAATCTCTATGGAGAATCTACAATCAAATCATGACAGTCTTAAATCAATACCTACTCCTAAAACTATGACTGACTGTGGAATTTCAAATAAATTAATATTCAAGAAGTAATAGGCAAAATGAAACACAATAATAAACTAATTGTTATATGGCTTCACACTCTTTGAATATAAATAATTCCTTATTATTTAATAAAAATAACAATTATAGATTTATCTATTGTATAATTGTTTCGAGGCAACAAACATAACAACTAAAATAGTCAACATTTGTGACATCCCCAATTTCACGGCCAGAAAAGACCGATTTGTTTATGCTTTGTTTTTAAAATCAGAGTAATCTTTTAAAGAAAACAGTTGAGGAATTTGTTCCCAAAACAAAATATGATAAGAATTTATCAAAGCATTTCTTTAAAGAAATGTATTTTCACTATTTAACAAAATCTTGGGATGTCGTTTTCAATACATACCAAAAGCATAAACAGAACAATTTGACCTTACAGCAGTTATTTACAACTACTAGTCTATTATTCAAAATCTCTGGTCAAGTCCACCAACATATACTCTTGTGTCATTACCTGTAATACAAAGAAAACTGAGTGGGTCAAGCTTGGGAACCTGCTGATCGTATAGGGTTTTCAACCCACAATGTTATATATATATATATATATATATATATATATATATATATATATATATATATATATATATATATATATATTAGAACTCACATACATATAAAATTTCACTATATCCACGCAAATCTTATCCCACCCCATCGATCCTCACAACGATACGATCTAAACTCTCGTATCTAAAATTTTCCTCTTTACCTGATCCCTACTCACGGATCAAAAACTATCCTCTTCACCCGATCCATACTCACGGATCTAAAACTAACCTTTTCACCTGATTCATACTCACATATCTAAAACTAATCTTTTCCCCTGATCCATACTCACGGATCTAAAACTACCTGATCCATACTCACGGATCTAAAACTACCTGATCCATACTCACAGATCTAAAACTAGCCTCCCGATCTGATCCATACTCCCGGATCAATAATTGTACCCAATCCATACTCCCGGAATAGGGACAATTAACTATACCTTAATCCTGATTTGATCCATACTCCCAGATCAATAACTGTGCCCAATCCATACTCCCAGACTAGGGACAATTAACTTAGTCTTAATCCATACTCTCAGACTAATAACAAGTTTCATCTCTTTACCTGATCCATAATCCCAAATCTAAAACTAACCTCGTGATCTGATCCATACCCATAGATCTAAAACTGCCCATGTTCTACCCAACATATTTGTAGTTACAAAATACATATACAGTTTAACTCATTAAAACCTATATAGTTCATCCATTCCACCAACATCTCAAATAAACCACAATATATAAACACATAGCACGTATTTCATAGCAAATACTTCATACTTATGCGTTAGAAGAAAGTGACTATACACTCACTTGATTAGAAGATGATCGGACAACACTACGGCTCTTGAAATAATCTTTTGCGACGAAACTGGGATGTTTTCCTCCAAAACCGGGCTTCACGTGGGCAGAGCTTCGGCTCAGGAATCTTTCTTCTCGGGATCTTCGGGGCTTGGGGACTTGCTTCGGGTCTCGAGAATGATACCGGGGCTTCGAGATATTTCTTGCATGAAAAACGAGGTAAAATGGGAGATAGAGCAGAGGAATTGAGCAAGGAACTCGGCTGCCCTCACACCCATTATATAGGGGCTGATTCTTCGAACTACACTGGGCGTAATTTTATGTTACGTTGGGCATAGCCCGGATAAGTCCGGTGACTCCCCCCTTCGGATAATATCGGATTTTATAATTAAATTAAATACTTTAATTATTTAATAAACTTTAAAAATTCATATTTTCCTCAAACAAGCTCCATTTTTGACGTTCTTTATATCCCCGCGTAGGTGAGACTACGATTTACAACTTTCGTTTAGACTCCATCGGCTAATTTTGAGTTTATTTTTATTATATTATTTAAGTATGCCTGGACAGGAAAAATCCGTTATAAATTGATAAATTCTTCACCCGACGTCCGTTTTCGTCTGTCTTTGTACCGTTGCACTACTATCAACAAGATCTTCGATTCTCGTTTAGATTGTTTCGGCTAAAAACTGCTCGATTTGAAATCGTGTATTCGGGTTGCATACCGCTAAGTCAAAACTTAGAAAAATCGTAACTTCCTCATAGGAAGTCAGATTTGGACGTTCTTTTTATCCACGCTCATGGTTTAACGAACTCTATGTAAATTCACTCTAACGTAAATTCACTTTTTACGTCATTCGGCGTCGTGTCGGTTCTGTCGCGAAACTTTTACAGATCATAAATTCTTCGTTATAACTCGGATTTTGGCGTTCTTTATATGTACGGAATCCTTGTAACATATACTACAACTTAGTTAAGATTATTCATCCTAAATAATCTTCTATCAAAAAGTCATTTATGACGCTTATCGTCTCTAAATTGACTAGCCCCGATGTATGGGCGTTACAATTATCTCCCCCTTAGGATGATTACATCCCGAAATCATCACCGAAAATAGGGCTTGGATAATGATTCCATGCGTTACCTCTTCATCCTAAGTAATAATCGTAACTTCCATGTTTCCTCGAATGAGTATTTAACTCTAGGGCTTCTTGACTGCAAACGATGCTAAATCTTACATCTGCTTTTCGTATTATGCTGTACTTTCAATCATAACTTCCGAGTTACCAAATAAGTCCTTATTGTGGACTCCTTCTTCTTCTTAGGATAAATACTTTCCTTTATCTATTGTAACAGACCGATGGGGTGCTCTACTGACCTCTCATCGCACGATGCGACGCTTAGACTCGGTCTTTTTAAAGTTAAATTCCAGAATGGAATATACCTTCCTTCATATTCTAATGTGATATAATCACATTTCAGCATGTAGCATTTCTAGCTACAAACTTTATTAACAACGAGTGTGATAGCAATGATCGCATTGACTTCAATCTTCTGACTTACACCAGATGTGTAACACCTGGATTCCTAGGTATATTAATTATTCCTTTTATTTTTGGAGATTGAGAGGGGACTCGGCGAGTTGGTATTTAGACTCGCCGAGTATGGTCGCGGATTAGTATCCAGGTTCATAACCGGACTCGGCGAGTTTATAAGTGGACTCGACGAGTCCATGCTGTTTAATGAAACCCTAATTTCTTGGGTTTGGGACCTATTTAAAGGCCCTTACGGTCGTCATTTGCCGCTACCAAACCCCAGAGAGAAACCCTAAGAGATCTAGAGCGTTTGTGAGGAAGGAGAGGCCATTCTTGATCTTTTTTTGGTGTATTTGCAAGAAAAAGGTGACCAAGGCAAGAGGAGGCTGAAGGAGGTGCGATTTTGGTGACTTCAGAGTTCATAGAGTTCATATGAGGTATTTATTCGGACCTTCTTCAGTTTTGTTGTTGATTCTTAGAGTTAGGGTTTTCTAACCCCTTTAGAGGATGGAAAAATGGAGCAATTGGTCCCTTCTCGAGTCTATGCTTTGGATTTGGACCCAAAGAGGTCCAGAGACCTTAACCATTGGAGCTTTATGAGTTATTTTGGGAGCCATGAGCTTAGGATGTTATTTTGGGGGCTAAATCACCAAGTTAGACCATTTAGATGTTATATGAGTGTCAAGGTCTGAACTTTACATGATTATCATGCTTGGGAAGGTCAGATCTATGGATTAAAGGAACAGATCTGACCTTAGGAGGTCTATTGAGTTTGTGCATGGCATGAACTCGTCGAGTCCGAAGATCAGACTCGGCGAGTAGGGTGAGGGTTTCCCGTAAATCACTCAGTGAGTAGACTTGCCGAGTTGGGGAAATAACTCGGTGAGTCAGGGAGAGTTAGGGGACTGAAGTTCAAGGCGGAACTCGGCGAGTTGTTCTTGAGACTCGGCGAGTTGAGTCGGGGTGGCCCCGCGATTCATGCCAGGTGTGACTCGTCGAGTAAGGGGAGGGACTCGACGTGCCAAGAGGGACTAAGAGAGTCAGTAGACACGTGTAGACTCACCGAGTCGCCCAAGTGCACTCGACGAGTCGAGTCAAAGTTTGACCGTTGACTTTTGTTGACTTTTAGGGTTTGGTCAACAATGTAGCCTTTGAGCTGATAGAGGGGTAAAATGGTCTTTCACCTAGAGAGGGTTGAGTCTAGTCTCGAGAGTTATATTTATGAGAATATTTACCTTGTGTGATTAGGCGGAGGCTAGATCATATTTCTACCGAGTCAGAGATATACCGAGACATCTGAGGTGAGTCTTCTCACTATACTTTACCTAGTGTGGTAACAGAATTATGTGACAGAGTATTCTAGAGTTATATGCCAGTGTATCTGCATGATATTATGTGTTGTGATTTATTGTGATATGTGATATGCATGAAACAGACTTTACAAAGTTAGGACCAGTGGGTCCACAGAGTTATGGGACGAAGAGGGTCCCACAGAGATATTTGACCAGAGGGTCAACAGAGTTACAGCCTTGAGTGACTGATATGTGTTTATGTGGTATTTTGGGGAACTCACTAAGCATTTATGCTTACAGTGTTATGTGTGGTGTTTCAGGTACCAGTGATGATCGCGGGAAGGCGCCCACATGACTCGTACACACACACACACTGGAGTTCATATGTTTTGACCTTGGGGGGTTTTGTATTGAGATAGTGATGATACAATATTTTAAAATGTGGATATAAATGAAAATACATGGTTATTTTAAAATGCGAAAAATTGTTTGAATTTTTACGGTGTTACAAGTTGGTATCAAAGCCTTGGTTTGAGGGATTCAGATGCATCTTCGGGCGTATCTGAACTCAAACTGAGGATTTGAGAAGAATTTTGGTAATTAAGTAAATTTTTTTTGAAAAGAGTAAAAAGAATTTTGAGATAAACAGAGCAGAGCCATGTGTACGATCAGCCAGCGCCCGAATGGTGATTTCCCAAAATATCCTTTCAATAAGTGCTATCAGATATGTTATGTTATGCTATATGACAAATTACGATATGCATGCTAGAGTAGACTAGGTATTCTTATTAGGACTAGAGTGGCCTGATATATGATGCCTTAGTCTACGGGCTTTTGCTGCTAGAAATGTTTGAGAGTGTTTAGATAGCAGCGAGGTGTTTATGAGATATCTTCTTGTGAGTAGCACATGATTAAGAGAGTAGAGTGCTTGGAAATGTGGGACTCTGGGAGGAGGACTTGGGATGAATGCTGAGTCGGTGTGGTCGGTAGTATTGGGCCCGTACTACCGAAGGCACCGAGCCAGTGCGCAACCCAAGTAAGAATCCTTAGGGTACCAAGAACCAAGTAGGATTGGGGGTATCTAGTGTGTGCACACTCGAGCGAGTCTTGATATTTTTTGTTTTATTTCAGAGAGGTATCATGGTGGGAACACGCCACAGACCAGGGGCTAGTGGAGGGGGTGTGAGCGACGAGGAGCTCCGCCAGATGATTCATTATGAGGTGGCTGCTTCCATCCGCGCTGAGATTACAGAGATGTTCGGGTCTATCAAGACCACCCTGATAGATACATTTTACAAGAGATACGCTGCTCTTTCTGATGCTGCTGTTGCTGCGGCCACTGCAGCTATAGCTGCGGCTAGACCGCAGGGTGGTGATGCGTTGCTGTTCCGGGAGTTCAGCAACACAAAACCACCAGAGTTTGATGGGACCCAGGACCAGATTGCAGCGATGAGGTGGATTTCAGACAATGAGGGGTGTTTCTTTACTTGCTCATCTCCTGAGCATTTGAGATTCTGGTTCGCGCTGAACCAGCTTCGCTTGGGAGCGAAGGACTGGTGGAAGCTTGTGACGGCGCATTATACGCCTGCTGAGCTTGCTGCAGTGACCTGGGAGAGGTTCACTGCTATGTTTCGAGACGAGTACGTTCCCCAGGTGGAGAGGGAGCATTTGGCCCAGGAGTTTTTGACCCTCAAGCAGGGTACTGAGTCTGTCATAGTGATTACAAGGATGTTCCATGAGCGGGCGATGTTCTGCCCAGAGCACGTGTCCTCCGAGCAGGCACGCATGAGCCGATATCTGAGCATTTTGAGGAGGGATATATGGGAGTTCATGGCGAACTCGACGTACCAGACATTTTCTCAGCTTAAGGCAAATACCCGGAAAAGGGAGATAGAGCTGGAGACTCCCCCCTTCGGATAATATCGAATTTTATAATTAAATTAAATAGTTTAATTATTTAATAAACTTCAAAAATTCATATTTTCCTCATACGAGCTTCGTTTTCGACGTTCTTTATATCCCCGCGTAGGTGAGACTACGATCTATAACTTTCGTTTAGACTCCGTCGGCTAATTTTGACTTTATTTTTATTATATTATTTTAGTAGGCAGGGACGGGAAAACTCCGTGATAAATTGATAACTTCTTCATCCAACGTCCGTTTTCGTCTGTCTTTGTACCGTTGCACTACTATCAACAAGATCTTCGATTCTCGTTTAGATTGTTTCGACTAAGAACCGCTCGATCTCAAATCGAGTATTCGGGCTGCATATTGTTAAGTCGAGGTTTAAAAAAATCATAACTTCCTCATACAAAGTCAGATTTGGACATTCTTTTTATCCACACTCATGGTTTAACGAACTCTATGACTTTCGTTTAGATCGCTAAGGCTAAATATCGCTCTAACATAAATAAACTTTTTACGTCATTCGGCGTCGTGTCGGTTTTGTCGCGAAGCTTTGACAGGTCATAACTTCTTCTTTATAACTCAGATTTTGGCGCTCTTTATATGTACGGAATCCTTGTAACATATACTACAACTTATTTAAGATTATTCATCCTAAATAATCTTCTATTAAAAAGTCATTTTTGGCGCTTATCGTGTCTAAATTGACTAGCCCCGATCTACGGGCGTTACAACATTTCTCATGCCAATGCTCTCAACAGGAATATCATGTTTTCCTTTATTCATCACTATTATGGATGGATCATTGAAAAGTTATTCATTTCACAGCTAGATCTCCATCCTCAACATTTCTTTAAATGTAGTGGAATTTCCTCCTTGTATGTATTGACCTTTTGTGATCTCAAGATTCCTTAGTCAATATGACTATACTTTCACATAATGTTTCTAGTGGAAATTTGTTACTCAAAAAAAAAAATATAAGGTCAACTATCAATTCTTCTAGTCTAGGCATGCTCTTTGGATACTCTACTTGCATTAATGTGGTCTTACCCATATTTTCACATCTTGTAAGGTCACACCTAATGATCTAATGAGTCAAACACTTTATACGTTGACCACCACTGGCAGCATTAGTACAAGCGCTAGCGCCTCAAGACCTTATCAACATCAGTGTGAAGATAATGATGTTTTGTATATTAGGCAATTATATGTATATGTATAGAATAGATAACAGATTTCATATCTTGGTGATAAGGATCAGTTCTTATTATAGATTAGTTACAATCCCTTGATTGAAGGGATTCACTAGAATAGTTTTGTATACATTCAACATTAGGTTGAAACCCAAATGTAAGTCTTGGTGACCGTCTTTGTGACCTTCGTTCTCTAGGTGAGAACAACCCTTTCTTGGTGAAAGACATCTTAGTGATTACTCGTGTTCCTTATTTTTTTCTGTTTGATCTTTGTTTAGTTAGTTTGTTCTTTTTTAATTATACTTGAAGTGTATATGATTGATACAAACCTTCCATTGGTTTCAAAGTTGGTTTTTGATACACTTAAGTTGCCATATCGACATCCTATAATCCCAAATCGTCTGCTCTCAACAAGATCCCTCCCTTCAAGCAAAATTTCACCATGTGGAAAACTAAGGCTATGGTTGTTCTTGAAACCATGGATTATGAGATGCTTAACATTGTTGAGAAGGCTCCTCATGCTCATATGTATCAACCTATAGTTAACAATGCTCATGTTGGTCCCTTGAAACAAAAGCCAAAGACTAGTTATGATGATGACGAAAGGAGACTTATCAGTCTTGATGTCAAAGCTATAGCAGACATAGGAAACTCTCTTCCCTACAATGTGTATTATTTAGTTCAGAACTGTGAATCATCTTAAGAGATGATGGAGACGTTGATGATGGATTATGAAGACAATATAGAAATTCAAGCTACAACCATCAACAAACTCAATCAAAGATATGAGCACTTCTTTGCTCAACAATGTAAATCTCTAACTCAGACCTTTAACAGGTTTAAATATTTGGTGAATGATATGTGTAGGTTTTGAGTTGTTAAGCATTCTTCTCAATTGGTGTTAAATTTTTGGACTCTCTTGGAAAAAGCTGGGAACATCACAATGATGTTCATAAGAACAATGAGAAGATTAATATCATGGATGTCGGCTCTTTGTATAGAAATCTACAAAATTACAAAGAGAACAAAGCTCTTCATAAATAGATCATGAAGGACTCAAACAAAGAGAAGTTTGTAGCCTTGGTCTCTCGAAAAGAAGCAATGAACCACATTCACAACTCTGATCAGGGCGAAGCAAGTAATGATGAAAATATTATTGAAAAAGTTTCTAGCGTTGCACCTATTGTTAAACTATATGAAGAAAGAAGATCAAATTGAGTCTGAAAAGCTCAATTCAAGGGAGGAAGCTCAGCAAGAAGGTTCAACTCAGAGAACAGAAAATCATGTATTTGTTTTAACTATAGAAGCACTGATCATTTTGCCAGGGACTGTAACGAGAAGAAAGAAGCTCAGTACCCAGAGAATTCTGAAGTCTTATGCAAGAAGTTGCTCGCCCAAATGAAGAAAGAAAGCATCTCTCTTCAAAAAGCCCTCATTGCAAAGCAGGAGAAATCTGAGGACTGGGTGGAAGAAGAGGAAATATTTAAATATGAAGGTATAAATGCTAAGGGTTTTATAGCTCTCATCAAAGATACCACTAATGGTGCTTTAGGAAAGTGTGGCGCTGATACTTCTCAATTTTTCCAAGAATGAAGTAAGATCAAGAACATATTTGGTTCCTTGATAGTGGGTGCTCTTGACACATGATGGGTCTCCAGTTCCTCTTAACAGACTTTGTTGAGAAAGATGGCATGATTCTGGTTTTTGGTGAAAATAGTGAAGGAGCAGTCATGGGCATTGGAAAATTTGAGTGGAAAGCGTTCAAGCTGAAGAATGTTTTCTATGTCAAAGGTCTTAAAGCAATCTTATCTCCATCGGTCAACTTTGTGACACTGGTTACAAAGTTCTCTTTGATTTCAATGAAGGAAAGGTTATTGACTCAAAGAAAAAAATTGTGCTCATTTCCTCAAGTACAATGACATTTATATGGTTTAATTTTATGTGTCTTAGGCAATGTTACTTTATGATTTTACATTACGTTTTTCTACCTCAAAATTTATGAACATATGCTGCTGAAACTTTAGTTTACTGTGACTTTTTCACTTAATTTTTTTTTTACTTCTATTGATCCAAAGGAGTATACAATGTATATTGTGCTACTAACATTTCCTATGTTTGTTCTTCTCCCTCACGTTCTATGTCTCAGGATCTTTTTGATGGGTTTAGGTCATAAGACATCCTATGTGCTCATACAAACCCTAATGCTTGGATGTAGGTTTCTCTATTGTACATGCAAGTTATCCAAGACTATAAACCCTAATTCTAGCATTCAAGTAATCATATTAACATGAGAATAGGTTTAAGTTGTTACCTTGATTGTTATGTAGCAATAACAATCCTAAATCTCCTTGTATTGACTTTAGAAAGCTTAGAGTCACAATTGTCACTCCTCTAATGGTTCACAAACACCATAAGCAAGAGGATGAAGAGGAGAGAGGATGGAGGCTGCCCAAAAACGTCTACAAACCCTAGAGAAGTCTTAGCCACGTTTTTGGGTCATAAGGGATCTATATATAGGAGGCTATTAGGGTTATCTTAACAAGGAAACCCTAATTTGGATGCTTAAGCCCTAAGCAACCCATAGACTCCTTTAATTAAGGCCTTGGAGGATTTCATTATGGGCTTCCCCATAGAATTCGTCTACCCCTTAATACAAGGCAATCCATGGCCCAAATTGCAATTATCTTATAATTACAATTCCAGTCCCTTAAGTTTAATTAATCTCTCTTAGTCACAAAACTAATTACTAATTAATTCTTAACTAATATTAATTAAAAAATATGATTTCTCCTTTAATATATTATTCTCATAATATATTAATAAATCATATTTAATCCTTTCTCTCCATAATTCATCCTATCAAGTTGCTTTGGTGAAGGCAACCCAAAAGGACCATGCACCATCGGGTCAAGTACATACCAAAATAGTTATGGACTTAGACACTAATCCAACAGTCTCCCACTTGGATAAGTCTAATAACTATTATGCATATGACTTCAGATCCTGATCTGCAATCGTAGCTTTCCAAAGCCGCTGTCAACTCTGATCTTATCAGATACGCGTGTCCTTAGATAAGGGATCATATATTCCTCCATTCTAGATATCATATGAGATATGATTTCAAATCATTCTCTTTGTACTATATCTCGATTCCCGATTTATGACGACTGACTAATTGAACAAATCAAATTAGCCCTAGCCCGGTCGTGCATTTACATTTGTCATCACTAAATCATCGAGGGGCCCAAAGATATCGCTTTTATCCTACCTTGGATAAAAGGAATGGATAAACTTTGATACAATGCTTGCTTGCACTCACTCACCGAATCACACACAACAATATGTTTTATAACACCAAGTTACTAGTGCGTTTACATATTATCAATGTGCAATCGATTTGCAAGATACAACTCACACATCTCGGTTTCAAGAATATAAGATGTTATCGTCTCACCAATCACTCGTGATCCAATTCATGGAGTGATCCAAGTGAGCGTGGGTTTAATCCAATGCTCAAATCATATTCATAAGCACTCATGAACGTTGCAGCAAACATTTGCTTATGTCTAATACTCTTTTAGACAATCCACACACCAATTCACGACAGTCTTCATTCATATCTACTTCCAACATATGAACGACTGTGGCCTATTCGAATAATTCGATTATTCTTAATAAATTCAATTATTCTGGAAGTCAAAACATGAAAATGTGAAACAAAAGAATAATACTAATCCCATATGGCCTCAAACCTTTGAGTATAAATAAAACTCCTTTTATTTATCACCATATCGATTACTCATTATTTGTCGTTTCGGGTAATCAACTTCTTACTTGAATTATTACACTTGTCCCATGCTCTTAGCATGCACACAATGTTTACCTATGGTTCTTACTTTTGTGAAATAGATCAAATTGAACACATTTCCAATCATTCTCATTTCACAACTCCAAATCCTTTTTCATAAGTGTGAGAATATCAAATTCTTGTTACTTATAAAATATGCTAGATTCTAACATTCTATGCAATGATCCTTTCGTAATGTCACTGCACCAAAGTCACACAGACTATTGCCATTGATATTACAAAGTCCTCTATCGGAGATTGTTACAACACAATTCCATAGACGTGATGTCTCTCACTCAAAGTACATTCTTTGAACATCCTTTTGCATAAAAGTTTCTAATCTAGTCATAGATTTTCAATATTCAATTCCCAATATGGACACGTTTCCATATTTTTCATATGACAACTCATTCTTAATAGAATCTTATCTATTCGTAATGATGTCGATATGGTCCATCCAATATGGAAACATTTCCATAATTTCCATATGACAACTCATTCTTAATAGAATCTTTTCTATTCATAATAATGTCGATATGGTCCATCCAACACCATGCTTCCAACTACTCACAAGCGACCAATCCTTGTCAAACTTTGGATTGTCCTTTGATAGCTGTTTAATTATTATAGTCAAAACCAATTCTAGTCCCTTTTCCCTCTAAATGCGCTCGACATTTGGAAAATTTTAGAATGGTCAAACATTAAAGCATTTGCAATCGATCCTATACCCGAAGCGTATGGGACACGACGTATAATGTTTTATTTGCTATGTTCTCAAAATTCGAATTGTGAAGAGGAATGTCGTAATCATAATCGAAATTTTAAGAACACACTATATACCTTTGACTAAATTTATTAACATTCCACAACCTAAGCCTTTAGATTTGAAATGAAGCATAATATTCTCTCCCTTAATTATAGCAAAACAACTATTCCATCCTTACAACTTTGCAAAGAATGACTCTTGTTTTCTATAATTAATATTGCCAACTTGCAATACTTTCCTCAATAATCATACAATCATAACATTTATGCTCCCACAATTATGATGATTATTATAAACATAACACTTATGCTCCCACTAGCTTTGACATGTGTTCAGAAACCAGCTTAACTTCTAGAAAATAATGCTTATTGAATTTCTTAAGTTCATGTTTATAATACTTAGTGCTTTGATAATCTTTTATCAAGGCTTCTTGAACTTATACACTTTTGCCTTATATAGTTCATATGTGTGTGTAAACAATTGCCAAACCTCACAATTTAAATTATGGAAAGGGATATCGTAACCATAATCGAATTCGAGAATGCAATTTTACAATCACTATCTTCTTAAAATCTTTCTTAGTGAAAGTATTTCCTCACAGTCATTTTCATGAAGGAGGGAATCTTATGACACTTAGATATTAATGGTGTATGCGTTCCTATCCATGTGAATTTGTCAAAACCAAAGTTTACGACAAATTCAAACTCATATGGACCGAACTTTCTTAATCTTGATTTCTTGCCTTATGGTAGCACAGCTGCCCACCATGTCTTCCAAGTAGTTAAGCATCTCACCTTTTCCTATCAATGTACTTTCCATTGATCAAGGTCCTTGCCTTTTATGCATTCAAATGAGAACTCATAGAACTCACATGCATAATTAACTCGATTGGAACGACATAGAAACAAAATAATGTCAACACGATCGGTTGTAAACCTCAACTCGTGCGCTAGTGATGATTGATAAGGTTTATTTGATTTGTTCTTGAAACCTTTCAAGACCATTAAGACTCCCACTGACTCCTTGACATATAAGATTTTCTTGTCAAAACATTTCTTGACAAACAAATATTCAAGAGTTAGTGTAGCTTTTATCAAAACTCTTCATAAATTGGTCCTAGTTGGTCTTTGTCTTATCCAAGACTTCACAACTTTCCACATTTGATGAATGTTACAAACCTTTTTAATACTTTTCACTCAATGTCACAATCTTAACTTTAAGACTTGTTATTGGAACGAAGTATGATTGACTTCTTGATTTAACCATTTCTTCAATCCTTGATTCCTCTTCTTAAACATACAATTTTACTAAGACTCACTTAGAGGATCAATTGAGATATGGTTCTTAATCATTAAGACCTATCATAAAGAATAAAAGCTACTCTCCCTTCTTCTTAGAATGGAGAAACTCTTATCTTTCTGCCTACTTGATTCTTCTTATTCGTTTTGCTATTGATTTAAACTTTTTCAATCAATTCATAATTACACTTAATCTTGTAAGTATAATCATATTTACTAAACCTTTAGTGAATCATGACGAATATCATTGTTACTCTTATGGTGGACTTGATCAACATGCAACTTTGTGTGCTCGATCTCCTAGTCCTTCACTTGACACTTTGTCAACGAATTAGTCTAATTTCCAAATATGAAATTTCTCATTCATCATGCAATCAAGTTGCGTGATTCCAAATTTATGTCCAATTGAAACTTGGGCGATGAGAAACTTTCCCTATTTGGTAAATTCTCGACTTTCCACAAATAACATAAATAAGAACCAGATCCATCATTTCTAATAATAGAAACATTCAAACATCAATTTTTCATATACACCATTGCAAGGATAAATAAATAATATAAAATCAAAATTTATTTTATTGCGGAAAAAATCGTCCTTACAATGCAATTCATTGAAAAACTATGCTAATACATCTTTCTTAGCAATCTAATTCTAACTCTAAGTAGTAGCTCAAGAATCTAATCTTCAAGTAATGTGATCGAAATCCATTTCTTCATGGTTAGATTCTGCTCACTTCTTCCCTTAAGCTTCCTCTCTTTTCTTTGATTCTACAAAACATCAAATGTAATCTTATCACATTATGTATTAAGAATCTAGAATAGGAGCTTAAAAGAGTTAGTCAATGGATTTTACCTAGAGTAGAGCCATATGTTTTGACTCTCCCATCTCTTAGATCTCTTAGGTAAATATGGCAACTTCGTCTCCAATGCCCCTTCTCTTGGCAATAAAAGCAAATTGACTCTCTTGGAACAGGACATGGAACTACTTCAGACATTGCCTTTCTCTTATGATCAGACTTTTCGATCATAGCATGTCTTTCGTTGCCATTGTCTATATCCATAGAGGTCTTGAAGGCAGATTCACCAATCAACTTTGCTTTTCTATTGTGCCAAACCATTGCTGATGCAGCAGCAATAAGCATATAGGTGAGATCTATAAGGGTCACGTCGTGGTTCATCATATAGTACTCTCTTACGAACTCACTATACGAGTTAGGAAGTGACTGAAGAACCCAATCAATAGCCATCTCCTCACCAACAACGGATCCCATCATTCTTAACCTATCAATGTGTGACTTCATCCCTAGGACGTGTGCACACATCGACTTTCCTTCTTTATGTTTACTTGCCAAAAGGGCTTGAGTGATCTTGAACTTTTCAAGCCTTCAAACTTGTGGGTTACGGAGAATAATTGGAGGAGTAGGAGGAAGTGAAGTATGATCTCTTGTTCCTCGATTGAATCGTGGAATATCATCTTCATAAGGAATGCTTGTTCCACGGGATTTGAGAAGACCATAGTTGTCATACTTTGACATCTACAAAACGGGAGAAAACGAATTTAAGTTAGTTGATTGATCGAGTCCTTAGTAAATCACCCAAATGAGATACTAAGGCTAGGACCCAACACAATATTCTACAACTTGGGAGAGGGATGCCGTAACCCAAATTGCAGAACATTTGAAGGTAAGTGAATGACGATTCACTAATTTCCACCATGAAAAACGAAAAAGAAATTTAAGTTTTAAATCTATGAAAACTCCTAAATTCTATGAGATTCATTGAACACTTCAATGGCATGTTTAAATCTCGATATGCCCCTCTTGTTTGTGACTGGGATGCCGAGGATCACAAAGTGGGTGTGAATAACCATGCAAACTTACATGGTGCCCTCACATGTTACAATCATCTATTCGATGTGCCGGTAAACCACACACGCTCCACCGAACTATGACAAACATTGAGTCACCCTTTGCTACCTTTGCTTAGAACCATTTAGTGTGCCGGTAAACCACACACGCTCCACTAACGTCTTCGCAAGGGCACAAAGTGTAATTTCATGGAATTGCATCAATTTACTTTTGCCTAAGTAACTAAGATTGGGAATTTTATGAAAAACATTTAGTTAATTTAATAATTCATTATACTTATAATGGAAGGTTTCGTCCTATCCTACCCGTTCGGCTAACGACCCTCCACTAGTCAAGAGTGTGGTAAGAGTGGATACCCATTCAATCGCCATTTTATAGGCAATTTCCTTAAACACCCCTTATAGACCAGCTTCGTGAATGAGGCCTACTAACGGTAAGACTGACTTTCACTCATACATATATATAATGTTAGACTTTTAATGTTATATATAGTATAGGGTGTATTTTACACTTTTAAAATACTAGGTGGTTTAATTTAACAATTATACTTTTGATTCAATTAAATTGTTAACCTAAACTTTATGGATTTATTAAACCTCTTTTAATTATACACCTTAATTAATAAATAAAACCATAAGGGTGTGATATGAACTTTTCAAAACAATACTAGGGTTTTAGAATTTAACATTCCTAAATTAAACTTTTAATCAACTTTTAAATTCCAAAACTTAAGGGCAAGTTTTGAAACATTTCAAAAACTTAGGGTTTAGAATTTAAATATACATCAAAATTAAACTATTAATCAAAATTTAAATTCCAAAACTTGAGGGCAAGTTTTGAAACCTTTTCAAAACATTAGAGTTTCAACTATTTAAATTTCAAAACTAAAATTTTGAGTTCTAATTTAAACTATAAAACCTAAAGGGATTAATTTGAAACTATTCCAAACTTTGTCAAGAATATTCTAGATCACATAATTCAAATAAGGCAATTAACTATAATTGGTGGTTATCTAATTAGATCTAGTTCAAATTCTTGCAAGATAATGATCAAATAATTTCCATAACTTAACATATATCAAATAAGGTAACAATTATCTATTTAGATGACCAAAATCTTTTATTTTGACAAGGATAATCATAAGGGATTAACAAAATTCGAATTTTATTAAGTTTAAACAATTATGTCAATTATCCTAAGTCAAAATAGGTAAAAATCCCGAAAATCCGCCTGTCTGACAGCTAAACTCGCCGAGTCCCCTTATGGACTCGCCGAGTAGGGGCCTACTCGCCGAGTCCACAATGGGACTCGCCGAGTACATTAGACAGGAGGCAAAAACTGATTTTTTTCAAGCATGAACAAATTAACAAGGCATCAATACAATAGAAACCAATCAAGGCTCTGATACCACTGATGGGTTTAGGTCATAAGACATCCTATGTGCTCACACGAACCCTAATGCTTGGATCTAGGTTTCTCTATTGTACATGCAAGTTATACAAGACTATAAACCCTAATTCTAGCATTCAAGTAATCATATTAACATGAGAATAGGTTTAAGTTGTTACCTTGATTGTTATGCAGCAATAACAATCCCAAATCTCCTTGTATTGACTTTAGAAAGCTTAGAGTCACAATTGTCACTCCTCTAATGGTTCACAAACACCATAAGCAAGAGGATGAAGAGGAGAGCGGATGGAGGCTGCCCAAAAACGTCTACAAACCCTAGAGAAGTCTTAGCCACGTTTTTGGGTCATAAGGGATCTATATATAGGAGGCTATTAGGGTTATCTTAACAAGGAAACCCTAATTTGGATGCTTAAGCCCTAAGCAACCCATAGACTCCTTTAATTAAGGCCTTGGACGATTTCCTTATGGGCTTCCCCATATAATTCGTCCACCCCCTAATACAAGGCAATCCATGGCCCAAAGTGCAATTATCTTATAATTACAATTCCAGTCCCTTAAGTTTAATTAATCTCTTTTAGTCACAAAACTAATTACTAATTAATTCTTGACTAATATTAATTAAACAATATGATTTCTCCTTTAATATATTATTCTCATAATATATTAATAAATCATATTTAATCCTTTCTCTCCATAATTCATCCTATCAAGTTGCTTTGGTGAAGGCAACCCAAAAGGACCATGCACCATCGGGTCAAGTACATACCAAAATAGTTATGGACTTAGACACTAATCCAACACTTTTGTCATCATCTCAGCAATGATATTAATTTATTTGTTCCTTTGGAAAGGATTAGTGTATCATTCATTAAGTGTAGGATCTTTAGAATAGGAGCAGTTGGAGCTCACTCTACATCCTTTCTTCAACACCAACTGCTCTCTTCATGACACTGATGCTCATGCTGATAGACATGAAGTATCATGCCAATAAGGCCAGATAGGAGAGAATTATGTCTACAAGTGTTCTTCTGGGCACATATCTCTTCCTTCTCTGATAGCTTATCGTGATTGAAATGGGTTGAAGTGAAGCTAGGTAGCATAGCACATCTAATTTCAATAGACGTCATTTCTACAGCGATTTCCATCTGAGATGCAAAGACCTCTTCCACAAGACAATGCTCCTCATCGCTTCTATCACAGATCACAATTTTGAGATCTTCCATTTTTCACTTTGTGACTCTCATAAATTGAAGGTTACAAAGACCGAATCCTTTTAACTCGTTGGTTACAAAGACGGGTTCATGTTCTTCTCTTATTTTTGGTGAACATGAACCTTGGAATCAATCTGCAATACTTCAACAATTAAAGTTATATCTCTCTTTGGTTGCTATGAATTGTGTTTAATTTGATATTTTTGATATTTTTTCTTATTCTTTTGTAGACATTACCGAGGGACAGGTATCTCGCAAAAAGAAGTTCATTTAGGGCCTTTCCATTCAAAAGATTTGATGAATCGGGTCTTTATCTTGTTTCTGAAAAAGCTATACAAATATCACTTTTCGAATATTTCCTTGTTTGACTAACTCTTTTTTTATTCTTATATTATTTATAATTTTGTTTTGTACCATGTTAAATGAATAGACAGTAAACTTCAAAGTTCTAGACTGCAACTCAACTCTATGATACAAAAGTTTGACCACATCTTATTGATGAGCTAACTCTGTTTATGATTCATGCTGATACCACCGCAACATGAATGAAATACTCCATTCTCTCAAATTTATTCTCAATAAAACTTTCAATGATAAAAATTTCAAACTCTCTTTCGATGGTTAGTCTATGTACCATAGACTATCATACGCACCAACCCCTTATTGACCTTACATTATTTTTTTAAAGCTTTATGATTCGGCGTAATGTACCACACATTGATGAGAGCCTAAAAAATTTGTGAAGCTAAAACACCATAGCTTATCACACGCCCAATCTAATATCACCATATATTCTTCTATAGAATTTTATGATCCAGCGTATGAAGCCAGACAATGATGAGAATTCGAAAAATATATCCCGATGAGTATATCATTGTCCATGATGTATTACACACACCTACCCATTCTTTCCCAACAATTCTTCTACTAATAAAGTTAATGATTCAATGTATTAGCCATATACTAATAAAACGTCGACACTCTTTGCCGATGGGTACATTTCATATTGAAATGTATTACATGCATCGTTCCATTCTTTACCTTTATTCTTCTAATAAAAGCGATTAATGAGTCAGCATATAAAACCATACATTGATGATACCTCGTAATATTATGTCAGTAAATGATAGTTATAATCCATACAATCAGGAGACATCACAAATTCACTTGATTACCAGCTGCAACTCTGATATGCTGATCGATTCCACTGATGACTATTAATGTTGATACTATGTCTCACTTATATAGCTCCTTTATCTCAATGGTAACGTTTGGATGAAGATTAAAAGATTTATCAATATCTTGGGATATGAGATTTTTTTGGCGCCGATCTCTTCAATCATAATTACGTAAAAGGGAATAAAACTTACGGATAAATTGGGAATATTCTCTCGTAGGTCACTTTCACAATTCATTCAAGTTGTTGATTTTCTCTCTCAAAAAAAGGCTCTCTCAACCATCATCGTCCTCAAGCACTTATACATTTCAAACGTTTTGTATGAGTTTTCTCCTAATGCTAATGTCGTCAAAGGCCCTCGTGCCTCTGATTCTCCTATTATCGTTTAAGCAAACAATGTGGCATTCTCTGATGTTATCCTGAAATAGTTCATCAACTTAGGAAATGAAGACTTCATCAACTACGTCAAAAGACGCCCACTTCGATTTGCCTTCTGCGACTTCCCAGAGCCATTCTACCCTAAGGAAGTATGGGAGTTCTATTATTCCTGATCTGTTGATTCTGGTGCTCAAACCATTAGAGATGGTCAATCTAGGGTTACTATCATTGCAGAATCCTTTAGAATTGCTCTTCATCTTCCCAGATTAGAAAACTATTTTGAAACCCCTTCTAAATAAAGATGAAAGTCTATTCGTTCAAGATGAGGGTATAACTTTTCCCTTCAGGGAACCTCTCGTGATCCAACCTCCATCAATGTTATGGTGTCGAGTGGAAGTACTTATCTAGGGTGATTAGTAAATGCCTTGGACACAAAATTGGGATCTTAGATCAATTGAACCTATTTGAGCAAATAATTTTGTATTCCATGGTGTGCAACAAAATATTGGATTTTGCTCAACTCTTTCTTGATCAATTGGTTGAATGTGTCACTGGGAACAAGAAGTCAGAATATGTTTCTTATCCTTATTGGATTGGTCTAATTTTGGCTCGTAATGAAGATGGTTACAATTTCAGTCATGGAATCATCATTCCTAGTCCTGCCCTCTCCTCAAAGATCATTAGTGTTGCTCCTTTTGATGGTGATAATCATATTACCTAGAGAATGGAAAATTGGGTTGCAAATGCTTACATTGTTGAATCCTATGACTCTGAAGAAGAGGATGATGAGAATGATGATGAAGATAACGAGGAAGGAATTGATGACGAAGAAGACGCTAATGATGAAGAAGACATTGAGGATGAAGAAGATTAACTTGCCACTAATAATGGAGAAGCCTTTGTTCAGGGAACGAATTCTCCTCCAAGATTGAACAAGAACATTCGATTCTCCTCTACTTCTTCATCCACTCCCTCTGTAGATGATATTGTACAACATGGATTAAGCCCACCTCAAATGGAAACTATAGCTCTACTGATTCAAGATGTGAATCCTCCAAGCTCAGCGTCTCCTTCCCCTTAAGCTACAATTGTTCCTCCAATGCCAAATTCTTTTCAGAATGCTTCTATTTATTAGGGGGAATCTAGTTCCAACTTTCAAACTATTCTTCTCTTTGAACTTTATCTATTGCTTCAGATGAATAAATCTATGGGAGAAAGACTAACCAAAGTAGAGAAAGATGTCGCAGATATGAAACCGTTAATGACTTTGGATGATGATGATGTGATGATTGAAGACACTCTTCCTACCTCTCTAAGTAATACACCTCCACCTCCATCTACATCATCAAATCCTCCTCCACCATATCATCCCCCACCTTGCACTCCCTCTCCACCACCTGACTCTCCTCCCTAAACTAATGATGCCAAAATAGGGAGAAAAATCAATAGCAAATGATGACTGCAACAAATTCATCTCTACCTGAAATGTATGAATTAGGAAGGGATGATACTTAAAATGAAACTATTATAGTTGAACAAGAGAGAAATGATCAACCCATCCCATACTCTAGTGCAACAAACAATGATCAGCATGTCCTAGACGTTGGTGATCAATCTGCGACGGATGAGTATGAATGGTTTCTTGATTTAGGGTTTATAGCACAATCAGTTGTACCTTTGTGTATTGTTTACCGTGATACATATTTTGAGGGGGAGATTCATCAAGGAACCAACAACGATATAGAGTCTGATGATGAACAACTCAATCCTAGAAAGAGGAAGGCTTCCTTCTCAGGGGGGAGCCAATGACGATGAAGCTGGAAGCTCTTTTGCCACTGGTGGATCTTCATCCCCTCCTCCCAAGATATGTAGGCTGATATTTGACTTGGAGGATTTCGCTGCATATTGGCAAATGACAGTTGAAGAAGTAAGAGAAATCATGTTAGAATGTAATGCCTCGGTTAAAAGCAGAAAAGAGGAACGTTGTTCTATCAAACTTGTTCAGCACCTTGCTTCAGCTAATACTCAATAGACCAACATTTAACGTTTTAATGCCGATGTTGCCAAAAGAAACAGAGTATTTGAACTAAGTGATCAAATCAATCTGAAGAAATTTGGGAATGTTCTTGGAAGAAGATACCAATCTGATCCCATCATCAAAGTCAAAAGCACTAAACCCTAAAAACGAATCTCTGAAGTTGCATCTTGTGAGAAAGAAGGTTGAGTATGAATACACTGACATCATATTTGCTAATGAATTGGTTAAATTTGGCTACGAGTGGATACAAATTCATGAGATAATCTCTAAACACAAAGGTTTTCATACTCAAGAGGTAAAGCTAGAAATTCAAACCCTGATCAACAAAGTTAAGAAGCTGAACTTTGTTCCTTCAATTGTTCCATCCCAACCATCCACATTGGAAAGAACTAGCATGTCCATAGTGTAAA
Organism: Lactuca sativa; assembly: GCF_002870075.4. Taxonomy (NCBI): domain Eukaryota; kingdom Viridiplantae; phylum Streptophyta; class Magnoliopsida; order Asterales; family Asteraceae; genus Lactuca; species Lactuca sativa. The sequence goes on from NC_056627.2 coordinate 279,631,539, forward strand.
AATACACTAAGTTTCTTCTTTCGTATGGCACTCACTACATCAACAACAGGCAGCCACTAGGTGTTGAGCCAGTTCAACACATCTTCATCAGCGAACCAAAACATGGTATTTTCTATCTTGACAGCTAGAACCAAATGTGCTTTCAACACACTGAAGACCTTCTTGATGCTCCCATCGATCGTTTTTTCAATCTTCTTCAGGAAGGGATGCGACATAAAGATATGGAAAGAGGCTATTGTGTGTTGATCTCTTTTGTGCTCAGCAAATGTCTAACTAATCTTCATCTTGATGACTTCAAGTTGTTAAACCCTAAGATCTTGACTGAAGCTGAGAAATTCTTAAATGATTACCTTGATGACTTTGTTGAATATCAGTTTTGACATCATTAGATAAGGAGATTATAAGGTCACAATTTATGATCTGATGAGTCAAACACCTTATACGCTGACCACCAGTACCAACGTCAGCACCAGTGCCAGCGCCTCAAGACGTTATCAGTGTCAATGTGAAGATAATGATGTTTTGTATATTAGGCAGTTATACGTATATGTATAGAATAGATAACAGATCCAATATCTTGCTGAGAAGTATCATTTCTTATTATAGATTAGATACAATCCCTTGATTGAATGGATTAATTAGAATAGTTTTGTATATATTCAACATTAGGGTGAAACCTTAGTGTAAGTTTGGTGACCGTCTTTGTGACCTTCGTTCTCTTCGTGAGAACACCCCTTTCTTGGTAAAAGACATCTTTGTGATTACTCATGTTCATTATTTTTCTGTTTGATCTTTGTCATAACTCAAAATGAATATCCATTTAGACAATGACCCAAAATCATCTCTAAAAATCATGTCACTATAACTCTTCTCAATCATGTTCTCTACTGCCCACAAGAAACCATTCCTTTGTATCTTTCAATACCTCATAATGTTCTTGACAGTTGTCTGGCGATTCGGTCAAACAAATTTCTGATACAATCTTATGATACTCAAACCATTTGATACATTAGTATAAGCGTAAGTAATAGAACTCATGATTGATCCTATGTCCAAAGCATATGGTACTCAACTCATCCTATCCATTTCATGACTAGTACAAAGGACTTTTAAGATTCACTCAGCTACTTTCTATGAAGCATATGAACAGTCCCTTTCTTGGAATTCTCTATGTTGAAATCTTTCAACACATTGTTCTTTGACTGAATCCTATTAAAAAAATCAATTCATAATTTTAGATCCAAATACCAAGTATCAAATTCACTTCCCTATGTCCATCATAGCACAACAATTCAGGAGCTTTTGCACCTTACAACTTAAGGAAAATGTTTCCAATCAGCAGTATTATCATCAACATGCAATACCATTAAGATAAAAACACTCCCACTATTTAAGTGAAACTCTTTTATACCAAAATATCTTTGAATGTGTTTATATTCATATCCATGTTAGTCTCTATATTGAAGATGTAATCACAACCCACTGTCATAAGACTAGGATTTGGATAAAATGATTTTAAAATTAGTTATCCTTTATGTACATAATTTTGCTATCCTTATACTCTTCTAATGGAATCCATAGAACCCACCATTGCTTCCTAGTAGCTATTAGGCTTATCCAAATTGATCTATGTTTTATCACTAATCAATGTATCTCCTTCCGTAGTTAGTAAAAATCATAAAACTTGAAGGTGTAGCAACTCTACCAAATCAACTAAGAGACAATGTGATGTCCTTTGACTTAACTGGTATTTAAACTTCAGGGTGAGAACTAGTGCTAACTACATGATCATTGTCAGTCTATCTCGAATTTCTTTAAGTATGACTCTCACTGACTTCTTGATATCTATATGTTATTTCTCTCAAGGAACATTACTTTTGATCTACAAGCATATATCAAAAGTGTTTAGTGAATATTCTACAATGTAGCACTTCTTAAATCTCGATTCAAGTTGGCCATTGATTTCTCGTCTAACGTAAGACCTCACAACCCCGAATTTGAATGTGAGGGAACGTTCCAACTCCGCATTTCATGAGGTGTTTTCAACCTACTTAGTTAGATACATGGTTCAAAATATTCTCTACTATTTCAAGTATATATTTCTAAGAACGTAATTAGTAACGAAGCACGATTCATCATAGCTCGAATCATGTAGCATTCAATTATCCTTTAAGTAACATCACTACATTATGGTCTCCATGGAGAGGCCAATTATGGAAACCATTGCACAATCTCTATCATGATTATTGAACTCGATACTAAGACATTCTCCTTTCCTTTCAGATTGAATATCCTTTATCTTTATGCCAATTTGATTCCCTGTTTTGTTCTAATAATCCTGAAACTTTTCAAGCTGTCACAGTTATGCTTAATCATATAAAAATAATCATATCTACTGAAACTATTAATAAATATGACATAGTAGTATATGTTGTCCTTTTTGGTAGATCTGATGGGTCCATACACATTAGTTTGTAGAAGATCCAACAATCCTTTATCTCCATTACATGTCCATATGAATGGTGGCTAAGTCATATCACCGACATACAAGACTCGCATACAACATCCAACTCAAGGTCGAATGATTCCAAGTCTGGTCCAAATGGAGGTTGGTGATGCGATTCTTACTTTTGTGACCAAGGAAATTATGCCGAAAGCACGATCATATCTAAACTATTAGAGGAATCAATGTTCAAGTCATCACAAATATTATTAGAAACACAAACTACAATTTCATGAATACCAATTGCAAGAAGATGTTTTAAACAAAAAATCATCCTCTTTATAAACTATAATATCAACCTTCCATTATCAAATGAAAATTGGAATTCATGTTTATACAATGCATAAAATTAAAAAAAAATCTTGACATTTCTAAAGAGTAGTAACAGATAACTAGTTTAACCATAACTCCATTACTAAGTATAAGCTCGAAATCCTCAATCATCGAGACAAGTGACATTCGTCCATTCCAATGGTTAGGTTTGGCTCTAGATGCTTAAACTTACTTCCCTTCTATAGATCCTACAATGTCATCCAAATGTGATTTCCAGATTATGCATTAAGGAACCACGAATTAGAAGTATTTGGAGTTTGATTATACAAGTACTTGATGTAGAGTCAAACATTTGACTTTACCATCTCAAAGTACCTAGGGCAACTTCATTCTTTATGATCCTTGTCATTGCATTAATTGCAACTTGCCTCTTTCAAAATCATGGTTGCGTGGAATAAAGGACATGCAAATTCCATTCCTTCATAATGGATAGTTTTGTCCGAAATCATTCCTTTCCTTTTAGGGTTCGAACGTTTCCTATTTATTCCTCCAACATTCAAAAGCGATAACTGGAATTAGATAAGAAATCTAATTCTTTTCTAGTTTTCTTAATTTGGAAAAGGTTTAAGAATCTCATAAATTTTATCCTCGGTACTATTCATATGATAAATCAAGTCGAAAGTTATCATAAGAACTAATGAAAGATCCAAGCACAAGATCTATAGCAATACTCTTGTCAAGGGTAACATTGTGATGGGGATAACAACTTTTTTTAAAGTTGACAAAAGGTCATTTTGGAACATCGAGGACACAAACATATTAATCCAAGAGACCTTATGTAACAAATCCACATGTTATGGGGATAACAACTTTTTTTAAAGTTGACGCATTATTGATTCAAGAGATGTAACATCCCGAACTCCGCAGGTATATTTCGAGTCCCTCCTCTTTATAAGTTGCCAATTGAAGTCACTGGATTTGGTTGAGTTGGGCCATGAGAAGTATAAGGACTAAAGTTGCCACTTTGAGTCAGGAAGGAGCACGCTGAGCGTACATAAGGGTACGTTGAGCATACTAGGCGCGCCCTAGTACACTAGGCGTACACTCATGTATGTTGGGCGTACTCATGTTAGGTGCAAACCCTAATATTTAGGTTTAGGAACTATATAAACAGTCTTATAGCTCATTTCCTCTTATTATCCTCATCCTCCATACCCCAGAGAACATTCCAAACCCTAGTTGTGTGTGTGAAGTGTGATTTGGTGTGCATTTTGAACCTTTGAAAGTGAAGTCATTGCACTAAGGAGTTGGAGAAGGAGATCAAGGCTATAGATCTGAAGTTGTGTTGTGCCCTAGAAGCTTTAGAAGTTAAAAAGCTTGGAACTTTATGCTTGTGTCTTATAGATCTAGTCATTCTAGCTTTATGGAAGCTTTCTTGTCTAAAAGTCCTAAAATGGTGCATGTGATGAATTGGACGAGATGGGTTGTCCTTTCAGACCTTAAAAGAGGGCCTAAGTGATAAAAATGAAGTCCCAATAGCTAGATTTGTCTCACGCATGAAGTAGGAAGGTCTTAATGGATTAAGACCATGTGTTAAGAACTTTCTGGATATCCAAAGTGATAAATTTCGAAACTTTATGGTTCAATGGCTCATTTGGTCGATGGATCTGGAAGTTGGGCTTAAGTGCTTAAGCCATGAAGCAATTATTAGGGTTTTGAAAATCCGCGTACGCCCAGCGTAATTCCTATACGCCCAGCCTACGGGGTCAACCACCCCGATGGCGGTCAACATAGGGCAGGCGTACGCCGATCGTACCGGAGGAGTACGCCCCGCGTACGTCCTCTATTTAGACTTTGGACATTGGGCTTTTGGATGGGCCGTTGTTAGACAATTTGGACTTGGGCCTTGTTGGACGCTGGATAACTGAAGGTGCGTTAGTTCCGATAAGGGGTCCTATGGTAAGGCCCAATTAGGAAGATAGGCCCAATTGCAAATTGGGCCATTATTGCGCTATGTTTTTGGACTTGGAGTAGTGGATAGATATTGGGCCTTGGGCCCAATTTAGTGAAATGGACAATATGAACCCTTTGGCAATTTGGAGATCCCGCTTATTAATTTAGTATTCTCCATTTTTTTAGGCAGTCGAGGTGATCAGTGAGACAGCGGCTGGAGACTCCCAGTTCAGTTCTATACTACTTGCTAGGTGAGTTATCCTCACTATATCAACAGGGTCTAAGACACCAAGGCCGACCCTTTATGGATTGTATTTTGATTATTGTATGCTAAGCCTACTTATTTACATCCTGGTAGTTAGGATAATGAGGTGCTATACTCAATGATCTGGTTAGGTCGGTATCCTGGTTGTAGGGTCATTGCTATGCTTGAGATCTTTTATATCGGTTTGACTATTATATGCATGCTATTGTTTGTATGTTATTGATGTGCACATGATTGTTTGTTTGGGGGTTAGCTCGAGGCGGTCCTGCTTCGTGATGTAGGCCCACTTACCCGGGGCGGTCTAGATAAGCTGCAGGCCCTGAGGAGGCGGTCCATTCAGGCCGAAGGCCCGACGAGCAGTCCGAATAGACTATAGGCCCTGTGAGGCGGTCCAGTCATGTCGAAGGTTCGAGAGCGGTCCAGATAGGCTGTAGGACCTGCAAGGCAGTCCAGTCATGCTGAAGGCTCATTATACATTTTGTTTGTTATTATTTTGTTGTGTGATATATGTTGGTATTTTGGGGGGAACTCACTAAGCCTTCTAGCTTACATTTATTATTTTTGTTTCAGGTACTTCAAGTGACCATGGCTAGGTGAAGGTGTGACGTACACATCCTCACATTTTATGATTTGGGATTTCTGGGAACTCTGATATGAAAACATTTTGAAAACAATTTGACAACTATGTTGATGGTTGAATAATTTTATTTACCCGGATTGGTTTTTAAAAGTTCAAATTTTTAGGAAATTTTTGGGTTGTTACAAGTTGGTATCAGAGCCTTGGTTTGAGTGAATTGGAGGAACACTCGTGTGAATCCAGTCTCAAATCAAGGAAAGATTTTCAAAATGATTTTCAAATGAATTTTAAAATCAATAAAGGGGATGTGATGTGTACTGTCAGTCGGAGCTAGTAAGTAGACCCCAAAATACCATATAGTTATTTGATTATGTGATATGTTAGAACAACATGCTAGTACTAGGCTAGAGATCTTCAGGAAATTGCATGATATAATTGCATGATTATGTGATACCTGCTAGCCTAGGGTTCCCTTTAGATGAGATTGACATCATTACTGTAGTCGATTAGTGTATGCATCACGGTTATACATAATTAAGATCTTATATCCTAAGAATGTTTGATTTGGCTTTATGTTTTGTTCTTGTTTGATTGGGGACTGAGGGTAGGATCGGATATTCGAAAGCCTATAGATTCCAGCGTTATGTATGGCTAGCATACACTAGTGCTGCAGGGTTGGTGGAAGTTTCATGGGTGAGTTGTAGGAGGCCGGTAGGTCAGGTATGAAACAATTAGCCCTTCACTAGGCGCGAGGGTTGAGTGGACACCATGCATGTGTATCCTAGGGCGTTATGATGATACTTGAACCAAATATGGGTAGGTGTGGAAGGTAGTATGGGTCCGTACTACTGAAAGCACAGGACCCATACGTGTGTCAAGGAAGTCATAATCACTAGGGTTAGTTAGGAGTTGGTTCCTAATTATTGTGCGGATTATCTGATATCTTTCTTGGTATATTTCCAATATGGTGGTTACGAGATGCTTTGGGGCTGGATCAGGATCAGGATCAGGGTTAGGAGCTGACGGTCATGATGGATCGGTACCGCCCGAAGTCATCGGTCAGATGGGGATGGATGAGTTGGATACCAGGGTTCGTGAGATTCTGCATGATGAGGTTGCTACTCTGTTCCAGGCGCAGTTACCGGATATGTTTGGGTCTATTAAAACCGCCATGATTGAGTATTTTGACGAGCGCTATGCAGCCTAGCTAAGATGGTTGTCGCTGCAACGGCATCAGTTGTAACGGTGGCAGGGGAGGAGCTGTCCGGGCATTTCAGTACCGGGACTTCAACAATACGAAGCCCCTACTTTTGATGGGGTTCATGATCTGATCGTCTCTATGAGATTTTTGTCTGATATGGAGGGATGTTTCTTCACATGTTCATGCCCTGCTGATCAGAGGGGGAGGTGTGCTCTGAACCTGTTACGATGCGGAGCGAAGGATTGGTGGAGATTGGTTACCGGATAATACACTGAGGAGCAACGAGTTGCGATTTCTTGAGATCAGTTCAGAGACATGTTCAGTACCAGTTATGTTCCATGGGTGGAGAGGGAGAGACTAGCTCAAGAGTTCTTAGACCTGTATCAGGGCACAGAGTCGGTGACGGAGATCACCAGGTTGTTTACTGAGAGGGTGATGCTTTGCCTGGAGTTTGCTTCTGAGCAGGCTCAGATGACTCGGTATCTGAGCATGCTCAAGATTGATATTAGACAGTTTGTTGCGACACGTAGATGTGATACCTTGTTGGAGCTTCAGGAGGTCGTGAGGCGGCGCGAGTTGGAGATTGAGTTATAGTTACGAGAGTTTAGACAGGCCCCAAGGCAAGCGCAGCCAACGCCGAAACGGTTCAAGGCCGCTGATTCCAGGACAGGAGGGAAACGTGCCCGCACTTGTGGGAAGTGTGGGAAGGTTCATACCGGAGCATGTTGATTGAGTACTGGATGCCACAAATGTGTCAAGGAGGGGCACTAAGCTCGAGAGTGTTTCCAGCCCGTCCCTCCCCCGGATGTGAGGATTTGTTTTCACTATCATCAGGTTGGTCATGTAAAGACCAACTGTCCGCAGTTAGCTGCCAGGCCGGCGCAGGCTCCAGCGCCGGCTACACTGAGGATCACTGATGGGAGACAGGGCAGATAAGAGCCCTCGAAGGCTCGGGGACGCGCCTTCCAGCTCACAACCGAGGAGAGCAAAGCAGCACCAGATGTGTTGGCTGGTATGTTTCTACCCCTCTACCTTGTTGATTATATCGGTTTTATGCTTATGTATATGTATAACTGTATTAGGTACGTTTTTAGTGAACTCCTTACCTGCTTTGATATTATTCGACTCAGGTGCGAGTCGGCCGTTCGTCTCTCAGACTTTCGATAGAGAGTTCGGTTTGCCGGTCGGGGAGCTTGAGTGTCCGCTGCTAGTTTCTATCGCCAACGAACTCAGGGTTTCTTCTTCTTCTGTCTACCGAGGTTGCACATTAGAGATATTTGGGGTACCCTTTCTGATTGAACTGATCCCTATCCCCATGGGAGATTTCGGCATGATAGTAGGTATGGATTAGCTGAGTCGGTTGGATGCCATGATCAACTGCGAGGGTCAGCAGGTTGTATTTCGAACCCCGAGTGCGGGAGAGTTGGTGATTTATGGTGTGGGCACTAGAACGGGTTCCGAGTTTTGTTCAGCTTCCAGGGCTCGGCAGTACATTCAGCACGGGTGTGCGGGTTATCTATCATATGTGGTGGATACGCTGGTCAGCGATCAGCTTTTAGTTGCAGAGGTCACAGTAGTCAGTTGCAGAGGTCCCAGTAGTCAGGGAGCTTGCTGACATGTTTTAGAGGAGTTACCCAGAGTGCCTCCGGAGAGACAGGTCGAGTTCAGGATCGACCTAGTGCCTGGTGCGGCCCCTGTCGTCAAGGCGTCGTACCGGTTGGCACCACCGGAGATGCAGGAGCTGTGATCACAGCTGCAGTAACTGATGGGCAAGCAGTTTATTCGTCCAAGCAGTTCTCCGTGGGGAGCAACAATACTATTTGTGAAGAAGAAGGATGGATCGCATCGGATGTGTATAAACTACAAGGAGTTGAACAAGCTAACGGTGAAAAACCGTTACCCACTCCCAAGGACAGACGGCCTCTTCAATCAGTTACAGGGGGCATCGTGGTTCTCCAACATTTATTTGAGGTTCGGATACCATCAGGTCAGGTTGAGGGAGGAGGATGTGGAGAAGACCGCGTTCAGGACTCAGTATGGACATTACGAGTTTGTGGTGATGCCATTTGAGCTCACCAATGCGCTGACAATATTTATGGACCTGATGAATCGGGTCTGCAGACTGATGCTCGATTGCTCGGTCACCGTGTTCATTGACGATATCCTGGTGTATTCCAAGACTCGGGAGCAGCACGAGGAGCATCTGCAGGAGTTATTGGGGGTTTTGAGGCGAGAACGACTTTATGCCAAGTTCTTGAAGTGTGAGTTTTAATTACGAGAGATCTAGTTCCTAGGGCATCTCGTTAAGCAGGATGGGATTTTGGTCGATCCGGCCAAACTTAAGGCAGTTATGCGGTGGGAGGTTCCAAGATCTCCCTCAGACAGCAGGAGCTTTTTGGGTTTGGCAGGGTACTACCGGAGGTTAATACAGGATTTCTCCAAGATTGCAATACCCCTCACTCGTCTGACGAGGAAGCGGGTGGATTTTTGGTGAGGCCCTGAGCAGCAGAGGGTGTTTGAGATCCTTAGACAGCGTTTATGAGAGGCTCCAGTCCTGACCCTCCCCGAGGGAGTGGAGGACATTGTGGTATACTGTGATGCATCGATCACAGGTCTAGGAGCAGTCCTCATGCAGAGAGGAAGGGTGATAGCCTACGCTTCGCGGCAGCTTAAGCCGAATAATTCGAGATACCCCACACATGATCTGGAGTTGGGAGCAGTAATTTTCGCTCTCAAGATTTGGAGACATTACATTTATGGGGTCCGCTACACCATTTACACTAACCACAAGAGCCTGGGGTATATTATGGACCAACCAAACTTGAATATGAGGCAGCGCATGTGGCTGGATGTAGTCAAGGACTACGACTGTGAGATCCTTTACCACCGTAGTAAAGCGAACGTGGTTGCGGACGCTCTGAGCCATAAGGCAGTCGGACCTTCTATTTCAGCGACATCCATGAGGATATCAGTGGATTCCCCACTCGTGGGCTTGCTCAGGGAAGCTCGGGCAGAGGGTATGCGTCGAGAGAATTGGAAACTGGAGAGGATTAAGGGTGAGAACACCCTGTTTGTGCAGGATAGCAGGGGATTGTTGACCCGTTGCGGTCAGGTCTGGGTTCCGGTGTCTGGTGGGGTCAGACAGATTGTTTTTGAGGAGGCTCATAAGTCTCGCATTTCTATTCACCCGGGGGCCATCAAGATGTATCGGGATTTGTATTTGTGTTACTGGTGGTCGTGCATGAAGCGAGAGATTGCTTGGTATGTGGAGAGGTGCCTGACCTGCAGGATGGTCAAGGCTAAGCACCAGAGGCCGCATGGCATGTTGCAACCTCTTGAGATATCCATGTGGAAATCGGAGCAGATCACGATGGATTTTATCACCAAGCTACCAAAGATGGAAAGGGTTTTCGACGCCATATGGGTCATCGTGGATCGACTGACCAAGACTGCTCACTTTCTCGCCATTCAGGAGAGTTCATCGGCCGAGAAGTTGGCCAATCTATACGTCTGCGAGATTGTCGCACGGCATGGGGTTCTGGTCTCTATCGTATCAGACCGTGATGTTTGGTTCACCTCCCCATTCTGGCAAAAGTTCCACAAGGAGCTAAGCACACGACTGTACTTCAGTACAACTTATCATCCACAGACGGACGGCCAGAGTGAGCGGACCAAACAGACTATTGAGGACATGTTGAGAGCCTGTGTTATTGACTTCGGTGAGAGCTGGGACTCCTACCTACCCCTCATTGAGTTCTCATACAATAACAACTATCATTCTAGCATTGGCGCCCCACCTTATAAGTTGTTGTATGGGAGGAGATGTCGCACCCCAGTCGGTTGGGGTGAGGTGGGTCACAGGGTAATGGGTCGGACAGAGGTAGTTCTGCAAACTACCGAGAGGATTCAGTAGATCAGACAGCGACTGCAGACCGCTCACAGTCGGCAGAAGAGCTACGCTGACCGGCGCTGATCTGAGTTGGAGTTTCAGGTCAGTGATATGGTTCTCCTGAAGGTCTCACCCTGGAAGGGTGTGATCCACTTCAGAAAGAGGGGAAAATTGGGCCCCCGATTTATTGGACCATTTCAAGTTATTTCCAGGGTTAGCAAGGTTGCTTATAGGCTAGACCTTCCGGAGGAGCTCAGTCAGATACACAACACTTTTCATGTTTCCCAGTTGCGGAACTACTTATTAGATGAGGATGCGGTAGTATTGTTGGATGATGTTCAGGTTGACGAGCACCTGAACTACATGGAGCAATTGGTGGCTATTTTGGAAAGGAAGATAAAAAAATTTGTGTAACAAGGAAATACCTCTGGTAAAGGTGTAGTGGTAGCATCAGAAGGGATCCGAGGGGACTTGGGAGTCAGAGTTTGAAATGCGGGAGCACTACCCGGATCTACTCGCTGCAGAAGACTTCGAGGACGAAGTCTAGGTCAAGTGGGGGAGAGTTGTAACATCCCGAACTCCGCAGGTATATTTCGAATCCCTCCTCTTTATAAGTTGCCAATTGAAGTCCCTTGATTTGGTTTAGTTGGGCGACGAGAAATATAAGGACTAAAGTTGCCACTTTGAGTCAGGAAGGAATACACTGAGCATACATAAGGGTACGATGAGTGTACTAGGAACACCCTAGTACGTTAGGCGTACACTCATGTACGTTGGGCGTACTCATGTCAGGTGCAAACCCTAATATTTAGGGTTGGGAACTATATAAACACCATTATAGCTCATTTCCACTGATTATCCTCAGCCTCCATACCCCAGAGAACATTCCAAACCCTAGTTGTGTGTGTGAAGTGTGATTTGGTGTGCATTTTAAACCTTTGAATGTGAAGTCATTGCACTAAGGAGTTGGAGAAGGAGATCAAGGCTATAGATTTGAAGTTGTGTTGTGCCCTAGAAGCTTCAGAAGGTAAAAAGCTTGTAACTTTATGCTTGTGTGTTATAGATCTAGTCATTCTAGGTTTATGGAAGCTTTCATGTCCAAAAGTCCCAAAAATGGTGCATGTGATGATTTGGACGAAATGGGTTGTCCTTTCAGACCTTAGAAGAGGTCCTAAGTGATAAAAATGAGGTCCCAATAGCTATATTTGTCTCATGCATGAAGTAGGAAGGTCTTAATGGATTAAGACCATGTGTTAAGAACTTTATGGACGTCTAAAGTGATAAAGTTCGAAACTTTATGGTTCAATGACACATTTGGTCGATGGATCTGGAAGTTAGGCTTGAGTGCTTATGCCATTAAGCACTTATTAGGGTTTTGGTGAAACCCCGCGTACGCCCAACGTAATTCCTGTATGCCCAACGTACGGGGTCAACCACCCTGATGGCGGTCAAAATAGGGCAAGCGTACACCCAGCGTACCGGAGGAGTACGCCCTGCGTACGTCCTCTGTTTGGACTTTGGACATTAGGCTTCGGGATTGGGCCTCTATTAGACTATTTGGACTTGTGCCTTGTTGGGGCCTGAATAATTGAAGGTGGGTCGGTTCCGATAAGGGGTCCTATTGTAAGGCCCAATTAGGAAGATAGGCCCAATTGGAAATTGGGCCATTATTTGGCTGTGTTTTTGGACTTGGAGTAGTGGATGGATACTGGGCCTTAGGCCTAATTTAGTGAAATGGACAATATGGACCCTTTGGCAATTTGGAGATCCCACTTATTAATTTACTATTCTCCATTTTTTTAGGCAGTCGATGTGATTAGTGAGATAGCGGTTGGAGACTCCCAGTTCAGTTCTATACTACTTGCTAGGTGAGTTATCCTCACTATATCAACAGGTTCTAAGGCACCAAGGTCGGTCCTTTATGGATTGTATTTGGATTATTGTATGCTAAGCCTACTTATTTACATCTTGGTAGTTAGGATAATGAGGTACTATACTCAGTGATCTGGTTAGGTTGGTATCCTGGTTGTAGGGTCATTGCTATGCTTGAGATCTTTTAGATCGGTTTGACTATTATATGCATACTATTGTTTGTATGTTATCGATGTGCACATGATTGTTTGTTTGGGGGTAGGGTCGAGGCGTTCCTGCTTCATGATGTAGGCCAACTTACCTGGGGCAGGCCGGATAAGCTGCAGGCCCTGAGGAGGCGGTCCAGTCAGGCCGAAGGCCCGGCGAGCAGTCCGAATAGGGTGTAGGCCCTACGAGGTGGTCCAGTCATGTTGAAGACTCGGGAGCGGTCCAGATAGGCTGTAGGACCTCTGAGGCGGTCCAGTTATGCTGAAGGCTCATTATACATGTTGTTTGTTATTATTTTGTTGGGTGATATATGTTGGTATTTTGGGGGTAACTCACTAATCCTTCGAGCTTACATTTATTGATTTTTGTTTCAGGTACTTCAGGTGACCATGGCAAGGCGAAGGTGTGACATACACATCCTCACATTTTATGATTTGGGATTTCTGGGAACTCTGAGATGAAAACATTTTGAAAACAATTTGACAACTATGTTGATGGTTGAATAATTTTATTTACCCGGACTGGTTTTTAAAAGTTTAAATTTTTAGTAAATTTTTGGGTTGTTACAAGAGATATGCTCATTTTAGACATCTTTCCCAACACAAAATCGAGGAAGATCCTATAACAAGTGACCAATTTATGAGGGAGAACAAAGAGAAGTTATAAGTAGAAAGTAAGCGAGGAGGTAGGAGAGGATTCCATCTAACCTAACGGAGAAAATTTAAATTAGTATATTTATTCTTTAATTATTAACCTAATTTTAAATTAAGGTTAGGATCCATAAATATGATTTGTAACATGAACAAGGATGCCGTAGTCATATAACGAAACTATCTTAGATAAGTAAATAATTTTACCAATTTCAATCAAAATGAAAGTCCTAGATCTTTTGAGATCATTGAACGATTAATGATGTGTTAATCTCGGATTATGCTCTTCAATTTGTGAATGGGATGTCGAGGGTCACAAATAAGATATGAATAACCTTGTAAACCCGCGTGACATCCTCGAGGTCGTTTATGATCTCACATACACGTGCCAGTTAACCATATATGATCCATCAACAACCATAAATCTCGATTATTTACCATAATTTTAACTTTGGAGTCCCACATTAGTGTGTCGGTTAACCACACATGCTTCGCTAACAACTCACAAAGAAATAATGTGTTTTTTCATGGATTAGTATACAATTTCACATTTTTCCTAAAGTAACTAGAGTGGCATTTTATAGAAGGTTCTAGTACTTTAGACATTATACTTTTAATGATATTAGTCTCCTATCAAACTCATTCAGCTAACAACCCTCCACCACACAAAGAAGTGGTGGGTGAAAAGGATACCCATTCAACGGTCATTTTATATGTCATTTCCTTATACCTCTATTATAGTGTGGCTTCGTGAATGAGGCCTACTATTGATTCGACTGACTTTTAATGATACTTATAGTAATATACATTTATACATATGTACATGGTGTATTTTAAAACCTTATAAATTGTAAGGTTTGAATCATATTAATTCAATTAACATTTAATAATTAATATTTGAAGTAAATAGGATTTACGAATTATCTATTAATTTGGATTTTAATTAACTTTATTAAATCTTATTAAGTTAATTATATTATCATATAATCGATAATTATCTTATGTAATCTTCCTTTCATATTGAAATTAGGATTCTTAATTACCTAGGTGGTATATTCAGATTTTATACATTTAAAATAACATGCATTAAGTAGTAATTATCCTATCTTTTGAATTAATGCAAGAAAATACGGATATCGCATTCCAGACAGACTTCACGCCATGCCAGAGGACTGGTCAAGACGTGACAAAAAGTTTTGTCGAATTTTTGTTTGTTTTGGTGTCATCTATTATGTACCATTTAGTGTGAAAATCAAGGCTTTGGTACCACTTATGGGAATTTTAGGTTACAATAACAATGTACTTGCAGAATTTCACTTAACACTTAAGGGTACATGCAACAAAAATTGGATATATGTCCTTTTCACATCTAATAGCAACTTACCTATGAAAGACATAAACTAAACCCAATGAATAGACATTCAAGGTTAAGAGTACATACCTTTTTTTATTCCAATAAAGCTAATTAAATATTGTTGTCTCCCTAGAAAATATAGCTCCAATAATATGCAATCCTCTAATGGTTCCCAACCAATACTCAGGAAACTTTAGGATTAAAGAAGATGGGGGAGAGGAGGAGGAGGAGAATTTCGTTCTCCATCTTTAGGTATGAGAAAGCCACGAAATTAAATGGCACAAGGGTCCTATTTATAGTCTAGGTAACTTGTAGACAAAGCCTGATTTGAATAATTAAATAGATATTTAATCACAATTAAAATCATTTTCTTATCAACAACTAGGAGGCTTCTGGAAGCCCTAAAAAAGCTTTCCAAACCTTCCATATGATGGAAGATTCTTGAATTGCCTCTTTTGTTCAACTATTGAATAATTACAATTCACCCCTTTTACTTTTAAGTAATTTCAGTTAATCTTGAATTAAATCCATATTAATTCTAACTAATAATTAATCAATTTTGACTATCTTTAATTAATTCATATTCAATATTAACTATTTATAATTAATTTATTAATCACATAATAAATTAACAATTTCTAATTAATATATTAATCACATAATATATTAACAAATAATTTATCTCTCTCCTTTGATCAATCCATGTCATTTCCTAGTTACGAGGTCAACCCAAAAATGACTTTACTTTTATTCATCAACATTATACCAATTTTGTAAGGAACTTAGACACTTTCATCCAACACTTCATACATTATACTTTTAATGTGATTACTGACCTATCAAACTCGTTCGGCTAATGATCCTCTTTCACACAAACAAGCGGTGGCTGAAAAGGACATTCATTCATCTGTTATTTTATACGTCGTTTCCTTATACATCTCTTATAGCGTGTCTTCATGTATGAAGGCTACTATTAATTCGACTGACTTTTAGTTATACATATAGTATTATGCTCTTATACATATGCATAGGGTGTATTTTAAAAGTTTTTAAATTACAAGGTTTAAATCATATTAAATTAATTACTATATGAACTAAATAAGATTTAAGAAATATCTTTAATTAAAATTTTAATTAATTAATATAAATCTTCTTGATGATAATTATATTATCCTCCCTAATAAATGAAAATAATTTTGCCACATGTCACTCTCTCATTAACTTGGACACATGTTATTTTTTGGTATTTTTGAATAAATGTTTTTTCCATTTGTCATTTTTTCATTTTCTTATCTTTTCTTAATTAACACATCATATTTACACCTCAATCAATATTTGTCTTAATTTAAAATAACCAATAAATTACAATATTAGTACTCATATAGTATTTAATATATTTCCTTTTAAATTCAAATTTTAAATTTTAAATTTCAAATCTAAAATTTCAAATTTAAATAAATTTTTGTTTAAACTTTCATATTTAATCTTTTGTTTTATCAAACCCATATAAGATACAAGTCTCGTACCTAGTCTTATAATAGATAATTACCATATTTAAAATCTTCCTTTTATACAAATTAGGATTCTTAATCATGTAGTTATAATATTCAAATTTGAGACATTTAAAACAACATGGATTAACTAATAATTATCATATCTTTTGAATAAGGTAATATAATCCCAAAATTGGATTTCATGCAGTTCCCACGATGTGGCATAGTGCTGCCCACATCATAGCCATAATAAATTGTCAAAAAAATGTTTTTCTTGTTTCATCTATTATGCACTATCAATTGGCATGGCTCTGATACAACTAATAGGGTTTTTAGGTTACTATTTGTACATGCGGAATTTCACTTAACTCTTAAGGGTACATGCAATCTAAATTGGATCTAGTCTTTTCTCAATTAATAGAAACAAACTTATGAAAAAAACTAAGAACCCTATGAATCAAATTCATGTGTAGAATCACATACCTTTTACTTGATTCGAAAAAATATAATCAAAAACACTTTGGAGTCTCCTTGGAAAACTAGCTCCAAAAGTATGGCCGCCTCTAATGTGTCACAGCCAAAACTCAAGATACCATACGATTAAAGGAAAAAGGAGAGAGGAGGGAGAATTTTTGGAATTCTCTTGTTGTATATGTTTGGCCAAAAATACAAGGGCTAATTCCCTTTATATTGCATGATAATCCTACAACCCTAAATTTGAACTTGAAATAATAATATTTTAAATCAGCAATTATCTAATTTTCTTTTATCAGTTGGAGGCTTCTAGAAGTTGTAACAAGAGCCTCTACAACCATCTATATATAGGAGGATTCGGAGAATTTTTGGAATTCTCTTGTTGTATGTGTTTGGCCAAAAATACAAGGGCTAATTCCCTTTATATTGCATGATAATCCTACAACCCTAGATTTGAACCTGAAATAATAATATTTTAAATCAGTAATTATCTAATTTTCTTTTATCAGTTGGAGGCTTCTAGAAGTTGAAATAAGAGCCTCTACAACCATCTATATATAGGAGGATTCTAGATCCTCTCTTTTGCTCAACTGTTGAACAATTACAGTTGAGCCCTTGCACCTTTAACTAGTTCTAATTAGCCCAGAAGTAATTCCAAATAATTTTGATTAATTATTAATTAATTATTACTATTTATAATTAATATATTAATCATATAATATATTCATAAATCATTTATCTCTCTCATTTGATCAATCTAAGCCACTTCCTGGTTATGAGGGCAACCCAGAAAGGAGTTTACTTTTATTCATCAACATTATACCAATTTAGTTACGACCTTAGACACCTTAATCCATTAACAATAAGGCCTATACCAGAGTTCTCAGGTTATCTAATTCAAATTACGTATAATCCTTACGACATTCACTTACCGATCAATGTATACTACCAATACTCATTCAGTCGTGACACACAACAATATCATACAATCATTAAATGACATATCTAACAAAAACAACCTAGTCTAGTGGTATACTTGTACCCTAACAATACATATATCCTATGATATAAAGAATATAGAATGTCACATGTAGTGTAGTGAGAAAAATCTATGAACCAAACAATAGAATCCCAAAGGTAGGCTCTATAGAGGAAACAACAAACACAACCACCTTTATAAAAATCAGAGGTCAAACATCAATCTATGGTCCAATCCCTTAAATTTTTTGACTAAAAGTCAAACTTGTCAAAAGTCAACGATCAACGCGTCGTCACTACCATGCGATAAAGCAATCGCGACATTACACCCATATTCATGATGTCAACCTTATTTGGTTACGTCACAATCTTTAAGGGATATTATTTCTTTTATGAAGCACTTGATCACTTAAGACTAAGGCTTCAAATTTCTAGATCACAACAAAATAATTTCTTAATGGATAAAGCTTATGAAACATTATCCATTTTCATGCCTAAAACACACTTTTTCTAACCTTGGTCTAAAATGGGACCAAGATGCTACAAACTTTATGCATATATCAAATGGAAGGTTGAATACAGCCACAAAACACCACCAAGGGTTCAAAACATCAACTAAGACCACCTTTTATCCTGGAGTTACCTAAACTCTAAGGAATCAAGACAAAAAGGGACCAACCGAACTCAAAATCCTAGATATAGCTTGCAAACGCTTTAAAGGTAAGAATTTAATGACTTTGGTGTTATTTGTTTTTATGAAGCTAGAATGTATGTAGTTTGTCGACCACATCAGCAACCCTCTGTAACAGAATAGGTGGACCAAACGTCTACAAACTGCAATAAGAAGTTTTTTTGTTTTCTAACGTCTGCAGACTGTTGAAATAAATTCAACTTAACCATACAATAGTTAAAAATAATTCTAAATCAAAATTTTATTTAGGTTTAATCACATGTAAATCGAATATAAAGATCATTGTGATGATATGATTTCTAAACACGTGTATATAAAATAATTAAACATAATGATTGCTAAATAAAAATAAACAAAATTGTTAATTTAGCAAACAACATATTCATTTTGGTAACTTTTCCACAATAATGGTTATTTCTTCAGTTAGCTTCAATAGATTTGGTAATTTTAGTGACTAAATTTATAATTTATTAATATTTGGTTAAAGACAATGTATCACGAAATAATATATATGAAATTTACTAAACGGTTTTGACATTATGTAAAGTATATTTTAATTGTTTATAACATCCTTCATAATATAATAAAATTAAAAATATGTTGACAAAATTAAAAAAATCTATGTTGAATAATATAACTTAAAGTAAGGAGGGAAGTTGTTTGAAGATCAAGGTCTAGTGTTGTGTCATGCAAATCAGTCCCAACAGTTTTGAAGTTAAAAGTTTTTTTTTTAAATAGTTTTAAAGACCAAGTGGTGTGCGTCTTCTACGCGGCACAACCAAAAGTGGATTTTTTTAAAAAAACAAACAAACAAACAAACAGACCCTTATAGAGCTTGAGAAGGCCACAAGAAGGTAGAAAATCTTTGAACTTTGTTGTCCTTGGCACATAATAGCAACCAACTCTTCGATATTTCTCTTTAAGACAACAAATACAGGAAGGAAAGCAAAGAAGGCTAGGGTTTTAAAAGTGAAGGGTTTATCGGCGTTGGAAGCTGATGGTTGAGATAAACCCTAAGGACCTTATTCCCTAAATAGGGCTTAACGCCCGAGATCTAGGGTTTGGGCTGATTGCGGCTTCACATTGTGATCTATACCTTCATCGTGTCGCCACTTGCAACATAACTCATGACGTCATACTCTACTATACATGTCGCAACTACGGGTTTTCCCAAAACCCCCAAATCTTGAAATCCTCAAATTGATAATTTGATATCCTCATAAACGGGTGTTACAAGTTGATGGAAAGGAATAATATACACCAGATTATAATTATTATAATGTCATGTGTAATTTCGTATGATTTTATCCTCCCAATATAACTTTTTATTTTCAATTCTATAGGCAGTTGGATCATATTTTTTAGCGTTACCTTTCCTAAATTCAAATCACAAGATACTAAAAATTAGAAGGTATTATAACTATTATTTTAATAAAAATAACATAATTAGACATTGTTTATGAATACTTCATTAACTAATCTTTTTTGTTAACATTTTTCAGTTCATGGCTCTATCTTGTTTACATGAGATAATTTAATTCCTTATAACGTGGAAAGTGCGTTATTGATAGTCTAGTTCTAACTCATAAAAAGCACAGGGAAAAACATATCTTCATGTTTTGAGTTCAAACGGACCCCTAAGGATAAGTTTAATATTGAAGACTCATTAAAAGCATCTTCTAAAAAATTTCAAAAAGTGGACAACATTGGTGACAAGGAAAAGATTTTAGTAATACCCAAATTGGAGAAGTAATATGTTTTTACAAATCGTGAACAAATTTTTTTATTATTACTAATTTCGTATGCTTTCAAGAAAATGTAAGAACCCACTACATTTACCCTTGGTTATAGTTTAACTTCTCAATTTTATGAATAAAAGAAAGTAAAATGGTTGCATCCAATGTACCCCCTTTAATCTTCATGTTGTTCATTCTTTTCATCAAATTAAAATGTATCTCCATTAACATAGTGATGATAGGTCTTCTACTGGAATGCATAATTGTTGAGTTAAAACTTTTAGAGATATCATTTCCATATAATCACAACTCCTACCCATTTCAAAAAATCCTTTAACCATGTCTTTGGATCCCTCTATATAAACTATGTGTAGGCATCAATGGTAATGGACTTCATTTGGTCCATATAACTTATGAATCCTTACATAGTTGTTCGCTTGACATCACCCCAAAATAGTTTTTAAAAATATGTACCTTGATACCTCTTTTAAAAGTTTGAGTACATATCCCTAGAAAATTGCAAATGCTTAGCATATAAAATAACAAATAATGCAAATAGCTAGATATGCATCTTATGCTAATTTGATATTATAGTAAGTCCTGCTCCAATACCCATATTAACATCTTACATTAACAATTCCAAGAACCATATCCATGTATCCTTATTTTCAACGTTACAGACATCCTAATCAATGAGATAAATACCATTGTTAAGAACCCTACCCATCTATATAGTAACTCACAATTTCAAGTTATCTACAACATGCATCCATCCAATCCACGAATCATTTTAACCCTTCATTCCATCAACCCCTTACACGCTTAAAACACACATAAAACATGATGAATTAGAAAACTCCATTAGGAATTGAGTTCATATATAACCTAACAATATATCCATTATTTAGACCACTCAATATAACCTCATAACCTTTTGTAATTGTCTTTCAAAGTTTCTAATACTTCAACCAAATCTTCCTTCTTGGCTCTACTATATTTGCTTAACCTAACCTTCAAGTTAAACTTCTTCTCCATGTCAACTTACATATACTTAATTGATCCTTTTGGGCTCTCTATGATTTCTCTGTGGTAATGCTAAACAATCCAACCAAATATAACCATTGATTTACAGGTGACCCTTTTGGAACAACCGTGGTTCTCCTTTAGTATCTTAAGTTGAAAGCTTTTATCAGTGCTCATACAAGAATAAATATCCTAAAAGGACAAATAGGTTATCCTTTGTAGTGGCTTTCTTCTCCTATATCTAACAAGTGATATATCATTGTCATTTTTTGATACCACATATCACATCCAATTAGTGAGTGTAAAGTTTGTAAGCATATGTTTAAGTTCCTTTTGATCCTCAAATCTCATGAAAACTATTGCAACTATTCCTCTAATTTAGTATGGGATCAAATATAGTATAATTTTTTGGAACTTTGTCTAATGTGACCTCGAAGTCTACGTCTATCACTAATTTCTTCAAGAAATCATTTGAGTGCTCAAACTAACCTGTAAACTCATATGCATGCTCAATAGATATTAACACATTATCATATAAATAGCATTCATCCTCAATGTAGTTGTGATCATGTATGTGTGTTAAAGACTTATCATGCACTTGACATTCATGATAATCTAGGTCTTGGTCATCTTTATCTACTTAGTCATCTTTATCATCCCCCCCCCCCCCCCCCCCGCCGATATTCTCTATACAATTGGCTATGAATTCCTAAGAAGAATCTCGATACTTGAAGAGTGTAATGCCAGTGCCAATTGGTTTGTTTGGATTTAGTAATGCACGTTAAGGATTATATATATATATATATATATATATATATATATATATATATATATATATATATATATATATATAGGTAAGATCTATTGAGAACTCATAGTTTTCCGAGAACCCGAGAACTAAAGATGGAGCGTTAGATCAAAATTAACTCATGGTTTATTCAATTTATCACTTTTCACATCTTCAATATTATTCATAAATTCTTCCAAATCTACAAGAAAATTTTAAAAAAATGATTAAAACACTCACAAAAAAACACATGTGTGTATGTATGTGTGTGTATATATATATATATATATATATATATATATATATATATATATATATATATATATATATATATATATATATATATATATATATATCATATAAGAGATTATGTCACATAAGATTTAAATGTGATTGTTTCTGTTAAGATTTAAATGTGAAATTCACAAGAAAAATTATAAAAAATAATTACCGAATAACACTCGCACAAAATGCATATGTGCATATAGACGTAATTCATTTGTGATTTACTTATGATTTACATTTGAATCATATGTAATTCATGTATGATTCATTTGTGATTTCCATGTGAGTTATATGTGATTTACATGTGAATCACATGTAATTCATATGTGATTCACTTGTGATTTACATGTGAATCACATGTGATTTACGTGTGAATCACTTGTGATTTACGTGTGAATCACTTGTGATTTACATTTGAATCACTTATGATTTACATTTGAATCACATGTAATTCATATGTGATTTACATGTGAATGACTACAAACTTATAATCCTGCTTCAAATTAATTACCAAAATATAATGTCAATTCACACAAATCACATATGATTCATATATAAATTACATATGATTTACATGTGAATTACATGTGATTAATATGTGAATTACATGTGATTAAATATGAATTACATGTAATTCATATATGATTCACTTTTGATTTACTTGAAAATCTAAAAAAATTGAATTTGTACAACAACCACAATTTATCCATTTTTTCGTTTCTTGATGACAAAAATGTGTTTCATGTCTAAAAGTAATTGTTTATCTTATTCAGATAGTTCATTGAGTCCAACTAAAAAGTAAGTCTTTGTTTGTACATCACTTACTTTTCAGGATGTTCTTTTTTTATTTTATCCAAGTAATTGCATTGATGAGAACAAAAGTTTGATATTTTCATGTTGTAAAAGAAAGAAAAGATAAAATAGAATGCTACAAATTTGATGATTTTTGAAAATGCAAGGTGTTAATACTTAAAGTTGAATTTTACATTTGGAAGATTTTTCAAAGTAAGTGTATATATGATAAAAAAAAAAGTTTAATGTCCTCATGTTGAAAAAGAAAAAGATAAAGTAAAATGCTAAAATCGGATGATTTTTTCAAATGCAAGGTGCTAATAGTATAAAATAAATAAATAAATAAAACTTAATGTAGGATGTTATATTTGGAAGAGTTTTCGAAATAAATGCATAGATGAGAAAAAAAGTTTGATGTTTTAATGTATCATGTTTTCATGTTTTAAAAGAAAGAAAAGTGAAAATCAAATTCTAAAAATGGGATATTTTTTGAAAATAAATGGTGTCAATATTATGAAAACTAAAGGTAGAATGCTAAAACTGGAATAATTTTCAAAGTAAAATGCATTGATGAGAAAAAAAATGTTTGATATAAAAATGTTATAATTGGATGATTTTTTAATATAAAATGCATAAATTAGAAAAAGAAAAGTATGATGTTACCTAAATCCAAGATTTTTAAAGTAGAATACACTAATTGGAAGTTTTTAATGAAAATGCATAGATGAGAAAAAAAAGTCTAATAATAAATATTCAACAAGGAAACAAGATAAAACTCGCATGACATTAATGATAAATAATCATGAAGGAAATAAGGTTATCATATGTTACCTCATACCAACAAAGTGAGTCTTAGTTTGTTCCTCTTGTTTCTATATTGTTTGGTTTCCTTCATTTGCTTAAGCTTAATGTAAAAGGCCTAACTCCTCAAAGTGTGGTATACAAAGGGTTTAGATTTCCCCAGTTATCCCCTATACATGTTTATGACAAGAAGCGTCACTATAGAATACAATAATACCATGATTATCTTTAAAAAAATTGGAATAAGAAGCTAATAAATAGATAAGGCAAGTTATTTGCATTATTTAAAGTAAAACATCTCAACCAATCAGACCAACTTTTATTTTATAAAAAGTTTGTATTAGTGTTGACAATATATAAAAAAATAACTCATGAATCATGATAAGGAATTAGAAGAAACTCAAAAGGAACAAGAATAGTACATTAACTCCAACACTTCTTTTCTTGGTAATCTCCTCACCATACTTGTCATTTCCTATACAACCCATGTAACTTGTTGCACCTGGGATTTGAAGCAACCACTGCAAACCAACAATAAAAAGGGTAAACCAATCTTTTACACTTTCATGAACAAGAATAGCAATGAGAAATGATGCAACTACTTACCTGGGACATTTGGACTGGATTTTGAGTAGCACCTCCATCAATGTACTCTACAATTGAAACAAGTCAAACCAGAATAAGACCATAAAAACCCAAGGTAACATCCCTTCTTATAATCAGAAATGTGGTACTTCTGAATCAAGTACTATACACAATGAGCAATGATACAGATATATTAAGGTGATTAACATCTTTTATAAATACAATACACACCAAAACTAAGCCTCTTCTTAATCCTTTTGAGTTGCTACAAACCCTAGATTTTTGGTGCATGAAAGTAATCCATAACATAAATATTTTTTATGTCACACCCCCAAACCAAGGATGGCGGAAATGTCCGGGGGTGGAGGACTTCATGTATAGTATCATAACAATAATGGCAATAGTGATGAAAGTAAGCACAACCAACATATATATAATTGAAAGAGTTACATCATTGTAAGTGTTACATGTTTCAAAATCAATTACAATATGTTGACAAAAATATGAAATGTTTGACGCCTTAACGTCCCATCCTCAAAATGCACTTGGTTTCCTGTTTAGTGATTTCCTGAGAATACAAGTTGTTTGAAAAAGGTGTCAACACAATGGTTGGTGAGTTCATAAGCTTTTGTATGTAATTTATGAAAACCTTGTCTCGTAAATGTATGGTTGTTCCAGAAAATTCTTATAATTTTCCTTAAAAATGTGTACTGTAGTCTTATATATACAACGACCGTAACGTATAAGTAATCTTCCTTATTTACAGAAAATAATATGAGTTTAATTCAACATAACGCGTGTGATGTCAATGAAATTCCCGTAAATTCTTATGTTTGTTAATACTTTCTGTGAGCTATTATAACCATGCTATGACCTAGATGGCCTGAAAACGACGTTCTTCAGGCGTCGGAAGTGTTATGACATTTGTCACCTCAGACCTGCCGGTCTAGCTGTTGCATGCAGCTCAGGTGTGGGTTTGTCATGCCCAATATAGATCTATATACAACTATCACGCTCTCCCTCCAGGAGACTCTGGTTACAATACATGACTTATGATTAATGCGAAGGGGATGTCTCACAAAGTCATTAACGAATTTACACTTAACGTAATGAAAGTTCCTTTTTGTATAAATGTACCCTTCTGAAATATATGTATTTTGTAATGTATCATAAACTATACCTATTATAGTTTATCAAAACAAGGGTAGAGATAGTAAAGTACATAAACTATACTGAACATAGTTTAATAAAACATTTGTATGCAATGGGTGTACTTTAATTATAACACTTTGTTATTTCTATGCATTATCTAGTAAAAATCCATTTGTTAACTGGTGTATATCTAGATACTAATACAAAAATGTCATATATTTCAACACCACATAATCACATAATGATATATACCTTGCTCAGCATGTTACAAGGTGAAATGAAATCGATAGTGTTTTTTTGTTAATAACATTTTTTGTAACTGTTATTGGAAAATATGTAGAAAAATCATAAAATGTCCAAATCAAGTTCTATAACTTCTGAGAGTTTGGAAAATGAGTCTAGTTTGTTCATAAATTTTTCCATAATTTTTAGTGACATCTAACTTGTGTGAACAAGTCCATAATCACATACTGGTCCGGATTGATGTTTGAAATGATAAACAGTTTTGTAAAAATCACCATAAATTGTAGAAAAATCGTATGGAGATGTGCAAGTAGTAATTTTAAAGCTAAAAACTTGAACTACATGCATCTAAAACAGTTTTTTAAAAAAATGTTTAAGTTGTCCAAAACAGTCCGTGAATGGAGCCCAACTTTTCTGATGAAAGCTGTTAGAAAAGTTTAGTTATGTTCATGGTGTTTTAACTTGTATTCCCCCCCTT